>NC_133660.1:85268056-85996244 GCF_037893015.1 Macrotis lagotis
CTTTAAGAATCTACAGTGATTTCCATGCCAGGAGGAGTCAACAGAATCAGACTTTAATAAAAGATAGAAACGAATATACATACATACATATATATATGTATTAAAATGAATCAGTGATATGGAATCTTTAGATAAAATGTATTCCTGAATTAAATAATATGAACATGCTTTTCCTGAGTTGTAACGTTTAAATATATATATATATATATGTATATATATATATAGATATAGATATAGATATAGATATAGATATAGATATTACTTAAATTTGTAGAAATATTTAAGAGGTGGAATTTAGAGTGCTTTCTTTCCACATAATTGTTGTGGTCACCAGTCCCTAAAGCAAGCTGTTTATCTCTTCTTAAAAGAAAAAGAAAAACAATCTTTCATCAATTATAGTTGAGGATTCTCAAACTGAAACACATGTGGATGACCACAGTTCAAGTAACTAGTCCCACAAAAATCTGGCAGAGTGGGGGAAGGGAAGGAGAAAGAGGAGATAAATGACCTACATGATGGATTTCAGCTAAGATCAAAATCTTTGAGAACAATTATTGGATTTACTTACCGTTTGTTTTTGCAACATTTCGGAAATTGGGAAGAAGGTTTGCGAAGTGGAAGAGGCGCGTGGCTGTTGAGAAGTTGGTTTTTTACTAAGTGGACTAACTTTTTTTCTTTTTCACAAGTTGATTTTTTTCTGTGTGCTAAATAATAATATTGACTGGGAGAATTTGGGAGTCAAAGGAAGAATATTTGGGATATAAAAATGTTAAGGATAGACTTCTCACATGCAAACTTCCCAATTTCATGTAGCTAAAATAAATTTGGGTGCTTTGAGGTGATCAGCCCTGTTTGTCCATTAAATCATTATCCAGACTTTCTGTTGTGTTACCAGATGGTTTTTAATATAGCTTTTAACATATTTAAGTAACCTAATCCTTTCCAGTTTGTCCAAATTGAGGTATTGTGTCTAATTTATACATCAGTATATCCTGTCTTTCTCCTGTAACTGACAAATGCTAACGGCTTTATCAGTCTGGCACCAAAGACGATGTTGTCTCAGGGTTTTCCCAGACTGCCTTGTCTGAAGAGCTACATGAAAAGCTTTAATGATCATATATTAGGTGGGAACTTTAACCTTCTTCATACCAGGTCAATTGAGTACTTAATTGGAAAAGTCAGTTCCACTTGTTGTAATCCACTGAAAAGCAAACTTAGATTCACAAACACAGAATGTGGTTTTCAGAAGCTGTAAATAGTTGAGGGAGCTAAACAAAATAAAAAAAAATAGTAATGAGAGAATGATCAGGAGCAATTCTTTATCTCAGGGTTTGTTCATTTTAGTAGAATTGTAGGATCATATTTATGAATGAAGTGACAAGCAGTTCAGAGAAGAAGCACTTGTTCAAATTTGGTGAAATGCTGACTTATCAATAAATTTCTGTAAGAATTGAAGCAAAAAATAAGGGAATAAACTTGTGCTTCATAAAGGATACATGTAACATACTTATAGCATAAAATATGATCTGAAAAAGTAATTTAAGCTATTTTTCAATATTTTAGGTACCAAAAACAGATTTCCCTTAATTATGAATATCATCCTATCTATCTATAGTGTTGGGACTGAACTTGTGACTTCACTGGTATACAGAGCTTTCAGTAAGAAAATTCCCTCTTTTAATGCAGGTCAGCTCCTCAGTCTTAGAGAGTTGTCTAAAGCAATTGTTTTAAACTCAAATGGGGGCTGGGGGTAGGTGGAATTTTAAAATGTTTATTATCTATTTTATTGTCTTTTTATATATTTTATTAAATATTTCCCATTTACATTTTAATCTGGTTCAAGGGCACTGGGTATGTTATAGGATGCATACAGTCCATAGTAGATACGTTTGACAACTTTGATCTAGAGCACAGAGAAGTTAAAGGACTTGCCTATAGTCATCCAATCAGTATGTGTCAGAGGCAGAACCTGCCTTCAAGACCACCTATTGATCCACTATGCCAGTCTTGTCATTTAGCTCTGTTTAGAGGTATATATACTTAGAGATGGTGTTTATAGAACATTTGTAGATGATCAGAGGTTTTTATCTGGCATCAAATATAACTGAGACAGGCATGCATTTATTAATCAATCTATCATCAAACATTTATTACCTTTTATGATATTCATATGTTTATGTGATTGCCATCCAATATTACTAATAAAATTATGAAATATTTATTTCGTGCAGACATGAAAAACATTTTCCAAAAATGCTATAAACTCAGAGAGTTTAGCAAAAATTTAATAAAACTCATTCAACTTATTTTAAAATGTGGCTAGGTGGCATAGTGGATAAAGCACCGGCCCTGAAGTCAGGAGTACCTGGGTTCAAATCCTCTCTCAGACGTTTAATAATTACCTAGCTGTGTGGCCTTAGGAAAGCCACTTAACCCCACTTGCCTTGCAAAAAAATAAAAAAAAAAAGTCTGTTACTCTGAGACTCAGGACCTATTCAAAACCACACATATACAAAATCATTATGGCTTGAGGAATTTAGAGTTCTCTGACCTAAAGTCAAGAAAACAAAATCAGTCTTAAGTATTTACTAGCTGTATCACCCTGAACAAGTCATTTAATCTCTGTTTGCCTCAGTTTCCTCAACCATAAAATGAATATAAAAATAGAACCTACCTCTTAGGCTTGTGGGGAGGTGCCAGAGAGATATAGCTAAAGTTGTTACAATTAATAAATAAACATTTCTTTCTTTCCTATTTTTCTTTCCTCCTTCCTTCCTCCCTCCTTTCCTTCTTTCCTTCCTTCCTTCCTCCCTTCCTTCCTTCCTTCCTTCCTCCTTTCCAGATTCTAGATCATTATTTTATATTAGAGTTTTTTGTCAGGCTTGAAAAGATTTTTAAAAATTCAAACACCATAAAGACTTTCAAGATTCCAAAACAATTACATCATTCTCTAACCCTAAATCCCTTTATTTCTGCCTTTAGTAAATTCTCTAGAGTCCCTTTTAGTTACCTTAAAGCAGAGTTGTCAAACTCACAGCTGCCCCCCAAAACTCTAAAGTGCTACTGAACCCAATTCAAGTGTTCTTGAAAAGGGTAGCTAGGTGGCTCAGTGGATAGAGCACCAGCCCTGGAGTCAGGAGGAGCTGACCTTGGGCAAGTCACTTAATCTCATTGCCTTAAATAAATAAAAATTTTAAAGAAGTTCTTGAGAAATATTTAACAGATAAATAAAATTATAATAAGAATGAAGACAATTTGTGTTTTTTAAAGTCACTCAGTGGTCTGTAGGGATTTTTTTTTTTTTGAATTTGACACCACTATCCCAAAGCATCCTTGGGTTTAATAATATGAGAAAATATAAGTAATTAAAAAGACACTAGAGGAATCACTTCTCCCTCAAGGGTACATGGTATTCCTAGTTCCATGAGGACAATTAGGCCTGCTTCTTTTTCCCTTGCTCCTCCAAAATGGACTAGGGAGCCAAGGGAGAGTTGTGAAATCTTTTTCTGATGGTCGTCAATAATTTGTATCTAAAAGACCTCATGTCTTTGAATATGTTCCTTAATAACAATCTTGAAGTCTGCAGTGCTTCAGGAAGTAAGTGGAGAAAAAAGAATATGGTTCCATATCTCCACTGGGGAAAAAAAAAAGGAAGAAGAAATTGGCTTCATTTGCCCAGAAGTTTAGCTGTATGAGGATTATTAAAATATGAGAACAGATTCCCAGGGGAAACTCCTCCCAGGAGAGCTTTAAGAAAACTTGACTTTAGCTGATAAATTGTCAAGGGATATAAATAAGCAGTTATTAGAAGGAATCAAAGCTATCTAATAGTCATATAAAATACTATGACTTGATTAGAGAAAAGCAATTTAAAATGACGAAGGAATGAGGCAAACATAGGTAGGTACAGTAATGAACTGTTGGTGGAATTGTGAATTGTAGAGAAATTTGGAACTATGCCCAAAGGGTTATTTAATCTGCATACCCCTTGACCCAGAAATAACACTACTAGGTCTGTACCCCAAAGAGATCCAAGAAAAAGGAAAAGGAAATATCTGTACAAAATATTATGGTGGCAAAGAATAGATATTAAGGGAATCTCTCTCTCTCTCTCTTTTCATATAGATGTACATATATATACATAAATATAAAGTGAATGTTAAATAAGTTCTAATATATGATTGTGATGCAGTACTATTGTAGTATAAGAAATGAAAGGGTAGTTTTAGAAAAACGTAAATGGTAAGACTATGAACTAATGCAAAATGAAGCAAGCAGAACCAGGAGCTCATTGTACATAATTGTAATTGTAATGGTAATCAATTGTGAAACTCAGCTATTCTGATCTGTACAATGATCCAAGACATTCCAAAGGACTCATAGTGGAAAATACTATATATCTCCAGGGAGAGAATGAATAATTCTAAGTTTTCTCACTTTCTTCATTCTTCTTATACTTTGTTTTGTAATATTGTGCATATTGAAATATTTTACATGATTTCAGACATATAATTGACATCATATTTATTGCATTCTCAGTGGAAGGGAGGAAGGAAAAGAATTTGCAACTCAAAGTTTTAAAAATAAGGTTAAAAATAAATAATTTTTTCAAGCAAACAAGAAGTCTATCTGGTTTGAGTTAACTGCAGTGCCAGAAGAAATGGGGATGTATTAAAACTGAACTTCTATTAGAATAAGAGTCAGTATACTATGGCCCAAAGACTAAATCTGTTCATCTACCTGTTTTTATAGCCCAACTTCATTTTAAAACATAAAAAAAACATTCTTAGTGTGCTGGTCATGTAAATGAGGCTGCAGGTCAATCTGACCTGTAGTCTGTGTATTACTGACTCGTTCTAAAGTGCAAGATTTTATGACCATAGGTTCTTAGATCTATACCTAGGAGGAACATCTAACCCAACTCCTTCAGTTGATAGATGAGACAGTGAACCCTAGAGAGCTGAAGTTATAGGTAATAAGCAAAAGATGGACTCAATTCAATTTTACATTTGACTTGTACAGGGTGAACTACTCTACACTTTAACTATCCGGTTCTTTGCATTTCCTTTGCAAAAGATAGTCATGATTATGAAAAAGGCATATCTCCAATCATGTTTCTAGATTTAAAAATTACAAAATAAGATATTCCACCTCCAATATTTCCTAATGCTAACTCTCCAAATTACAAAAAGCCTACATTCTTTTAGAACTTTTTAAAAATTAGAGACATTGAGGCAGCTAGGTGATGCAGTGAATAGAGCACTGGCCTGAGTCAGGATATTCTAAGTGCAAATCCTACCTCAGACACTAATTACTTATCTGTGTGACATTGGGCAAGTCACTTAACCCCATTAACTTGCCAAAAAAAAATAGTGACATTGCTTGGACCAAAGGGAATATTTATCATTTGTTTATTTTTAAATGCACTCATTATTCAGCTCACAATAAAAAAAAATTGAGGGTTTAAAGTAAACAAGGGATCAAGGAGAAGTAATAAAACATTAGGTACAGATAAAATGAAATTGAATTTAAAAGTCTTATGAAAAGTGAAGTAATTAGCTTCAAAGAAAATATCATGGAAACTGTTTCAGTTACATGAAGTGCCAAAGGTCAGAAGTGTACAGGAGACTTTCTAAGAGATGACAAGGTTAATTTAGTGATAGAAGGGGTTGTGTAGATATAACTAAAATTTAATTAACTAAGGAGGATAAAGGACCAAAGCCAGAAATAAACATAAATTTCCCAAGAAAAGAGGAGATATGAAGTAAAAGCAACCCAAACTTAAAGACAGAGTATTTCTCTAAATCCCTCACTCACTCAAGCTTCCAAAGGATGTATCCCAAATTGGAAATCAAATTTATGAGAAACATGGGGGATCCCAAGGATAAGAATTTGTAATTTGCAGTCACAAAATATGAGTTTCAGTTCTGGCTTTCCTACTTACTAAGTCTATTATCTTGGGCAAAACATTTAATGTCTCTGAGCCTTAGTTTCCTCATCTATAAAAAGAGGATAATAATAATAATGATAATGATGTCCTTCATTTTCAAAGATCACGATATCAGGGAGGTGATACCTAGACAAGCACATGAACTGGGTTTGTGTGAAGGGATGCTGTGCTAAGTCACCAGCCTCACTTTCTCCTCCAGAGTCATCTGAATCTGATGGCCAGATATGAATCAGACTGATTAGAGTTGGTCCTGGCTGCGAGGCAGTGTTAAGTGACTTGCCTAAGTTCACACAGCTTAGTAAGAGTCAAGTGTCTGAGGCCGGATTCGAACCTTTCTTCCTGACTTCAAGGTCAGTACTCTTATCCACTACTCCACTTTGAAATGCTCAAATGAGAGAACATGCACAACATTTTACAAATGAGAGCTATTTTACCTAGCTAAATAAGTAATTAAAATAGATAAATAGTCATTGTTGAATAAATCATTAATTTACTTGGAATTAAATTGCAATTGTTTAAAACTACCCTAAAGTTGGGATCCTTTCATAATTCCTACAGGACTCTCCTCCCTTTATTCCAGATTAGAACAATTGCCTTATATAAATTGCTATAGAAGATTCTTTTGGTTGTTGTTTCTTTCATCATCCTTGCCAGGAGACTAAAGAAGACAAAGGGGCCAGGATGAAGGACTTAGTTAAAAAGAAGGGAGAAGTTGAGAAAATCCTCACAGGAGCCCCAACATTGTTACAATGCTCCATGTAGACAAATTGTTGAATAGTATTTGAGAGTTTAAAAACTCCTAACCTAAGCCAACCTAAGCCTATATGAGGACATGTACCATCATGAGTACATGGAAGATGGTGAAAAAGAGTATTCTAATTAATTTTTTCTTCAATGTCATAAATAATTATAATAGGAAAGGAGTATACAGTAAGAAGGATATAACTCTCATAAACTATTGTAGATGTGCAATGTTTTCAAAAAACTCAGAAAAGCATTGAAGAAAATCATAGACATTAAAGCTACAGAAGGGAACTAGGGCTAAAATAAACAAAAGATAATGTTTTTAAAATGTCAAAATTTCTATCTTGAAAAATAACTCGATTGATAAAGGAAAAGTCCTATTTACTTAAAATAACTGCTAGAATCCCATTAAAAATGGAATTTTGCCAAGGGCTGCATGGATAGTGGAATTAAAAGCCAAGTCTTGTGATTCCTAACCTGGTGCTCTTCTCCACACTATTTTTCAATCTTCTACATGAAGCATCATTTCCTCTTTTTGGCTTAAATTTTTCTTTCCCAAGAGCAGCTGAGCCTAGGATTTAAAGGATTTGGAAAATAAGTCCCTGCCATTTGCAATCTTATATGTTTTGATCATTTCCCCCACCTTGATCTAGATCTTTCATACTGCAGAAGTTCAGCCTTTTAGTTTCTCCTCACAGAGAAGTTCATTTACTTTGACCTTGACTACTTCTTGATCCACTAGGTTTTCCTAAAGATACAGTAATCAAAACCATGAACAGAATCTCAAGTGTTGACATATCATAGTTTTAAATCCTATTTTTTTTGTTTCCAATACCTGTCAAGACAGTATTCAGCATAAAGGGTAAATTTAGGGTTCTGGGATGACATTCCCAGGAAACATCCTATGATAATGACAACACATTGGAAGCAATTTAATTGGACATTTTAAGTGAGTACTAAAACTAATCTTAGGATTGGTTAGCTTTCTCTTATAAAATTTTGAATACTTTTGTTCATTATCATGCAGGGTATCCCAAAAACGTTTCATTAAGTTTTAAGCTATTAAAACACAAGTACTGTACTTAAAAATACTTAAAGTCTCAGTTTTCATAAATCCCATGACCTTCAATTCATCTTAGCCTCACATAGGGAGGTTATCAACATAGATCATTACTCACAAGCATTCTACTTCCCTGATTAAAAATTCTCAAATTTCTCTATTTCCATAGACTCTCTACACCTTAATTTTTATAACCCTATTCTTCACAGATTGAGACTTCTAATCCCTCCACTCCTTTAATATTTCCTTAATTTATTCCTATTTATTGTGACTTCACATTCCTCTTTCTTCAATCTTTACCTTATAATTTAGCCAATTCAACTTTCCTCTACGTCCTCCTTGTAAATTGTTTGCTCTTTTGTCCTACTGACCAGGCATTATTGTATGTCATCTGTCATATGTCATATATGAGTAGTGCTCCTATTCATGTGCTGATAGAAGTGATGTAACTGGGTAATTGAAAATTTCAGATTATTTTACTCCACTGGACCCTCAATTCAGTAAACCATTCTTTTTATTTTCCCAATTGATTTACCTAATTTCTCCTAATATAATATGACCTAATATAAAAGATTTTTTTGTCCCAAATGTTCTCCTCCTCAAGACTCTTATATTGCCTCTTGTCTTTCTTGATGGTTGTCCTTCAGTCTCAAAGAAGACCATAACCATGCCATCATAAGATGCCATGACAAGCACATGGATTGGATTTGAATAAGGGGATGCTGTGCTGAGTCACCGGTCTCACTTTCTCCTCCAGAAACACTGAGTCCAATGACTATGTATATATAAATATATATATATCAGGACATTTGGAGATATCCCTTGATGTGAGGCAATCAAGGTTAAGTAGCTTGTCCAAGGTCATACAGCTAGTAAGTGCCAAGTATCTGAGATTGGATTGGATCTCTCATCCTCCTGACTTCCAAGGACTGTGTTCTATCCACTGTGCCACTTACCAGGAAAATTGCGAGCATGAGGTCTCCTTGCTAAAGCCAACCACATACTATGTGTTCTTGAATCCATTCCCTTTCATTTCCTCCAGAATGGTGCAACTCAATTTTTTCCCTAACATTCAAGTTCTCCCTATCTACTATTCATTCTCTACTGCCTTCAAACATGTCTATGCTTTTGTAAAACATAGGGGAAAGAAGATGGAGATTTTGGTAGAGACTCCATTTTCTTTTGTTTTGTTTTACATGTGGGTCTGCTAAACATTACTTTTTTTTAAAAAAAAGATACTTTAACTCAATAGACCATAATCTTGAATTCTAGTTCTCTCCTTTTTTCTTAGCCAAACTCTTTCTAAACTTATTTTAATATAATATTTTATTTTTTCTAATTACAAGTAAAAACTATTTTTAACATTCATTTTCTTTTAAATTTGGGGCTCCAAATTCTCTCTCTCTTGTTTCCCCTTCTTCTTCCCAGAAATTATATTAAATTTATATAGGTTATACATATATTATTCATGTTATGAAAGAAAACAGAGACAAAAATTTTCCTTAAAACAAATAAAAAAAGAAAGAAATTGGTTTTATTAAAATCCTTCAATTTGCATTCAGACTCCATCAGTATTTCCTCTAAAAGTGGATAGTGTTTTTCATTATGAGTCCTTTGGAATTGTCTTGAATCATTGTATTGATGAAAATAGCAAATTCATTCACAGTTAATTCTCATACAATCTTGCTTTCCTGTATGCAATGTCCTAGTTCTGTTTCTTCATTTTTCAACAGTTTGTGTACATCTTTACAGGTTTTCCTTGAATTATCTCATTTCTTATCATACAATAGGATTTCCTTACAATTATACTACAACTTATTCAACCATTCACTACTGGTGGGCATCCCCTCAATTTTCAATTCTTTGCCACCACAAAAGGAGCTGTTATAAATATTTTTTAGGTTTTTTGCAAGGCAAATGGGGTGAAGTGGCTTGCCCAAGGCCACACAGCTAGTGTCTGAGACCGGATTTGAAGCCAGGTACTCCTGACTCCAAGGCCGGTGCTTTATCCACTATTACACCTAGCTGCTCTAATAAATATTTTTGTACAAATTGGCCTTTTTGTCCTTTCTTTTTTTTAATCATTTTTGGATACCTAGATGTGTAATTGTTGGGCCAAAGAATGTTGTTTGTTTATCCTTCTCTAAGAAGACCATGACATCTGGGAGGTGATGCCATGGCAAGCACATGAATTGGATTTGAATGAGAGGATGCTGTGCTAAGTCACTAACCTCAGTTTTTCCTCCAAAGTCATCTGGGTCCATTGGCCAGATATGAATAAAGATAACTGGAGATGGCCCTGGATGCAATGGATTCAGAGTTAAGTGACTTGCCCAAGGTCACATAGCTAGTTAGAGTCAAGTGTCTGAGACTGGATTTGAACTTCCATGCTTTTGATTCTAGGGCTGGTGCACTATCCATTGAACACCTAGCTGCCCTAGGTCAAAGGGTTTACCCAGGTTATCCTTGGGCATATTTCCATATTTGATTCCACAATAGTTGTATCAGTTCACAAATCCACCAATAATGCATTAGTATGCTACATCCCCTACAGCATTTACCTTTTACTTTTTCTGTCATATTAGTCAATTTGAAAGTTATAAAGTAGTATCTAAGAATTGTTTTAATTTCATATAACTAAAGATAGCTTTGATTTCTTCATATAAAAACAGCCTGTTCATATCTTTTGACCTTTATCAATTAGAGAATTATTTGTATTCCTATAAATTTGACTCCATTCTCTATATATTTGAAAAATTAGGTCTTTATTAGAGAAATTTGCTACAAAAAATTTCTCCCAGCTTTTGACTTTTATTTTAATCTTAGATGCATTGGTTTTGTTTGTACAAAATCTTTTTAATTTAATTTTCTCACAATTATTCATTTTGCATCTTATAATTCTCTCTATTTCTTGTTTGGTCATAATTCTTCCCTTCTTCATATATCTGATAAACTATTCCTTGTTTATCTAATTCAGTCAAACTCTTAGAAAAAGCAATCTGTGTTCACTTCTGCCATCTCCTTTCTCACTCACTTCTAAGATCTTTGCAATCTGACTTCTGACTGAAACTGCTCCTTTCCTAAGTTACTAGTGATCTTTTAATTGCCAAATTTGTTGGTCTTTTTCTTTATTCCTTATCCTTCTTCACCTATTGTCTGAACTGGACATTGTGACCCTTCCTCTTATCCCAGACACACTCTCTTTTTTGGGTTTTCACTATAGTACACTCTCCCAGTTCTCTTCCTGCCTAACTGATCATTCTCAGTCTCTTTTTATCCATGGCTACCCCATCACTGTAGGTATTCCCCAAGACTCTGCTCTGGGTCCCAAAGACTCTCTTCATGAGTTCATCTTTCTCCTCAACCCATACCTTTAGTAATCTTTCCTACCTGTACCCAAGGCACAACCATTTTCCAGTTTTGAAGATTCATAGTGAGGTGGCAACCTGGAATCAGCAAGAACAGAGTTGAAATCAGGTCAAATACTTACTAGCTGAGTGACCCTGGGGCAGGTCCCTGAACCTTGTTTGTCTCTCTTTCCTCATCAGTAAAATGAGTAGGAGTTGGAAATGCAAAGCACTCTAGTATCTTTGTCAAGCAAACCACAAGTGGAAGCTCGAAGAAAATTAGACATGACTGAACAATGAGATTTATAACTTTAATGTCATCCTCAACTCTTGATCCACAATTCCATTCAGTTAAGCAATCTTACTATTAAACCCTCCACAAGTTTCTCACCTCTGCCTTCTTGACTCTCACCTCTATCTACTCAAATAACTACTGTCTCAGGTAATTACTTTATCACCACTCATCTATATTATTGCCACCACCTCCAAAATGGTCTTCTTTCCTCAAGCCTCTCTCCAATTTAGTCCATTTTCCATATTGTTTTCAAAGTTATATACAGAATCCATACATATAGAACTGCTTATATGACTCCCCTATTGCATCAACTCCAGAGGTTTCCTCTTACAATCACAATCATATGAAAATACATCTGTTTAACTTTTACAACTCTTCTCAACTTTTCCCCAATCTGGTTTTCCACATTCACTATACATTGATCCACTTCCTATACTTTGGAGGCAGCTAGGCAGCTAGGCTCAAGGACAGAGTGCCAGACCTGGATTCGGGAAGATCTGAGTTCAAATGTGGTCTAAGAAACTTAACTAGTTACGATGTTCAAGGAGAAGTAGCATCTCTGGTGTGAGAGTCTGCTGAGCCCTTATCAGGGCTACTCATCCATCAAACTTTCACCTTTAACTCCAAGAAGACATAGCATGTGCAGTGACATCTCAGTAGAACTGTCTTGGCAGAAAGGTTTAAACTAAATTGAGGGTAACCAACAAGTCTCAAACCCATTGGTGAATTAGGGGGATGTCTACCCCAAGAATATGAACTCTTCTTCAGATGGACTGGACAGATTAGAACAATTTGTTCCAATGGCTATAAAGTCACTGAAGTGGGTACTATGGAGCTCTTAGTGCTTGGTAAAACATGGAAGATGACAAGGTAATTCATTGCATCCTGACCATTGCCAGTAACCTTGAATTTTGTCCTATCAATTAAATCTATAACATGTACAAATCAAGACATGACCTGTGATGTCTTTAGTCCTACAAAAAAATGGTACAACAACTGTGTGACCCTGGACAAGTCATTTACCTTCTGTCTTTCTAATCCACCAGAGAAGTAACTGTCAAAGCACTCCAGTATCTTAACCAGGAAAACCCATGGATGGCATGGTTCACAAGATTATAAGATATTTTGAAATCCAACAAAACTAAACTATACTCTGTATACATTATTATATTCCATCTCCATACCTTTACACTGCTCATCCCCTATGGCTGGAATATACTTTTTTCCATTTATATGTCATAGAATCTCTTTCTCCAAGACACAGCTCAAGCACCACCTATTACAAGAAGAATTTTCTGTTCTCTCCAGGTTCCAGTGCTCATCCTCACAAAGTACCTTGTCTTTACATTTCTTCTATTTGCTTTTTTTTCCTTTATTAAAGATTTTATTTTGAGTTTTACAATTTTCCCCTTAATCTTACTTCCCTCCCCCATCCCCCCACAGAAAGCAATTTGCCAGTCTTTACTTTGTTTCCATGTTGATCCAAATTGAGTGTGATGAGAGAGAAATCATATCCTTAAGGAAGAAACAAAAGGTCTAAGAGATAACAAGATCAGACAATGATATCTGTTTTTCTTTTCTAAATTAAAGGGAATAGTGCTTGAACTTTGGTCAAACTCCACAATTCTTTATCTGGATACAGATGGTATTCTCCATTGCAGACAGCCCAAAATTGTCCCTGATTGTTGCACTGATGGAATGTGCAAGTCCATCAAGGTAGATCATCACCCCCATGTTGCTGTTCCAATTTTTCTGGTTCTGCTCATCTCACTCAGCATCAGTTCATGCAAATCCTTCCACGCTTCCCTGAATTCCCATCCCTCCTGGTTTGTAATAGAACAATAGTGTTCCATGACATACATATACCACAGTTTGCTAAGTCATTCCCCAATTGAAGGACATTTACTTGATTTCCAATTCTTTGCCACCACAAACAGGGCTGCTATAAATATTTTTGCACAAGTGATGTTTTTTACCCTTTTCCATCATCTCTTCAGGGTATAAACCCAGTAGTGGTATTGCTGGATCAAAAGGTATGCACATTTTTGTTGCCCTTTGGGCGAGGTTCCAAATTGTTCTCCAGAAAGGTTGGATGAGTTCACAGCTCCACCAACAATGAATTAGTGTCCCAGATTTCCCACATCCCTTCCAACATTGATGATTGTCCCTTCTGGTCATATTGGTCAATCTGAGAGGAGTGAAGTGGTATCTCAGAAATGCTTTAATTTGCATTTCTCTAGTAATTATGATATAGAGCAAGTTTTTATGTGACTATGGACTGTTTTGATCTGCACATCTGTAAATTGCCTTTGCATATCCTTTGACCACTTGTCAACTGGGGAATGGATTTTTTTTAAATATGACTCAGTTCTCTGTATATTTTAGAAATGAGTCCTTTGTCAGAATCATTAGTTGTAAAGATTGTTTCCCAGTTTACTACATTTCTTTTGATCTTGGTTACAGTGGTTTTATCTGTGCAAAAGCTTTTTAATTTAATCGAAATCATCTAGTTTGTTTTTGGAGATGTTCTCCATCTCTTCCTTAATCATAAACTGCTTCCCTTACCATAGATCTGACAGGTAAACTAGTCCTTGGTCTAATAATTTGCTTATAATATTATTTTTTATGTCTAAATCCTGTATCCATTTGGATCTTATCTTGGTAAAGGGTGTGAGTTGTTGGTCCAATCTAAGTTTCTTCCATACTAACTTCCAATATTTTCTAGCAGTTTTTATCAAAGAGAGTTTTTATCCCAATAACTGGAATCTCTTTTTATATATTCTCTCTATATTTAATCTGTATGCACTTATTTATGGTTTTGTTGTTCTGTTCTCCTTTTCCCCATTAGAAAGGCTGATCCTTACAATAAAGGATCATTTCCTTCACTGTATTTATATTTCCAGTACTCAATACAATGCCTTGCACACAATAAATACTTGGCTATTGGTTGATTGATCAATAACTTATGCAGTCAATTATGTTCTGTCTTATAGTATTCTGTTATTATTTCATATTTGTTTTTCTTATTTTACCAACAGACCTTAAGACCTCTGAGGGCAATGACTTAAATGCATTTTTTAGCATCTCTAAAATACTTGTCATAGTTCTGGGTGCAATGCTGATGCTAAATAAATATATATTTTATATATTTTATTAACTAATTGAATTATATGACCATTTACATTATCATTATATGATTTATACTTCCTTTTTGTTCTTTAAAATATTTAAAATTTTTATTAAATATTTTATTCAGTTTCAAGATCACAGTTAAAGTAGTTTAGCATGCTATACACAAAACTTAACATGTGCACCTTTTAGAAATACCAAATTATTTATAAGATTTTGAAGAAAAATTATATAAATGGGTATACTAACATTTACTACACACACATCTAAGAAAGCAATAATTCTGTTGTACCATTAATGGCAATCATTTATTACATGGTATGTTTACATCAAATCTAAAGAAAACCAAGCCAGTTTCTGAAACCAATAAAAAAAGAGAGATTCTGTCATGCTGAAACTTTCAACAGACTTAAGACCTGATGGTCAGATGAAGATGTGCCTAGTTTGTGATGTCTAATTGATTCAAACGTATAATCAAGCTCAGAATTAGGTGTGTAGAATCTCAGGCTATTATTGTTGTTGTTTCCTACATTTAAATTTTTGAGACTAAGAGACTTGTTAAATGCTATTGAAATATAAATCTCACTGAACTCTCTGGCTAACACACAACAGTATACCCACAGTTAAGTAAATTCAAGAGCCAGTGTCCAGCACTAACATGATACACTTTCTTTTTTTTTAGGTTTTTGCAAGGCAATGGGGTTAAGTGGCTTGCCCAAGGCCACACAGCTAGGTAATTATTAAATGTCTGAGGCCGGATTTGAACTCAAGTACTCCTGACTCCAGGACCGGTGTTCTATCCACTGTGTCACTTAGCTGCCCCTGGTTTATACTTTCAATAACCAAATCAACTAGGAATGTGATGTTCAAATATCTTGTGTTAGGGGGATTAAACTGAGCCATAGTTTAGATAATAAACATTTCAGGCATGTTTATAATTCAGTCACGTGCTATCAATGAAAAATTGCAATGGGAAAGTTTTATATTATTTTTTATTTTTCTTGAATTAAACATTTTTCTACTAATCTTGCTTCCTTCCCCCCCCCCAAGAAGGTAATCTGATAGTTTTTACATTGTTTCCATGCTATAAATTGATCAAAATTGAATGTGTTGAGAGAAAAATCATATCCATGAGAAAAAAATAACCTATCATCTGTATTGGACACTGTGGCCCTTCGTCTTACCCTGGACACACTCTCCTTTTGGGGTTTTCACCACAATACTCTCTCCCAGTTTTCTTCCTGCCTAACTGCTCATTCTCAGGGTGAGATAACTTTTTTAAATTAAAGGTAATAGTCTATGGACTTTGTTTAAACTCCACAATTCTTTCGTTGGATACAGATGGTATTCTCCATTACATATGCCCCCAAATTGTCCCTGATTGTTGCACTGATAATGACAAGTCCATTAAGATTGATCAGCAACCCCATATAGTGTAGTGTACAATGCTCTTCTGGCTCTGTTCACCTCGCTCAGCATCATTTCATATAAATCCGTCCAGGTTTCTCTGGATTCCCATCCCTCCTGGTTTCTAATGGAACAATAGTGTTCCATAATGTACATATAACACAATTTGTTCAGTCATTTCCCCAACTGATGGGCATTCTCTCAATTTACAATTCTTTGCCACCACAAATAGAGCTGCTATGAATATTTTTGTACTAGTGATGTTTTTGCCTCTTCAGGGAATAGACCTGGTATTGATGATTCAAAGGATATGCACATTTTTATTACCCTTTGGGTGTAATTCCAAATTGCTCCACAGAAAGGTTGGATGAGTTCATAGCTCCACCAGCAAAGTGTTGGTCCCAGATTTCCCACATCTGTTCCAAGATTGATCATTGAATTAGAGCAATTTTTCATATGACTATGGATCACTTTGATTTCCTCATTTGAAAATTGCCTCCACTTATCTTTGACTACTTGTCAATTGGGGAATGGCTTGTTTTTATAAATTTGACTCAGCTCTCTATATATTTTGGAAATGAGTCCTTTGTCAGAATCATTAGTTGTAAAGATTGTTTCCCAGTTTACTACATTTCTTTTGATCTTGGTTACAGTGGTTTTGTCTGTGTAAAAGTTTTTAATTTAATGTAATCAAATTATTGAATTACTTTTTAATTATGTTCTCCATCTCTTCCTTGGTCATAAACTGCTTCCCTTTCCATAGATCTGGCAGGTAAAAAATTGCTTGATCTCCTAGTTTGCTTATAATATTGTCTTTTATGTTTAAATCCTGTATCCTTTTTGATGTTATCTTGGTATAGGATGTGAGATGTTGGTCTAATCCAAGTTTCTGTCATACTAACTTCCAACTTTCCCAACAGTTTTTATTGAACAGAGAGTTTTTATCCCAGAAGCTGAACTCTTTGGGTTTATCAAAAAGTAGATTGCTATAATTATTTCCTGCTATCTCTTTTGTGCAAAGTCTATTCCACTGATCCACCACTCAAATTCTTAGGCAATACCAAACAGTTTTGATGACCGATGCTTTATAATATAATTTTAGATCTGGTAGGGCTACACCACCTTCTTTTGTACCTTTTTCATTAAATCCCTGGACTCCATTGACTTTTTATTTCTACATATGAATTTGCTTACAATTTTTTCTAGCTCATAAAAGTAATTTTTTGTGGAAGTTTGATTGGTAAGGCACTGAATAAGTAGTTTAATTTGGGTATGATTGTCATTTTTATTATATTAGCTTAGCCTATTCATGGACAGTTGATATTTGCACAGTTATTTAAATCTGATTTTATGTGTGATAAATGATTTTCAGTTTTTTCATAGAGTTTCTGACACTGACTTGGCAGGTAGACTCCTAAGTATTTTATATTGTCTTAAGTTACTTTGAGTGGGTTTTCTCTTTCTAGCCCTTGCTACTGTATCTTGCTAGTAATATAAAAAATTCTGAGGATTGATGAGGGTTTATTTTATATCCTGTGACTTTGTTAAAATGCCTAATTGTTTCTAGTAGTTTTTTATATGATTTTTTTAGGATTCTCTTTTAGGTATATCATCTTGTCATCTTCAAAGAGTGAGTTTTGTTTCTTCCTTCCCAAATCTAATTCCTTGAAAATTTTTTTCTTCTCTTATTGTTGAAGCTAACATTTCTAATGCAATATTGAATAGTAGTGGTGATAACAGGCATCCTTGTTTCACCCCTGATCTTATTGGGAATGCTTCTAGTTTATCTCCATTGCATATAATGCTTGTTGGTGGTTTCAGATAGACACTGTTAATCATTCTAAGGAACAATCCATTTCTTCCTATGCTTTTAGTAGAAATGGGTGCTGCATTTTGTGAAAGACATTTTCAGCATCTATTGAGTTAATCATATGATTTCTGATAGGTTTGTTATTGATATAGTTAATTAAACTAATAGTATCCCTAATAGTGAACCGACCCTGCATTCCTGGGATAAAACCTGCCTGGTCATAGTGTGTTATCCTAGTGATAACTTGCTGTAATCGCTTTGCTAAAAATTTTATTTAAGATTTTTGCATCTATATTCATTAGGGACATAGTTTTATACTTTTGTTTCACTGTTTTAACTCTTCCTGAATTAGGTATCAGCACCATATTGGTGGCATAAAAAGAGTTAGGCAGAGTTCAGCACCATATTGGTATCATAAAAAAAGAGTTTGGCAGAGTTCAATCTTTCCTTATTTTCCCAAAGAGTTTATATAAAATTGGAACCAATTGTTCCTTAAATATTTCATAGAAATCTCTTGTGAATCCATTTTGCTCTGGTGATTTTTTTCTTAGGGAGTTCAATAATGGCTTGTTGAATTTCTTTTTTTTGAAATAATGTTATTTAGGTATTCAATTTCCTCTTCATTTAACCTGGACAACTTATGGTTTTTTTGGTAAATATTCATCCATTTCACTTAGATTATCAAATTTATTGGCATACAGTTGGGTAAAATAATTCCAAATTATTACTTTAATTTCCTCCTCATTGGTGATGAGTTCACCTTCTTCATTTATGAAACTAGCAATTTGGTTTTCTTCTTTATTTTTTAATCAAATTAAGCAGAGGTTTATCAATTTTATTGGTTAGTTTCATAAAATCAAATCTTGGTTTTATTTATTAGTTCAATAGTGTTCTTGCTTATAATTTTATTAATTAATTTTTTTAGAATTCTAATTTAGTATTTAATTGGGGTTTTTAAATTTGTTCTTTCTCTAAAATTTTTAGTTGCATGCTTAGTTCATTGATTTCCTCTTTCTCCAATTTATTCATGTAAGTGTTTAAAGATAGAATATATCCCTGGCAACTGCCTTGGCTGTCTCTCATAAGTTTTGGCATGTTATCTCATTATTGTCATTATCTAGGATGAATAATTAATAATTCTTTCTATAATTTGTTGTTTGGTACACTTATTCTTTAAAATGAGGTTATTTAGTTTCCAATTAATTTTAGGTTTATCTCTTCATGGCCCATCATTGCATGTGATTTTTATTGCACTATGATCTGAGAGAAATGTATTCATTATTTTTGCCTCTCTACATTTGATTATAAGGTTTTCTTGCCTTAGTACATGGTCACTTTTTGTGTAGGTGCCAAGTACTACAGAAAAATATATTTATTCCTTTCTATCTCCATATCAATTTCCTCCAAATGTCTAGGTTTTCTAACATTCTATTTACTCCCTTAACTTCCTTCTTGTTTATTTTATGGTTTGATTTATCTAAATCTGAGAGTGGGAGGTTGGGGTCCCCTACCAGTAGAGCTTTGCTGTCTTTCTCTTCCTGTAACTCATTCAACTTCTCCTCTAAGAATTTGGATGCTATACCACTTGGTGTATACATATGTGGTATTGAAATGGCTCGATTGTCTATGGAACCTATTAAGACATTATAGTTTCCTTTCTTATCTCTTTTAATGGAATCCATTTTTGCAGTTGTTTTGTCTGAGAAAAGGATTGCTATCCCTGCTTTTTTCTTACTTCAGCTGAAGCAAAATATATTTTGCTCCAACCTTTTACCTTTACTCTACATGTAACTTTCTGCTTCAAATGAGCTTTTTTGTAAGCAGTATATTATAGGATTCTTGTTTTTAATCCACTGTGCTATTTGCTTACATTTTATGGAAGAGTTCATCCCATTCACATTCAAAGTTATAATTACTAACTCTTCAGTGCTCTCCATGCTATCTTCCCTCTGTTTGGATTTTTCCCCTTTTTCACTTTATCCATATTCCCCAGTATTTTGTTTCTTAATGCCTCTACCTTCAGTATGTTTATCCCCTTATATCCAAACCCCCTCCCCTTTCTTTCCCCTTTACCTTTGCCCCTTCTTTCTTCCCTTTCTTCTGCTAGTTATTCTCCCACCCTTCCCCTTTCCTCTTTTTCTCCTTGAAAGGTAAGATAAGTTTCTTAATTTAGCTGAATCTGTTTATGTTAACTAAGCCAAATTTGAGAAGAGTAAGACTCAGGCAGTTCTTACCTCCTCCCTTCTTCCCCTCTATTGCAAGAGGTACTTTGTACCTCTTTATGTAATATGATTTACCCCATTCAATCACCTCCATCCTCCAGTCTCTTTATTGTCCCCCCCCCTTTTAAGGAGATATTATTTTTAAATCATTCTTTCAGAGTCATGGCTAAGTCATGTGTGTCCATCACTTCTGGCTAAGTATATTTTCCTCAATTACAGTTACAATTCTCAAGCATCATGATAATCTTTTTCCCAGGCAGGGATATAAGCCAGTTTCATCTTATTGGATAGAAGTTTTATTTTACCTTTTGCTTAACCTATTCATGTGTCTCTTGAATCTCCTGTTTAAAGTCCAAATTTTCTATTTAGCTCTGGTCTTTTCGTGAGGAAAAATTGGATGCTTCCTATTTCATTAAATGTCTATCTTTCCCCCTGGAAGAGAAGGCTTAGTTTTGCTGGAAAGTGAATTCTTGGCTGCATTCCAAGCTCCCTTGTTCTTTGGAATATCAAATTTCAGGCCCTTCAGTACCTTAATGTTGATGCAGCCAAGTCCTGTGTAATCTTTACTGTGGCTCCTTGGTATCTGGTATCCAAATGGTTTCTTTCTGGCTGCTTACAGGATGTTCTCTTTTATCTGGTAGTCCTGAAATTTGGCCAGAGTATTCCTTGGTGTTTCCATTTTGGGATCACTTTCAGGAGGGGATCCATGTATTCTGGAGTGTCTGTGAACTTGATTTGCAGTCCACTCCCTAGGTTGGGGGGGGGGGAGCAGCAGGGTCTGAATTATCTTTGGACAATATGGGTTGGGCCCTTGGGCTATTTAGTTTATCTTATTATTCTCTTAGCACTGAGAGATATCTGCTGCCCTCACCTGTGCCTGGGAATGGGGGGTGGGTAGGAAGGTTGCTACCTTATTTGCTCTGGGAAGAATTACTTTCTCTCATAGGGGTGGGGTGAGGGGGGTGGGCTCAACTGGAAACACAGGTACTCCTATGAAAATAAGGGGCATGCGGCTCTAGTCTTCAGGGCCAGAAGAGTTGACCAGACTGATGTTGCACTGGAGTTCTCCCACCCACTGTGCTGCTCTCTTGCTTAACTCACAAAGTCAAAGCTTCTGAGGGTGTTCTGAGGATAGTCCTGAGTCTCACTCCACCATCCTTGCTCTGGCTCTTTGCTTTCTGCCCCCAGTTCATGCATGTATTTCTGAGACAGACTCTTTCTGTATTTTGTGGTTTTGAATTTTGTTAAGAGGTTTGATTCATATTTGTTCTGAGGAAAGCCAGGAGACCCAAGCACAGTTCCTGGCTTCTCTCTGCCATCTTGGCCAGACATCAGAAAGGTTTTTTTTTAAGTTAATTTCTATGATCACTACTGCTATTCAATAACATATTAGAAATGTTAGCTTTGGCAATAAGAGAAGAAAAAGGAATTGAAGGAAATCGAATAGGCAATGAGAAAACAAAACATTAATTTTTTCAGATGAATGATGATATATTTAGAAAACCTTAGAAAATCAACTAAAAACTACTCGAAACAATTAATTTTAGCAAAGTAGCAGGATATAAAATAAACCTACACAAATCATCAGTATTTTTATATATGAGCAACAAAGCCCAATAGCAAGTGATAGAAAAAGAAGTTTCATTTAAAGTAACTGTAGATATCACTAAAAAAACCCTTGGGAATCTATCCCCAAGGCAATCCCAGAAGCTATGAATAAATTACCAAATAATTTTCATACAAATAAAGTCAGATCTATACAAATGGAAAAAAATGATCATGGTTGGGCAGAGGTAATATAATAAAAATGACAATTCTACCCAAATAAAATTATTTATTCTGTGCTGTACCAATCTAACTACCAAAAAACAATTTTATAGAGCTAGAAAAAACTAGTAGCAACATGCAACTGGAGCAAGAAAATATCAATTGATGGGAAAAAATACTAAGGAAGACCTAATTATACTAGATCTAAAACTATATAATAAAGTGGCAGTCATCAAAACTGTTTGTGATTAAGAAACAGAGTATTGGAACAATGTACCCAATTAGGTACAAAATAAAGATTAGTAAATGACTACAGTAATCTACTTTGATAAACTCAAAGATACTACTTTCTGGGATAAGAATTCACTATTCAACAAAACTGTTAAGAAAAACTAGAAAATAGGATGGTAAAAATTAGGTATAGATCCACATTCCCCACTCTATATCAAAATAAGATAGAAACAAGACATAAAGGGTGATACCAATAAAAAAAAAACAAGAAATCTTTTTGTCTGATGGATATATGGATAGGGGAAAAGTTTATAACCAAACAAGAATAGAGAATATTATAAATTGCAAAATGGATGATTTAATTTAATATAAAATTAAAAAGATTTTTTGCACAAATAAAATCAATGCAGGCAAGATTAGTAGGAAGGCAGAAAACTGGGAAAAAATTTTCATTTAGAGTTTCTGATAAAGGATTCATTTCTAAAATATATAGATAATGAGAACAAATTTATCAGATTACAAATCAATACCTAATTGATGGTCAAAGAATTGAACTGGCAGTTTACAGATGAAGAAATAAAAGCTATTTATAGTCAAATGAAAAATGCTCTAAATCAATATTGATAAGAGAAATGCAAATTAAAGCAACTCTGAGGTATCACCCCACACCAATGTGATTGGTTAAGATGAAAAATGGAAAATGAAAAAAAGTTGGATTATTGGGTCAATGTTGGACAAAATTATGCATTGTGGGACAATTTTGCATTGAGGGTATAGTTGTGAATTGATCGTTTGGAGAGCAATTTGTAACTATTGCCCAAAGAGCAATAGAACTACATACCTTTTGATCCAGTAATACCATTACTATGTCTATGACTCAAAGAGATCATAAAAAACAGGGAAAATCTCACATGTTCAAAAAATTTATAGCAATTCTTTTGTAGAGGCAAAGAATCAGAAATTGAGGGGATGTCCATCATTGGGAAATGGTTGAACAAATTATAAAATATGAATATTATTGAGTATTATTGTTCTGTAAGAATTTATGAGTGACCAGACTTTAGAGAAGCATGGAAAGAATTACTTGAGCCAATGCTGAATGAAGTGAGCAGAACCAAGAGATCATTGTGCACATCAACAACAATATTTTGTTATCAACTATGATGGACACAGCTCCTCTCAGCAAGTCATTCACTAATCAAGGACAATCCTTGATTGTCCATCCAAGGGAAATGCCAACCACATCTAGAGGAAAAAAACTAAGGAGTCTGAATGCAGAGCAAAGCATACCATGTTCACCTTTTTAAAACTTGTTTTATGCTCTTCATTTCTCATGGTTTGTTTCCCCCCTTAGTGATAATTGCTTTTCCACAAATGACTAATATGTAAATAAATTATACACAAATGTACATGTAAAACTTTTATCAGACTCTTCCCTCCCATGGGGAGGGGTGAAGGAAGGGAGAGTGGTAGAAAAATATAGAAATCACAAACTTGCAAATGTATGAATATTGAAAACTATCTTTGTAAGTAATTGGAAAAATAAAATAAAATTTCAATAAACCATAAAAAGAAGTTAATTGCTAAGTTGAAATGCCCTAAATAAACACTGAATTGTATTCTCATATACTATTTTGGTTGCAATTTTATAGTCAGCTAACAATCATGTAGCTTCTTTCCCTGTTAAGGGAAAAAAATGTTAGTCAATAAACATTTACTGAATGCCTTCTAATATGGGCTACAGTTTTTGAATATGAAGTTTTGACTCTCAGAAGGAAATAAAAAGAGTTAACAATAATATTCTAATTTATTAAAAGTCTTGACCTGCATTGTAAAGTGCTATTAACCATTTATATAATAAATTACCCTACATTCATTAATTAAACTACTAAAGCATCCCCAAGCATTATCAACAAAAGAAAAAGAAACTACAATGTTCTAGGAAGACAAAAAGAATGAAAAAACATTGACTCCCAGAAAAATTCTTCTTACTTCATTGTTATTTTTCCCTTCCCCTCATTTTTGGTATGTAGCTATCTAAGCACAAAGTACCTTCAGGCTTTGCCCAGGGACCTTCTTGGAAGCTTCTCTGGATCTGCTTCCTTAGTGACTACAAGTTCCAGCCCCTTCCTTATCCCTTTCGTCTCCTTTCCCTCCCACCTCCAAGTCTTGTTCTTACAGTCCAATAGAGAACTGATAAATAAATATCTGGTAATGGGTATTAATGACTTAATCTACTAACCATGCCTCCCAAAGAAGATATGTATATTTTGTTTTCTGGCTGTGAGAAATGCTTTAACCACAAAGTATCAAAGATTAGTTGAAATTGTAACATGTTTAATCTAAACTAAGACCAAGTTTAAATATTGCAGAGAGGTTCAATGGGATAAAAATTGTATTTGATGATCAGCAAAACAGTAACCTTTAAGAACAGTTTTAGTTGAGTCCTGCGGACAAAGGCTAGCTACAAAGGATTAAAAGTGATCCAGTTGTGCGAAAAGAGAGTAAAAGGAGAGAGAAACACAGAAACAGAAACAGAGACAGATAGACAGAGAAACACAGAAAAAATTAGGCACAGAGAGAAAAGAACCAGAGACTGCGAAGAGAGGAAAAGAGAGCAGTAGCCCAAGAAGAAGGCAAGTTGCAGAAAAAGTTTCTGTTTTCTTTAGAATGGGGAGAGACATGAACATATTTTCAGGTAGAGGGAAAGGAATCAATTCATAGGGGAAGATGGAAGATATTGGTTAATGAAAGGGTTAAAAAACTGGACTTGGGATTTCACTGAAATAAGAAAATCTCAGGTGAGGAAATTCCACCTTACAATGGCAGGAGAGTAGTGCTATCAAAAGATGAAATGGCTTACAAGGGAAGTAATGGATTCTACCTCATTAGAGACACTGATGATTATTTGTTGGAAATATTGTAAAAGGAATTTGTACTTGATTAAATTTTATTTTTGGTGATTTTTATTACCATCCTAGAAATCATTAGACAATAAGTATGAAAATGAGGAAGGATTGTGATATAAGAATTGTGATGTAAGCAAAAGCTTCAAAAGAGGATTGGTAAATGATACTGAAAGAATAATAGTCTAGAAGTAATTGTGGTGATTTGTGAAAACATTTATTCAAAGATTCACAATTTCTAATCTAATTTTGAAATAATTGATACTGTATGATATAAATGAAAAGAACACCACATTTGGAATAAGACCTAAATGCTAATCGTAATTGCTACGTATTGCCCATATGATCTTTGACAAGTCCGTTAACCTTTTTGTGTCTGTTTCCTCATCTGCCAAATTCAGGGGTCAGACAAGGTGACTTCTAAGGTCTCTATCAGCTCTAGACTTAGAACCTTAATCATGAAATCTTTATCAGTCCTTCCAGTAAACTAGAAAGATAGATAAAAGAGCTGATCTTGGAGTCATGAAGATCTGGGTTCAAGTTCCTGCTCTGATGCAACCTGGCTATGTGACCTTGGGCAAGTCGCTAAGTCTTTCTTATGCTCTGGTCACCTGTCGTAGACTTTAAGTTACAGAGAAGGAACTAGCTGATGTGACTGGAGAATTTTGTTTTGTTTTATCATTTTAGCCTGGCAGCTCCCTACACCAATGAAGTCAGAGCTCTAGCTGCTATCCCTATCAAATTCCCATCCAGATACTCACAAAGCTTTAAATGCTGAGAAAAATTCTGAATTTCTAGTAACTTTGAGAGTTTAATGCTACAAATGGCATTTATGTTGACAGTAGAACTTGTGTTAAGCCCACATCATTCCCCTAGATTTTCCCATTCTGTTTTAGTTACCTAATTTATCAATTAATAGGGCATCTATAAGCTATTCAAGGAGAAATAAGCTGCTATTGGCTAGATTGAATGAAGGTTCCGATCAAGTAGCCACTCTGTTGTTCAAGTCCAACAGGGGCTCCCAGACTGAAGTCCTTGGCTGCTCGAGGTCCAGAGACACCAGCTTATTTGTTTGGTCAGTAATTGTCTCCTCTGCCCTGAGAAAGGCCTTTAAATTGCTTCTAAGTTTAGAAACAAGATTGCTCTGTTGAGGCTGCCTGTCAGAAAGTTTCACCTCTTTTTAGAACTCTTGTTTATTCCTAGGATCCTTTTCCCCTCAATTTAGTCTTTTACATTGTTTGATTGATGAACAGGCCTCTGTCTGACATGGACTGAAGACACAGGGACTCTTTATCATCCAACCCTCAAGATGTGGGCTACTGGTTTATGGGGATATTGGCTGTGCATGTTTTATTGTCTATCGCTCTAACTAAACATTATGACTTGACCTAAGTTTCTTATTGTTTATTTGAACCAGGAGGCCATTCAAATTAGAAGAGAGTGATTTCAAACTATTACTTGAAAAACAAATTGAGATAATCTGATGTTCAATTATATGTTGGAGAATGGAATAATAGGAAAGGAGAATGGGAATAATCACTCAAAGCATTGCAGGGAAATTTGAAGAACTCTTCTATTAGCAAAAAAAAAAATCTACCCTTTATGAGTTACTGGAAGTCTCTGGAAATCTTGCTGACTTGGTATCGTAAATGGAAATTTTCCACTGTAGCTCTCTAGACCACTCTTCTACTGCTGGTTTAGATCACCCACTAACTAAACCAAAGTTTTCACATATACATGTCCTATCAATTTAATCTTGGTTGAGGCATCAAAAAACACAGATATTAACATTCATTTGCAGTAGCCTTAAGTTAGCTGGCTTCTCCCAAAACACAACCTTATACCCTGAGTATGAGTCACTGAAATCCAGGAGGCAGCTTGCAACTTCGAATTTTATTATGAAAAATATTCAGTTCTCTATCCCTCTGAATCATGATGCATGAAAATCTTACAGTCTGAAGCGGATCTGCTTTTTTTCTGAGCAAACACCCATAAGAATAAGGCAGACCTAGCCAATGCTGAACATGATGTATAAAATCAGCCATGTATGGTTGGAATTTTATAATAAAATTTATAATAAAAAAATTTATGATAAAAAAATTTATGATAGTGAACATTGATTTGATCAACAATATTGAGAAAATACAATAGTAGCTAGAAAGAATGATTAAGAAAGTAACAAATAGCCCTACTTAAGGGATAATGTGAGATGACAGATAGAAAAAAAGAAAAAGAAAGAAAGAATAAAAAAAGAATGAAAGAAAGAAAGAAGGAAGGAAGGAAAGAAAAAGATTGACTTCCAATGCTTATGACCTGTGTTACCATGAATAAATTATTAAACCTTTCTGAGGCTTAGTTTCCTCATCCGTAAAAGTAGAGTAACAAGAGTTACATAGTTTACCTCACCTGGTTGTTGAGTTTCAAATGGAATTATGCATGAAGTCATTTTTCAAACTTTACTGCTCTATAAAAATGTCAGATAATATTTTAATGAAGCCATGAACCAAAATCAGAATGAAATGCACTAATTTCCCAATCCAAGTTTTAGAATAGAATCCAAAATATTAATTTTGATCTTAACCTAACCACAAACCAAAGCAAACAATTTTTATTAGATAATAAATAATCTAATAATCCAATTTGGACCAGAAACACATCTGAATATTTTATGAAAGCATTAAACATCAAACTATTCTCCAAAGTGAATCCAAATTGAGGTGATATATCATTCAATTTGATTCTGTAAGAAAGGCAGGCAATGCTCTTTTTGGAAAGTGCTTGTGTGCTGGGACCTTAGGGCAATTGCCAGGAATTTGGTAAATTTTTTCTAGTCCTTGAAATATGGAAAAAAAGCAGAGAATTACATTTCCTTGTTCTGAGTACTGAGGATTCTTGAAGGATTGGAGACCAATTATGATATAAGGGGAGGGGGCAAAGTTTTTTTTCTTCTTTTTTTGAATGTTGTTACCTTAGGGCATATACACATTAACACAAATAACCAGTGAAAACATGTTGATTTAAGCTCTACACACAAAACACTAATTCAGCAGCAACCCTGGCACTTATTTGAATGCTCAGATGGATCTTTGATCTAACAGATAGATGTTCCCTCCAATAATACAAATTGCAATCCATCTATGCTTATCCATCCTATCCCAATATTAAGTTCATAGGATCATAGTTTTAGAGATAGAAGGGAACTTAGATGCTATTGAATCTACCTTCTCTTTTTATTCAAGAAGAAACTAAGACTTACATTTAGAATTTCTATTACTTATCTGATATCACATGCTAGCTAATATCTGGAGCAGTGTTTGAACTCAGATATTTCTGACCTCTAACCTGGCACTCTATCCTTAATTTCCCTTTAATTTGTAAAATGTAACTTCTTGGGGTCTACAAAGGCCTTTCTTTTTCCTACCTCTCTCCTGTTCTTCATTCTCACATCTCTAACCACCTATTGGACATCCCAAGCCAGATGTCCTGTAAACATCTTAAACTCAACATGTGCAAAACTGAATTAATTGTTTTTCCCTCTCCTCTTCTGAGGGGAGTTGATGGTTAGCTGGCAGTTACTGTTAATGTTACTAGCAATGAGATCCCTGACTTAGTCATTAGTTGATCCTCCTTAGTTTTAATGCCTCCCATCTGTTGATTATCTCTAATTTATCTTGTATAGAGCTTACTTTTATGTAGCTATTTGCATCTCATCCTTCCATTTAGATTTTGAGGTTTACCTTTCTTTGTATTCTCGGTACTCAGCAGAATACCTGCTACATAATAAGTTTTAAATAAATGTTAACTGGCTATTGGTCTCTTCATTGTCATCCTTTGATTAACCATATGATCAGTCCATCTTCTCTTCCTATCATGTACTTCTATGACCATGGACCATAAGATTGAGCATAGAAGAACAGTGAATGCTTTACTAGTTTACTGATATTGTCAACATTGACCTGTTGACTAAAACTTAAGTGTATCTTGCAGACTATGAATTTTAAGTAAGGCATCTAGACATTAATTTAAAGTAACATTAACTTTAACAGCTTTATCCGAGAGAGCTATTTTGTTACCAGCGGTGGGAAAATTATTTGGTAGTATTAAATTTTATTCACTCACAGAAACTTCATGTATTATGAGTAATACTCATGGGAATTTCAC
Source organism: Macrotis lagotis (assembly GCF_037893015.1). NCBI lineage: Eukaryota > Metazoa > Chordata > Mammalia > Peramelemorphia > Peramelidae > Macrotis > Macrotis lagotis. The sequence continues at coordinate 85,297,086 of NC_133660.1, forward strand.
ATTGAATTCTGTCCCTAAAAGGAAAGTTATGTTTGGTAACAATAGCACAGAATACACAGAAGATAAGCTGCCTGAAAAGATTTTCCTCAGATTTATGTTGATGAAGCAAATGAAGGAGTTTAATGTGTTCTTCAGGCATTTGTATTATAAAGGATTGTTGTCAGTTGAAAAAATATGAAATGCTTGTAAATGATTGTAAATAATTAAAGAAAGGTTTGTAAAATAATTCTCACTTGTCACCAAATTTCACTGTATTTTTTTTCCTGTTAAGCCGACAAATTCTTAAAAGATTATAATGTTTATTGAATACCAAAAGCATGATGAACACTGCACATGTGGTTACTTTAATACTGGCTGACAATGATGAGAAGTTCAATATGCCACTGAAATGAGGAAGTTGAAGGCCTAAATTTATGGAAATTTCTGATTTAGAATAGAAATAGGTAAAAGGTTTTTTTTTTGCTATATTTCTCCTTCTAATCAGCTCTTTAGTTATGAAATGACTGAACAATAGAGTCATTGTATATATGTTAAACAAATATATAAAAATATAACTACTGTATTTCATTATAAGTACAAGAAGATAGAAGAAAAGAGAATAAACTGCTAAAACCAAAGAGTTTTTTTTTTATTTTAATTGACTAGATTATAACCTAAGTTGTGAATGTGGAAATGACTGAATTTTTGAAGGATAGTAAGCTTTAATTATGATCCTAGTGTCATTTGAAGGACCCAAGAAAGCTTATAGAACTTCACCAGATGGTTGGCCATAAAATGATGAGTATTTTGACAGCAGTGAGTCAAGCAGGCCTTTTGTTATAGAACTGAAGATTTATGGTCTATATCAACAAATGTACAAAGATACACACACACACACACACATAAGCACATATAAACACAAACCAATGAAATAAAGAGATAAAAGTTTTTAAAAGAATTAAAGTACTGAAGTACAAAGATTATAATCATGTATTGGAAAAATTATATCACATTTTGGGGAAATGCCTTGGGAGAGTCAGTGAAAGAAAATCCCTCCCCCCAAGAAACTTCCCTTGATTCATTCTAATGTCTCTAATAACCCCTATTCTACATTCCCTCTACATCAGCATTTGGTCTTAAGTTTCTAGTTCTTATTTTATTTTTGAGTCTGTATATGTTTCTCACTTGAGCACTTATATATCTTAATTTAAAGCTAATTTAGATTCTTATCTGATTACCAATTGGATTTTAAACCCTGTTTGCCAGTTTTCTCATCTTTAAATCAGGATAATAATGGCCTCTATCTCTCATGCGGGTTATGAGGATAACATGAGACAATAATTGGAAAGCATTTTGAAAACAAAGTGATATATAAATGTTAGCCACTATTAGTATTAGATGGACCATGGGCTCATAGAGTTAGAGCTGGAAAAAGACCTCTCATTTTAAAATAAGGATATTTAAAAATGTAAGATTTTAAAATTTCATTTAAAAATGAGGAAACTGAGGCCCAGGGAAGTAAAATTACTTGGATAAGTTAACCAAAGCAATATGAAGAGTGGGATGTCTAGGACAGTTAGGTGGCGCAGTGGATAGAGCACTGGCCCTGGAGTCAGGAGGACCTGAGTTCAGACATTTAATAATCACCTAACTCTGTGACCTTGGGGAAGTCACTTAACCCCATTGCCTTGCAAAAAACAAAATATAAATAAACCAAAAATAAAAAAAAAAGAGTGAGCAGTCCTCTGACTCCAGAGTCAATATTCTTTCTTTAAGATTTATCATACAAACAAATATAAATACTCTCTTGTATAAACAGAGAAAAAAGATTGTATTTGATATCATGGCTGTATTATGAATTATTTAAGCTTGCATTTGTAAGTATTTAATATATTGGTACCATATTACCTATCCTTAATGTTAGAGTTGATATAATGAGTCATTCATTCTTCAACAAGCATTATTTCAAAAGGATTCTATGTCAAAGATACTAGGCTATACTGTTAGAACAGCAAAGGAGGCAGGGCAGCCCATGTTGCACAAGAGTTAGAGGAAAAGTTGTGGACAATATTCCCCAGATAGTACACCAGCCTTTCTCCTAAGTAGGGCTACCAGCAGCCAATATATAAGAGCAAGGAAAAGCAGATTTTTCACTACTGGTATTACAAAAAGATAGTGAATGCCTAAGGCTGTGTAGGATCTGATCAAAACAGAACAACGTTGCTTCAATCTTCAGATATTCCTGGTATCTTTCACTATATATCTGTGGAGGTGTTTTCCCTTGGTTATATGTTCCTTAGAAAATGACAATTGCATGCATGATGCTTCTGGTCACCTGAGGTCAGTGACACAGAGAATGTGAAAGGGTTGACTATGATGAAACTGTGTTAGAAGATCAGTGACAGCTCCTTATTTGGCTCTATTTTCTGACAACCAGGCAGAAGCAAGGCAACCTTAAGATACAGGAATGATGAAAGCCATAGGAATGATGAAGGTCCTTGTCTAACTTCATCCACCCTCAAGAACATCAGAGCAAAGCCCTAGTCACACACAATAGGCCTCTGATCCTTTGTTAATCATACATCTCAGACATTATCCTTTACCTTAGGTAGGACTATGGTCCCTTTGTTAATTTAAATGTCAATTCTGTCCTGCAAGTATCAATGATGTGCTTCCCATTTAATAAACCAATCACATGAACTTCCATTAACTTTTAAACCAAAGTATCTACTAAATAGAAGCCAAAGCAATAATAATAATGGTATGAATACATATAAATATATTCTCCCACAATGCAAGCATTCTTTGTGTAGAGTGGGTAAAAAGCAACTTACCGTACCACTCAGGGCCACTGTCCTTCTGTCCTGTTTCCCCGAAGAAGAGTATCTTCAACAGCTATTCCTTATGCAAGGAATTGCATATTAACACAGTTAAAAAATTTGTCTTCTCATAAGCTTTCTGTTCAGCAAGTGCAAAAGAAAACTCTGAGATAAACCTTTAGCAACAAACAAAAGAGATCTTTTCTGAGCTCAGCTCGATTAGAGCTCCACCATCTTCTAATATCTTCTAAGCACATGTTGACTGGGCTCTCTGTGAATCTTAAACTAATCCTCCTGTGCCAAAGCAAGTTCTCTACAGTGAGAGGACTCATCTCCTGATAATAAACCCAAATCCACATTTCCACCACCTCTAAGGAATATCCATTCATCCCACTGACCACACACAGTTCTGGGCTCCAGAGTTTCATAGCTAGAATCTTACATGTCCTCCTGTCCATCAAATACAAATTAGATGCTGAGAAAACGGACATTTCAAATGTCTTCAGTGTGAGCAAGGACCTTTCTCTCTGATGGTGGGGTTTTTTCTGCCAAGTTTTTTTTTCCCCATCTCCCTAATTATTTCTCCTTTTAGCAAAACTTTGCACATCTGCAAAGTGCACTCCTTTACAAAGTAATTTGGTAGGTGATACATTTTTATAAATGCAGAGAAATATTAAATATTTTCTATCCTTCTTGGATAACTATACTGATTAAATCCTAACTTCTTAAGAATAACCCTTTTATAATGCCTAGTAGAAAAGACTTGGTTATGAATCACTATCATAAACTCCCCTAAACAAAAACACAAATTATTTGACTCAGTTCTTTGGTTGAAGCTTTTTTTTTCTCAACATATCATTGGCTGGGTTTATAATTATTGTTGCTATTAATTAAAATGTATTTTCTTCTTTTGTAACTTATCATTGGCTCAGTTTATTATTGTTGCTGCTGCTTCTATTGTTATTTTAATAGAATTTTTCAATTGTCATGTCAGATTGTTGATTTTTAAAGTTTTCTGTCCCTATGCAAATGAAATGTTATCTGTCCTCTTTTGCAGATTTTTATTTTTTACCTGAATCACAGGACTTTCCACATAATTCTCCAGTTGTTAAAATGGCAGTAGTTTTGAATTCCCTAATTATACACAGTGACTACCTTTCATGACTCTAGAACAGAAAGGTGTCTTGGCAGAGCTGGGTGGGCCAATCAGGTTTCAAGAGGGGCGGGATCTGGGAATTCCAGCTTCTGGCCTGGAAGCTGAGGCCAATCAAATTTCAGGAGACTAGAGAAGAGGAATATTGTGAGGTCATCAAGGAAGCTGAAGCCAATTAGATTGTGGGAGGGAAGAAGAGGGAGGAATTAGGTCAATTGAGGCCAACCAGATTGCAAGAGTGACAAAGGAAGCGGGATTCTGGGACCAATCAGGTTTCGAAGAAGGAGGAAGCGGAACCAATGAAGTTGCTAGGGAACAGAGGCAGATCTAAGGAAAGTGGGTAAAGTGAGAAACTGTGTTAGGAAGGCAGGAGCTACTAGGGAAGGAAAACCCTATTCCTATTAAATTTACCTAAAAAAGGAAGCCGTTTTTATGATGAAGCTATACTATTTCTTCTACTGCTCGTGTCACATGACCAAAATCTAAACAGCCTCCCTGGCTCCCTTCAGTCCCCAACTGAAATTCCACTTTCTGGGAGATGCCTTTCCAGGTCCCTCTAACTAATTTTCTTCCTTCTGTTGATCTTCCCCAAATTATTCTGCCTAAATCTTGTTGTAGGCATGCTTCCTCCTCCATTAGACTCTGATCTCCTAAAGCATGGGAACTTCTTGCCTTTCTTTGTATCTTCAGTTCTTAACACATCCCTTGACCCATAGTAAAGTGACTTGATTTAATCGGATGAAAGAAAGTCCTTTTTATTTTTGTCATTTATCACCAGCTTCTAAATATTTGAGGTTTTGGAATTCTTGATATTTTGCTTATGTCAATTTTTGTATTTCTCTTCCATGACTTGCTCCTACTCCCATGTCTTCTTAAAATCTAACTGGAGCAAAGAGCTCCTTAGACATCAACATCAATGTCCCTAGGCAACTCTGCCCAACTCTTTTCTCTCATCATAATCCTTTGTCGTTAGAATTATATTCTTAAGGGCATCCCATCTCTTTTAATTGACTTCCCTTATATCATTTTAGATATACTGTTCTATCTATTCTTTGAACTCTTTGGAATCTCCTCTGCCAAAAATCAAAATTTGGAACGATGCCCAAAGGACTGTAAAACTTTTCATATCCTTTGTCCCAACAATTTTACTGCTAGATGTGTACCCCCAAAACTGCATACTATCAATCACAAATTTGAAAATGTCCACTTTCTTACAAGTATGAACTTTTGAATTCATTTTCTACTTCAGCAAACATTTTCTTATTGATCAGAATAGGCTCACAGTAGAAACCCTTGTTCCTTCTCCTTTTGTTGTTGTTTAAACTTGTATCTGATTCTTTATGACGCCTTTTTGGGGTTTTCTTGGCAAAAATAACAAAGTGGTTTGCCATTTCTCCAGTTCATTTGACAAATAGGAAGACTGAGGCAAATAGGATTGATTGACATATCCAGGGTGGTATAGCTAAGTATCTGAGGTCATATTTGAACTCAGGTCTTCCTGACTCTAGCTCTAGCATTCCATCCACTGGGATCATTTTGCTGTACTTGTCCCATTTTATGAAGAAGTAAATTCAAGGCAAGTCAGGCAACTATTAAGTATTCAAATTTTAGCAAAACAGAGTGAAGACTTTAGTAAATGTCTGGAACTCAAAACCTCTATTTTTACTATATCATTACATTTGTTCTGTGTTTGTAATCTGTTGCCCAAATCTATCATTCTATAATGTATATTTTAACTACAATATCACTAGCGTTTCTTTTTTCTCTTCTTCCTCATGGAAATATTTTCCATAGAAAACTTCTCCACCCTCTCTCTTTTTTTTTTGCAAGGCAATAGGGTTAAGTGGCTTGCCCAAGGCCACATAGCTAGGTAATTATTAAGTGTCTGAGGTCAGATTTGAACTCAGGTACTCCTGACTCCAGGGTCAGTGCTCTATCCACTGTGCCACCTAGCCTCCCCATCACACTAACTTTTGAATTTTCACAGTGGTATATTTTCTTGATAGACAAAGGAGACAGTGGTTAAAAGCACAATAGACTTTTGAGGAGAAAAAGGATAAAAAAAAGAGTGAAGAAGAAAGATCATGGCATGAAGGGATATATATATATACAATTATCAGTCATAACTGGGCAAGCGAATGGGATGAGCTCACCTGTAAAACAGAAGCAGATAGCAGAATGGTTCAGAAATCAGAATCCAATAATAAGTTGTTTATAAGGGACACAGTTGAAACAGAAAAAACCCACAAAATTAAAATAAAGAGCTAGAGTAGAATCTAATATGCTTCAGTTTAAATTAAAAAGATTAGGGGTAGCAATGATAGAAAAAGCAATTGCAAAAAATAGACCCAATTAAAGAAAGATAAGGAAAATTACATTTTTTATTAAACTGTACCATAAACATGACATAATATTAAAAAATTATAGAAAGTTTCTTGAATAAAAAAGCTTATATCTCAAATATAAATTGAATATGGAATTGAGTCATATTTATAAAAAATAAGAACCATTCCCCAACTGATAACAGCCTCAGGATGTGAAGTTTAGAAAAGAAGAAATCAAAACTATTTATACTTATATGAAACAAAATGCTCTAAGAAAGCATAGATTAGAGAAATGCAAATTAAAAGAAACCTGAGGGACCACTTCATACCTTTCAGAAATAACAAATACTAGAAGCAATAAGGGGAAAATAGGTACAAATAATGAACTGTTGGTGGAGTTATGAACTGGTCCAGTGATTTAGGAGTAAAATATGGAACAATGCCCAAAGGAGTATGAAACTGTTCATATCCTTTGACCCAACAATACCACTGCTAGATATGTAACCCAAAGAGTTCAAAAAAGCAGAAATATATGTGTACAAAAATATAACAGCTCTTTTTGTGATGACAAAAATTTGGAAATCAAAGCAATGTTCATCAACTGGGGAAGGGTTGAAGAAGCTTTGACTTATTGTTGTGAAGTAGTACTATTTTACTATAAGAAATGAGGGGGTGGTTTCAGAAAAACATAACAAAATCTAGATGAATTGGTATAAAATGAAGGGAGAACTGGGAGATATCATTGTACCCAGCAACAACAATGTTATAATGATGATAAACTGTGAAAGATTTGGCTACTCTGATCAATACAATGATCCAAGACAGTTCCAAAGGATTCATAATGAAAAATGCTATCTACTTCTAAATAGAAAACTAAAGAATTCTGAGTGTTAATTGATGCATAATTTTCTCACTTTATGTTTCTAATATGGCTAATATGGAAATGTTTTAATGATTTCATATGCATAATTGAAATCATATTGCTTGCCTTCTAAGTGGGCGGGGAAGGGAAAGAGGGAAAGAGAGAATTTGGAATTCAAAATTTAAAAAGAAAAGAATGTTAAAACAATATTTTTAAATTATGTATTTATTTTTATAACTTTTTATCACTCCCATTGCTCCCAAATTGAATTTTTTTAAGTCATCTAACAAATACAGGCAGTCCAACAAAGTAAATTTCTCCATTGGTGTTTTCCAAAAATGTATATCTGATTTTGTATTTTAAATCCATTTCCTCTCTAGCAGAAGGTAAGTGGCATTTTAGACTCATGGTTTGTTTTTTATTCCTATTGAGCTTTATGTTGATTATTGATCAAAAAACTAGAGTCTTTACAAGTTGTTTTTAATGATAATCTTATTGTGTAAATTGTTCCCACCTCACTGTGAATCAAATCACATTAATCTCCCAAATTTTCTCAGGAGTAGTCACTTCATCTTTCATTATATAAAGCATAATATTATTTCAATACATTTGGGTACTATAATTTAAATATTCTTCAATATGTGGGATCAATGTGTGAACAATTTCAGTTTTTAATTTGGTGTAACTATGAAAAGACATGCTATATTTTTTAATGTGAATAGATCCTTTTCTCTTTCTTTGATTCCTTGGAGTTTGGGACTGATAGTGATATAACTAGATCAAACTGTGTGCACAGATTAGTAATTTTTGGATATATTTCTAGATTCATTTCCAGAAAGACTAGACCATTTCATATCTCCTGCAGTGTGCTTCTTTTTTCAGTCACTTCAGCATTTGTGACTTTCCTCTTTTATCGTTGTTATGATGTCATAGGATTGATGTACATTCTCAGAATGACTTAATTTGTTTATTTTCCACTCAGATATCTAATATTACTGTTTCTTACCAAGTAATTTAGCCATTGAATCTCAATGCCATTCAAAATGAGTACGAGGTACAAATGAAATAATAAATTCAAGGTGCTTTGCAAACATATAATTTATATTTTCTTTTTTATAGTGAACTTGATCATTAGCTAAGAAACATTTCAATATACAAAAAGATAGGTAAAAACAAACCCATATTATTGAATCAAGTATATGCTTCTTCTATTACCATATTCTGATCTTGAGGAAAAATTCAATAAAAATTAATAGCCTTCCACAAATTTTAATAAATCCATGCAATTGAATTTAGTTAATTGTATTGATAAAAATGATTTTTTTCATATTACTAATACTCAACTTATCTGAATATAATCATTTGAGGTCATGGGGTTTATTAGTGACTCTCTTCTTGCATTATGTCCCTAGTGAATTAATGAACTTTTTCAATGATATTATTTTCCTTATATTGCGGGTGCTATTTTTTTTGTGAAAAATAAATTATTTGTTAGCTGGTTAAGTTCTTGTTGGAGATGCTATTTCATTTGTCTGGTTACTATGTTGAGAAAACTACTTGAATGTTGTTCAGTCACTTTGTCTTCCCATTTGAACTCAGTAAGAGGAGTCTTCCTGACTCCATACCCAGTGTTCTGTGTACTGAATCAACAAGCTCCCCACCAGATAATTCTCTTGCCCAGGACCTCATAATCCCTAGCAACAATTGAAAATCATGGAATTATGGAATTTTAGAATTAGAAGGGACCTACCTGGGTAGCACAATGGATAGAGTGCAAGACTGGGAGTCAGGAATACCTGACTCAAATCTGGCCTCAGATACATGCTGTGTGACCCTAAGCAAGTCACTTAACCCTTGTTTGCCTCAGTTTCTTCATCTGTAAAATGAGTTGGAAAAGGAAATGGCAAACCACTCCAGTATCTTGGCCAGGAAATGGGATCACAAAGAGTTGGACAAAACTGAGAATGACTAAACAACAGGTAACTTGTTTAATTTATACCTAAAGGAACTCATATTATAACATACCCAACAAGTTATAGGTTTTAATACTTTGGTTATATAACATATTCTCTTGTGAGTCCTTAAAAGTGGGCTACAATTATCACTAGGCTTGCCATCACATCCAGCTTTTTGCCCTGGAAGCCCAACAAGTTTTGTATGATTTCAAGTCTACCAGAGAGTTATTCTATTTTAAAGGCAGGGATTTTTTGATTTTTGTCCTTGTAACTCCACAGTCTAGCACAGTTTTTGGCACAGAATATGAGCTTAAAATTCCTTATAAATTAAACTGAATCGAAACATTCTTGTTAAATCAATGTATAGTGTCCTCAGTGTCCTTCAGTATGTTCACCAACTACTGTGACTTTTTTCTTTCTCTGACCATTACAGAATGACCACTCTCCTTATAACACATGGGAAACCTCATTATCATTCCCTCTTACACAACAATTTGTTTCCTCCTCAGATAAAATCCAACTCTATTATTGGTAGAGCTTTAAACCTTTTACCCAGTTTTTATTACTGGTCCCTATTTTCTTCTTTCTTTTTGTCATATCCTTCCATTCACTGAAACAAGTAGACTCCCCTCTGAACATTCAGATTTGATTTTACTCTTGTTTTCCCCATGAGCACATTACTCTCCTTCATATCCTCCACATTCCAGCTGAACCCATCCACTAGTTCCCTGTACTTAACATTCCATAGCTCACCTCTGTGCCCTCACATATGTAGACCCACATACCTGGAATGTTCCCCCCTCCACCTCTACCTCTTGAAATCCTTAACTCCTGTTAAGACTCAGCATAAGTGCCACATGCTTTATGAGTCTTTTCTTAATCTACAATTAAAAAAAATCTTCTACTGTTATAGTTTTCCCTTCCCCCCCAATTCCTCCTACTTAATTTGTATATATTGAATATTTACTTATCCATTTAAATTTTATTTTTCTCCAGTAAGATTAAGCTCCTTGAAGACAGAGACTATTCCATTTATTTCTTTACATCCCTAGAACCTGGTACAGTTCCTGTCTCATGTTGTTCAGTGTTTTCAGTTGTGTCCAATTCAGGGTTTTCTTGGTGAAGATACAGAAATGACTCACCATTTCCTTCTCCAGCTCATTTTAAAGATGAGGAAACTGAGGCAAACCAGGTTAAGTGACTTGCCCAGAGTCACACAGCTAAATAGTTGAGGCTGAATTTAAACTCAGGAAGGTGAATCTTTCTGACTTCAAGACTAGTACTCTATCTACTTTGCCACCCAGCTGCTACTTCTAATACATAGTAGGTATTCAATAAATGCTTATTGAGGTGAAAATAATTTGAACCATTTTTCTCATTCTTTCCAGTTCATACTTCCTAATAAACCAGAGTATAGAAGTTTCTTCTTCCAGGCTTTGGTTCACTAAACTTAGAATTTAAGGGACTGAGGAAAAGAAAAACGTAGAATTTGTGTGGAGGGAGAAAATAGAGGAAAAAGGGGATCAAGAAAGAGATCAAGGGAAGAAGGGAAGAACCAAAGGATGAGGGAGAAGACAAGAAGGAATATTGAAAAGAGAGAAACATATGTATGATAAAGCACTAACTGAACTAAGGAAAGTTGACAGAATTATTTTAAGTCTCTTCATTTATAATTATTAGTAAAATATATTTAAAATATTCTAGGAGAAACTTGAAGCTAATTCTTTAATTGACACTTTATAGACCAGAACTTGAAATCAGACAATACCTAATACTAATATCTATTAGTATTCTTATATCAATGAAATCATGGATCAGGGAAAGTTACATTACATGCTTCTTGCCTTCCTAGAAAAAGTTGACCAGATATTTGTTTTTTGATCAGGAGTACTCTATAACTTTATTTTGTAGGTCATTATCATGTTTCTCTCAAAAGTTACACATTTTCTTGATTTTCTAGTCCTTCATTATCCTTTCCTTTTGCCAGAGGTCAGTATCACTAAAATAAGTCACTACTATCACCTATTTCTCATATATTACCTCCTCCATATAAAGTCTTCTTTGATTTTCTTTTAGTTGGTATTGCACTCTTCAAATTGAACTGCCTCTAGGTGCTTGTCAATGTGATCTCCTTAATAGAAAGGACCTTTTCATTTCTGTCTAATGTCTAATACCATAATAGATTTTGATTCATGCCTCTTTCTTTGGTTAAAAAACACTTTCAAATTTTTGGATTTGCATCATCTATGAGAGGTTGTATAACATAGAACTTGGAAAGCCAAGGTCCACGTCTGTCTCCTAAAATGTACTTGTTGTATCAGTGAAATCACGGATCAGATTCAATCCTTATCTTTCCTACTTGAGGCCACAAAAATGACTTACTGCTTTCCTCACATTCCATCTTCTACTGACGTACTTTTGCATCCAGTTAACCCTTATTGTATTTGGGAATCTAGATCTACTGTGTGGGCCATGGCTTACATTTTGCCAAGTTTGTAATTTAAAGACAAGAAAATAAGACTTTCTTTAGGGTTGCATATACTTACTTCCAACAAAGATGTACCTGCTATTAAAAAATGAAATCATCATTTTAAAGCTATTTTTCTCTTGATTCTTCCCTTAAGTTTGGATCATTATTCTTTTCATTGGAGAAGGAGGTACTAATAATATGACTGCTGCTACAGTAACTAATCCTGCCAGCTGCTCCTCTAATAGACTCCAGATTACACCCTAGTCTAATGGCTATGTAAAAATAAACTAAAAGAATGAAACTTCTACTTTGGGAGTTGCTCTTATTTTTATTAGTGCTTTCCTGGTGATTTCTGTTATCCTAGAATTCTAACATTAAGTAATACTCCTGGTGTCTGTGAAGATGGTTTCTTCCCCTAAAGTCTTCCTTGCTTCTTCCTTGAGAGACCTGAGGATAAACATAAACCTTGAGGAGCCTGCAATGTTTAGACTCCTGTAGAAGATGGAAAGACATTAGACACAAGGCAGTGATAGACTATTTATCTGCTATATTCAAATGATTAGCCTATGTAAGTGTGGAGAGATTCATCACCAGTTTGGAAAAAAGGAGAATATTTTTCCAACTCTGAAGACCAACAAAGACCAACTAATAAATCATAGAGAGATGATTATATGTGTCAGTGGAGAAAACATTCACTGACATAAAAGCATACTTCCTCAAAGTGTTGAGTTAAGAATAAAGACATTTTAGATGAACTTGTCATCTAAATAATCAATCAAATAAGCTGTAAACATTTATTAACCACTTACTATGTGTTTAGCATTTTGACAAAAAGGAAAAAACAATAACAAATACTGCCCTCAATGAGTTTATGTGCTATGAGGGAGACAACATACAGAAGTATAAGCATGATATATTCAGAATAGATGCCAAATCACCTTAAAGAGGAAAGTAAGAAGAGAGGAAAAGAGAAGGGGAAGGTCTTCTGTAGAAGATGACATTTGAACTGAATCCTGAAGGAAGCAGGCATTCTAAGGGTGGAGTGAAGAGAGAGATCATTCCAGCCATGGGAGGCAAACTGTAAGATGAAAGTAATTTCTATAAAACCACCTTATCTATTGAAGGTATTTTTGGAGAATGAAGTCTTCCACAAGAACATTTTCCAGATGACTATAACTTAAATACTAATTTTTGGTTTTGATTTTTCCTATTAAACATAACTTCTCTCATGCATCTTAATTGATTTTTTCTGCTTCTTCCTCTCAGCCTAACTTAGTTCTCTCTTATTAAAAAACCCTCAGAAATTAAAAAATATCCTTCTTTTGATCCTGACATATTTTTTTGATTTTTAGATTTTTGCAAGGCAAATGGGGTTAAGTGGCTTGCCCAAGGCCACACAACTAGGTAATTATTAAGTGTCTGAGACCGAATTTGAACCCAGGTACTCCTGACTCCAAGGCTGGTGCTTTATCCACTATGCCATCTAGCCTCCCCAACCATGACATAATTTTAAATGATTACAGATCTTTTCCTGCCTTCTTAAAACTATTTATCATTTTGTTCACAATATGTTCTTTGCTTAATGACCCAGTGGCATCAAGGGAAATGATGTAGAAGTCAGAACATTGGACTTAAGTCAGGATATATGAAAGCCAGGATTATATGTACCATTATCTACATTATACCTGTGTAAAGTCATACCTCTCTGGGCATCTGGGCATCTTGGCATCAAGGCATCATCTAGGCATTCATCTATGCAATAAGGCCTGGATAGGTATTGGCTCTGAAGTTAGAGAAGTACAATGGAAAGAGTGATAAGTTTGAAATAACAGGACCTGAGTTTGAATCCCACCTCTGTCATTTATTGTCTATTTGTTCCTAGGCAAGTAAATCATTTTACCCTCCTTGGACGTCAGTTTTATCATCTCTCTGTGATGCCTGAGTTTTTTTACGGATCTAAATATATGATCTGCTTACTATCTCTATGACCTTGGATAAATCAAGTAATTCTTCATAACCCAATTTCTTCAATTGTAAAATGAAGGGGTTGGACTAAATGGTCTCTGCAATCCCTTGGTCTATGATCCTGTAAAATAACTTATAGTTGTGTTATTCTATATTCACTGTAAAACATCAATTATGATGTAATATGGTTTTCCTCCTCCCTCCTTTCCTTTCAGGTTGTTAGAGAGTATTTTGTTGTCAGTATGCCAAGTACTACTAGCCACAACCTCTTCTAATTTAACCTGATGTCTTCTTCCATGGTCTCAGAAATAAATTAATCAAACTGGATCTAATTGTTGTTAAAATAGGAGTCAATAAAATTTGAATGATAGCCAGAGGGTTTCTCATTTGGAGTAAAATCTATGAGCTTCAGTGCACTAATTTGAGTTAGCTACTTATCCAGAAGCAGCAATTTTTCAGACGGTAGACAACACCAGAAATCTCATGGCTGGGGAAGTGGGGTGAGACAGTTCTTGGGCTTTATTTCCCTTTCCCCCAAAGAGGAAGAATTTGAGTATTTGAAATTTCACAATTAGGAAGGAGAGTTCAGCTAAAACCATCCTTTTCATGCCCAGATCAACATTAAACTAATTAAGAGGCACAAGGGTAATATAACAAAACAAACGAGTTTCTAGAAAAGTCTTCATTCAATCATTTATTTAATCCTTGCAATGACTGTTCCAAGTCTTTTGTTCTCTCCTCAAGCCCCAAACTCATTCTCTCCCCCTCACATTCAGTAGACAACATTGGCTCCAATTTAGCTGAGAATACCAAGTCCATCCTTTGTGAATTCCAATTCTCCTCCTACACAGTTTTCTCCTCCTTTCCTTCCTTCCATTCTCAGGAGAAAAGACAACCTTCTTTGCTAATCCCAGCCCTCCATTTCTATATTCTATCCCATCTCCTCCCTTTTTTCTGTGACATTTTGCTATTAAACATACCTTCTTTCATGCATCATTAACTGGTTCTCTCCTTCTGCTTATTCCCATGAGCCTAGCAATACATTTGGTTCTCTCCTGTTAAAAAAAAAAACGTCAAAAATGAAAAAAATCGTTCCTTTGACTCTTGATACTCCACCTCAAGATATCATGCTATCCCTCTCCTATTCTTTGCTACCAAACTTTAAGTAATGTGAATTAAAAAGGGGTACCAATTAAAAATCTTTGCTTGGTTCTGTGGAATGTAAATATATGTCACTAGTGAAGAATTTTAGGAATAAAAGAGGAGGATTTGAGTGAATTTTAAAAATTGGAGATCCCAGTAAAAGAGATTTAAAAATGAGAGCCATATATCCTACTGTCATGACATAGACAAATAAGCCAAGTTGAATCTTTTCAAAAGCAGAGTAAAGAAACAATGCCGTGATAGTAAAGTGATATGAGATTTGTTAGAATTTATTTCAATGAATACTTTTAAAACAGATTGTTTTGAGCAAAAAGCAACAGAGAAAGACACTAGATCATAGGATCATAGATTTAGAATTGGAGGGTATTTTAGAAGCCATCTAGTAACAACTTCTTGTTCTAGATTGTGCCTGACTTGGGACAGTCCCATGGTAATTTAGCTTGATTTTAGTATAATAAGTCATTCTATAATTAATAAATGAAGTGTACATAGCAGGAGAATGATATTCAATAAGGATAATAATTGAGGACACCTTGAATGATTTGATGGAACAAAGTTTCCAACACAATCCATGAACCAAGTAATTCAGAGCTTCTCTAGGTTCTTATGACTGCTTTATACTCTGGTGATTAGAAAATGTATTCAGTATTCTGAGCCTTTAGTCCTTTGAGCAAACTGTCTTAAGGAATATCTCAATATCTTGAAAAAAGAATAATTAACCTGCATAAAATGGGGCACAGCAGTGAGATATTATTACTCTTACCACATTTCTCATTCTACAGATAAAATGATACTCAGGTAAAAGTCCAATTTTTCCTACTCACATAGCTGGTTAATAGCAGAAGCAAGACTTTAAAAACACTTCCTGACTCCAACTGTAGCAGCCTAGTAGGACCTCAGTTTTATTTTGTTGATTTTTGGAACTTAAGAGGGGATGCTGGGGGCAGCTAGGTGACACAGTGGATAGAGCACCTTCCCTGGAGTCAGGGGGACCTGAGTTCAAATCTGATCTCTGACACTTAATGACCTAGCCATGTGACCTTGGGCATGCTACTAGAGGTGAAATCCTTGGACTGGCACAAGACAGACCAGAGTGAAAGCATTTGCCAAGAATGTTTTCATTAATCAAGAACGAAAGTCAGAGTTCCTACCACAAACAATTCTGGGCAGCTTCAGAACCCAATTCTTTGGATTCCAGAGCAGAATAATTAAAGATGAAAGTTCTACAAGCAAAGACAGTACTGATAATACAGGTTGTTGCTAGAAATCAGGTGCTTGCCTGGTGTTGAGGGTAGGCTGAGGTGTCTTACTGATACATGAGGAAAAGAAACCAATTCAAAGGCCAAGAGATTCTCACAGCATCCAGATCATCACTATTAGTCCTATTTCCTTTCAAATCAGGCCATAGAGTGAAATGATTCTGGTAAAGTCAAGTGAAAGTATATCTTTGTACAATATACCCCTCTCTATAAAAACATAATGTCTAAGTCATGCTACTGTTAATTTTGTTGACATGGGCTTCTTTGAAATTAAAGGACAACTATTATTGCTATCCATTCAATCCTTGCCTCACTCTGGCAAGTAAACTTGTTCTAAATACTCAAAAGGAATTGTAATTTCCTCCATGAGCAGATATTTCCTTCCTTGACATAGATCTCAATTTGTCCATACTTCAGTTGATGTTTCATTAATTAATTGTCATAGCTAAAACTTATGGCAAAAATCTTCTTACCTAGCAAAGTTGGTCCTCCAACTCAATGTGTGGAATCTACCAGGGTTTTACCTCTATTAGAAAAGCTTTCATATATTCAAAACCTCTATCATATCATGATAAGACATTGGAATAAGTCATCAGGGATGGAGGTAGTGACTTTTAACCAAAGCTAATAGCTTCTTATTCTCCATCACTCCCAACATGGAGACTGAGTAAGGTTTGGAATTGAAAAGGAAATTGAGGTTCAGAGTGTTTAAGTGATTTGCCCAGTGTCATAAATGCAGTTATTGCCACATTGCTTAAATCCTAGTCTTCTAACCCTAAAAAGCAATGCTCTTGCCACTAGGCCAGGCTACCAACCCAAGAAACTCTTTTGAATATTAGCTTATTTGTTCACACTTTCTGTGGAAGAGGAAAAGTAGGTCAAGGTTTCTCATATTGATGTGAAATTTACATGTAGAAACAATAGAAATAGTAATAACTCATTTTACTCACTAAAATCCTGTGAGTTAACTAATATAAATAGCATTATCCCTCTTTTAAGGATGAAAAACCTGAGGTTCAGGAAAGCTTAAGTACTGAGCATTGAAACTCAAACCAGACCTACTGACTCCCTGTTCTTTCTATAGAATCATACTCTCAGTAAAAAGATGAACCTTATAGTGAGAATATATCTCACTTCAAATACATTATATTTCATTAAATTGTTTAGATGCACATGAAAGGAAGCTATTCAGAGAGTCAAGAATTGGTTTTACTTCTAAATAGTTACCAGGGGTAAAAAAAAAAAAGTTAATTCCACCATATTCATAAACCATGCATAAAGTAGATATGTCATTGGCTCTGATCTTATATGAATATGACTGATAATGGCCCAAAAAGTTTGCTTATTATTTCAATGAATGTCTTCTTGCTCCCCACTTCTGTGGCACCCAGATGGTTTGTATCATGTATGTACACCTCACAACAGGAGAGTTCCATTAGGTTTTAAATTTCACTACAAGCAGGCCCAGTAAAGATATATAGGAAAGACACACCCTTTGGATAGAACTAGGGTAAACCCATAGACTTTCTGGCCTACAGGCCAAGATCTTTTAAACTGCAATCCAATGTGCAGCCCCATTCTGTGCAATGAATAATTCTGAGGCCCATTGAACATAGTGGAAATTTCCCCAATGGATCACACATTGGTCTATCCAGATGTTTCTGTAATTGTGACACTGTGAAAAAAAAATTCATAGTGCTCTAAGGTCCTTTAAACTCTCGTTCCACCTGTGCTGTCTGGTTGAGTCCTTCAACTGCTTGTGCATTTCTGTGTCTACTTGTTTGTGTAGGTGTGTTTCTTTGTTTCTGCATTTATTTTGACACATTTTAAAGAGGGAAAATTTATAGAATAAATTTTAACAAGCTGGTTTTGGGAGTCACTCACATTTCCACCAGGTGCATTACTAATGTGCAGGTGTAAACCAGAGAAACAGGTAAAAAAAGAATGATGTGAGCAACAGTCTATGAAGGATTAATTGTGTATGTCCATAATGAATGTATCCCAAGGTACATTTAAACATCTGTTATAAATTGAACTATTTTCTTCTTTTTTTTCTACTAACATTTTCTCTCCTTCCTCTCTTCACCATTTGTGCACGTACAACACACACATACCATATTCATGTGTTATTTAAATGAATGACCCCTATTCATTATTATGAAATGGACTTTTATGGGAATTTTTTATTCTTAGGTAACAAATATATACACAAATATACACATGTACATCCTCAAATGCTTCCATGGAACCAATTATTTCAGTAATGAAAACTAGACCATTTTACTTAAAAGAACTGCATTGAAGGCCAATTTTCATCACATTTTATTTGCTCTTATGTTAAAGTGAAAACTATGTTAGGGAATTATTACCTGGTTTGTTACAAATTTAACTTTTACAAAGGACATTTGAGATCCTAAATATGTATAATATAAGCTGGGGATGAATGAGGTTGGGGGTAGGAGGGATAAAATTCCCATTAGATAGCAATACATTTGTATTATCTAAGAATAATTCTTTAGCATATATAATTGGGAACATATTTTAATATTATAACCAACAGTTTCTTGTAAACTCAGTATAGTTTGTATCTCAGAATTTCAATCTACTGGTAAATTGATAACTAAATATTTAATCAACATAACAACCATCTTTTGAGGTCCACTTCAAGTAAGGAATGTTTCAAGAAAAATTCCTCTGGTTTAACAAAAAAAGCATTATTATTCAAAATTGTAGCATATTAATTCACTTAAGGTTTTCGTCATTTTTCTAAATAAAGGACATATTTTAACATTTTATCACACAAGGTAGTAATACAAATGTGGCAGTAAAAATTAAAATGGTTACATTTATTGGTTTGTATACTTTATTAAACATTACACTAAAATTGGAACTTTAAAAAAAGCATATTTTCTATAGCAAAGGGAAAGAAAAAATTACAATTAGAACATTCATTCTTAAGTCAGATTTTTCTTTTTTCTCATTGCAACATGTAATTAAAATAAAGATTCAGTATACAATAGCAGTATGTTAAACATAATGTTTGACATTTCTAAAATAGATTTTAATGAGCCACTTCAAGTTTTCACTTTGAATTTATGAAGTATTTTTGACAATTTGCAGCTGTCCAGCTGAAAAATAAAATATTCAGTCATCTGTATTTGTATAAACATGCAAATATTTGGTGTTAAGTAGAAACCAAATACCTAGTTAATTGATCAAAATTTTTCATCCAGGTGTTTTGCCATCTTCATACTGCCATCATCATTTGCGACCATGTTTTGCCAGATGTATGAGCTTGAGGGTTGCTCTGTGGGAATTGAGGAAATGTTCATTAACTGATGCTTGACCAATATGGTTTGATGGGTAGATGAGGGAATTCATGCTGTCCATTGAGCTGTTGTTGATATTCCATTGTGGAGAACAAGGGAAAGAGAAGGCATAAAAACGAAGTTTGTGGAATAAAAAAGAGAAGAAAACTGCCCAAAGAGGCACAATTTAGTAAAAATATTAAGGTGATTATATGCAAAATTTCAGATCAGTTTTCTTATGTGTACAACTACATATATTATATATTCCTATTCTCATTGCAATGGTCAATTGGACACTGTGAGCATGCACAGACAATTTGATACCAGATGTTTCTATTGAATCCAATGACCTCTAAACAGTTGTGCCTGATGCTTTGGTGGTTGGCTATGCCCATCTGCTCTGTGGACATGGCTTTCACTGAAATTTCCCCTCCTCATTCACTTGAAAATGAAGATGAATGCATACTAGGAAATGGACTTCAAAAAAAAAAATCTTCAGCACGAGACACGCAACCTGAAAATTAGAGCATGTGAATGGCTGGTTTGGAAGGAGCCAAGGAGAGCCAAGTCGATACAAGCTCCCTAGCACTGAATCATAGTTTTGGAAACAAGGACTTAAGTCAGAGTTATCAGTCCCAGCCTGCTGTTTTCCTGGCTCATGATAAGCCTGTCTCTTTCTATCCTGAGGTTGGGTCTGCGATTTAACATAGCAGTGACAGCCCCAGCTATTCCCCAAAACATCCTTAACAACTTTACTCTAATACAAATCACTTATTCTTTGTGAAAGATGAGTGAGTCATGCGAGCAGCAGACTGCCCATTAGGGGTACATTGTTAATTTGTGCTTTAATTAGTTTAGTGGCATATAATTATTTGAGGTCAAATAATAATTAAATTTTTGTACACTCTCCTTTTTCTGGGCTCAATAATCACTGGACCACCCTCCATGATAAAGGATCTCTAAATAACACACAGGATGCTTACTGTATAACACCAGGAAGTGCATGATTGTTCCTTACAAAGGTCCCTTTTTTAAAGCTTCTTTTTTATGGGACCACTTTGTAACTGTTGCAAAAAATTCCTCTTTTTTATTTTCTAAAATATCATGTAATTAAAGATGAGAACCTCATTTGTCAAAGTAAATGAGCCCTTGAAAGGGACAATAAAAGAATATCTTTTAGTTTTTAGTTTACACTTGAAGTCATGAATTTCAATCAACTTAGAAATTTTAGAAATGTATTTCCATACAGAAAACTCTACAAAGGAAATAAAAATTTTGCAGAGGTAGATTTTGATTGAATCATGCTGAATAAAAGATATGACCCAAATTATACTTGTTTATTTCTTTCAGAATATAATAATTGCTTATAATTTTGGTTAGGGAACTTTAAAGAATCCCATAAAATTCTGCTTAAAAATGAAGAAATATATTTTATCTTATTTTGATCTATGGAATTATATAAATTACTTTCATGTTCACAACAATAACTTCTTTCTCTCTCTCATTTTAATTAGCATGAAGTGATATTTTATAATGAGTTGCCTCCCTACTTTATTCCTATAGTGCCATTACTACTTTGTGGCACATAGTAGGTGATACTAAATGTTTGTTGTTCAATGAACAAATAAGTGGATGAATTAATCAAAGATCACAAGTGAAGTTAATCAAAGTCAAGATCACATCTTAATTTTTTCTGTACCTCACTTGTGTATAGTATAGTATTTTGCATTTAGTTAGGTACCTAAGTAATGGTTATTGATTGAATTGAACAAATCAAACCAAACTGAATTTGGTCTCATCTAGTTGAAAAATATGCTATGTCATATGATATAGCTACAGAAATATTAGCACTATGGGATATATGAAATCGGTCTCAATGAACTTGGAAAAGTCAAGCATGTCAATCATGTTTAGTTTGCCTTCATTGCATGCATAGCATATGATAAGTAAAATATATATTGGAAGTACATTTAAACCAAAATTAACAAGTGCTGGTGAATTGCACAACCTTTTAAAAATTTGCATTAACTATTTCTGTCCAATTTTTATATCTTCTCTGAGAGCTAATAGCTATATAAGATTTCTCTTCTTTAATTTTATATTTTAGCTGTATTTAATGCTAGTTATTATCATTCCCATATAATTAAATTTTGAATTGGAAAGGAACTTAGGTGTGACCTAATCCAATACCCCTTGATTTTAAGGATGGGGAAACTCATGACCAGAGAAGCTGTCAATCATACAGCAAGTGATGGAGCCAACACTTGAACCCAGATCAGCTGACTCTCGGTCAAAAGCTCGTGGTATTGCTAAATTCATTTGTACTCTGTATTATTATGTAGTTCTCCAAGGCCCAATTATTTTGAACTATTTAAATTCCTGGATTATATATTAAGAGGTGTTTATGGAGTTAGTCAGAATTGTCTAAGATGATGTTTAAGCCTGTGTATTTTTAAAAAGTAAATGTTTGACACATTTTTTCCAATGGTTTCCCTGATACATGATTTATATTAGATTGTTAGCTCCTCAACAACTGGGATTATGGCTATTTAACTTGCATGGTAGTACAACCATGGGGTGCTATACAGTGCCAAACCAAGGTGAAAATTTTATACGTGTTATTTGGGGATAATATTTTTATGAACTTTCAATATTCATAAGAACAGAGCAAGGTAACAATGCTGTCTGTATGTGTTTTCATTTTCTAAGACTGTACATTGGATTCTATAGAGAGGAATAATCAAAATTTGCTTTATTTGTTGCTGTCACAATAATGAATGTTTTGATTAGTATTTTCTATATAATTAATGAAGGTTTCTTTTCCTTTGGAATTCACTTATATCAATTATATTTTCCTCCTGCTTTCTGCTAGGCTTAGTTTTCTTCCTCCTTCCTGCAACTAAGAATTCTGTTCTCTGATTTTTTTTCCTCTTCAAATCCTTCCATGGTTATCTCCAAAACATGCCTCCTGCTCTCTCTTTCTCCTCCTCTGTCTCCTAAACCTTAGATTCTACATCTGGAACCCAGGGCTCTGTTTGTTCAACTTTTGCCATATCTTGTCTCCTTTCTTAGCTCTACTTTCCTAATACCTTTTACTAATAAAACACGAGCTCCTCAAGTGCAGGGACTATCTTACTTGATTGAATTTGTATCCCTAGCACTTAGCACAGCGTCTGATATAGATACATATATATGTATATAAATTTATATATGTTTATATATATATAAATAAAATATATATATATAATCTGTATATCTTTTATTTATTTATTCACAAGCCATTATTTAAAATTCCTACCTACTGAATATAGTAAAACTTAATTAATTCAGTTTTTTTCTCCTAGCAATGTTTTTATTCATAGGTGACATTTTAGTTTCTTTGAGGAAAAATACTATCAGAAGGCAAGTTTAATCTGCAAAAGAAAGCAAACTGTTTCAAGTACAATCACATTCTTTTTAAGGGTCACCCAATTAATAGTGTTCCTCAGGAACAAGGGAGGTGAGGTAATTCTTCCCATAAAATCTCTCTAGAATCATTACCCCCTTTCTGGAAAAAGTTGCCAATTTCAAAATCAAACTCATTTTCTTGCCCAAAAGGACCCTCCTACTCCCATATAAACACTCAGGATAGCAAAAACTTCAAGTATAGATGAGAATTTATTGAATAAATGGTCCTTAGGAGTAACTACTTCAGAAGACTCCATCAACTTCTACTACCTCCCCTCCATACCCAAAGCTTTGTCTTGTGTTTCAATACTCTTCCTTATCTCCATACCAGAGCAGTCTTCTGGGATCTCGTTGAATTCTAAATGAGTAATAGTTTTTTTGGCAGACTTATGAAATGTTTCTTGTTTGTTAAATATGCAAAATTGTATTTAAGAATAATTGTCATTTTCACCTGATTATATGCGACTATAAAATCATGTTACATTATTGATTTGGATACTCATTCTTACATGGTACTGGAGGAGTAAGTGAAAAAAAGATAATGCTTATGCTTCCCCAGAGTCTCTGTCTGAAGATAAAATGATCTTCCAAGGAAAGGGAAATCAAAAAATAAGCAAAGGCAAAGAAAATTGACTTTCTGTCTTAGACAGAAACCTGGCCTAAGCAAAGTTTTCTATATGGTTTTGGATCCTAGAGTTTTACTAGCCATCATTCTCTTCCTCTCTTGCCACAGACCTGGACTTCAGATAGGAGAGTCAGATTAAGCCTATGTTACATTAGAATCTGTGACTTCTACTAACTGTAATTCCACCAGTGGCTTGAGGTAAAGTAGGTTTCTCAAAGGCTACACCAGAAGAACAAATTCATACAATTCTGATCAGGTTGTGAAGTTTTCAAATATGGGGAGTGTGAAAAACTGTGGATATACTGTCCATGAACTCACCTAAGTTCAGAAAAGCTCATCATCAGAGGTCTGGCTACCATGTCAACATTACTTTGGGCCATAGCATCTCACAAAGACTTACCAAGACTAGCTAAAAAGGATAGCAATTTTAATCCAAGGAGGGAATACTAAAGTAATTAATTCAGAACACTTAATCTCTTGATTTGTTGTTTAAGTCGTTTTCATTTGTGTCTGATTTCATGACCTCTTTTGGAGTTTTCTTGGCAAAGACATTGGAATACTTTGCCATTTCCTTTTATTTCACTTTATGAGGAAACCAAGACAAACTGATAAATGACTTACTTAGGTTCATTCAAGTAAAGTATCTGAGACTGAAATTGAACCCAGGCTTTCCTGATTCCAAGTCCTCCATTCTATCCACTGGAAAAGTAATAGCAAATACAATTATAGATAGATAGATAGATAGATAGATAGATAGATAGATAGATAGATAGATGATAGATATAACTATCTATCTAATATTTATATGTAATGTTAGGTAGCCCAACTTTCCATTTTACAGAATGGAAAACAGAGGTTAACCAAGATAAAATGACTTATCTAAGGCCTTCAAATAGTAAAGGATAGAGGTGAGATCTGAACCCAAAGTCTTCTGATTCCAGATCCTTTCAATTATACCATGCTACCTTATTGCACTATACAGCATCACAATTTATGACAAAAGTTAGTATTATTTAATGGTGATCATGAGGAAAAAGAATAGTGAAGTAGAAGTCAGGAAATCCAGATTCTAAGCTTTATTCTGTAATTATCTTACTGTATGAGTTCTCACTAAACCTTCATCCTCCAGAAAATGAGGGGGTTAGAATATAGATTATCTCTAAAATTATTTCCCACTCTAAAATTTTATTTTCTTGGACCTGGGCCCAGAAGTTTCAGTCAATCTGGTTCACCACAGCTCATATCTTATGATCCTTATGGTATGTGATGATCTTTGACCAACCACAGTGGCAGAATTGCATGTCAGTTTCATATAATTGCATAGGTCATAATCATGTAAGTTATTTATGTACAGGTGATAGCAATGCCAGAGAAGGAAAAAAAATATGAAGAACTGAGTTTCTACAAGCAAACTGAACAATAGCTGACCTGAAGGCCTTGGATATTCTAATTAAGAGGCAATAGGGACCACAGGGTGCAGGTCCTGCTATCTATTGTTTAGGTCACATCAAAGGAAAGGGGAAGTCAGGGGAAATCAGCTAGAAACAAGATAGTGAAAAAAAAAAAGGTTTGTTTTTGCCTTTAAAGAACGCTTTGAGTGAGAGAGGAAGGAACTATTTGCAAAAGAGAATCGTTTTTTGTTTTCTATTTTTTAAAGAGATTCATAAGAGCCTTACATGTTTCAGAGTGGCCCTGGACAACACAAAACTGGCCACATTTCACAGGCAGTTTGAGGACCATGGGAGTAAATGAATAACAATCTTTTTTTTAAATTCCATATACTTATAGGCAATTTCCTTTTTAGTTTGTAGGTTATTACATGGGAGATGTGAATCATTTGAATTGGCAGAAAAAACTATGGCAATACACTGACAAAGATAATAGAGGTCACAGAGATATCATTTTACCATAATAGACCATATGGACTACATTTGATTTTAAAATAAGTAAGAAGTATCCCACTCATTCTACCTGCTCTAGTATTAGTCTGTGATCCTACAAAATGTGTTTAGACTATTACTCTATGCTACAAAATCTACAGACAGAGAAATTCAATTTCAGCAGTAATATTTAAGAGCAAGATTTTATAGTTTTAAACATTTTTCTGTTCTAAACTTTGTGTACATCAGTCTACAGGCATTTGTAAAGTGAGTTCATTGAACTAGCCACTATTCTCAACCTTTGGAATACAGAGAAAGATAAAATAGTACCTTCCTCCAAGTACCTCACATTTGGATAGGAAAAAAACAACATGTAAATAATTGGTCACATATAAGACCCAAATAGAGTAGAGGGAAAGTAAATATAATGGAGATGTCACCAGGAGCTGTGGAGACTAAAAAAAGCCTCATGTAAAAGATAGCATTTGACCTAAGTCTTGGAGGAATACACGAAAATTGTACAAGACCAACTGGTGGCAAATCACAGACTGGAAATGAAGGAATCTTGGAAGAATATTAAATAGGCCATCATAATTGGATTGTACAGTGAGGGGAGAGTAGCAGGAAAAAGACTAAAAAGATAGGAAGGTCTGGGCTGGGAAGTCTGATGGAATTTTTAGTTTAGGTAGAAATCAGCCTCAGTAATTATGAATAAGGTTAGATGCCTCCACTCACTCACTCACTCAACTGATCATGGACCCACTTGCTAGGTCTCTCGTCCATCTAATCCATCTCTTCTAGAGACCTTTCGTAATTCTACCCACTTGTTAGTATTCTACCTATTTACCAAAAAATTACCTTGTTTTCACTTTCTATATAGTTTATACTTACATATATACATTCATATATGTATATCTATGTTTATATACATACATACATATATATATATGAAATATATGATTTTTTTTTTACCCCAGCAGAGCACCCGTCTCTGAAAGGTAGAGATTGCTAGCATTTTTTTACCCTTGTATTTGCAAAGCCTATTCCAGGGACTGGTACATAGTAGGCACCTAATAAATGCTTATTGAATTGAGTTGAGCTAAACTAAGATGAATTGTATTAGATTTTGCCCACAAGAACTCATTTCTAATAAACCTGGGTTTTTTTTTAGGTACATAAATATAATACGGACTGTTCTTAATTCTTCTCAGTATGAGCCAGAGTTCATGTTATTCATTTCATTGTGTTTGTGCATATACATATGTATGAAAAGTAGCTATTCACATACATTTTTTCATGCATTGTTATCATCAATAATTTATTTTGAATGTATAGGAATCATTGTAATTTGAACTATCTACATAATAATTAAAAATCCTTACTGTTAACCAGAGCCAAATGTTTTACTGTAATAAATGATTCTATCATTATTGGTATTCAATACAAACTCTATCTCCCTTGGTTATTGTACTCAATTCTCTCCTGAGTCCTGAGTAATATGTCTTTCCTAAATACATGGAAGAGAGAACTAGTTTAGTGTTCTCATTTTGTTTCCATAAAGTCTACCCTGGGTCAAGGTCAAATAAACTCCAGCTACTGGGTAATAACTTGAGTATCACAAACTATAACACTCAGAGGAAAGATTTAATTAATTTATCCACTTGACTTCAAGAAACAGTTCAATAATCAACAGATATGACATCATTTGGTAGGGAAAGAAAATAAAAGTCCCACAAGTCAAATGCAAGAAAGGATAAGTACTCCTATCTGACATCTTGATTAAAATGAATGAAGTCAACCTTAGTTTCGTAGTTCACAAGTTCATGTCAGCAGTGATAACAGTGACCATTAATGATAACACTGAAATGTGGAGCCTTTAACTGAAATATTTTTAGCAGTTTAGTTGACTTAACTGCCAGAGTTCAAATCCAAGGCAGATTCCTAGATACACAGAATGCTAGGCTGGAAGGGACCGCAGAAATCATTTAGTCTACCCCCTTAGTTCCTCATCTATAAAATGAGTTGTAGAAGGAAATGTCAAACCACTCCAGTATCTCTGCCAAGAAAACCCCAAATGAGGTCAAGAAGAATTGGACCTGACTGAAACGACTGAACAACAACAGCTTCCTTTTAGAGATTCAGATCACATCAGAAAAACAAAGAAAATAGGGTATTAATTTCTTCAACATCATGTTGTCCAAAGATTTAATATAATTGTTGAATAATTCTTGAGTCATACACATACATGAATATCTTGGGAAATGTACCTGTAAATAAAATAGAAAAGGCCACTAAATCATGGAGTCTGAAGCACCTCTTGGCCTGACTTTTTCTAACCACATTTAGACTGTGGCAAGCCAGTGTTCTTGAATGAACCAATTACTGGGATAGTCTTTTAACTAGCTTTGTGATACTCTAGAAGCAGAAGCACAAAGAACAAGAGGGGTAAAAGGAATCATGTAGTTAACAGAGGCTCTGGGTTCCTAGCAGAGCTTCCTTTGGATTGATTTTGGGCTGTGCTAAGAATTCTGTGTCTGATTAGAAAAGTATCCTAAGTCTTATGTGTGTATTTCTATAAAGATATGAACATAAAATAACTTTGTAAAGCACTTAGGAACACAATAATGAAATAGGAGTGATCAAGGGATGAGTCTGTGAATTAATAATAATAGCTAGCCTTTATGTAGCTTTATGTATGTTACTTCATTTGATCCTCACAACAAGTTTATGAGGTTATTATTAATCCTATTTTATAGATGAAGAAACTGAGGCAAAGAAATTAATGACTTGCACTAGATCATGAGAATCAGGATTTTAATTCAGCTCTTGTTAACTCTAGTAACAGATCTCAAAACTCACTACTCCACTCACTGACTCCTATTTAAGACCTGAATTTGAATTTTTGTTCTTTTGGTTATAATCTCAGCTGAGGGGCTTTTTTTTGCAATGGGATTAAATTATTTGCCCAAGCTCACACAGTTAGGTAATTATTAAGGGTCTGATTCTGGATTTGAACTCGGGTCCTCCTGACTTCAGGGCCAGTGCTCCAACCACTGCACAACTGAGGCACTTTTACTCACTGAGTGATCTTACTTGGGACACTTACCTCCTCATAACTTCATTTTTCTCTCATCTACAAAATAAGGATACTAATACTATCTTTAATGGTCCATGTAATGTAAAATGTTTTATAATTTGCAAAATGTTATATAAAATGTCCCTTGTGATTAGTGTCATTGTTATTATTTAGCCTATTTGTCAGAGTAGATTAGGATACAAAGAGAAGGGGAAAGAAATAATCCTCCCCTAGGAAAAAAATAGGATAGTTTTCATTATGATTGCACCATATGGGTGAATATGTGTTGAGAGAGAAATATATATATATATATATATATATATATATATATATATATATACATATATATGTATATATATGTGTGTGTGTGTGTGTGTGCGTGCTATTTTCTATTACCATTGAATAAACAATCTAAATTTTCATATCTAACTTATATAAAGTTCTATTTATGTCCTTAATTTCATCTTTTTGTTAGGATTGTCTAGTTCTAAAAAAGGGACACATTAATTTCTGAAACTAAAGAGCTGTCATCTTTTTCTTCCCTTAATTCCATATTTATGTGTGTACATATATACATATGTTTCTAATATACATATATTAAGTATGAATACTTTTTCATTATCTGTCTCTTTAAATTAATATAATGTCCCTGTTTCTTTTAACTATATCTATTTCTACTGTTTTTTATCTGAAATGATTGCTATTATTGCTTTGTTAAATTTCCTTGAAGCATAGTATATTCTAATCCATTTCCTCATTTTTACTCTGTGGCAATCTTTGCTTAAATATGGCTCAAATACATTATATATATATACATATATATATGTATATATATATATATATACATATATATATGTATATATATAGTTGAATTCTCTTTTTAATAAATTTTGGTAGCCTCTTCCATTTTATTAATGACTTAATCATATTCAAATTCAGTTACAATTAAATATGTACTTATCTTCAACATATTCTGTTTAAAAATTTTTTCCTTTCTTTGCTCTCTGCCAGAGTTGTGATAGTTATTGCCAAGTCTTGCATGACTGTTCCGTTTTCTAAATTTGTACAATACCACTTTAGAGAGAACTGGTTCTTTTTGTCTTGTCTCAATTTATAGTATAGTACAATTCCTTAATAAATATTTGTCATTTGAATTGGATTGAATCACTGCAAAAACAAAAGATATGTATAGAACTAAAGGTCATTTTGCATTTTTCTCCCCTATTTTCTATATTAGATTCTGGGGATGCACTTCTTGGAAGGCAGAAATCTGCTTGGGGAAGGAGAATTGTATAGCTATGCAAAATTGGTAATTGCCTTCTATTCTGTAAGAGAGCAGTGAAGATGTTTATCTGCTGCTGGTAATCTGTGGAGTAAACGTGTTTGGAAACAGACCCCTTGGTGTTTTTGATAGAGGTTGTTGAGAGCTAGGGTGTATGGAATGCAGAGAATGAAGTTTAGATGGAATGCTAGTGATGTGCTTTTAGTGATTATTGGAGAAACTAAAGAGTAAATATAGTTAAAGAGTGATGTGTCCATATGGAAGCACTCACCACTGTGAGTGAAGAGGAGTTTGGGGTACAAATCTCTGGCAGTTTAGGGGGTCATATTTTAGGTCTGGATTTCTAAAGATGGAATTTATCTCTGGAATGAATCTTGATCTATGGAAGTGTGGAGAAAACTAAGATTCAAGATATGTTTAAAAAATAAAGGTATTGTAAGTTTTGTGTTTGGTCAATAAACTTGAGCATATACAGGCTCCTAGCCCCAACACCTAAGGAATGAGCTTAGTGTTAAGAACAGTGTTGGCAAACCCCAGTATAGGCATAATTCTTAATTCCCCCTGTGTGAAATTGCCTTGAGGGAGGCGGGGATGTCCATATAGAAATAGAAATAGACTCAGAGTTCTTGGTGTTTTTAAAAGCAGTCAGAGTATATGAAACAAATATGGAACAGTAGATAAGGCAGTGTCCCCAAGACATCTTTTCTTAGTTGTAAGTCACTTTCCTCATCTGAAAAATGGGGGAGGTGGGTTCATTCAATTAATAAGTATTTATTCAACACTCACTATGTTCCAGGTATTATTGGGGGAGGGGGGTGTAAAAAAGAAGGCAAAAGCAGTCCCTGGCCTCAAGGAGCTTACTTTTTAAAGGGAAAGACAGCATGGAAAAAAAGATATATGTAACTTTGAGCAGCTGGAGGGATTGGGGAAGACATCTTGAAAAAAGGGATTTGAGCTAAATCACAAAGGAAGTCAAGTATTCTAAAAGGTACAGATGAGGAAGAAAAAAAAACATTCCTGGACTGGCAGATTTTCAGGGTGAAGACACACAGAGAAGGGAGCTGAAATCACATTTGACAGGGCATGTAGATGGATCATAAAATAAATGCAAGTCATACATATATATATATATATATATATATATATATATATATAAATGGGAGTCAAATATAAGACTGGAAAGGTTGAAAGGTGAACTGCAGGTTTGTGAAGTATTCTATGTTTATAATGACATTTAATTCTTACCACAACCCAGTGAGATAGGTCCTATTTTCATTTCTGTGCTATAGATAAAAAAAAAAAAACTGAGGCTAACTGACATTCTAAGAATCACTAAACTAGGGTATGAACTCAGGTTTTATTGCGTGCAATATCGGCACAATCTCCACCATATCATTAAGCTACCTATAAAGACCATGAGTAGGGTCCCAATTTTATACAGGGTTGAAGGAAGAAAATATAATTTCCAACTGAAGGAATAAGGAAGGCTTCTTGGAGGTGACCTTTGAATTGGATCTCCAATGGATGATAGTATTTCAGAAAGTGGAGAGGGACAAGGGGAAGAGGAGTGCATTACAGGTAAAGGAAATAACCTTTCTTCCTTCAAGATATACCTAAAGCAACTCCTACTTCTAATGAACACTTTTTGGAATTATCCAATTGCTCATGCCCTCTCTCCCAAATGACCTTATATATGGCTACACTGAATTTATCATATACATTATCTTTATGTTTTTTCATAGCTATATTGCTATCCATTGCCTTTCCAGGGGATTGTTTCATCCTTTGTATTTTATTTCCATGCCTGGAACTTACAAAACAATTAATAAACGTTTGTTGATTGATTGATTGACATGTAATAAGAAACAAGTAGTGTAGTATGGGTGGAGTGGAGGTAAGACTGAAAGATAGATAAGAGGTTAGGGAAGACTTTGAACCTCAAATTGAGGAGTTAGGACTATCCTGTAAACAAGAAGAAGTAACTTAAAAATTATGAACAGATATATTACAAGATTGTATCTATGTATATAAGAAAGAAAGATTTATGTGGTAGAGGATGAATTAAGGAAAGGGTGAAAGGGAGAGGCCTAATGAGGGGAAAATAATTCAGAATTTATTGGAGTAAAGAAGGCAGGAATTAATAATAGACAGTAGGTAGCAGGAATGATGGAAAGAAGGGGACATATTCAAGTAGGTTGCAGATTTTGGTAACTGATTTGGATAAGGAAAAGTTTAGAGCCAATAGAGTCAATAGTAACAACAAATTTCTGAGCATGGGTGATCTCCTTTACAGAATTGGAGAAGTCAAAAGAGGCTGCTAAAGAGCACATTTTATAAGACATAGAAAGGAAGATAACTGATCCAGTGCTAAAAAAAAACAAGGAATAAAAGATATTAAAGCAATAGGCAAAGTTAATCAATAGCATTTTATGCTACAGAAAGCTCAAGGAGACTAAGGACTGAGAAAATGTCATTGATATCATCAATGACCTTTAAGAGAGAAATTTCTCTAGAGTATCAGAGAAAGACATTAGACTTTAAATGTTTGAGGCATAAGTAAGCTTAACATCTTTTTTTTAACTTCATTTTCTTCTTCTATAAAATGATAGTTTTGAATTAAATGATCTCTGTTTTCTTCATAAAAATTATGACTGTGGGCCTTGACTACTTTTTTTCCAAGAAGTTTGGCAATGAAAGGGAGGAGGGAGATGGCACTGCATTTCAAAGAAAATAAAGGATTTGTTTGTTTGTTCAGGATTTAGAAGAGATTTGTAGACTGGTGGGAAGGATACAATGGAAGAAGAGAGACTGAAGATGTATGAATGAGGGGAAGAAAGATTAATGAGCAAGTTGGGGAGCAAAAGCTCAAGCACATGTTTGAAAATATATAAGTGCAGAGTAGAGCTAGTTCCATCTTTAAGATGGAAAAGAAGAAAGAAAGATCTAGATGTTATATTAGCTAATCAAGTCCAATCCTCTCATTTTCATATGAGGAAAGTGAAGTCCAGAGAGTTAAAGTATATTGCCCTGGGTTGGGAAGCTAATAGAAGTCTAAGATGGAATTGGTACTCAGATCTTTCTGATAGTCCAGTAACTATCCAATGATAAGAGAAATTATGATGCATGGAAGAGCAAAGGTAAGAGAAACTCATAATTGATAACTGATATTCTCAGCAGAGCAGGGTCCTAGGCCCTAAGTATGGAGACTATCAAGGGAAATTGGTTTGTAGGAAAGAGAAAAGTGTCTGGAAAAAAAAGTTGGGGGAGATAAGAGAAAATTTAAAAAGAATTGAAGAATACTGCTTAGCATTGGTGAGGGCCCCAAGAGACATTAAGCTGCTTAAATTTGTAATGACTAAAGCCAGGTCTAATTTTGAGTCTTTCTCCAAGTACCGAACAATGACAAATGGAGGTATTGGCTTAAATTTAATTTTGAATACAAGCCAGTTTGGGATTAAGGTGAAAAAGGATTAAAAATTCAATTTCCTTTCTGTTACACATTTTAATTCCTTGTTTCCAATGGTGCTAAAACAACTGAAACAGCCAAGAATGCAAGTACTGGCCTGCATTGTCAAGTTGGGCTCATAGAAAATGGGGTTGCTGGCCTAAAGGAAATTTGACATATTATTCCTCTCCTTTAGCTATTCTTTATTTTATTTTGGTTTCCATAGGAAATGACAATATTTGCTGCAGACAGATGCCTGTTTTCTAGTACCTTGATGAGGTGGGAAGAAGGAGGTGTGGAGAGAATTAGAGAGGGGCACTGTGACCAATGTAAATCTTGTGGGCAAAACAGCATTTTAGTAGGTCTAATACTTTTTGCAAACTATTTTTGAGGCTTCCTGAAAAGGTAATCTTTCTGTATTCCCACCACAGCAGGCACCTTTGGAAATAATACAAGAATTCTAGCCAGATCAGGTTTTGAATACATTTGGAACACTCATCCAAAAAACTACAGGCTCTTTTGATATTGAATCAATACTAATGCTGTTTACCAAGGAAATACATGCTTTATTTGAAGCTGAACTTGCTGCTCATTCAAGTTAAAATTTTCTACATTAATCATGCCTCCAGAACCCTACTCTGACTCCATGACAAGATTTTTACAATTCAATAAAGTGCTTTTTTTCAGCCCTATTTCTTACTCATTATGATAGCTGTCTTTTATATAGAACTTTAAGGTGCACAAATTCTTCATATATTTTATCTTATTTGAGCTTCAGGACAGACCTGTGGGATAGTGGCTCTTATTAAGGCATTTTATAGGTAAGGAACCTGAAGCTAAGCAAGTTTAAATGACTTGCCCAGGGTCACACTAATGTCTAAGCTAGGATTCAGACTCATGGCTTCCTGACTCCAAGTCTGATATGAACCATAGTGGCACCTAGTTACTTCAATAAGAGATTATAAGATCATTTTACCTCTTCCAATATTTATTTCCTTAGTTGGGGGAGGAGGAAGTGTGTTTGGGGGGGGGGATTTCCTCATCTATAAAGCAGGCTAATAATTGTTATCTTGCTTACTTTAGAGGATTAGAATAAGGCATGAATGAAATAAAGCATGTGAGAATATTTTGTAAAATGCCAGACACTATACCAATGGAAAGTACAGTTGTTCTTTCCACATTATGGGAGTTAGGGGTGCAGTGTCCTCCCCAATCTGGAAAATTCGTATAAAATTTTTTGGCCCTCCCTTCATACCAGAGGAGAAATCTGAATTGTATCTTTTTCTTCTATGAGGTGTTTACAGTACCTTATTATAAAATTTGAGTTAAGGATTTGCTCCTAGACTCTGTGTCATATATGGCTTTCACAAAACTCCCCCAAATTTCCCATTTAATTCCTCATGCCAACCAACTATATCAAAATCATGATGGGGAAAGTAGAAGAGTTAACTCTAATATCACCTACTGTGAAAGATGGAGTGCCATCATAGAACAACGCCTGTTCTTAGAATTAGGAAATCCATGTGGATTGTGACACCTCAGCAAACTACAGACTCCAAATTGACCATCTTCATTGCAGAGTTTCCCATACTGATTACAGGGAGGAGGGGGTATTTAGTCTATTTATGGTAAACGAGACACAATTTTGCAAAGACATAGAAAAGTCCCATGTCATTCTGGAAAGAAATTGTTCTCAATATCTAGATTTTTAGATTTCCAGACCCAGAGACAAGATGACAGCTAGGAAGCAACAAGAGCTTTTCCCCAAATAACTTTAAGTGAAACCTCTAAACAGACTCTAAAGTGACAGAAGTCATAAAAATAGAGTGAAACAAATCCTCAACTGAAGAGAATGTGGAGGAACTTTAAAAATGGTCCGTTCAAATGGGTAAAAGGAGAGTATAGCCCAGCATAGTCAGAAGAGCTCAGAAGCCAGAGGGAGGCTCTCAGCCACAGGGCAGGTCAGGTCCAGACTCAGAAAACCAGTAGTGCCTTAGGTCAGAAATGAGGGTCCAACCCAGCTTGGAAGAAAGACTTCAAGGCCCAGGAATAGTGAGGCAGCAAGTAGGACTGAATTGGGTTATCCTAAAGCAGGGAACAAACTGCTACTGCCTGTAGCACCATGGTCAATGTCCTAGGCAAGTGCTAAAGCAGTACAAGAAGCTTGGGGTACCCCAGGAGCAAAACTCAACTATCAAAATAAATAAAAAAGAAACCTAATCATAGATAGCTACTATTTTTATGGAGACAAGAAAAACACCATATTAGAAGAGGAAAGCAATGACAAAATACCTACATGTGAAGCCTCAAAGGGGTTTTTGAATTGATCTAAAACTGGAAAAGCTCAAGAAGGATTTTAAAAACCAAAGAAGAGAAGAAGAAAAATGGAGAAAAGAAATAAGAGGGTTTTTCTTATTTGTTTTTGTCTTTTGCAAGGCAATGGGGTTAAGTGACTTACCCAAGATCACACAGATAGGTAATTATTAAATGTCTGAGCTCAGATAGGAATTCAAGTCCTCCTGATTCCAAGAGGGTGTTGTATCCTCTGTACCACCTGACTACCTCTGAAATGAGAGTCTTGAAGGAGAATTATGAAAATTTGTCAATTATGATAAAAAAGATGGAAGAAAGTAATACCTTTAAAAATTGACCAACTGGAAAAACAAAGCCGAGTCCTTTAAACATAAAATTGATCAAGTGGATAATTAATGTAACTCATCAAAAAAAAATAAAATTGATCATTTGGAAAGGGAAACAGAAAAGTTAACTCAAGTAAATAAAACCCTAAATATTAGAATTGGACAAATGGAAGAATGATTCTATGAGACACCAAGATTCCACTAAACAACACCAAAATATTGAATAAAATAGAAGAAAATGTAAAATACGTCTTAGGAACAATGAACAACCTGGAAAATAGATACAGGAGAGATAATTTATGAATTATTGGTCTATGTGAAAGACATGACCAGAAAAAGAGCCTGGATAATAACACTAAGAAATTATCATGGAAAACTGCCCAAAGATCCTAGAAAAAGAAGACAAAATAGTCTTTGAAAGAATTCATTGATTACTCTGAGAAAAGGATCCCCCAAAATAAAAACTCCAAGAAATATTGTAGCTAAATTTCAGAATTCTCAACTAAAGAAGAAAATACTGTAAACTGCCAAAAAGAAGCAATTTAAACAAACACCATGGAAACAGACAGGATTACACAGAACTTTTCAGCTTCAACATTACAGGTTTGGAGGGCCTGGAAGTTGATACTCCAGAGGGCAAAGGAACTTGGATTACAATCAAGAATCAACTACCCTGCTAAATTTAGAATAGTATTTCAGGGGAAAAGATAGATTTTCAATGAAATAGAGAACTTTCTAACTTGCCTGAGAAAAAGATCAGAACAGAACAGAAAATTTGATCTCCAAATAAAAAACTCAAATGATGTGTAAAAAGGTAATTGGAAAAAAATGCTAGTCAATAAAATGAAGGAAAAAAAGTTAGTCAACAAGACTAAATGGGAAGATGATACCTGTAACTTTTGAGAATTGTATTCTTCTTGGGACAGTTGTAAAGGACATAATTAGATAGAGGGTATGCATATTTCTATTGGAGGGTGGGTACTTGGACAAAGGGTGTGGATATAAATCAAGATTTGATTTTTTAGTTCATAAGGGTGGTATTTCTTATTGGGACAGTTGGAGGGAGGGTACTTGGACAGAGGATCATTATAAATTGATGTAATGATGTTTATGGCTTTGAGAATTGTACTTCTATCAGAGCAATTGAAAGACGTATACTTTGATAGAGGGCGTGGGTATAAGACAGGCATAAAAATTAAGTCAAAAAAGAATTATACTGGGAGAAGAAGGGGAAAGGAACTTGAGGATAATTAATACCATATGAAGATACACAAAGGATGTATTATAGAGTAGAAGGAAAGTAGGGGAGAGTGTAAAGTTGAGTAAATCTTACTCTCAAGAGATTCAGTACAAAGAGAGAATGATATCCTTTCCCACTTGGGTTTAAAAAGTTATCCTACTCTTCAGGTCAGTAGGAGGGACCAAGAGATAGGACAGTGTGAGGCAGGTAGCATTGAGGAGGGATAAAGGGAAAGGAAAAAAGAAAAATACAAATAGGGGGAAGATGGGATGGAGGGAAAGAAAAATTTTGGTACAAATAAAACCATGCAACCAAGATTAAAAGGAATGTAGAAAATTAGGAAACAATTTTTATAGATAGTGTTTCTATAAGAAATAATGGGCAGACAAACTTTGGAAAAGCCTGGAAAGATTTGCATGAACTGATGCTGAGTGCAGTGACAAGAACTAGGTGAACATTGAACATATATTTACAGCAACACTTGTGAGATGATCAACTATGATAGACACAGCTTCTCTCAACAATTGGAGATCAAGGATAATTCTGAATGACCATCCATATCTGGAAAAAAATTATGGAGTCTGAATGCAGAGCAAAGAATAGTATGTTTGCTTTTTAAAACGTTTTATGCTGTTTCTTTCTTTCTCATGATCTTTTTCCCCTTTAGCTCCAATTCTTCTTTCACAACATGCCTAATATGGAAATATATTAAACATTATTATACATGTATAAGCTAAATCAGATTGTTCAATGCCATGGGGATGGGAGAGGAAGAAAGGATGGTAGAAAAATATGGAACTAAAAAGTTTGAAGAAGGGTGAATGTTGAAAACTATCTTAGCATACAATTAGAAAAAAACATTTATAGAAAAAAAACCTAGATTTTAGCAAAATTTTAATGTAACCTGGGTTTTTATCCCTGAATTTTTGCAGAGACAGAAGGATGAATAGAGAATTTGTAATTAGCTCTAGTTGACTTATATATTTTTCCCTATATCCCAAAATCAATCTTTGAGTTTATAATTGAGGAAATTGAAGTTGATAGAATTATCTGAGATCAGACACATTAGTGGAAGAGCCAAGATTTTAACTCAGACCCTCCAATTGAATCCAACCCTCTTTCCATTATAGTTTCTCTTTACATACATCTTTATCTACAACTTCATCCATAACTATGTTTTTCTATATATCTATATTTCTGTGTCTGTTTTTTTGCATCTTTAGGGCAACTAGGTAGTACAGTACATAGAGCACCAGCCCTGAGGTCAGGAGGAACTGAGTTCAAATCTGACCTCAGATACTTGACACTTAGTGGCAATGTGACCCTGGGCAAGTCACTTCCCCCAATTGTTTTGCATCTAGGACCTTCTCAGGTAGTCCTGATTTATATCTGGCCACGGGATTCATATTTTCCAGAGAAAAATGCTGTAGCACATCATCCCCTCACTTGAATCTAACTCATTCTCTTGCATGGCACAGCCTCCTTGATTTCATGGTCTTCCTTCAGGAAGGACAAACATCAATCAATCAATCAATATTTCTTTCTATACTATATATCTACATTTCTATTATTATAATCTATAAAAATAAATCTATATCATTGTTCCTGAAGAATGCAGTTTTGTGATTTCAATAATATGAAGAATTTTCAATGTGAAAATTCCTCTCATCAATGCACATCAACAATTTTTCTCTAACTTATAGTCTTAAAGGAGCCCTGACAAGTTCAAAGACTTATTCTTAGTCACACAGCTAGTTTGTATCAGAATCAGGATTTGAAGGCATGTCATGTCTACATGACTCCAAGGTCAATCCTCTGTCCAAAATGCCATTCTTTCAATCAAAATTTTCTACTATATACCTATTTTTTTCATTTTTGAAGGCATCCAAAGACATAATTTATTTTATCGGCATGACAACAAACAAGCCATTTCAAAGACTAATATATACAACTTTGAGCTATAATTGAAACTCTCTCATTTTATAGATGAGAATA
Organism: Macrotis lagotis; assembly: GCF_037893015.1. NCBI lineage: Eukaryota > Metazoa > Chordata > Mammalia > Peramelemorphia > Peramelidae > Macrotis > Macrotis lagotis. The sequence continues at coordinate 85,335,973 of NC_133660.1, forward strand.
TTGAGATACAGAGATATGGAGTGATTTGCACAAGATTCCATAGGTGGTAAGTAGAAAGGACAAGATCATCTGCCATCCTCTTCCTCAACATGAATAATGAGATGGGACTTCTCTAGGGTCCATAAAGGAGGAGTAGTATGCCAAATGAAAAAGAAGCAAGAAAACAGGTTCTGAAAAAAAAGGAATATATTCCCACCAAGCTTTGAGAAACAAAAAGGCAAATTTACTATATAGATGGAAAAGAAGGAGGACTTGGCCAGCAGAGATTCAAGGAGTGAAACTCTATTAGAAGACAATCCATTGGATTTTGTTCTTTTCTTAACCTGTCAGTGATTCCACTCTACCAAAACACTTATGATGAACATCTGTGATTGAGATTTTGTTTAGACCAGTCACTCTGAAAATAGCAGGGGACAGGAGAAGGTCTCAGTCAATGGCATAGTCATGAGCAAGGAAAAGAATCAATGTCTTGGGTCCTCAGTTCCTTCATTGTCTGTGTATTGATCCTCTAGGAGACCATCTGAAAAGAAAAGAATTTCTGGGATTATTCCTAAAGTCCCAGGAGGAAGATCTCAGTCCAAGTCTAAACATTTGAACATTTTCATTGAAATTCCTTACTAAAGAAGAATTGCCTACATCTCAAAAGATCTAAGGGTTTACCCCATGGTGGTTTTTTGCTTTTTTTTGTGCATGCATATTAATGCACTACTCTATATTCCCTCCTTAGATAAAGATGAACAGCTATTGAGTTTCTCAGAGTATAAGAGATCAAGTGATTTACCCATTGTTTAGTAGTGACTACTGTCAGAATCAGAACCAAAGTCCAAGACTTTCGGATTCTGAGTCTATTACACTACACTGCCTATCAGTTGTTTGAATTAATATAAGCATCCTTTTGGTATATTGATAATGAGTAAAGCACTACACAAAAACAAACCAAGCTTGCGTGACTGGCTCTATAATTGCATACTCATGTGACCAGGAAATAAATATAATAGGAAGAGGAAGAGAATTGAGTTTCCCAATGAATGAGAATTTAAAAGGATAAAGAATAAACCAACAAATCAGATCCTAGCCCTAAACTAATAAAATGAACTCTGGCAACCATAAAAATGGCAAAATTGGTGATAGAGGTCACAAATTTTTGATAACCATAAAACAAGTTTGGTGGCTGCTCCTTCTTTTGCCAAGAAAAAAACTTGCTCTGGTGTTAGAGAGAGTGTATCACCCCAGAGTACTTGGGTATTGAGGAAAGTACATCACCCCCAGGAGGAGTAGCACTCCCAGCACCTCATTCTAATTGTTCAATTGTTCCTTCCATGGAGTCTCTACTTTTTAGGGAGAGGTAGTAACAGAATGGTGGAAAAAAAACATTTGAAGTTAAAAAGCTGAGCTTAATTCTTAGTTTCAGTAGTTACTGCTCATGTGACCCCGGACAAATCATTTAAATTCTCAAGGTCTTAGTTTTCTCATCTGTAAAATGAGGGTGTTGGATAAGATCATCTATGATTTCTCCCCTGGCTCTAAACCTATGCCTTCAAAACTCAATTCAAATCTAACCCACCCTGTGAAACTTTGCCAAATCCACAATGATCATATGTTCTTCTACAATTCCATAGTATTTTCATACCTCTAATCTGGTAATTATTATATTTAAACAGCAGTATTTCATAAGGAGTAATGGCTTCATTGTTCTATCTGCCTGTCAATCAATCACTATTTATTAAGCACCTGCTATGTACCAAAAAAGAAAAATACAAAGACAAAATTAAAGTCACAGCTCTAAAGAAATAAATTGATCAGTAATTCTTGAAATCCCAAAGCAGGGCATAAATTGTAAGAGATTCTACCAAACTAGAAAAGTTTGAATAAAGTCTACTGATAGATTGTTATTTACATTGTTTGAGGATATGCCTAGCTAAGTCTGAGGAAGTTCATCAAGCAGAGAGTGCAATAGGCTTCTTGGCCATGATTGAAGCTATTCCTGATCCCTGAATTGTAGCAAATCACTCCCTACCTGTCTATATACATGTTGCCACCCCCTTATCCAGTAGAATATAAGCTTCTTGAAGGAAAGGAGTGTTTTATTTCTGTCTTGATATTTCCATTGCTTAGCATAGGGCCTAAAATATAGTCAGCATTTTGCAAGTACCAAATATATTAAATCAAACTAAATTATTTTTGTACTCTCTGACATTCCTGAAAAAGCAGCATGCATATTAAGTCCCAAATAAATGTTTATTGTGTTGATTATTTGAAAGGCCAGGGCCTTAATTTTTCTCTAGCTTTTTGTTTGTTTATTTGTTTTTGAATTTATGTGCCAGTTGTCACAATGGATAGAGTACTGGATTTTGAAACAAGAAGACTCATAGTCATGAATTAAAAGCCAGTCTCAGATACTTACCCTGTTTGCCTCAGTTTCACATCTGCAAAGTGAGCTGGAGAAGGAAATGTCAAGCCACTCCAATATCTCTGCAAAGAAGCTCCCAAATGGAGAGCAAAGGCAAGGACTCATCTGAGCTCTCCCTCCTACCACTCCAAATACTTTAAATTATGACTCTAACCAAATTCTAGAGTGACAGAATCCACAAAAAGATTGAATGAAACAATTTTCCAGTCCAAGGTTACTTTGAATATCTGTGGGAAGGGTCTGTTGCACCCAGGCTGCACCAGTGCAAATGAATCTCACCATCCAGGACCAGGAAGTATGGTGCCTGGGTCAATATTTCCAGACCTCTCAGCCCAGGGATTTCCAAGGATAACTTAGAAGGTCAGCAGAAAACTTCCATCCCAGGGTGAGAGGGGAGTCCAGTCCAATACAGGCCTCAGCAGTGAAGACCAGGAGCAGACCTAGGGAGCCACTGAATCAGCAGAGGCAGCTGTTTCTGGAGCTCTCAGTCTATGGATGGTAAGGGGGTTAGAAGGAGATTGTAGATGTCTTTTTGCTATCCCTGAGGTATGACTCTGTTGCTTTGACCATACTCAGATTCAGCTTATAGTCTCGGGCCCCAGTCCCAGGAAGAGGAGCTAAAGCATCATAGAACTCACTACCCCAGAGGAGTAGGGATCATCCTCACAGTACCAGGGCAGAGGCAAGCATGTGTGGTCACCCACAGGCCAGAGCACAGGCTAGGAAGAGTAGTCATAATCTCTCATAAGACCTTAGAAGAATTGAAAATGTGCAGGTACTTAGATACTTCTCTTGTGCAAAAACCCTCAAAAGCTTGGGATAGTGCATCCTCTACCCTGAAAGCAGAGCCCCACTTTAACAAAGAGTGAAAATCAAGTCATAGACAGGAAAATGAGCCAGCAAGAGAAGAAAAGTAATCCTACCATATACAGTTACTTTGGTCATATGGAAGAACAAAATGCACACTCAAAAGAAGATTACAAAGTCACAGTTTCTACATCCAAAGTCTCCAAGAAAACTATGAATTGGATTCTTTCCATGGAAAAACACAAAAATATTTTGAAAATCAAGTAAGGCATATAGAGGGAAAATTGGGAAGAGAAATGAGAGTGATGAGGGAAAATCATGAAAACTGAATCCCCTTGGTGAAAGAGATACCAAAAATACTAAATAAAATAACAACTTAAAATCAGACTGGACAAAATGATAAAAATTAATGAGAAGAATGCCTTAAAAAGCAAAATTGGACAAATGGAAAAGAAGATACAAAAGCTCACTGAAGAAAATAATTCCTTAAGATGTAGAATGGAACAAAAGGAAGCTGATGACTTTGGGAAAATCAAGAAACTTAAAATAAATAAGACAAGAAAAAAGAAACAAAAAAGAATAAAAAATAGAAGAAATCAGGAAATATCTCATTGGAAATATATCTGACCTGGAAAAAAAATCCAGAAGAGATCATTTAAAAAATATTGGACTACCTGTAATCCATGACCAGAAAAAAGAGCCCAGACATCATTTTTCAAGAAATTATCAAGAAAAACTGCCCTGATAGTCTAGAAGCAGAGGATAAAATAGAAATTGAAAGAATGCATCTAAAAGAGATTCCAAAATAAGAAATTGCCAGGAATATTATACCCAAATTTCAGAACTACCAAGGCAAAGAGAAAATAATTCAAGCAGCCAGAAAGAAACGATTCAAATATCATGGACCTACAATCAGGGTAACAGAATTTAGCAGCTTCTACATTAAGGGGTTCATAGGGTTTGGAATTTGATATTCTGGAAGGCAAAAGAGCTTGAATACAATCAAGAATCAACTACCTAGAAAAAGCGAACATGTTTTTCAGGGGAAAAGATGGATATTCAATGAAATAGGGGACTTTCAAACTTTCCTGATGAAACAACAAGAGCTGAACAGAAAGTTTGATCTTCAAAAACAAGACTTAAGAGAAACATAAGAAAGATAGACAGGAAAGGCAAAACATAGGAACTTTATGGTGTTGAATTGCACATATTCCTGCATGGAAGGATGACACTAATAACTCATATGAACTTTCTCATTTATTAGGGCAGTTTGAAGGAGTATATATGGATAAGACCCAGGTAGGAGTTGACTATGAAGGTATGATAAATTAAAAAATATGGAGTTAATGGAGGAGAAAGGAAAGGAATATACTTGGTAAAAAGGAAAGGAGAGACAGAATGGGTTAAGTTATTTTACATAAAAGAAACAAGAAGTTTTTGCAGTGGAGTGTAAGAAGGGGAAGGTGAGAGACAGTAAAGAAGATTTACTCTCATCAGAATTGGCTCAGATAGGGAATAACATACACATACTCAACTAGGTATAGAAATATTTTCTTTGGCAATATTTGGCCTAGCAATGCCAGAAGAGATGAAATACTGTATGAAAAGAACTTATATGTATAGGTATATTTAGAGTAGCTCTTTTCTAATGGCAGGGACCTGGAGATTGAGAGAATGCCCATTGGTTGAGGATTGATTGAACAAATTGTGACAAGTGATTGAGATGAAATGCTGTTCTGTTATGAGAAATGAACAGGATGCTCTCAGTAAAAAAAAAAGTATACATGAGCAGATGCAATGGGAAATGTATTGTATAAAAGGGATAGTAAAATTGCAGGATGATCAAGTGTGAATGACCTATCTTTTCTCAGCAGTACTATGATCCAAGAGAACTATGAAGGACTTATGATAAAGAATATACTCCATCCCAAATACAGAGTTGAAGGTATCTGAATACAGACTGAAGCATACTTTTTTTCACTTCCTTGAGAATTCTCTCATTTGAAGGGGTATTATGTTTACTTTTAGAACCTTTTATAGTAATATTTTTCATGACTACACATTTTTAAACTATATCAAGTAACTTGCCTTCTCAGTGAGGGGGAATGGAGTGAGAGGAAGGAAGAGAATTTGTAACTCATGATCTTGGAAGTGAATAATGAAACTTGTTTCTGGGGGAAAAATAAAATAAAGTAAATTAATAAAAGTAAACTTCATTTACAAAGAATTAGAAACAACTGATCTAATTCAGTGATAATATTTTTTTTGTTATCATACCTTCCTTTTGAGCATCCCTCTGATTGGTTTTCTGAGCTACTAGCAATGTGATAATGTTGGCAGTGAATGAGTTACTGGCACTGAATGAATGAATAAATTAAGAAGCATTTAATAATCTTTTCCTATGAATCAAATACTTCTAGATGCTAGTGATTCAAATTCAAAAGTAAGATAGACTCTTCTCTTAAGAATTTTACATTTTAATGTGGGAGAGAGCATAAATGTGGGATTGGGGACCAGAAAGGGGGACTTTGATCTGGGAAGCCTTGGGATTGAGGAACCATTTTTCAATAATAATGGTAGCATTCCAGTAATTATTGCTCCCAGGGCAAGAGTAAGAAAGGGATCATGGGTGACTGGGGGAGGCAGGGAACAGCCAAACAAGACAGATGATAAGCAAGACTGACTACATATAACACTAAGTGAGTTTACTATAAAAGCTTTGCTGTGTCTCCATAGACCTTTAAGAACCTTTGGGCTTTAACCACATGAAACTGAAGGTTGATACCTGTGACTTACATGTGACTATATATATATATATATATATATATATATATATATATATGTATGTATTCATCTAATTGACAGAAAAATCCTTCGTCTAAAGCAACTTGAAAACCTCAATTTTGAGTCCTGGATCATGCACTTTTAAAACATTGCTCAAGATAATACAGCTTTTCTTTTTAAGGTAATAGATACATTTATATCACCACTGCCACCCCCACCATTTAAAACCTCAAAAAAGAGATCTATGATTTTTCAATAAATTAAGATGCCTGATAAAGCATTATAAAAGAATGATTATATCATGTAATTTTAATTCCTGTTCTGCTTATTTCACATAAGGAAAGAAAGGAGGAAGACCAGGACTAAGATGGAATCTTCATTATACCCAACTAATAATTATGTTTCATCCCATCTAAGACTCATTAAAAAATCACATTACCCATTAAAAGTAGTCAGAAAACTGGTCAAAAATGTTTGATGGGTAACTATTCAAAAAACCCAGGAAAGCAAATGACTTTCATGATTTTCAATGAAAATTAGGATTCAAGAAATTTATTCTAATTTTTTAGGTTTCCCTGTAAGAATAGGCAGTAAATTTTCTATAAGAAGCCCTGACTACTGAATCCTTGTTTTCTAGCTTTACATTTGGAAATATATTTATATATACTGTGATCTTGAGATGGTAACTTTTTTGGGTACTAAAGAATCCTAGGTATGTTGAGGAATTCTCACTATTCCACCCAAAAGCCAGCCACATGGTCATTAAGTTTCTCTATGGCATTTAAACTTAATATGACTAAGGTTTGGTTATAAAATAACATAGCACTCCATTTTGGGAAATCTTTTAAAAAGCTGAATGAACCCTTCTATTCTCCATACATCAGACTCCTCTTAGCTTTTCAACAGTCTAGGCCATTTTGTGAAATTGTCACAGCTGCTTCCCATTAGTCTAGAGGTTTGGTTATAAGGGAGAGAGGACAAGCCGCTAAGCCAAACACTGTGGCCCCCAGGTCCATTTTTGTTGTTTATTCCTAGTGAGTGTTACACTTTTAATTTTCAAGGAGGACTTTCTAGGAATTTTCCTAAGTAGAAAAAATAAATATATTTTCTCATATTATATGCTCTGAGACAAAAACAATTCAATTCAACAAGTATTTATTGAATGCCTAATCATGGTTGGCATTTCCTCAGAATTTCTGGAAACCCAACTTGCCATTTCCTGGTAATTGAAGGAACAAGAAAAAATTCTAGCACAAATATATAATTTTAAAGAAAGTTAAAACTGGATACATATTCAAACATATTAGATTTTCAATCTTGAGTTTAAAATTATATATTTAAGTTGAAACGGCCTAAGAGCCAACATGTCTCATTACACAGATGAGTAAACTAAGTGCTAGAAAGGACTTATTGGAGATCACAAAAATGGTAGCAGAACCAGAATTAGAACCCAGGTCTTCTAACATCAGGCCGGTGTGCTAAATATTGAACTCTGATGCCTCTGTTATTCTTATCTAGAGTGCTTGTCTTAAGGATTAATTTATTATATGCTCTCCTTAGAATGTTCCTGTTACATGGTCAGGTAATGAATATTAACATAAGTATTGAAACATAATAATAACAATAATAATAACAATAATAAACATAAATATTGAAAAGGGGTTTGCACTTTCAGAGAACATGAGTGAGCCAAAAAACAGTCATATAATATTCTGATATGAATCCCTACAAGACTTTATTATTTTTTGTCCTTTATTCAGTTTTGTTATGGTCCCTGTGACCTTCCCTAATCCTTTATTATTTTCACTTGAATGAAAACCCTATAATGAACAATTCAATTAATCTTTCAGTGGCCCCAGGTAAGTCTCTTTGGCTATAAGTTACAAATAAATTGCCAATCTATATCAGTATAGGAAGTTCCCACACAAGAGTTCCCTACAACCAAAAAAGTCACTTGTTAGTAAAGTTTCCATTGATGCTTAATTTTTCCTCTATGAAAGAAATAAGTAATAATAAGTAATATTAGTAAATAAGACATTTGTGTAACAAATTGTTTTAATGAGTAATCACATTGTCACAGATACGAATTCCCAAAGACTGTGATGTCTAAGAATGTGAAAAATACACATATGGAATTTCCATGAAAAAAGGAGTATTTTTTTCAATTATCTAGGTGAACTTCCTCATAACTGCCCCCCCCAATCTATCTTAATAGTCAACAATGTTCACAGGGACCCAACAATTATCAAACTCATGTGAATTATGACATAATGAAATCACAGAAGAATAAAAAATTGTGGGCCACTCAAAAGGCAAAGAAGAAGATGCATGATGGGCACAAATAAAATGAAACATGATGAATAATGCAATCTAGCATTATATGTATCATCATAGACATGTATGTTTGAAAGAAGTGAGCCAGTGACATAAGGACATTGAGTGATAACAAGTGGTCAGTCTGTTTTACACTATTGTCCATATAATGTCAGGAAATCTAGAGGATGGCCCTCCAGCATGTTGGGACCTCCTTTGGGGAAGATACGAACAAGGGTCTTGCAGAATGAGAACGTGTAGACAGGTTGGAATTTTCACTGTTTGAGAGAGTGCCCACATCAGTGACATCATAGATTCATTGCAATATTGAAGTAATTACTAAACTCTACTTTAATTGAGAGTTACTACTTTACTTTTTTAACATCATTCCCTAGAAAGTAAATGGGGCCCATAAGACTTCATCACTGAGCAGGAAAAAAATATTAATTTGAGATTTCAACTTTAGCCAATATTTCTGAAAATTATATTAATTGGATTGATTCTGATAATACAGTGACACAGACACTCATCTAAGCCTCTATAAGCAGTATAACAAGACCACACAGAGTTGTTATTGCTTAAGAAAACTAACTCAAGACTATATCCAAGTGCAGGAAAAGAAGGAACGAAAGAAGCATTTGTTAAATACTTTTATATTTATGAGAAGCACTTTACAAACATTCTATCATTTGATCCTAATAACAATCTGGGGAAATAGGTGCTATTATTATCATTTTCATTTTATAGTTGAAGAAACTAAGACAAACTTGTCCCAGCAACCCACATCTAGTTTCTCAGACTGAATTTGAATTCAACTCTTCCTAATTCCAAGGTGTCTGCAACAAAATACACTGGCTTTGGAACTGAATCTGAATCCAAACTTATTTATTGTCTCAGTTCCCTCAAGAAAGCTGCTTCATCTCTCTGCAATTCAGATGTAGGTTGAACTTCCTGAGGAAGTTCCTAACTCCAGATTCAAGGATCTGATGAGTCATTATTTCATCAGTATGGGTATTCCTTCCACTAACATTGATTGCAATTCCTCCCTGTCATAGTAGATAAGTTTAATGAGTTCCTGTGGCCAAAACAATTCATCATTAGCTAGACAACATTTTGGCTGGTCTTTGGGTGAGAGATGCACACACTTCAAAGTATTTTCATCTGGGTAGGACCTGTCAGAGGCTAAAATCTATTAACATGACCTTTATAACATGATGAGACCTCAAAATGAGAGCTGAGTGAAAAATACAAGTAATATTAAATTGAAAAAAAATTCTTCTGCAAATTGAGGCTGTTTTTTTCAGTGAACTAGTACCATTACAAACTTAATAGGGAAATCTGCATCAAAATAGCTTGATGTTGAATCATCAAAGTTCGTTTTTGAATTCTCCATTTTGGGGACAAATGCCTCTCCAGATTTGCCTCTGAAAGGCAAAGAAATTTGAGTTTTCTGCATTTGTATATGATTTGTTTTAGTGCTCTAACTTAGCTTGTGCTTTTTATTATACATTAAGATATGAACTACTCAATCCATAATGACATCATCATGAAATAAATATATATTGCATTAGGCATTCATTTTTCTCTACTTTATAAATGTATTGGGGTGGGGGGGACGATGTGCATATAAAGATGAAAATTCCACAAAACCAAACTTGAAAAGATTGTTTCATTTTGGACATCTGCAGTCTTAAACCATAATCCTTTTCAACAAAAATCAGTCCAATAAGTCAATTTTAAAGTTTGGTTCTTCAATTTTTGTAAGCTCGAGTGCTCTCTAAAGGCTTGTTAACTGACGCCCTGACTGGAAAATATTTTCAACTTCTAGAAATCTGAAGAGTTGACATACCAAAATGAAAAAAATATGACTGGTCAGTCAAACTCACATTACAGTGTGATTTAATTGTTTTATGATTAAAATAACTATGTAGTTTTGTCTGCAGATACAATCTCAAAGTCTGCCATTTCTAGTATTTAGAGCTGTAGTAATTATCAAGGTTAAATAGAGGTTAAATCCAATTCTTGTAGTTGCTATTTTTCTTCCTTTAGATTTCAACATTGCTGCATTGAAACTATTTCTTAAGGTTAAACAAAGCATGAATATGTAATGGCATTTCAAACCAACCAAATAATAACAATTTTTCCCTTACCATCATCAAAAAGACTGATAAAAGAAGGAATTTCTTGGTCCATTTCAATCAAAATGAACAAACATGAATGAACTAATGGAGAAGTGAAACCAAATGTGATAGAAAAAATAATGATTCTAAAAATGTAATTAAAATCTAATAAATTCTTGAATTTTTTATCTTCATGCACAATTAAGGGATATTTGAATTCCCAAAAGAACACTTAGATTTATAGTAGTTGGCAAGTCTACTACTCCTTTTATAAATATAATATTTAATAAGTAGTTTTTGTGATAAGCAGAAACAGTGTGTACTTTTGAGAAATTGTTAACTATGTAGATAATGGCACATTTCATATTTTATGAGGATATTTGTCATCACGGATACAGACAGTCCTATTTAGCTTGCATTCCTCCAAATATAGAAATGTGGTGCTAGTAGTTAAAAGATAATTTTTTCTCCCATAGGGGATTTTTCAGGGGAAAACATTATGCATTTATAATAACAGGTTTATATATTCTAGATTTGTTTTGAAAGACGCAAAATAAATGTTGATGTCATAATATTGCACAAGTTGCAAAAATAACAAATTACTTTTTGGACACATGTGTGAACTTTTACCATCAAGGCTTATTTGATTCCAAGAATAATTCCTATTTTTAAATTACTTCAAGATTTCAATTGATTTTCAGTTTCCCTGATATGAGTATTCTAATAGTGCACATTAAATCATCTTCTCATCCTATGCAATCTTTGTTCTTGTTCTCCCCTAAACCCTCACAAAGAATCTTCCTGATACAGAAGAGGTTTTCTCTAGGTCTTCTAACATTTCACGGGGGACAGAGAACCTACTTAATCTAGCTTTCTATTCTCAGAGAATTTTTTAAAAATTCAACTTCCTGGACGCAAATAAGCATATTAGATTGAGTGTTGGACTTGGACTTAGGAAAGTCTAAATTTATATAGTGTTTTAAGTTTTTATACTTAGTTTATCTCATTTGATCAAACTGAGGTAAGTTAACTGAAAGATAGGAACCAGACCTATGATTTCACTGACATGTTATTCCTGTTGAGAAAACCTTCTCTACCAATAAAAGTTAGCACCTTTTTTTCTTACATGGTTCTAAAGATTTGTCTAAAGTACTGAAAAGAAAGCCTAAATTAAAATACTAATGTAGACACTTTCCATGTGATCCTAGGTAAATCACTTATTCTACCTCAGTCTCTGTTTCCTCATCTAATAAAATGGAGACATTGGAATCAATATTTTCTAAGGTCCTTTCCAACTTTAAATCTATGATCTTATACTCCTATATGTTGGTTCCTATTTATATGTACCATGCATGTGTTTATTACTTTATTGGGCCAGATACAAATTTGATTCCTTGGAGATTTTGATTTTCTATGATGCTAATCACCAGGTAGCTGGGCAGTGTAGGCAATAGATTGCTGCTCATGGAGTCAAGGAGACTTGAGTTCAAATGTGACCTTAATCATTTACTAGGTGTGTGACCCTCAGCCAATCACTTAATGCCTATCTGCCTCAATTTTCTCAACTGCAAAATGAGGATAGTTATAGCATTTACCTCCCAGGGTTGTTGTGAGGATCAAATGAGATAATATATGCAAAACTCTTTGCAAACTTTAAAATACTTTATAAATGCTAGCTATTATTATTATTGTTCCTAACAAATTATGATAATTATTGCTGAAGAATAATGATCTAAAAATAGGGCTTGTTTTAAGAAGCAACTTGGAGGGGGGTGGCTAGGTGGCGCAGTGGATTAGAGCACTGGCCCTGGAGTCAGGAGTACCTAAGTTGAAATCTGGCCTCAGAAACTTAGTAATTACCTAACTGTGTGGTCTTGGGCAAGCCACTTAACCCCATTGCCTTGGAAAAAACTTCAAAAAAATAAAAGAAGCAACTTGGGATCCTTCAATGCCCTAAGTAATTTTTACACTGTTTCTCCGTTAGATGTTATGATGACTCTGGAAGCAGAAAATCTATTCAAATCTTGCTGGTGATGTTTAATATCTGTGTGGCCTTTGCCAAGACAGCTAAGTTTCCTGAACTTCAGCTTCCTCATAAGCAAAATGATTGAACTGAAATAGAAGGTTTCTGGGGTACCATATAGATCATAGATCAACTTTGTGCCATTTCCCCCTTCAGAAAGCGTTAAGTATGAAGCAATGTGGCACACTAAGAAGAGAAATTGTTAGTCAGAAGAACTGAACCCAAGTCTTTTATTACTTATGTGACCTTGGGCAAGTCAATTAACTTCTCTGGTCCTCAGTTTGCAAATTGATAGGTTGAACTTGTTGGCCTATGGAATCCTTTCTAGATTTAAATCTAAGTCTTTTCCTTAAGGTCTTGAAATTTGGTTTTCAGTAACTATTCATTTCAAAAGCATGATGTTTCATTTATTGGATTTTTTCAGTCTTTTTTTAAAAAATAGAACAAAAAACTCACAAGCCTCCTTTAGACTCCCACTCAAGAATAAAATTCTGTTCTCAAAAGCTGTGTTCTGACAACACAAATACAAATTATTCTATTGAGAATGGGGGCAGCTTTTTAAAGAACCAAGATAGTTATAAAGTGAATTTATTTATTGGTTTCTGATTTTGAAAAAGATATGTTTAGAACAGTAGCAGTAGCGTAGATCTTATTTAAAAGTGTTTTAAAGTTTTTATGCTTAGGTTATCTCATTTGATCAAATTGAGGTAAGCTAACTGAAGAATAGGGACTAGACCTATGATTCCACTGCTATGAGTTACTCCCAGTGAGATAACTTTCTCTGCCAATAAAAGTTAGCAACTTTTTTTCTGACAGGCTTCTAAAGATTTGTCTAAAGCACCAAAACATTAAGTGCCTTGCTGAGGGTTATACAGTCAGTATGTCAGAAGCAGAACTTGTACCCTGGCTCCTTGACTTTAGAGTCTAAATGTCTACTACCATACCAATTGTCATCTCTGCAGCTAATTAAGGATGAATAAAATATATTGATGAGATTTTTTTTTAAAAAAGGATAATATTAGAAAGTGGCAAAGTTCAGAACAAGTGCAGGCTGATAATGAATGTTAAGGAGTACAGAAAGAGTTTTGTAGAAGGTTATTCTGGTAACAAATATGGAAATATATTAAAAAACAAGTGTACATATGCAACCTATATCAAATTGCTTGCTTCCTTGGGAGGGCAGGGAAGAAGAGAGGGTGGTAGAAAAATGTGGATCTTAAAAGCATGCAGAACAATGTATGTTGAAAACTATCTTTCTAAGTAATTGGAAAAAATAATTCTTTAAATGACTATATTGGGTTTAAGAGAACTGTCAAAGAAGGGATAAGATGGTGCCTTAGAATAAATGGAATAATAATAATAAAGAATGTAAAGGAGAACAATTTGACTTCTACTTTGATTCTGATCTTTCTTCCAGAGAGAATGATCATCATACTGGGATGGAGACCAAGAAAAAACCTGCTTAATAGAGAATTGAAGCCCAAGATAAGCAAGAAGCTATTAAAAGAACATTTTGATGCATTCAGGTGAATTAGCCTATTTGAGCTTTATTCCTAAATACTAAAAATCTTACAGATAAAGGTGCTAAGTCATTGCTAATTCTGTGATTCTGTGTTCTTGTTAATGTATCTTAGAATAATGATAAAACTCAGGTTTTACTTAAACCTGTCCTCCTAATATGAAGTGCAGGCTGAATGAAAATTTTATGGATTGTGGAGTAAGAAGGGATAGGTTTGAAACCTAGTTCTTCTGTGTACTAGCTGTGTAACCTTGATGAGAAGGGTGAATTCACTATATTTAGAAAAGGTCCCCTCCAACTCTCAATGTAAAAGTCTATGTAGGATATTTCTTGGGGTGAACTTTAGTTTCTGAAATTCTTTCCCTTTCCTGATTCAACCATTTGTGACTTTATGAGACATGTTTTATTTATATTATACATTTTCAAGATCATCTTCTCTAAAAGTTTAGTAGTCATCTTTTAATTTTGTGCCTTTTAAAAACTCTCAATACATATTGGTTTTTTCATTTCCATGGAGATTTTGTAAATTAAGATCCAAAGTACATAATTTTTTTCTATATTTTCTGATCTTAGATTAGAAATACTTGGATAAAACAACAAATGAGATAAGAAAACCTAACAGAATTTAGATTCTGGAGTTCAGAACTTTTGATGAAACCATCCTGATTTCTTTAATTACAGCAGTCTAACCTTATGTCTTCTTTCTTGAAAGACTATCACATTCCTACTTAGTAATTACAGTTTCACACTTTTTTATCTAATATTCTAGAATTGATGGTTGAAGATACCAGCATTTTCATTTTAACCCAAGTTTGCAACTTTGGAGTGAATCTTTCCTCTTCCATAAAATATTCTTCTTTCTTCTATCCTGTGTAATGCCCATTTTTGTGATTTTACCTCCACAACATCTATGAAGTCATCTCTTTTTCTCTTTTCATAATCCTTTGCCCTAATGAAAGGCCTCATTACCTCTTATCTATGCTATTGAAAGAGAAACTAATAGCCTCCTAATTAATCAAACCTACTTGCACTCATTTCTTTGCTCAATCCATTCTCCATTTTGCTGACAAATTAGTTTTTCTAAAACAAATTTGATCAGGCTGATCATGTCATTATTCTACTCAAAAACAATGACTCCCTATTGCTTCTGGGAAGCAATACACAATTTAAAAAAAATTCTAAAACTTGATGCTTAAGACCCTCCATAAGATGATGTCCAACTACCATGTCAATCTTATTTCTTTTCACATGCCCTCCATTCTTTCCCATCTGATCTTCTAACCATTGACTATACAATACATTTATTTTCCCATCTCCATTGCTTTTGACAAGTGTTCTTCCACATTTTGGAGATATTTTCTTCCCACCTCCTCTGAATAGGATCCTTTAACAAAAGTCCAGGTGATGCTCTCTACATGAAACTTTTCTAAATTCCATCTGTTAAGAGCATTCTCTCCCCTCTGAAATTACTTTGTAATACTTGTGTTTATCTGTATACTATTATATAGTTCCTCCCTATTATAGCTCCTTGAGAATTGGAACTTTTGTGATTTTTATTCTTTTCATCTCCATTGCATAGGTTTACACAAAGTAGCAACTAAATAGGTGTTCATTGAATTGGATTGAATTGACTTGGGCTATAATAAATTTTGTACATCTTGACATCCTGTAATACTATTAGTAATAACAGACTACTCAGAAACAATCTGAGATGCTTGAATAAATTGTGCTTACATAAATAAAAATATATTACTATATGAGGAATTGCAATACTGATAATAATACAAATATTATATAGTGCTTAGGGCTTGCAATATGATTTACAAACATTTTATTTGTTCTTCACAACAATCCTGGAAATCAGGTGTTAGTTATTATTCCCATTTTATAACTAAGGAATCTGAAGCAGTTAGAGGTTAAGTAACTTGCCCAGGGTCACTTTCTGAAGCACAGTTTGAATTCATATCTTCTTGACATCAGTTCTAGTTCTCTATCCACTATACTACCTTTGTTATATAGAAGCAAAAACAAAAAATTGGTTTAATGAGATTTTTAAAAAGTACTCAGCTTAACTTTTCCATTGTTGAGTGTTTTAAATTGTGTAGAATAGAAGCAGAATAGTTCTATTTCTATATTTTTTGTTGAAATTTTTATGGCAGAGAATGAAAATTTCTGTTTTCAAAGAATCTGGAAGTTCATTTAGGTTTTACTGCACATTAAAGAAGTCTGTAGGGTTGAGTGCAAATGTCAGAAAAAAAGTAATGAGGTGACATAACTATTGTGAACTTTTTTTTTTCCTTAAAAATAATCTTTCAGGAAAGGGTCCCTAATCTTATCCCATTATCCAAATGGTTTCTCCAGTTGTACTATTTCATTTGCAGCTGGAAAGTTCAAGGAAATTATGTCCTTCTTTCTGTGGAACAGAGATAATATAGTTTAAGGGTAGGGAGAAAGTTATTTGCTTCCTTGAATTTTCCGATATTGTCCTTTTCCTTTATTGTCCTATACAGCTTTATCCTTTTCATAACTTTGTGCCTGGGTCTATCTCCCATTGACTGAAAGTGGCCCAATTCTACTGATTCATACAGAAGCCTAAAACTGCTCCATTTCTGACTTGGACCAATGCGCCCCTCCTTAGGCAGCCTATGACCCCCCCCCCACTCCCAGCAGCTCACCATGTAGGTGTCAGTGCAGATACCCTGTAGGCTCAGCAGACTGCAGCTTAGAACTCCTGTTCTGCAACTCAAAAAATCCCTGAGACCAGTCTAGCAATAACCAGGAGCACCACCATCCCTAGAATACAGTCTTTAGACCCTGAAGTTGTCTTAAGGGCTATATTGTTCAAGCCCCTCAGTTTAAAAATAAGGAATATAAGACCCATGAAGATGAAGTGGCTCCCTCAGTAGAATAAAGGTGGAACATAGCTCTTTAATATTCAAAGTCAGGTTCTCAGACTCAAAATACTCAATGATCTTTCTATGATATTACATAATTCTCCTGAAGTATTTTCCATGATGTAAAATGATTTAGAAGAGACCTAACTAACTGTGATTAGCTAAAGGTAAAAAAAGACAAAGGCCATTTTATCTCTCACTCTATGGATTATAAGAGGTTAAATGACTTCCAGATATGGCTCGTTAGTAGATGGGGAAGGATTTGAACCAGTGGACATGGCTATTGTGGGTTCTTCCTCTTATGAGCTTCTGGGGAAGAGGTTGCAGGGATGAAGGCTGATAGGGTAAAATTGCAGAAATAGCTACATTATTCTCTGCACCATATCACCTTGAGTCAACTTTGAATTCTGTGCAATGATTAGGAATAATTCAGTCCATTACTACTGAATACATTTATGAGTGAGCTTGTAATTTTCCTTTGGAATGATCCATGGGAACACTTAATTGTTAGAATTCTATTTCCCTTTTCTTCTTGGAACAAGCAGTAATTCTTACAGATACAGACCTCTTTTCCAGTTCTTTATTACTATGGGTTTTTAGGTATGAGGTTTCCTTTAGGCACATTTTCAGCTTCAACACTGACTAGGACCCCCAAGTAATAGAGATGCTATGCAACTCCCAATAGCCTCTGCAGAAGACACTTCAATAATTAGAGTTGTAACTAAATGGATATGAACTAGGACAGATCTGATGGGATGACTGGCACACACACACACACACACACACACACACACACACACACACAAAAGATATTTTATATAGCCATACAGATGTCTATATAACCCCCCCTTGCTGCTAAGTGCCTATAGTGCCAACATCTAATGTAACTTCTTCAGGAAAATACTAAATTAAAATTTTTCTCAACTAAACTTAATTCTCTGTTTTCCTTATGTGGAGAAAGGAATCCCTTCTTTGCCTCTCTCTCTCTCTCCAATCACCAGAACTCTCTCTACCAGTAATTAACCCATTTGTACAGTAGATTGACATATGAAAGGCTCATGTTACAAAGAACAAATAATAATAATAAAAATAATATTTATAATAAATAATAATATTTAAAATAGCACTTTGTGCATTGTAAAAAGCTTTACAATTATTGTCTTACTTTATCCTAAAAATAATCCTAGGATGTAGGTAATATTATTACCCTCATTTTACAGATGAGGAAATTGAGGCAGACAGAGTTTCAGCTGCCCATTACTGACAGTTCTCAAGCAAAGGCTTGGATTGGGAAGGACCTTTAAAAGGGTTGGAATAGAGGTTATTCCTACAGTGGCAGGAAGTTTGGACTATGTAACCACTAATTTTTCCTCCCTACTCTAACATTTTGTTTCTAAATTCTCACCCACCTCATCCCACTCTCACAGAATATGAAGATCATAGCTCCAGTTTCTTCCAACTGAATTACTATGTAGATAACAACATAATAAATATATCATTCACTGATTTTTTTTCTGGTTATTGAGAATAAGAAGACAGAGGAAAAGCCCCAAACACAACTTGAGAAAATAAGGCAATTTAAATATTATGAATTTATCTTTTCAAAAGGAAACATCTGCTGGGTAAATGGGGATAAATTGGGGCTATTTCAGCATCTGTTAAGAACCCAAACTAAGCTGAAACTTCATGGGTTCCAAATCCACTGGAATATCAGCCATTAACAGCAGAATTCAATGTGATTATTTTAATGGATATTGGAATGATGTCATAGAGAGATATGCAGGTCCCAAAAGATGATACAAAATATTGAGGGGAAAAAGCTACTCTGGGCCAAGGTGATGAAAATACTGAAGAATGGCCAGAGCAGCTCATTAATAATAATACAGTATGAAGACCTAGGTTGCCAGTGGTCGTTTGGAACTTTACCAAGTATTGCTTGAGTCAAACTCAACTATCTGGGTGATTGCTGGTCATCTCTCGTATGGGAGCAGGAAAAAGCAATGTGTTAGCTCAATGCAACTATGCTAAACAGCCCCTATCTTCCTTTTTACCAGCATAATTCAAACTATGGGAAAGATCAAGAATAGGAATATTATGACCATTTAATTAGTATGATATGGTAAGATATTGGATAGAGTATTAAAATTATGCAATTCACTTACCAAGCATTTTAAAATTCTCTTTTTATTCTATCATCTTTTTGGACCTTGCTTTTTCAATCTTTAAATTTTTTAAATATTTATTCTCTTTTTTCTTTTTTATCCTCCTTTTTACTTTCCTTTATTTCTTTGACTTTGCCTTCTTGTATACTTCCTACTATGCCCTTCTATTCTTCCTCCTTGCTATGCACCTTTCTTTCCTTTCTCCTTTCTTTTTTGCTTCCTTCCTTCTCCCTTCCTTCTTTTTAGGTTTTTGCAAGGCAAATGGAGTTAAGTGGCTTTCCCAAGGGCACACAGCTAGGCAATTATTAAGTGTCTGAGACTGGATTTAAACTAAGGTCCTCCTGACTCCAGGGCCAGTTCTCTATCCACTGTGCCAACTAGCTGCCCCCTTCTCCCTTCCTTTTTTTCCTTTCTACCTTTAGTTTTCCTTTCCTACACTCCTTTCTTCTATCTTCCTTCTTTTCTTCCATCTCTCTCCTTCCTTCCATCTTTCTTTCCTACCCTCTTCCTTTCCTTTCTTCTATTCTTCTATTCATCCTTCCTTCTTTTCTTTCTTCTATCCTTCCTTTCATCTTTCTTTTCTATCTTTTTTCTTTCCATCCTTCCTTTCTTCCTTCCATATTTCCCTTCCTTTCTTCACCTAGCTTTCCTTTCCTTCTTTCCATCCTTCCTTCCTTCATTCCACCTTTCCTTTCTTCCATCTAGCTTTCCTTTCTCCTTTCCTCCAATCCCTCTTAACTTCCATCTCTCCTTTCCACCCTCCTTTTTCCTTCCTTTTGTTCTTCTTCCCTCCCTCTCTTTATATCTCCTTCCCTCTTACCTCCTTTACAGTGTACCTTTCTTCTTTCCATTAATTCCCTGGTTTAGTGTAGTGGAATAAATAAGGGAATAACCCTCCCTCTTACTATGGACAGCATTTGAATAGTGCTTTATCATTTGCAAAGCATAATCCTCATAAAATATTGGAACCACAATTATGCCCATTTTACATATGAGGAAAGGGGGGACTCATAGAAGAAAAACAACTTAGTCATGATTGCAAAACTAATGACAACCTATGAAGAATTGAGCCTAAAGATCAAGTCTTCAATCCCCAAGTTGGATGCTCATTCTCCTATCTTATTCTGATAATGGATACTTTATCTACCTCATAGGTTAATCTAGATTCCAAAAGTAGGCAACATGGTGAAACTTTAAAAAAATCTCAGATGAATTGTACAAATGTAAACTATTACCAGATTATCAAAGGGAAATCATTTACTATATTAGTTAAGTGTCATAAAAAGCATTCCATAGAAATGTGGAGACTAATATTTATTCAGTGAATATTTAGGAATCTTTAAAAGAAAGATCTATAGTATTTGGGAGGTAAAATGCTGTTTTTACAGAGCTCCCACAAAACCTATTTTTTGATTTATTCTTAAGGATAGAATAGTACATTAATATAAATGTAGACTCAACTAAGAGACTAATCTTTCAATTAAATTGACTGGATTGACTACAGGTCTTCAATTAGTTTGAGTATATATGTTTAATGGATGAAGACTAAGGAAATGCTTCCCTTGTACTCATTTGTCTAATCATATGGGCTCATCCAATCTTGACTATGTGCTCTAAATCCTGCCAACATTTAATTTGTGGGGTGGTTTGGCAGGAAGCCTTCCTTTAAAAGCTAGGTAGACAACAAGGGATGGTCATCCCACTTGGTGTAATAGTATCCTAACAATGCTACTGCTGTTAATTCCCTTGAAATCCTATATTGGAGAGTTTAATTTAGACAATTCTTTTAATGATTAATATTCAAAAATATATTGGAGAATTTAATGCAGATGATATCTCTTAGGAAATATTCCTATTGATTTCCCTCCCTAATTAATAAGAAAAGGAACAATAGCTCATATGTATTTAGTGCCATATAGCTTAGATAGCTAGGCAGACACATTCATTCATTACCCACTTAATTTATCCTGGGCACTGGGACTCTCCCTGATAAAGGTATGCTGGTAAATATTTAACAACTTGCTTTTGGTATTTACTCACCTGAGTCCATGTTGTTTCTCTCCATCATCACTTTCCCCTTCCCACCTCCACTTCCACATCCTCCACCCATCCTAGTAGAGGGCATGCTCTTTGAATACAGACATCTATTTTTGTCTTTCTTTGTGTCATCACCACAGTACAGTGAATGTCCATAGGAAAAGTTTAGTAAATGTTTATTGAACTGAATTAAACTGAATTCAATAAATATATATTAAATGCCTACAATGGTATGATCCCTCACCTGAAGACTCAAGTACCTAAAGCACAGATTTGACCATCTCTCTCTCTCTCTCTCTCTCTCTCTCTCTCTCTCTCTCTCTCTCACACACACACACACACACACACACACACACACACACACACACACACACACATAAAACACACTCACATTCAGAGTCCTTCCTGTTCTTCTTCCTCTATCTTTCCAATCTTCTTATACTTTATTCCTTTCCCCTGACTTTCACATACTCTCTGATCCAGTGACTCTAGCTTCCTTTCTATTCCTTGAACAAGATATTTCATCCCTTGATAGGAAACATTTTGACTAGTTGCTTCCTATACCTGAAGGATTCTCCCTCCTCATTTCTATCTCCTATATTAGCTGAATTCCTTCAAAATTCCATCCTTGACAGGGAAACCCGATTCCCTTAAATCTCATGCCTTCCCTCCGTTGATTATTTCAAATTTATTCTCTTTGTCATGGTAGTTGGCAGTTTGTCTCCCCTCTTTGATTGTGAGCTTCTTGAGAGCAGGTCCTATCCAGTATCTTTGTTTTTATCTCCGACACTTAGCACATCTTTAGCTTATAGAAGACACTTAATAAATGTTTACTGTCTAACTGCCTTGGGACAGGGAGAGCAGTCAGAAGTCTAACAGGTCAAGGGAGAGGTAATGGGGGATGAACTAGGGTTATAGTTGTGTGGGTGTAGACAAAGTTATGGCATGAGAAATATGAGAAGGTAGAAATAGCAAGATTTGCCAAGAAATTGGATATAATAGCATAAGTAAGAATGAGAAGTTGAGAGTGATACTGAAGGGATAAGCCTAGGTGTCTGGGAAAATGGTGATATTCTTGATGGTATTAGGGAAAATCTGAAGAGGGAACATCTCTCTAATTGAGGGATATTGGCACCCTTTTGTTTTGGTTTTGTTTTTGTTGTCATCAAATCTCTTGATATTGGGTAAGTCAAGCTGGTATATGACTGAGATCTCTGCTTTCATCTGGTTCTTTGTTAGCCCTACAAAAATATGGTATCTAAGAAATATACAATCTGTTTTTCTAAGTATAGAAGTTACTATAGTTTTAGACCATAATTTTAGACCATAATGTATCTTCCAAAAGTTTCTGTTCAGGAAATACTTTCTTTCCTATTCATTTACTATATAACAATTGATAAATGTATGATTATTTCCTGAACTAAAAACCTGTCTATTCTATTTATTTATAGTTGAAGAGAGGAAAAAATACATATACTTGAAGCTATATATGCTTGTGTCTATCAGCAAGAAGTATTTCATGTTGTGCCCTATCATTTTGCATGCAGACAGAATAGCATGAAAATTGCTGCCACTCATCTTCCGAATGAAGGATGCAGAGGTTGCAAAGGATGATGAAGGAAATTCAGTGGAAAATATTGATGAAACTAATACTGCTGACAGTTGACCATGATCCTAGATGGCTGCAATGCAAAAGTGGCAAAGGGAGTAAAAAACAAACAGTAGCAAAACTTATTTTTACAAACAACAGCAAAACTGTAGTTTAGTATCAAGAAATGAAATAGAACAGACAATTGTTCCCTCCCCAACATCTACTTTCTAAGCCCCTTCCATCATATCCCATTTATCCTGCATATGTTTGTATGGACATAGTCGTTCACATGTTGTCTTGCCTATTAAACTGTGACCTTCTTGAGGGCAAAGACCATTTCTTGCTCTTTCTTTGTATCACAAGCTCTTAACCAGTACCTAGCACATAGTAAACAGATACTTTTTTTTTAATTTGATAGATGGATGGAGTTGGTGGAGGATTGCTTCTATTCTGCATTGCCACTCCCCTTTTCTGGTTGTTCGAAAGAAACTGTTTTATCTCCCTTTCCTAATTATATTCCTAATATGAAATGTTGACTATGGATTCCCTCTGATCCACTACCAAAAAGAATACATTTGCCAGGCTCTTTTTCTGTGACAAACTGGAAGGTAATAATGAAATTCTTAGGGATCCCATTTGATTTAATTTCCAAGAGCAGTAGAGCCTAAACTTTTCATGAATGCACAGTGTTTGTGAGTATAAAATTTAAAGATCATCTTGATAGCCTATGAGAAAGGAATAACTATCTCTGTTGTTCTGTTGTCATTGAGAGGGTAGCTAGGTTTATCTGAAAGAGAGATGAATTAGCTTTATCTGAAACACTGAGAATCTTCTGGATGGGTAAAATAATAGAAGAAGGACATTTAATGAAGATTCTGATTGGTCATCCCTTTTCATCTCACCATTCCTCCAGTCATTAAGCTACTACGTCCTAAGAGAATGATTTTTATTTTCAAAGACTGCCCAGGAAAATCCAGAAAAGGAGAGAGATTGAACAAAATGTTCCTATCACTTGAAAATAATTAAGTAAAGCAGAGTCAGTTCATGGAAAAGGCCCAATTCTGTTGTTTACTATTGATTTATCTTGGTAATTGAGCTGTAAATCATAGGGGCTCCACATGGGCTAGGTCACCAAATATGTTTGCTTGTCAGAATAAACATCATGCCTGTGGTATAGATATACCTGCCAGCAATGGGCAGGCTTCCTCCAAATGACTCAAGGAGAGGGAATTTCACCACCTCCCCTGAGAGATTATTTTATGACTTTAAAAGTCTCCTCCACCATGAGAGTCTACTTGATTAAACTCATTTTTTTTCCCTTTTCTTGATCTCATCAATTTATTCTTAGGTAATTCCCCCTAAAGACCACCTTCACAATCCTTCTCTTTCTTCAAGGCTCAATTATCTGCACATTGTTATCATTTTTCCCTCCCCACTCTCCTCATTCTCCCCACACACCCACACACACAGAGGCTCCTGAGTGGTTTGGCCAAACTACATATATTTAATTCTTTTAATCTTTCCTCATACATCAAACCCTCTAGCTTCTTAATCATTTTAGTTCTTCTAATAAGCAGTGAATTTGAGTCAAGGGAAGAAAGGGGGGATATGTTTTCCCTCTCAAGCTTTTCTCATGTCAGCCCCATCCCCATGTCCTCAATCATTTGCCTAAGGTTTGTAAGCCAATGACCATTCATCAACAGAAAATGAGGTTTTTCTGGAATGGTGAATTTTATCCTAGAAAATGTATCTTTTGCCCATAATACTTCCTAGCATAAATCAGTATTTGTTCAAACTGTAAAATGGAAGAACCTAAAGGAAGTTTAGAGTTTTTCCTAAGTTTCTCAATTTCTTAAACAACAGGTTGTTTGGTTTTTTTAAACTGGACACATCATGCCATGTACTTGAAAGAAAAATAAACAATGCTTATAGAAGTTTTGGCTCTCACATGATGAAGTAGAAATGAGCCAAAATAGGCAATTCATGATAGAATACATGATATTCTGAAAACCTTCCTGATGAATGATAATTCTGATATTTCTCCCAAGAGACACATAAACTTCATATTTCCTAGCTTCAAGGTGATCATCATCTAACCCTGATCTTGATCCTACAACTCTCTAATGTTCACCCAATGCTACAATCAATAAAATTAGCTTAATTGCATTGGGTGGCTTAAATATATGCCATTTTCTTTGAGGAAAATGCCTTGCTTCTCTCTACATATCCAAAACCTAGTCATTCTTCAAGGCAAAGCACAGTTCTCATTTATTTTGAAAATGCTTCATTGTTTATTTGAGATCTCACTAAATATGATCTCTCTGCAGAATACTTAGTCTTTAACACAATTCAGCACTTAATTGTTTATCATTTCTTAATTTTTTTTTATTTCGTTTATGTTGGTCTTGGTAGGAACAGTTAAATGACATAGAAGATGCAGTATAGGGTCTAGTTTAAGGAAGATCACAGTTCAAATGTTATCTCTAACTATTACTAGATGTGTGACTCTGGGCAAGTCATTTAATCTCAATCTGCTTCAATTTCCTAAACTGTAAAATGGGGATATAAAAACTCTATATCTCAGAGTTATTGTGAGGATCAAATGAGATAATATTTGTAAAGAGCTTTGAAAACCTTAAAACTTTATATAAATGCTATTATTTTTGTTACTGATAGTAGTAGTAGTACTAGTAGATAGTTATAGTCAAAGTCATAGACATCACTGTTGTAGAGATAATAGTAATAAAAGGTTTGAGAATAGAGTCCGTATCTTATCCATCTTTATTCCTCACTGTTCCTAGCAAAGCACCAAGCATGTATCAGTGAATTGATAAATACTGACAACAAGGAAAGTCTTATGGAATGAGAATAAGATGGGAGATCAAGGAAAGCAGTAATCAAAAGGAAAACAAATTTTTGAGGAGGGAAAAGGATGAAAAAAAGGAAAAATAGAAGAGAATAGAATAGAAAGAAGTTCAGAGTTTGCAATTCACAAATTCACAAATAATTGTGAATGAGATGCAATCACTCATAATATAGAAGAGGATAGGAGAGTAGATTAGAAACCAGAATCCAATATCTGTTAAGAGAGAGTCTTGTACCAGAAAAGCAAACACAAAGTTAAAATAAGGGGCTGGGGCAAAATACGTTATCCTTCAATAGAAGCAAAATAAAGCAGGGGTAGCAATCATGACCTCAGACAAAAAAAGCAAAAAATAATCTTGACTAAAAGAGATGCAATATTAATACTATTAAATAATTAATACTAGTAAAATTATATGTACCAAATAGTGCTCATAGAACACAACACCTTCTCTGATAAGGGCATGCCTGTGCCAAGTATCTTTCATGTCATACAATCAGTTCCAAAGTTCTTAAGGGAAATCTTGAGAGCATCCTTATATTGCTTTTTCTGACCACCATAAGAAGGCTTACCCTGTGTGAGTTCTCTATAAAATAGTCTTTTATGAAATCATATTTATGGCATTTGAACAATGTGACCAGGCCATCAGAGTTGAACTTTTGCAGTAGAGTTCAAATGGAAACAATTCTGTTTCCTGGCATGGCGTTGGTAAACCGTCCAGGTTTTATAAGCATACAACAATGAGATCAACACAACTACTCAGTAGAACTTCAGTATTGTCATTAGTATAATATCTCTTTTCTCCTACACTTTACTTCTCAAACACTGAATTAGCTCTGGAAATATGCATGTTAATCTCATTTTCAATGTGTACATCCCTGGAAAGTATACTACCAAACAGAGTGAACTTATCCACAGCATTCAAGAGTTCATATGCTGTAACTGATGTTCCACATTTGAATGGGGTGGTGATGGACCACCTGTGTTTTCTTGGTGCAGATTGTTATGCTAAAATTACCACAAGTGGCAGAGAATTGATTCATACTTTGTTTGCATATCAGCTTCAGAGACTGAATTGAGTGCACAATCATATGCAAACATAATATCATGCACCAACATACTATTTACTTTGGTCATGGCTTGCAATCTTTATAAGTTTAAGAATTTAACCATTAGTGTGGCAATTGACTTTGATGCTGTCTTCATCTTCATTGAAGGTGTTTAACATTGCTAAAAACTTCATGCTAAAAGACATGGGAGCAAGGAAGACTTTTTCACTCCACTGGTGATTTCAAAAATGAGATTACTGTCTATTATCCAAAACCAGGGCAAGCATGCTTTCATGAAATTATGTACAATACTGATGAACTTCTCTGGACAACCAAATCTTAACATAATTTTCTTTAGGTTCTCATGACTGACAGTATCAAATCTTTGGTAATATGTATAGCCCTCTGTTCTATCTATGGCATTTCTCCTGGAGTTCTTAAGCAACAAGTACCATATTTACCATTCCTCAGTCCTTTCTGCAGCCACACTGGCTCTTAAGTCAATGACCATCTTCCAAGTAAAGGATTAACCTATTAAAGAGAACTCGGGCAAGAATCTTACCAGCAGAGACTGAGAGAGAAATCCCTCTGTGATAGTCATAGGAAAATCTATTTCCTTTAGCTTTATAGAGACAGATGATGGAGGTATCCTTGAAATCCTGGGGGATAATTTTTTTCTTGTCATGTAAGTCAGAAAATTTCAGTCAGCTTTTGTATGAGCAATGGACTCACCCACCTTATAAATCTCACATAGAATTATCACCGGGTACTTTGCCTCAGGAAAAGAGTCTTTGAAATTTATCAAGAGGGACTGACTTCAACCTAGGTAAATGGTCAATGGCTTCAACATTGAATTGATGGTGGTCAGTTGAGAGCACTATGGAAGTGTTCAGCCTATCTCTCTAAGATCATATCCTTATCACTAATCAATGTGGCTCCATCAGTACTGAACAGATGTACCATATATCTTATGATATCAGGATATCATAAAAAAAATTTTGGATTATTTCTCTCAATACAAAACTGAATATCATCTGCCTTCTTAATGAGTCAAGAATCCTGTATCTCTCTATGCTTCATTTGTACTTTAAAATTTTTTATTATATACATATTTTATTTTCCTATTAGAGTCAATGGTAGTTTCCACCAATCATTTTTATGAGGTTTTGAGTTTTACAGTCTTTCTCCTTCCCTTCCTTCCCTCCCCCCCCAAAAAAAAGCAATCTGATTTAGGTTTTACATTTGCATTCATTATGAGCATAGATCGAAAATGAACTTGTAAAAGAAGAATCAGATTCAAAAAGAAGAAAGAAAACATTAGAGTTAGCAAAATTACATATTACATATGATGATTTTTAAGAATTGAAGATAATAAGCTTTGATCTTCATGTAAACTCCACAGTTCCTTCTCTGGATACAGATGGTATTCTCTATCACAAATCTCACAAAATTGTCCCTGATTATTGCACTGATGGAATGAGCAAGTTCATCATGATTGATCATCTCCTAAGTGTTGTTAGTATGTACAATGTTCTGTTTCTGCTCATCTCACTCAGCATCAATTCATGCTTTCCAGGGTTTTCTGAAATCCTGTCCCTCATGATATCTTATAGAACAATTGTTCCATCAACATATACCACAATTTGTTCAGTCATTCTCCAATTGATGGGCATCCCCTCAATTTTCGATTCTTTGTCACCATTAACAGAGCTGCTATGAATATTTCTGTACATGTGGAATTTTTACCACGTTTCATGATTTTAGAGGATACAGAACCAGTAGTGGTATTGCTGGATCAGAGGGTATGCACATTTTTATTGTTATTTGGGCATAATTTCAAATTGCTCTCCTGAAGGGATGGACAACACCACCAGCAATGCTTTAGTATCCCAGATTTCCCACATTCCCTCCATGGTCCTTTCTGGTCATTTTGACCATTCTGAGAGGTGTGAGGTGATTCTCCAGAAATGCTTTAATTTGAATTTCTCTAATCAATAATGATTTAGAGCAATTTTTCATATGACTATAGATAGTTTTGATTTCCTTGTCCAAGAAATGCCTTTGCATATCATTTGAACATTTGTCAATTGGGGGAATGATTTGGGTTTTTTTTATAAATTTGACTTAGCACTGGCCCTGGAGTCAGGAGTACCTGGGTTCATATCCGGCCTCAGACACTTAATCATTACCTAGCTGTGTGGCCTTGGGCAAGCCACTTAACCCCATTTGCCTTGCAAAAAAAAAAAACTAAAATAAAAGAAAAGAAATGAGTTCTTTGTCAGAAGCTAGTGGTAAAAATTATTTCTCAATTTACAACTTCCTTTTGTTCTTGGTTACAATGATTTTGTTTGTGCAAAACTTTTTAATTTGATATAACCAAAAGTAATTCAGTTCATTTTTATAATGTTCTCTATCTCTTTTTTGGTCATGAACTGCTTCCCTCTCCATAGATCTAATAGGTAAACTATTCCTTTTTCTTCAAATTTGCTTATAATATTGTCTTTTATGTCTAAATCCTGCACCCATTTTGACCTTATCTTGGTATAGGGTATGAGATGTTGGTCTAGTCTTACTTTCTGCCATCCTATCTTCCAATTTTCCCACAGTTTTTATCAAAGATTCATTTTATAACCTGCAACTTTGCTAAAATTTCTCATTGTTTTCAAGAGTTTTTAGAATGATTTTCTAGGGTTCTCTTGGTATACCATCATATCATCACAAAGAGTGAGAATTTTATTTCTTCATTATCAATTCAAATTCCTTCAATTTCTTTTTCTAAAGCTAATATTTCTAATTCAGTATTGAATAATATGGGTGGTATTGGGCATCCTCCTTTCTCCCCTGATTTAATTTGGAATGTTTGTAGCTTATCCTCATCGCATATAATGTTTGTTCACTATTTCAGATATATACTGCTTATTATTTTAAGGAACAATTCATTTATCCCTATACTCTCTAGTGTATTTAGTAGGAATGGATGCTGTATTTTAGATCGGGTAGTGCTAAGCCACCGTCGTTTGCATTTTTTTCATTAAGCTCCTGGCAATTCTTGAATTTTTATTTCTCCATATGAATTTACTTACAATTTTTTCTAACTCATTAAAGTAATTTTTTGGAATTTTGATTGGTAGGGCACTAAACAGATAGTTTAGTTTTGGTAGAATTGTCATTTTTATTATATTAGCTCTCCTTATCCATAAGCAGTTGATATTTGCCCAGTTATTTAAATCTGATTTAATTTGTGTGAGAAGTGTTTTATAATTGTTTTCAAAAAGATTCTGAGTCTGTCTTGGCAAATAGACTCCCAAATATTTTACACTGTCTGAGGTTACTTTAAATGGGATTTCTCTTTCTAGCTCTTCCTGCTGTTTCTTGCTAGACATATATAGAAAAGTTGAGGATTTATGGGGGATTATTTTATAACCTGCAACTTTGCTAAAATTGCTAATTGTTTCCAGTAGTTTTTTAAATGATTTCTTGGGATTCTCTAGGTAGACCATCATGTCATCTGCAAAGAGTGAGAATTTTGTCTCTTCCTTCCCAATTCTAATTCCTCCAATTTCTTTTTCTTCTCTAATTGCTGATGCTAACATTTCTAATACAATATTGACATTCAATATTGAAATGACTTTATTGTATATGGTACCTTTTAGAAGGATAAAGTTTCCTTCCTTATCTCTCTTAATGCTATCTATTTTTGCTGCTGCTTTGTCTGAGATAAGGATTGCTACCCCTGCTTTGTTTACTTCAGCTGAAGCAAAATATATTTTGCTCCAACCTTTTACCTTTACTCTATATGTATCTCTCTGCTTCAAATGAGTTTCTTGTAAGCAGCATATTGTAGGATTCTCATTTTTAATCCACTGTGCTATTTTCTTACATTTTATGGGAGAGTTCATCCCATTCACATTCAAGGTTATGATTACTAATTCTTTATTGCCCTCTGTGCTATCTTCCCTCTGTTTGTATTTTCCCCCTTCCCCCCCCCCTTTTATCCATATTCCCCAGTATTTTTTTGAATACCACCCCCTTCAGTATGTTTGTCCTCCTATATCATGCCCTCCACTTTCTTTCCCCTTTCCCTTTTTCCCTTTTCCCTTCCCTTCCTTTTGTTATTTCCCCTTATTTCCTCCACTCCACTTCCCTTTCTCCATAACCCCCTCCTGTTTTCCCCTTTTAATACTTGAAAGGTTAGATGTTTTAGAAGTTAACTGAGTATGTGTAGGTTGACTTTAAGCCAAGTCTGATGAGAAGAAGATTCAGGTGTTTCTCCTCTGCTCCCTTCTTCCCCTCTATTACCACAGGTATTTTGTACCTCTTAGGGTAACGAGATCTGTCCCATTCAATCCCCTCCTTCCTCCTGTCTCTTTCCTGTCCCCCTTTTTAGGGAGGTAGTGTATTTTTTTAGATCATTCTATCTGGGTCATAGAAAATTCTGAGTGTCTGTCCCTTCTAGTTCAGTATATTCTATTGGATAGAGTCAAAATTCCCAAGAGTTATTAGAGTCGTTCTCCCAAGTGGGGTTAAAGCCAGTTACATCCCATTAGATAGCAGTCTCATGGATAGGTCATGGATGTCCATCATTTCTGGCTAGGTGTATTCTCTCTGTTAGAGTTACATTTCTCAGGATTTATGAGAGTCTCTTCCCCCACCCCATGCTGGAATATAGCCAGTTTCAATTTACTGGATTGCATTTTTTTCCTTTTACCGCCCCCCCCCCTTTTTTTTTACCTTTTCATATGTCTCTTGAACCTCCTGTTTGATATCCAAATTTTCTTTTTAGCTCTGGTCTTTTCATCAGAAATTTTTGGAACTCTTTCATTTCATTAAATGTCCATCTTTTTCCCTGGAAGAGAAGGCTCAGCTTTGCAGGAAAGTAGATTCTTGGCTGCATTCCAAGCTCCCATGCTCTTCGAAATATCTCATTCCAGGCCCTTCGATCCCTTAAAGTTGATGCAGCCAGGTCCTGTGTGATACTTACTGTGGCTCCTTGATATTTAAATTGCTTCTTTCTGGCTGCTTGCAGGATTTTCTCTTTTATCTGATAATTCTGCAGTTTGGCCAGAACATTCCTTGGTGTTTTCATTTTAGGATCTTTTTCTGGTGGGGATGGATGTACTCTTTCAATAACTACTTTACCCTCCGATTCCATGATATCGGGGCAGTTTTCCATCACTAGATCTTGTAATATTAAGTCCAGGCTTTTTTTTCTCTTCAATGTTTTCAGGAAGTCCTATAATTTTAAGGTTGCCCCTTCTCGATCTATTCTCGAGGTCAGTAGTTTTGTTGATGAGGTATTTTACATTTGCTTCTATTTTTTCTATTGTTTGATTTTGTTTAACTGACTCTTGCTGTCTCATGGAGTCATTAGTTTCTGTAGACTCTGTTCTTTTTTGGGGGGAGGAGTTTTCTTCATTAACCTTTTGCAACTCCTTTTCCAATTGGCCAATTCTACTTTTGAAAGAGCTTTCCATTTGACCAATTGAGGTTTTAAGATAATTAACTTCTTTTTGCATTTGCTCATTTGAGGATCAGAGAGATTTATTCTCCTTTTGTGTTTGTCCAATTGTACTTTCTAAGGTTTTTTTTTCTTGTTGCAAGGTATTAATTGTCTCTCCCAAATTTTTAAGCTCCTTCCTAATTTCTTCAAGGAAGTCCTTCTGTGCTGGAGACCAGATTCTATTCTCCTCAGAGGTTCCAGGTCTCTCTGAGTTGGGGTCTTTCCCTTCCAGGAAATTTTCTATGGATCCACCTTTCCTGCTGACTCTTCTTCATTATGCTAAGACCTTGAGTTGGGGGGGGGGCTGGTTCACCTGGGCTTGGGATCTCTAAAGGCTTTACTGAGTGCAGTTTCTCTGGCTGGCCAGTAGGAGGTGCTGGTTGCCCTCTCTGGAGTGTTTGTGACCTTGGTTGAGAGGCCTTCTCCCTTTACCCAAAGGGAGGAGTTGGAACTATTGAATTCTTTTGCCTTCAATCAATGGTGGGCTTTACCCTGGCCTGAGGTCATTCCTCAGCTGGGCTGGTTCTTTTGCTCACACACCTGGGCCTGAGGCAGAAGTAGTTTGCATTTGTTTGGGAGGAGGCCTCAGTGCAATGGAGGCATGGACTCAGAGTTTCTCAGACCTGAGGAGCCCAGTGATGGTGTCTGCAGCTCTCCTGCACCAGACCTCTCCCTGCTGCCCCTTCCCCAAGCTCCAGGGGAACAGCACCAACACCAGCGCCTCTGCTTCCCCACGGACCCAAGCCCCCCCCTCATACAGCCCCACCGCTGATCCAGCAGGTCCGGCTCTCCGGCCCTCAGACTCCTGGTTCCAATTCAGCTATCAATCTGGCTGATCCCGGGGTGATCTTCCCTCAGAGCCCAGACTCACCTGCCTGTACTCAGCCAAGGCTGCTGCAGGAGACAAATCCTAAGCTAGATTTTCCTCTCCTGGCTTTTCTTTCTGGGTTTCCTGGCTCGGAATTCTTTTAAGAGGTTTGTTTCATGTGATAGATGGGGAAGAGATCGGGAGACTTTAGAACTTTGTCTGTCTTCTCTCCACCACCTTGGCTGGAAAGATCTTTTTTCCATTTGTTCAATTGTGTTTTTAAGAAAATTATGTTCTTTTTTGCACTTATGCAATTTTATTTTCAAAGGATTTGTTTTCTTGCTGTAAGATGTTAATTTTATCTTGCATTCTTTCCCAATTTTTTCCATTTGATTTTTAAACTCCTTTCTGATCTCTTCTAAGAAGTCTGTCTGGGCTTGAGACCAAATCATATTCTCTTCTGAAGTTCTGTTCTTTTCTGAGCTGGTATCCTTATCTCCAAGGTCTTAAATGGACGCTACTTTGTGCTGGTCTTTCTTCATCTTAGACCCTTTCCATAGAGTCTTGTGTTAGGGGGGAGGGGCTGGTTTGAAGACCTTCAGTGTTGCTTTTCATAAAGGCCTTGCTCAGTGGGGTTAGGAAATCCAGGGTGTTACTCAGTGGGCTCACCAGTAAAGAATATCAGAAATTTTCTCTGGATTGTCTATATTGGTATTGTCAATGGTCCACTCCCTAGACCTGGGGCAGGATCTAGGATTTCCTCTCTCAATCTGGACTGGGCTCTCAGGCTAGAGAAATCCAAGGATTTTCTCAGAGCAATCAGCAATCAGTGCTGGGGATATTTGGGACAAGTTGTCAATACCTGGGACTGTTTCTGGAGAAATTCAGGTACTCCCACAGGAACAATGGGTGTCTCAGCTGGAAACATGGGGACCTCTATCCTGAAAGCTCCAGGGTCTCATGGTCTGAGTATTCTAGACTAGCTGAGTTGGCCAGATAGATGTCTGGGCTGCCAAACTGGAGTTCTCCTGCCCGCCCGCCCACCCATCCATAAAGCACATGGCAAACACTTTCACCATGATTTTCAGTTAGTTCCTGGCTTTACCCCATTGCCCCTATGCTGGGTCTCTGCTCTACCTGGGCACAGCCATACTCCCCCATAATGGACCTTGCTGGGAGATGTTACCCTCTGTTCTTCTGTGGGTTCTATGCATTCAAACTCTTTTGATAGGTTTGATTCATGTTAGTTCTGAGGGAAATCCAGGAGAGCTTTAAACAGTACCTGACTTCTCACTGCCATCTTGAATAGAACTCCCCTCATGGTTTTTTTTTGATGGAGTTAAATGCTTCCTTGTCAGAGATGGAGGAACTATTCTGCTCATAAATCCTATGGAATTCATTTAGGAATTTTGGAATTTTGACATCATTTTCATCAAACAAGTCTTGAAGCTTGCGAGTATTTTTTTCCTAAATGAGCAAATGGCTGTCCTACACACAAAATCTTTCAAATCTGCTCACTCCTTTTCTGATCCTCTTGTTGCCAACTGTGTGTTATCTCAACTTTCCCTCCAAGTTAGCATCCAGACTGTACCAGCTCAGAGAAGAACTCTAATCTGTTGTCCTTAAGTCTGTTGGTAGTCATTTTGCCTTCGGTCACCATTTTTGTTGAATGTGAATATTTAGCTTGGAGAGGATGTCTATGATCTGTTCAGCACTATGCACTATACATTGCCTTCATTACTCTCACAATCTTCTTACAACACATAATTTATTAAGTACTAATGTCTGCTGCAAGATTGCAATCACAAAGTTTTATTGTGTATAGGTAAATGGAAAGCAGGTGATTAAAAGGTCACGAGATAATCAAGTCTTCAGAAGAAAATAACCTCTGCTATTTCTTTTTCCAACTTCATTCCTCTCAAGGACTCCCTGCCTTGTCTTCTTTTGGTATAAAGATGATGTGTCTCCAATTATTCATATTTTTTTTTCTTTGAACTCATCAGGGTTTGTCATAGTAGAAGCATAGATACTGATTATGGTGTTGTGGCATTTTCTTGAAGTGAAAATTGCAATGCCATGAGCCTGTCATTCATTCCTTTTGGTAGTCATACAAACTTGTTTGGTTTTGATTGCAAAATGCACTCCAGCTTTATGATATTTCCCTTCACTGTGACCATTCCAGAAGAAATTTGCTTTCTGCTTCAACTTCAGTAAGCTGGTTTTCATTTTCCATTCTTGTTTCAAAAATTTAGGACTACTGTTGGGATATGGTACTTGCTGAGTTCTCTCACAAAAAAAGCTATTTTCCTTTCAGATCTGTTGGATTTCATTTTGTCTATAAGTGCATGCATATTCCATCATTTCTGACTGAAATTATCTTTGAAGAAGTTCCTGCACATTTGTGGGTGTGTGTTTCGATCACAGGATATGATCTTTGCCTGCCCCAGTAATCAGAGCAGGACTGAGTGAGTGGACAACTTTTAGGGTTGCAGTCCCTTCCTCACTTTAGGAGAGGAGCTCTGTGGTCCTTAAAAGGCTTCTCAGATACCCAGGGGACTGCTGAATCCCACTACACTGAGAAAACAATCCTGTAGGCCACCTGTGTCCAGGGTTGTGATTTCAGGTCCCTTTGTATCCACACCTCCTTCTTCATCACTTGCCTTTTGCTAAAGGTCTTTGAGCTAGGTGAAAAATAGTAACATGATTTGAATCATGTCTTTGGATTCTTTCATAAACTGAATTTGCATGAAATCTTAGGCCTCACTCTCTTCTAAAATCATCACAATTCAATGGCAGAACAGAATCAAAGCAACTGTTGATGTCCCTGATATCTTTAGTGTCTAATTAAGTTCTAAGCACTCCACAGTGACTGCTTCTGCTGCCTTCATGGCCATTGTAATTGTTTTGGCCAATTGTTTTCTTCTTCCCATTCCACTAGAGGAAGTCATCACATGTTTGTAATAGACTTCTCTCCTAATTCACCAATAGGTTTGAGACTTCTTGGTTACCCTCAATGTGATTTAGCCTGTCTGCTGAAACAAGTTAGTAGGGTATGGCCACTGTGCATGCTTCAGCTTACTTGAGCCACAGGTGAGAGGTAAGTAGATCAGGTGGACAACAAAGATAGAAAGCAGACATAAAAAAGGACTCATTAACCTCACACCAGAGATATTCCCTGAATATGCCCTACACATCACATAATCGTAAAGGGTCAGTGAGTAAAATAGTTAATAATTCCATAATGATAATGACAACAATGAGATAATATACAAAATTTGTAGGATGTAATCAAACTATCTAGCAAAACCTAGACATTGACCAACATCTTATGCCAAATGCCAAATGCCAAGATAAGGTAAAAATGGGTATATGATTCAGGCTTAAAGGGTGATATCATAAAGAAATTAGTGGAGCAGAGGATAATTACTTGTCAGATATTTGCAAAGGGGAAGAATTCATGCCTGAACAAGAGAGGTTCACAAGAGGGAAAATGGATAATTATTCATACATATTTTTTTAAGCATTTGCACAAACAAAACCAATGCTGCTTAAAATAAAATAAAAGAAGAAAATTGGAAACAGATCCCTCTTCTTAATGTTCTGTCAAGCACACAGATTTCAGGGATCAGTTCAGGGGTCCTATCCTTCTGGAATCTAGATAACATTGTATATAGAGTCTCACGGTTTTCTGTACATTCACAGAAATAATAGTTCCCATTTCTGATATTATTGTTTTCATCTGAATTTTTTAAAAATTCATATTATTTTCATAGGTTAATGAAATAATGTTAATTCATATCACAGTATTCAGGAAAGCACAAAGAGAAAAATAAAAGGAGTATTGCCTTCACAGAAATTATAACATTATTCATAACCTTGATTAATTTGTAATCTATTAGCATTAATTAGTTTTCCCAATCAACAGATTTGTCTGAATTTGCTGGAATTATAATTGTAGCCTATGCACTCATCTGTTATAAAAGACTGAAATATCTTTAAAAGAATTAAGAATTTTCTTTTGAATAGCCCAGTTTTAAAAAAATTAATGTCACAATGACTGAGGCACTTCCAGGGTAAGAAGGCTGCTGACATAAGCAGAAAAGTCTAAAGAGTCAGGAGTGAAAGTGGACAAGATATTCCATGAATCTGAAGTCTCCATTTCTGAAGGCTCCACCCTATAGGTGATGGTGTGTCCTTACATACTCAATATTGTAAAAATTTGGCAGAATTTATTGTCTATTGATGATTTACTATGGAAAAGAGGTTCTTAAAAGGAGCAAGAGAGAAAGAAACAGTCTGTAGAAGAGAACCTTGGTTCCCTGAAGAGGAGTAGTGGAAAAGAGTTTTTGTTTTCTGTTTGAAGGAGCCCAGGTATTTTGATCATTGCTTATTTTGTTCTTTTCTTCTCTACTTGAGAATCATTAGGCAATCTTCTTCTATAAACTAACCTGATAGGGTATATTGTCCTAATGAAAGAATAGTGTTACATAAGTGATGCAACTGGAAACGAAGACACTCAAGCAAAAATTTCACCTGCTTTCACAAAAAAAAAAAATATTGATAGTTAATACTGAAGAGAAACATAGATGTTTGGTGACTTCATCATTTAGTGATTAGATGACTATTAGGCACAAAATTACCTGACAGTTGGCAAGTTGTATTATATGAATGATCATAGATCATTGTAGGATGTAATCAAAGTATCTAGGAAAAACAAGGCATCGACCAACATCTTATAGGATGTTTATAATCATATTCAATATGAAGATTATAATCTTATTCAATATAGTGGCAGTTTTAATAATTTGGTAAAGTCAAAGTTATAATGATCATAAGTAATTTTCTGAGATATCTGCAACAAATGTCATGGGAAAATATTTGTGATTTCCATCAGTGTCAAAATCATAGATACAAATAATAAATAGGAAGCTACATGATATGGTAGATGTAGTACTGGAACTGGAATCAGGAAGACCTGACTACCTCAAATGCTTACCTAGTTGTGTAATCCTAATTATTAATAATAGTAGTTAATAATAATAATAATAATAATAATAATAATAATAATAATAATAATATAGTTTATTGCCTACATTCATAATTGGGATAGACAGACAGGCAAAGGAAAAGGGGGGGAACGAGTTCTTTCATAATTGTTTTTTTTTAGGTTTTTGCAAGGCAAATGAGGTTAAGTGGCTTGCCCAAGGCCACACAGGTAGGTAATTATTAAGTGTTTGAGACCGTATTTGAACCCAGGTACTCCTGACTCCAGGGCCGGTGGTGCTTTATCCACTGCACCACCTAGCTGCCCCCCAAATTCTTTCATAATTGAAGGAAATGTCCATTCTCAGTTGTGGAATAGTAAAAATAAAGATTTTTTTAACCCATCTAAGTTTATGGAACCCTTTAACCACAGACCCCATAATAATGCTATAATTGTGCTAATTGCTGTAATGGCAATATCTGATACTTCAGAATTATGGTACTTCTTTCTATCACCTTTCCAAATAGCTAGACAAGACAGTACACACTTTCTATCATTCACAGATTATTCCCTAATGCCAAATAAGCCTTCATTACAATTCCCACCGTCTTTTTTTCTACTTCAATGGCTGGGGTTGGGGAACTACAGAGTAATTGAAATGACTAGGTAGACCAATTCCTATTGTCAGTATCAAATAACCATTTGCCACCCTTAATCTTTCATCATTTATTATTAGGTAGTAAGCCATGTGGTCAAAGAATTTGTTTTCCATGTTTGTATTAGGATAATCATTGAGTGTACAAAATGCAATCACTCAGTCATGAAAGTTATCTATGTACCTTTGGTTTTGTTGGTCAAAGTATAATTTCTGCAATTCAAATAGAGTTTTCCAAGAAGCCTCCCAATCATCCATATACTAGTTTTTCCCCAAGTGTGCTCATTCAAAACCAAACCAATAACACACTAATTTCCTTTTGACTCATAAATTACATTCAGATGTTCAATTCCCATCAAAAGGTTGGTGATGAAAGTTTAATCTAAATCTTTTTGTATACTTTATAAAGAAAAAATAATAATGGGGAAGTAATTTCACAAATATTGCTTTTGAATGAAAAATAAAAGACCAACCACATGAATTAAAAATAATATTTTCATTCTATGACAACTTATTCCAACTACAGAACTGAACAGCTGCAAGTTCACTAGTGAAATAAAACATATGCAAATTATGTCATTCTTACTCCATTAAAATTTATTTTGATGCTTCATTATGGGAAGATTGATTGTTGAGATTGTTGTCAAAGGTGTTCAAACTCTAGGGGGTCTAAAGAAACTGGAAATTCCAAAACAACAGATGGGGCAGCTGTTGTCCAATTATCATACTGGCTATGTTTAGAAAGATTTGTATCCAGAAGTCTGATCTCTAAAGAATACTATTTTTTACACATAGAAAACTCCTTAAGAAAGATTACTAGTGAGATGTGGAGGGGCTGTCACCAAGATCATTGGAGATCTGAGAAAAATCACAGAATCTTTTGAAATTTTGAAGTTTATTGATCATTCAAGCTATTTCACTAATTTAAAAGAAATTCTCATACAGAAATGAAGAGTAGCTACTGTTAATATTTTCATCCCTGTATACCAGGCAAGTATAACATATCATATAGAATAGATGTGCGTTTAAAGTTCCACTTCTGATACACATGTGACCTTTTGTAATGGAATTGATGGGGGTTGGGGGAGAGAGACAGACAGGCAGCCAATGAGAGGCAGAGACAGAGAATGCTTATTAAGTGCCTATAATGTGCCAACTACTATGATTAATGCTGGGAATAAAGTCTCTACCATCAAGGAGCATATATTCTACTAGAGAAGGATAAGACATAAAAGAGATATAGGAAGTAAAGCTCTGGAAGGTAAAATGAAAAAGTCTAGAAAGTCAGGAGTATGGAGAGGTGAAAGTAGGAATAGATTGCAGGAATAATTTCTTAAAAAGTGGTCATGGACAGGAACTCACCAGTCAGAAAAGGAGGCCAAGGGATTTTCAGGCTAAGAAAGCTAGAGCAGAGTTGGGAAACTGCACTCAGGATGAAATATAGATGTGAAGCAACAATGTACCATAAATCTTATATAGCTATATCTAGAAGCCCCATCCAATGTCTTATGCTTGACCTTAATTGCAATATATTCTAGAAAGCGAGAAGAACAATTATTGTGATAAAAATGATTCACTGTAGAAAAAAGAGAAAAGGTATTTTGAAGAAAATGGTAGCATTAGACCAAATCTGATGTTTCTGGGTTTTTGTTTGTTTGTTGTTGCATTTTTTTTTGGTTTTTGCAAGGCAATGGGATTAAGTGACTTGTCCAAGGTCACATAGCTAGGTAATTATTAAGTGTCTGAGGACAAATTTGAACTCAGGTCTCCTGACTTCAGGGCTGGTGCTCTATCCACTGTTCCTGATGTTTCTGTTTGAAGGTACTCACATATTTTAACGATTTGGTTCTTTACTTGTATCAAGAATAGTAAATGATCAACCAATTCTCTTTCAAAACTTTCCTGATAGTATGTACTTGGATAATAAAAAGTATGCTCACATCAATCATATAACCAGAGATAAACAGTCTCAAACCAAAATTTCAGAAAGCAAATAACTCTGCCAACTATAAATCAAACAGTTTTCCAGTTTCATATGCTCCTCTTTCCTAATCTTTAATACCTTTCCTAGCATCCTCATAATGCAGTCGCTGTGTGGCATATACCCATGGAAGGGGGAAAAAAATAATTAGTAGGAATTAGCATTCAGATGTAAGGTCCTTGAGGGCAAGGACTTTTTCCCCAGTATCATGAAAAAGTCCTCAGGACCCAGCATATTGTCTAGCATATAGTCAGTAATTGATAAATCTATTTTACTAATTAATTCTTCTTAACTGACTTTTGATTTCTTTCTACTATTGAACTTTGCCTATTTGAAGACTAGCCCTCTAAGAGTAACTAAACAATTATTTCAATAAAATAAGTAACTGTTCTTCAACAAATTTCTGAGTTTTCACAAATGATGATCTTTTCTGTATCACCAATTTTGAGCTCTAAAAGCTAATTGACAATCTAACCTAAAAATTAAGCTCTGGAAAACTAATGAATTAAATTCATCCTCTAACTACAAAATGAAGGAGTATTTATCTAATTACATTTAAAAAGTTTGTATCACCCAACCCAAGGGAATCAAATTGGTGAAGTTTAAAACTGTTTATACCTAAAATGTATAGGTATAAACTTCAACCATGGCACCAAGTGATTTGGTCTTAAGGTGCTAATATACTTATTATTTTGTGAGGTGAGAAGTGTGCCTCCAACTATTAAAGGAAGAGAAACTTATCTGTGACCATCTGTCAGGTAAGCTAAAAAAGAAATTGCTACATTGGGTAGTAGGAATGGATTAGATTATTTCTAATTCAGTGCCCCACCCCGGCCTTTTAAACATATTTTCAAAGACTTTGGCAGATTTTTTTTAAAATAGAGAATTTGTTTGAACATGTTAGACAAAGAGGTTGCATATAGCAATGATGAGAGAAGGGAGTAAAGTAAATAAAAAAGTACCAACTCTTTATATCCTGCATTTTGTTTGCTTCTTATAATAGACATTTAATAAGTGTTTATTGAATCAAGTGCATTGTTTGTTGTATGCTCCAGCCCCCATCCATTCCTATATAATCTTGTCCTGGCAATCCTCCACTTTGTTAGACTATGCTCTTTATTTCGCTCAAAATGAATTTCAGGAATTCTTCCTTGGTTACCTCCCTAATCTTGACTTCACTTTGGATCCTCTAAG
Source organism: Macrotis lagotis (assembly GCF_037893015.1). NCBI lineage: Eukaryota > Metazoa > Chordata > Mammalia > Peramelemorphia > Peramelidae > Macrotis > Macrotis lagotis. The sequence continues at coordinate 85,377,667 of NC_133660.1, forward strand.
CATCTAAAACAAAGGGGTTAGATTACAGGATGTCTGAATTCCTTTAATACTCTAAATTTATGGTCCTATATCTAATATGTTTTCAATGTATTAATTTATAAAGACACATTGTAGAATCATAAGATTTTAGAATTAATAAGATACTCTCCAACCTAGAGTGGATGAGTGACTCTGCCCAGGTTACAAGAGCTAATAAATGATAAATCATGGAGAAAAATTCAGGTTTTGGCATTCTAGTCCAGTACTACTGCCTTATATATCAAGCATAGTCACTAAATAAGAGCATTTCTTGATATCTGACTCTGTGTATATTGTCTATTTCTTGTGTCTCTTCTATACAGAATTCATATAATGGAGAAATTAATAGACCTTATTGCTGACTTCTCAATACAAGTTGTTTGCTAAGTAATGTTGATCTTTCCATTCCCCCCAAAAAATGTAAGCCTTTGAAGGTTAGGGACTATTTTTCCATTTTATCTTTGTATCCACAGAACTTGGCATGGTGCCTTGTACAGGTTGAGAAATTTCTTGAATCTCTAAGATTGGTAAAAGAAAATTCAGTTCCTTTGTGAACAAATAACTTGTTAATGGCAATTTTTAAAAAGTCAACATTGACAAGCAAGCTGTAAATATTCATATAACAGAGTTTTATATCACTGTTATAGGAAAAAATGACTGCATATAGCTGTCCCTTATGCTAACTTACTAAGTCTATCTTCCAAATGCCACAGGAATTTTGTGTCTGAAGATTCAAAAAAATAGTAGAATTTGTACATATTTCAAAATATTAATGTTTGCCCTTCCTTCTCAAAGAAGACCATGATATCAGAAGAGATGATATCATGACAAGCACATGAATTGGACTTGAGTGAGGGGGTACTGTGCTGTCAGCCTCACTTTCTCCTCCAGAGGGTCCTATTGAAGGTATGAATCAGGATGATGGAGATGCCTCTGGATCAAGGCAATCAAGATTAAGTGACTTGTCCAGGCTCACACAGCTAGGGAAGTGTCAAGTGTCCGAGAGCAGCCTGGAATCCTCATGCTCTTAACTCCAAGGCCAGTGCTCTATCCACTGTACCACCTAGCTGCCCCATTTCAGTATATAGCTACAAAATGCAGGCAGCCAAGGTGTACTTTACAAGCCTATTTTGGAAAGATGTTTAACTAGAACAGTGAATGCAAACCCAATAATCTTTTTTTTAATGTATCTCAATTAACTGGGAGCTGGTAGTGTTAGAACTGGTTTAAATATATACAGGGGCAATAACTTTGGTTTAGGGATAACCCCACATACACAATCCCCTTCCCAGTCAAGCTCCTTAAAGTATATTATATCAAAGACATTATTGGCTTGTTCCACAGTCTCTAGAATATGTTCCATATTTCATTAAATCTTCCCCAGAAAAGCTCAAATGTTCTGCTATAAGACAATTTAATTTCTACTTCCTATGTTTCAAACAATAACTTACAATTTCTACTCTACTGATTGCTGAGAAACCATCCATGCTGTAGTTTCTTCATTTTGGAAACATTTCCATAGAGAAGAACACCCTCTAAAAATGGACCTGATGCTAGCTACACAGTATTTTCCCCAGTAGGGTCTCTAATGCCTATTAACTTAGAAAGTACTCATTATTTCCTTTTAAAGATTAGAAATTCATATTTCATTCTGGTTCCAGAAGGGATACAGTAGCATTTTCATTCTGCATTATATAATAGCTTATTCTTTTATGAATTTTATTTGTATTTTTTTGCTCTTAAAGTTAAACTCTCAGTAAACTAAACTCAGTCTTTTTTTTCTCTAGATAGCTAAGTAAGGGGAAGAAGGGGAGGGGGGAATTATCTCAAACCCACCAAATGTCAAACTGGCCTTAAAATATTGGTTTTTAAAGAAGATATAATACCAATAAGTCTGAAACGATTATGCCTTCTTAATGAGAATATACAGGGCTGGTTTATGTAGTTTTTTGACAGAAAATTTAAATTAGCCCCACCAGCATGGATGGTCTAACTGCTGAGAAAGACATGTTGCCAGGCGCTAACTTCCAATGATAGCACTTAGTGTGCTTGATTCTAATAAAAGACCAAGAAAGTTGATGGGTTTCTCCAATTCAGGATTTTTCCCCCAGTCCAAAAAAACTTTGAAGTCTTTAAAGCTTTGTTCTCTTCCTCTTTTCCAGGCTAATAAAAAGAATTATTATTACTACCACATTTGTGTCTCTAGGATTTTATTTTTGGCTAATGCGAGCCCTTTTACAATGTGATGTTGGGGAACAAGGAGCAATTAGAATTAAAGGGCCTTTATCCAACAATTATACACTTAATGCAGTTATATTACCAACTGAATCAGCTGACGAGTTAGTAAATTACACCCAAACTTTTATTTATTTTTGTTATTATTATTATTTTTTTTCTTTTAAAGAGTTATCCAAAGTCTAATGCTTGGAGGTGGGTAATGAGTCCTTGCTAGCCCGATTTGTCATCTGAAGCCTTGTCTGCCATGCTGTTAGCCATCAAAGGAGGCCTGTCCTCCTGAGCTTTCTATTTTCACAACAGGATATCTGGTTTCTTTTATGAGGATACAGCTATGTTCATTTGGTTTAGGGGTTTGTTGGAGGTAAGCAGACTCTTCACAGCACAAACACCCAAATCCCCTTAAAGCAGGTCCCAGTTAATAGCTGGGGCCTGATTGGCAGATCTGCATTGTAAAGTGTGATTTGGTTGGATAAATATGTTTAGTCTGGTAAGCACTTTAGTGATTGAGTGTCTGTTAATGGATCAAGGTGGATTACCGGGAAACCTCTCCAGGCTGTCACTGGGCACTTAGAGTTGTGAGATGTCAGAACGAGAGGAAAAACAAGCTGGCACTCCAACCAAACTGCTCTACCAGCCCATCAAGATGTGAAATATGTACTGTTAAGAGTTTAGTTTGGGGCTACTTGTTTTTTGGTTTTGTTTTGTTTTTGCATTTCATAGGAGTTCCATGGGAAGAAAATAAAAGGTTAGTGTCTAGGAAACTTGTGGCTAAAGGGATTCATTTAGGGCACCATGGGAAATGAGGGGTATGGCCTTGGAATCCATGTGCTTAAAAGCTGGCCTTTTTGGTATGAGGCTTAAAAGTCCCAGAATTGGCATCTAGGAAGTTGATGGTAGTCACCTGATACCCAAGAATCTCTTCAATCGCATACATAAATTTATACATTCAAATGTCTTTGGGACATGAAGTAGAGGTGAGAGAAAAGTGGGAGAGCCAAAGAAAATAAATTTAAAGTATTGCTGAGTGACATTGAAAGATCCCTATTTAAAAAGGGGGGGGAGGGAAGATACTGAATGCTATGTAATGCTATATAACAATCATGTCTGGACTAAAAGAAGAGGTGAGACTTGCTTCCTTTCTCTACAGATGAGGGATGATGGGTGCAAAATAGTTTAAATATTCTAAATCAATTGATATGTTGGTTAATTTTTCTTTACTACTTTTTTTTCCTTTTTATTCTTATTGCAAGACACAACTCAACAAGGAAAGAATGTCATAAATGTGGAATTAAAAATGACATAGAGCATATACAATTAAAGATCACAAAGCATGTAGAATATAAATCAAGCATTTAAAAACAAAAAAATCACTAATTATTTTTTAATTTAGAAAGTTTCATGCATGAATCCACGCACACCAGCATGAAGCACTTTACTAAAAATAATGAGTAGTAAAAATAGTACTAAAATGACTTCCCTGCTCCCCTCTCCAGGTATCTGGAAATGAAGATTTTTTTCCATTTCTTCCATTTGAAAAGGAGTAATATGATCTCCCATATAAGCCACAAGAAAACGTCACTTGTTTCCTCTTCTCAGGTGAACATGCAGAAGTATTTTTATGAGGTGAAAATATCAGCTTACTTCAAGGTTCTAAATGGTTTTTAATGTCCAGGGTCCTGGATAGGAAATTCTGAGATTTAGGGTTCTGGCATAGCTATATTGGAGAGAGCTAGGAATGGGAGGCAGAGGCCCTGGGTTCAAGTTCTTTTCTGCCACTTTACTATTGCCTCAAGCAGAATCCTTTCATGTCTTAATTTCAGCTTCCTCATCTGTAAAACAGATATTTCCTGACTCTGGGCTTATGATGGTAATAGCTCTTTGTAAAGTACCAAGCAAATAAGAGGAACTACTGTTAGCTTTAGGAAGGTTGGTTTTCCTGTGAAATCAGAGTTGGAAATATTTAAGCCATTATCCTACACGGGCAATTCCAGGCAATCAGTTGAGCACCTAGTGGGGCAGGGATGTGTGTGGGAGAGTTGGAGACAGTGTAGATGCAGGACAATGTTAGCTAACATAGCATCAATGAGGGCACTACAGAGTGTTGACAAAAGACTCAGGTCTCAAGTGTCCATCCATTTTCTCCTGAGGTGTTTGTAATGAGCTCTAACTCTTAAGCCTCTTGCCAATTTGTATGCTTATCGTGATTTAATTTTCCTTTGGTGGAATCAAGATTTAGAATCATAATATTTTGAGTTGGAATGGATATTAGTAGGCATCTATGTACAGATGGGGAAACTGAGGCAGAGAGAGAGGTTATGAATTACCCAAGCCTTATAGGTGATAAGTACAGGGAGTACAGATTTTCATTCAACACTTTTAATTACAAATTCAGGTTTTTTTAATTCACTTATTATGAACTATTACTCGTTTTCCATAGTACTATAAGTCCTATGAATCAGTCAAATTCATCTGATCTCATAGTGCCATCCTTACAGACCAGAGCAAGACATTTTGAAAAGAAACAGAAACATTGCTTGGTATCAAAGCCCTACATGTTCACTCTATCCAATAGCAACGGATGGGGATAAATTATTGCTGCCATAATAGATAAAATATCTATCTTGGGCTTAAGGTTTTTAACAAGCATAAGAATTCTTTTCATTCAATAGGTCATACAAGAGTAGCAGAAAGGTTAGAGATGGCATTAATATCTTGAATCAGGCATGAATATTGGAATGTTCACACTATAGTCACTCACACCAATACTTGTAAACATGAAGAGTTTAATATCCTGATACTCCTACCAGTGCAGCAATACCATTACAGTTTGAACCTCACATAGGTACACATATCATTTGGAAGAACAGTAGGAAGCTACTTGACAAGTTCTATGGAATTAATATCCATTTCAGTAGATTCACACTGACACCAATTATATAGCATAATCCCAGTCATTTCTTAAAGCACTTGTGGTAATTATTTTTCTTTATTCCACTTGGGTCATACCTGTATTAACTGACTTTGGAGATGATGATGATGATGATGATGATCCATTTATGTAACTTATGTAAGTTAAGTTATATGTCACTGTGTTAAACTATTATATCCAATAGCATTAGTTTTACAAATATTATCTCAATCAATCCTCACAAAAACCGTAAAACTGAAAGCTTTAACAGAAACAGAAATTATCTTAAACCTAGATTGCCTAACTTTGGGACTCACTTATTTTCCTACATGGAATAGAGGTGGAAAGATTCAGGAAATGCAGGACTCACAAGGAGCAAGTCAAGTAGACTTTCACTTAATACATTCATCTGTTCAGCAGTATGGAAGTTATCTTATTATAGTATTATATATTAAGACAAATGTTTCTTTGTTCTCTTTCTGATGAACAGCCATAGAGGATTAAACAGAAAAGATGTTTTATTCCTTTCTGTTTTAGTAAGATCATTTAATCCCATACAATATTATAACTCTTGTTACCTTGTATGCTAAGGAAGAGTAAATAATTTCTCCTCAGATAACATTAAAATGTGATGCTTCCATTTGTGAGAGTGAATTCTACTTTCTTCATTTTCATGATGCATTATTAGGATGTTTGCTATCTGAAGAGATTTAAATTGTGAGTGCTGTTCCTGAACTGGGTCTCAGCAATGGTCTAAAATACTGTCTTTCATTTACCAACAACTTAAACATTTGTAAATTTTGTCAGTAACATTCAGATTTCATTATGATGTCCAAATTTTAAAATATGTAGCCAGTCTGGTGACCAGAAAGACTCTATATACATCAGGTAATTTTCAAAGATGACCCAAGAGCTCTAGTATGGTCAGGAAGGAGTAGCTTACTTTTTGTCAGTATTTCAGAAAAGTGCACTTCATGGGGTGTTTTTGGTATCTGCATTAGATATCAATGCTTCCTAGGTCGTTTTTATTAGCAAAGAATCTAAACAAGTTAATGTCCATCAGTTGAGGAATGGCTAAACAAATCATGGTAAATGAATGTAGTGGAATATTATTGAGGAATAAGAAATGATGAACATGAACAATTCAAAAAAACATGAAAAAATTTCTATGATTTGGCAATGAAATAAGCAAAACAAGGAAAAACAATATAAAGTACCAAAGCAATATAAATAAAAAAATAAAAATAAAAACTAATCCCATGTAACTATAATTACCAAATTTGGTCCTAGTTGAAAAATGTACCTCCCTCCTTTATTTGCAGAACTGGGAGAATTTGGGTATAGAACTTTTCATAATTATCCAGACATGACCTTGATTATTGGTATTTGTATCGTTTAGCTTTGCTGAAATGATATTTTTATCTTTCTTTTCTATTCTTTGTTATAAAAAATAGCCACTTGGATTATTAAAACTGGAGAGGAACACATTTGGAAATGAGAATGATAGAAAAATAAAAGACACAAATAGAAAATAATTTTTAAAAATTAGATTAATGCTCCCAAATCCAATGCAAGGAGTTAATATTGGGAAATAAATTCTATGTGACTAAAAATATCAACTCTTCTTGTACACAACATCATGTGAACTAAGAACAAATCCAATAATATGGTTCTGCTGGGAACTATCAAATTTACCATAAGGAGAAGCAAACAGGATTTATGTCCTGCTTTTTCACTGGAGAAAAGTAGTGAAGAAGTCAGGACTTAAATCATTGTAACTCCATCTTAGTTTTGATGCAATAAAGGCTGAATGTTAACAAAGTGTTGGCTGACTTTTAGTTATACAGGACTCAGATACTGATTGGCATATGCTGATGAGGTATTAACATTAAGAGAAGACAAGGAAATACAATATTTAAATGCAAAATATAAAAATACCCAGAGTGGTCAAAGGGCCAGAAATCAAAGAACTGGACAAGACTGTGGTCAGTAAAAAAAAAAGTTTTCATGAACAGTCCTGAAATTTCAAATTTATTAGTAATGGCAAATGATGAATAGTAATTACAACAGTTTGTCAATTTTTCTTCTAGCAAAGTGAGATGTACATGGAGAATCATTTTGTCCAAGAGATTTTTAAAAAACAACCCTCTAATGCAGCAGCTAAGAGAAATGGTTTTGGTAGCAAGTTGATGTTGTAAAAAATCAAAATGTCATTATTGCCTTCAAAAATGGAATCCATTGATTTCCAGTGCTAACATTATCATACTACTTTTTACACTACTTTAACAAATATCAATATTTATATCACTATGCTACTCAGTATTAGAACTTGGGAAAACAATTCCATCTTAACTAATAGCTTCAAGATTACCTCAGTTGATCACAACTCTAGGATCTAGAACATTTAAATTAAACTCTCCTAAGTTTCCCAATTCATAAAATGAGAATAGTGATAGTAAGTATTTCTACCCATTTTATACTGAGAAAAGTTCATTAAAAGTTCTCTATGATTTTTGGACAAAAGGACTTAGGATAAATAATATGTTACAAAGACAGTAGCGATGAGTTTTAACCTATCTTTTCAACTTGCACTTGAATAAATATGTGAAGTATTTATTAAATGTTTTTTGTTGTTAAGTCATGCAGTCATGTCTTACTTTTCATGACTCCATGGTCATTGCTGTCTGTGGATTTTTCTTGGCAAAAATGCTAGAGTGGTTTTTCATTTCCTTCTCCAGTGCATTAAGGCAAAAAGAGGTTCAGTAATGAGTCCAAGTTCAAACAACCAGAATGTGTCTGATGTTGGATTTGAACTCAGCTCTCCCTAACTCCAGACCTATCTGACCAAAGAAAAGGAAGAAGAACTGGCTGATATGTTTGCTGAATTAGAAACAGAAGTAATGTTTGTTGTTTGATCATTTTTCAATCATGTCTGAGTTTTTCTCAGCAAAGATAACTGAAATGGTTTGCCACTTCTTTCTCATCTTACAGATGAGGAAACTGAAGTAAATAGGGTTAGGTCTCTTGCCCATGGTCACACAACTAGTAAGTGTTTGAGGTGTGATTTGATCTCAAGAAGATGAATCTTCCTGACCCCAGTCCTGGCATTCTATCCACTGTGCTAAGTAAGCATTAGAGTTATAAACAGAAAAGCAAGATAGCCCTTAATCTCAAGGAGTACACATTTTAAGGTTTCAACTGCAAGTCAGACAGCAAAGTCTCACAGTCCTTAGGGTTAAAACTGATGGTGATACCTCTTCTTTGATGACATTTTTACTTATAATATCACATCAATTTGTGATGTTAAACCATTTGTTAGAGCTAAGGACACTGGCAAAATGAACTTCCTTTTTTAAGGTTTTGGTGGTTATGGCTGCAACACCTGACAGAACAATAGTCACGGTACATCTCCACAATGGTTGTTTACCAGGATGATATCTAAGGTACAGAAATTTCTATTCCCAAGGCTCTTGGGTTTAGGTTCTTGAGCTGTCTCCATCAAGCTTGGAGAGGAGATAGTGTTCAAAATGATTGGTCAAGATGGTAGTTTGACTTGCTTAGCACATTCTGCCTCCTGTTTCTTCCTCACAGTACCCTGCTACTTCAGTTAGACTGATTTGCCTAGCCTATTTGAATGAAAATTGACTAGTATTTGTAGGGGATGCCTAGCCCTTTCCGCAGGGTTGTTTTCCTCCAAAGGAAAGATGCTTTCTTCTGAGGGTTAGATGCAGGACCAGTAATGTGAGAGGTGTTTTCACTTGCAGGACTGCTACACCTATCTGACTGCTGATGACAAAAAGATCAATTGTTACCAGAGGTGGTGATCAAGAAAGAACTTATTAGTCCTTCATCCTTTATGCAATAGTTAAAGAGTCATGCCTTTAATTGACAATAGAAATAGTACAACAAGCTAAGGCCCTAGAGCAATTTGTCTATAGGATGATTTTGATCATATGAAGAAGGTATACTATCTCATAATTATCTGATAAATAAATCACACAGCTACAAGACATAATGGAAATTCAGTTTAACTTCATAAAGGTGATTCTCAATTTCATGTATGATTCTTTTTTGTTTGTTCTACATTGTGAATTACAATTAAATATTCATCTAACTTAGTATTGATAAAGTGTAAAAAAAGTTCCCACTTTTGTCACTAATAATTTACATAACTAATTTATATAATATACATTATACAATTAAAGTCACTTTCTGGGCTTATATTTTCTGAAATAATTTTTATGATAATCTTAAGCCTTAGATAAACTAGAAGTTGCTCATTAAGTGAACCTCATAAAAAATTTTTAAAAATATAGAACATTGCAATCTTGGAGCCTTGATTTTAAACCTTATTCTATGGGAATTGCTGAAAAGTTAGCAGAGTTCTAACTGATGCCACAAAGTTTATTATTGAAATTCCAACAGGATTATAAATTTCACAGCTAAAATGTATGTATAATAGGGAAGTTATTGGAAAGCTCACTGGAGTCCTAGGAATAAATAAATAGGAAGATCATATAGAAATGTGGAAAGACATAATGCAAAATGACAGAAGAACCAAGAGAGTAAGATGAATAATGAGAACAAAAACATCAATGATGATAATGGTAAACAACTATAAGATTAGTTCATATATAGTAGATAATAATAGAAATATTAAGTAGTGAAAATCATGGTACTCTTCCTCCTTATCAACTGGTAAATCATAAATGATCACAATTATTATGAATGTTGTTTTAGTGTTAAAGTTTGGGGAGAATCTATTTAGTGGGGTTGGAGCTTGGAGCTTATTTATGTTTGTTGATATATATATATATATACCATGTCAGAATAAGAAGCATTAGTTTGAAAAAGAAAGAAAATATTCCAGAAATATTTGCAAAAACTCCTTGCTTGCTATATAGTTATAAAATATAAAAGATTTAGGGCTTGGAAGCAAGTTACAGTTTACTCATGATGGAGAATAAGGTTAACTGTCACTTAATGTTTCAATATGTCCACACTCAAATTGGACCAGATTCTTAACTGTATATCTTTGTTAAGAAATATAAGATTTAGTTTAGATATGGTGGCTCCAAAGTCTTACATCAACAATAAATTATGATCTCTTCTCTATCAAATCATTCATTTTGGTTCTAAATGTAAATCTTATCTTGTATCTTATCATCAATACTTGGCATAGCTCAAAGACAGAATTAGAAAGGAAAAGGTCTTGCTTACTAAGTCCAAAAACTTATCCAGTCTTCATTGCATCATTGTACACACAGACACAGCTACAAACACATGCACACATTTTTATTTCTCTATATTAGTGAAAGCTTGATAAAGTAAATTGTGCAGCATTTTATATTTTTAATATTTTTTAAACCTAAAGACTTTATTCATTTATTTTTGAGTAGATTAGAAGAACAAGGCAAATAATGACTACACTTCACAATGACTATGGCAATATTAAATAGAATGAACAACAATAACAACATACAGAATTAAATTGCAGAATTATTATGGCAATATTCGTATCAAAGGAGAGATGAGAGAAGACATCTCACTGACCCTTCTTTGCAGGAAAAAGGGACCATGGGTATGGATCACTATCTTGTCACACTGTTCTGTTACAGTGGTTAGATTTACTGAACCTTTTAAAGAAATTCATTCTCATAAGGGATGACTCTTTGAGAGAGGAAATACAGTAGGGGATATAAAAAACAAAGTATCGCATAAATTTATTTTAAACAGAGTAGGTTCAGCATTGCATCTGGGGTAGGCAGGGGAGAATATACTGTCATTGTGGCTTTGAAAAACAAAAACAGGTTGAAGTAAGATAGATAAGTGCTTTGTTCATCTCCCAAGCCCTATCTGAAGGGCACAATATACAAAAGACAAAGCTCAATGCACATATATCAACAGGAAGCAGCTGCAAGGGTGATACAGGTCCCTTTCTCATAAACAAGGAGCACCAACAAATCTGCCTGAACATGAATATTAGATTTGCTAAGTTCTGCTGACATCACTGGGGGAGATAAATGTATTATAAGGATTGGAACAGCTTGTAGATTGAGAGGTTGCCAAATGAGATAAGTGAGAGGCAACGTGGCTAAAGAACACAGGGTGCCCAACTTGACAACCTCCAACACCGACTAGTCTGTGGTCATGACTTAGCAATGTGTCATTGGGATGTGACTATTTCAGAACAAGTGGATCAAAATGAACTCTGAACTTTTTTTTTTCTTAACAGCAAAGGACTAACAGCTGTTTCCATCTGGGAACTGTGCAAAGTCCCTTACAGCTGTACCATAATAAACAGTTAAGAGAAAATTTTAAATTCCACACAGGCCACTGATCCATTTACATTCTTGCCCAATCTCTGCCCTCATTAAACTACAATCTCATTTCTCATTATATTTTATCAACGTGCTATTTATACAGCTCAGGATTAAATGGCAAACATAATGAAACAAAAATAAACATCTAACCAGTTATCTACTTTTGTTTTTGTTTTGTGTTATTAAGTACATTATCAGATGCTGGGATTTGGGGAGCTGCCAGTTGATGTGGACCACAATAGGCAACAAAAGGGAAAACTACATTTGAGGTCAAAGAATATGATTTACCATCATCGGGCCTCCAGGGTCTAATGTTTTCATAAATATAAGTGACAAATTATCAATAAATCACCCGCCAGTCCACCATATTGCATAATGTTTATTGAAACCCTGTTCCAATAAATATCAGAATCACCTTTTTTAACCAAAACATAAGAAACAAAGATGACAGCAATTACAAACAGAAAAGAAAAATGAGAAATAATTCTCCTACAAATAATGACACTTCCCCTACTCTACAGTCTTGTTCAGACCAGTGGTTTCTAAGAGGTATTGCTATCCCTTTATACTGCTTTCAACAAAACTCAGATTTTTTTCAAGTTATAGCAAAGAAGTTGAAGAACAGAAATTCCCCCTGAAATGAAGCATTGACAGTTAATTTTTGACATTAAAGAAATGTATACTCCTATCCTAAATTCATGGTGCTTCACTGAAATGATGGAGGCATAAATTAAGTTGTAAATATTTCTTGAATTTGAAATGTGCTGGTGTAACCAATAATTATCTAAAAAGCTGAACTATGTGATACAGTGAAAGAAAGCAACAATCCCTACTTTATGCAAAAGTATCTGCTAAACTGGAAAATAGTATGCAGAAACTAGGCACAGTTTCCCACATGTACAAAAATATTCAATGCAGCCATTTTTTATGACAAAGAATTGAAAATTGAGGAGATGCCCACCAACTTGGGAAAGGCAGAACAAATTATGGCATATGAATGTGATAGAGCACTATTGTACTATAAGAAATCAAGAAGGGGGCAGCTAGATGGTGTAGTGGATAAAGCACTGGCCTTGGAGTCAGGAGTACCTGGGTTCAAATCCATTCTCAGACACTTAATAATTACCTAGCTGTATGGCCTTGGGCAAGCCACTTAACCCCATTTGCCTTGCAAAAAAATCTAAAAAAAAAATCAAGAAGGATGGGATTTCAGAACAGCCTGAAAAGACTGACATGGACTGATGCTGAGTGAAGTAGGCAGAACCAGAAGAACATTATACACATTTTTAGCAACATTGGATGATGAGCAGTAATGATGGACTTGTTCATTTCAGTAGTACAATAATCAAAGACAATTCTAAAAGAGTTGTGATAGAAAACACTGTCCAAATCCAGAGAAAGAACTGTGGAGTTTAAATGCAGACCAAAGCTTACTATCTGCAATTAAAAAAAACAATTCTTATATATTATGGTTTTTCTTTAGTTTTAATTGAATTCTTCTTTCTCATCATGATTAATATGGATCTATGTTTAGCAGAGTTATGCATGTAGAGCCTGTATTAAATTGTTTTTTATCTGGGTAGGGGGAAGAGAAGGGAATGTGGAAGAAACATCATAAAACTCAAAATCTTGTTAAAATGATTGTTGAATACTACCATTGCATGTAGTTGGAAAAATAAAATATTTAATTTTTTAAAAATTCTCTGCTAATTGAATAAACCCATGCAATATTTTTAAATGATATTAAGTACCTGCAACATGCAAAAGACTTTGGGGAGACACAAAATCTAGATAAATGATGGTCCTGCCCCCACAGAGCTTAAAATCTAGTATGGAAGCAAACAACTATTGTATGTTTAGCTACAGCATAGTAAATAGAGCACTAGGCTTTGAGTCAGAAAGATCTGATTTCAAATACTCCTTCAGTCATGTCTTATTGATCAGTTATGTCAGTCATGTCCAACTTTTTGTGATCCTATTTGGGGTTTTCTTGGCACAAAGATAATGAAGTGGTTTGTCATTTCTTTCTCCAGCTCATTACACAGATAAGAAAACTGAGGTAAACAGGCTTAAGTGACTTACCCAAGGTCACATAGTTCACAAGGGTCTAAGGTTAGATTTGAACTCAGAACTTCCTGATTCCAGATCCAGCTCTCTATCTCACTGCTGACAGTCACTTCTTAGTTGTGTGAAATAAATTAATTGATATTTCACTACCTCAAATTCCTAATCTGTAAAATGAAAATAATAATAGAGCCTACTTCATGAATTTGTGGTAAGGATCAAATAAGATTTTTATATGGATATATATTTATATAATATAAAATGTAGGTGTTTATTTTATATGAATACAGATATAGACATCAATGTTTAGATAAAACTATGTTATGTATAATATAGAACATGCTATACATCATATATAAAATACATTTGTATTGATTTTATCTGTGTATTATAGCTATATCTATGTTAAAATAGCATGTAATGTATCCTCCATTTTATATATATATATATATATATATATATATATATATTAAAGTATTTTCAAACTCTACTTATAAAGCATTATATGGGGGCTGTTATTATTATTATTATAAATTATAAGTGAGATGAAATTATGAGCTTGGAAGGAAGTAGGGAGATAAGAAAAAGTTTCAGGCTGATGGTATGATATTTGAGTTGCGTATTAATAGAGAAGTGAAATTTCAACATTAACAAAAAGGAAGGAGAATACCACAAGACTCTAATAATTTAATGGGATAGTTCACTCATATAGTATCCTTAGAGTGTCAAAGGGTCTGAGAAAAGACTACTAGCAGTAAGATTAGCACAAAATAGCCTTTAATTTCATCTTAGCAATACTTACATCTTACCTCTTGTAGGTTCTAGTGAAGAGGAGCAGTACTTCTGAACATGTTAAGATTCTATAAGTTGACAAGCAAGTCATCTGGCAACTGCAAGGAATGTGCATCAAGGAGTTATATACTGCATTTGAATAACACTTTTATTTTTTTTTTAAAAGAGGCCTCCTTGAAAGGTAACCAGATTTATAAGCTTTTAAATTACATTTCCCTGAATACCTGTTCAGTCAACTGGTTAAATTGTTTTTTTTTTCTCATTTACCCATTCTTAGCAATAAACAACTAAAAAAACAACAAAAATCTAAACAACACCATGCCCCCCCTAAAGTCCCTCAACCCTTGAACAAGAAGTAAGCAGTATTATGCTGAATTCATAAAGCATCAATTCTCCGCATAAGTCCTAGATTATCTGTTAAGAAATCAAATTAAGGACCATATATCAGACTTTTAATAAATAACACTTTTAAAATGTCCATTTGAACCTTAATTGAAATTCCCTATACTTCAATTTTATATATCAGTTCAAAGATAGCCATGTGATCCTGCCTAAGCTCGGATTTCCTTTTAGAAAGAAAAAGACATCTAGTTCTTATTCTTTTTTCTGATTTTCTTATCTGTGAATTATTTCCAAGAAGTATGTCCTTAATATGTAGAGCAAAGCAGATACCTAAAAGCAACCTCAACCTTTGTCTGAAAAATGACAATGGCTGTACTTGAGAGCATTGAAAACCCTTCTAGTTCTCCTTATTAGAGTCTGTCTCTTATGACCTCAAGGTCAAACCCACATTGAATAAATATCAGATGAAGAAGAGAAGAATTTATTATTTTTATATTGTTTTCAGACACTGGTGGACACAGAGTGCCAGGAGAGTATGGGTATCTCTGGAAAAAAAAACTGGCTTAGTGACCATGGACAATTCACTTTCCCTGCTCAAGGTAACCTTCTAAGAAAGTCAGTTGCAGAGAAGATGTTAACCTCCATTGGCAATGGGAATTTACTCACTGGGAGAGTTCTACTGAAATCACAACTTCAATCTATATCCTTTTTATATTTACATTTCATGGCAATTTTTTCTTTTGAATTTACATACACCTATGTGATATAAGCATACATGACTCTCTCATGTACTTCTGGAATGGATTCTTCTTCTTTACATTCTTTCTTTGAGTTCCACCCAAATCAAAAATCACCTCCCTTAAGAAATTTTCTCTAGTTCTCCTCCCTTCTACCATACAATAATCCAACCTTCTATAAATCTCTCAAGTCATTCTTTAATCTCTCATATGACTGAATTATTTTATAATTATATAACAAGAAGTCCCATGAGGAAAGAAACTGTGTCATATTTTTTCTCATTTACCTATCCCCAGCACCTAGCACAATGATTTACCCATAGTAGACCCATAATATCAGCTAGATTGGTTTAAAAGAGCCATGGTTTCACTGTGTCCTCTCTTCTCCAACACACAAAATGACCTCTCATAATTTTCTATGACTGAAAAATTCATCTGCTAATGACCAAAGATCTGGTAATGAGTCTTTCCAAAATCAATTAGACTAGTCCTTGAATAATACTTTACTTCTTCTTGCACAAGAAATTTGTGAATTAAATGAAAATATGCCACTAGTTCCACACTTGAAGCATTTGCTTCTTGCTAAAATGTGCTTAGTTTGCCTTCCATTAAATAGACATATAGATCTCCACAGTACAATAGCATTTTTACTTTTGATTATAAACTATTTGAAATGCAATCTGATTTGACAATTGAATTCACTTCTAAGAGTTTTATTTAAATATGTAACAGGTACCAAGTCTTGCTGGTGATTTAAATATAGCCAATTAACAGTCCCTGTGCTCAAAGAGTTTACATTCTCCTCAAAGAAAAAACTTAATGTGTACCTAGTTTTTGTAGCTAGTTTTTGACTAAGATATGAAAACAATGCTGGGGAAATGGCAAGTTTGCGTCTAAGGATCCAATGACTAATAATTGCTCAAGAAATACATCTACCCTTCCTTCATTTATGTTTTTGGATAGACACACAAATCATAGATAAAACCTATTCCCCAAGTCTAAATTTCACAAAACAGAATAAAATTCTAAGCAGGGTTTTAAATTAAGTAACTTGAATAACTGATCTTCCAATTATCCAGAAAAAAAGTGGTTAAACAGTTATCAGCTATGTCAGATCTTTCTTATAGATGCAAAGTGTCTCAAAAGCACCTGCTTGGCTTATTATTTTATTAAGTTCAGGAGAAAAAGATAAAGCTATCTCAGTCAGTTCATAGAAAAGTGATTTAATAAATTCTACCTTGTTTTAGAAGTGCATGTGTTTTTGAAAAATGATATGTCAACTAATTTTCTGGTAAATTGGATCATACTTTAAATGCAATAGTGCAGTTAGGGATCTCAATGTACTCTTAATTGAATTACTTTGTAACAATCCCCTCCCCACCACCATGCACACATTTATCTGGGTGGTAAATTTGGCTTTTTGCATAATTGAGTTTTCTTAAAGTGGGACACACCTTTGCTAGTTTCTATAAGGCAAATTAAATTAAATATACAGTTGCATTTTATCTTCTAAGAAATAACCAAATGAAATATTTCAACATTTTATCCTGAAATATTTGCTTTATTATAATGATTATTACTTTCCTCAACATTTCTTGGCTCTTAAAATACTTTATTTTCCTAGAAGATGGAGAGAAAGGACTGATTAGGTGCTGTATACACCAGGGTTACCTTCTTATCAAATGAGACTATTGGTTGACACTAATAATTACAGTTTTGTGATCCTGAGCAAGTAAATCAACTTCTCTGATCTTAATATCTTTATCTTTAAAATAGAAATTATATGTAATAATAACAATAATAACAAAACAACAATAGCTTCCATTCATATACCATGACTTATATAGCACTGTTATATATTTCTTTTCTTTTTTGATTTTTTTTACATATTTCTTTTTACATTTTAATCTAATGACTCTGTAGGATAGTTATTTGTCCCATTTACATCTACATGATGGTACAGTGTTGCTGTTCAGTTGCTTCAGACATGTGCAGCTCTTCATGACTTTATTTGGAGTTTTCTTGGAAAAGATACTGGAGTGCTTTGCCATTTCCTTCTCCAGTTCATTTAATAAATGAGGAGTTGAGGAAAATAAGGCTATAAGTTTTACTCAATATCATACTACTAGTATTTGTCTGAGCTTGGATTTGAACTCACAAAGATGAGTCTTCCTGACTCTAGTTTCATCAGTTTATGTACTGCACCACCTAGCTGTGTAACGGAAGAAAGATTAATATTAGGAGTTCTAGTTCCAACTGATCCACTGACTCATGGTGCATGACCCTGGATTCCTAGCTTCCACGTGACTGTTTCTTTCTATGTAAAATTAAGATGAGAATAATAAGTACACATAGAACATTGACTACATATGCAGGCAAGGATAATCTTTGATCTTTAAAAGAATCAGTGGTTTGATTATAGTTTCCTCTGCCTCCCACCAGTCCACACATGCCAACGTACCTTTCCATAGTCTATGCATATCTGTAATATTTAATTTTCTTCTATCACAAGTTTGAAGAAATTAAGGTGAAATGAAAGAATAAATTCTCATTAAATGGGATAAAATTATTTACAAATATAAAAGTATTTTTGCCTCAGTTCAAAAGTAATTCTTCCTCTTCTCTCCTCGATTCCTTTCTCCAAAGTATCCTTTGACCATTATAAGCAATATTCATTAATTAAGATTTAAAAATCAAGATTAATGAGAATTTGAAAAGGAGTTGAGTAACAGTTTGCTTTGCAGAAAAAATGGGCTTCTCATACTGTAGAGTTATGAAGAGCAGCCAATGGGGATTCACAAATAAACATATTGTAATGGAGGAAAGCACACCTACTTTATTCTCTCTATTTTGTGTAGTTTGGGCCAGTGTGGAAAAAGCATCATAGACAGAAAAATTGAGTATTTAATTGTCTAGACAAATGGTTCTAACTTGGATTCTAAGGGATTCATGAATAGATTTTAATAGCTGGTGAAGTGGAATAGGAAAAAAAATTATCTTTGTTGTAACTACTTTTTTTGTTTCCTTTGTAATACCACGTACTTCATCTTATATACATAAACATTTTATTATGAGAAGTGTTTCATGGGCTCCAACAGACTGCTGCAGGAACATTCAAACTATGACAGCAGAAATGAAGAATGTGTGGTCTAGAACCAGTCCTAGCATGCAACTAATGCAACTCATATAATGAGTTGGTTTTTAGTTTTTCTCTCTTGAATTGACAATTGCCTATTAAGTACTTTTACATGCAAGATATTAGACCATTTATTGACAATATGAAAAAAATGGATACAGGGATATTTTGACAGATATGAAGTAAAATTGCAATGCTCGAAAAACAAGAAGTTAATAATCACATTTTTGATAATAAAATATAAACATTTTCACTATATTCCCCATACTGAAGAAATATCAAGTTGGCAATAACTATTTCCAATGTAACTTTATATTTGGTGACCTTAAAGTTTATTTTAAAAAGTAAAATTTTTAAAGATTTCCAAGATGCTAAAAAAGTACATTTTTGTTTATAACTAAAACAACACAAATTTCAAAACAAAACTCCCAAATTTCTAAAATGAAAACACAATATGATTTACTGAATCAATATTCCATAGAGAATGGAATAAATGAAATCAGTTTCATGGGTTCTAGAATTTAGATGAAGGATGCTGCCTTCATTCTTTCCCAATCACCAATGGAGTGAAGCAAGGTTGTGTTCTTGCTCTTAGGCTTCTTAGCATGATGTTTCCTGCAATATTGCCAAAAAACTTCAATAAGGACAAAAATAGCATTAAGATCAGCTATTGCACTGATGGTAAATGATTGAATTTGAAAAGGCAATGAATAGGTACTCCTACTTCACAATAAGGCTAATGCCACTACAGGGGTCTTATTCATTCCTACCTACATCAGGACTTTGTTCCAGCAACAATTCCCATCTCTCACATCTTCTTTCTCTCTGTCATCATTGGTATTTATCAGTTGCTTATAAAAGTGCTCAGATCTCCTCAATTTTTTTATTTTATTTTTAAATAGTATTTTATTTTTCCCAATTACATGTAAAGATAATTTTTAGCATTCGAGGTTTTTAAAAAAAATGAGTTATGGGGTGCCTAGGTGGCATAGTGGATAAAGCACTGGCCTTGGAGTCAGGAGTACCTGGATTCAAATGCAGTCTCAGACACTTAATAATTACCTAGCTGTGTGGCCTTGGGCAAGCCATTTAAACCCATTTGCCTTGCAAAAACCTAAAAAATAATTGAGTTAAAAAATCTCTCACTCCCTCTCCTTTCCCTCCTCCCTAAGATGGAAGTAGTTTGATATAAGTTATACATGAGCAAACTTACAAAATAAGTCCTGAATGGATAGTATACTAAACACAGATATATTGGAAACGGTAGAAGCAAACTACTAAAAACTAACTGAAAAATACTCTAAATTATTGATGATAAGAGAAATGCACATTAAAATAACTCTGAGGGACCAAACTGACAAAGAAAATAATGCTTTTTGGAAGGGATGTCAGGAGAAAGGTTCACTAATGCATTTAGGTTTTGCAATTTGTCCAATCATTCTAGGGCAAAAGTTGTGAATACATTTTAAAGTTTACAAATTACAAATGAAGTATTACCTCATCTGATCCTTACAATAACCCTGGATAGGCTGGTGTTATTATTCCCATTTTATAGATGAGGAATCTAATTGAGACAGAGTTTAACTAATTTGCCCATGGACACAAGTTATTACTAACTCCATGTCTAACTTTCTATTCACTGCAGTACCTAACTCCTTAAATACTTTAAAAATTACTTAACTATGTATGATATTTGAAGGGGAAACGACTCATATTACCAAAAACTTTCATTGAATTATTTCTATTGTAACAAAAAAAAACTAAAAACTAAAGACCTCTTCTACCACAGCTCCTACAATACCAGTAGAAATTTTTTCTTAAAAATTGGCACTTTAACTTGGAAAAGAAATGGAAAAAAAGAAAGAAAAATTGCTTATGAAAGTAGATGCCATCAGAAACGAAACTGCTTGTGATTTATTTTGAAGTATTTGAAGGAGGGTCATCTGATATTATTCTCTCATGGAAAAAATCATATACAAGAAAAATGAGAAATCCAAGTTGTGCTTAAATTGTTCCTGAACAATTGTTGGAACAAATTTGATCTTTCAAAACAAGCATCACAATGGAACTGACTTACATTTTGTTGTCTCTCAAGTTCAGAATGACAAAAAAATAATTTTTAAAATAAAATTAAAGTGAAGTGTTTTAGAAATGTAATTTTACAAATGTATTAACATGGCAAATCTTTGCTATAGTTTGAGATATAATGTTTAAAATATAAAATTCTTATTAAGATATTTATAAACTGATTATAAGCATCACTTTAGCACTTTCAGAAGATCACAGATCTCGAATTGATAGGGAAGCCAAAGACCACCTATTTCAACATCCTTATCTTACAGATGATAAAACTAAATCTCCTGAAGGGTGAATGACTAGCCTAAGATCACAACTGTCATTTGCAGATGAGGACACCACAGTAGACAAGTTCAGTGACTTCCCCAAGGTCACACAGGTATTCTAAGGACCTCTGCTATTAGGCATAAGTCTTGGTATCATTGAGCTTTTGAACTTTTAAAAACTGCATTAATTTCAAAACAATCCTGCAGTGATATTTTCTCATCATTCTTATTGGCTTCCCTCACTGCTCCTTCCTTGACTGTATTTGTGAAAGGCTTACTGTATCATTATAACATCAAACTACAAAGGTTCAATCCCCAAGGTTCTTTCCCTGATGTGAACCAGAAGGCCATTCCAACATCCAGCCCAGGCCTCTATTATCTTTCTCCTAAGTATTGCCCTCAGGTCACCCAGCCCTGATCACAGATTCTTCCTTGACCTTCCTGGTCATTAAGACTTAATGATACTCTAATTATGGTCCTCTCCATTTCCTCAAGAGTTCCTCTGTATTATGAGGCAACATAGGTGAAACTTTAAAACAGTAAAACCAAAATATTGCAAACCCAAGATAAACGCTTTATGTAAACTGTGAAATCTTTCAGAAAAAAAGAATATGAAGGGGATATAAAAACATTTGCACAAGCAAACAAAAAAAAGTGGCCTCCTAGAAACCAACCACCTGTTCAAATGAATTGGGAGAAGATAGATTGATATAAGGAAATGTGCAAATTATTGTCTGAATACAACATGGTAATTTCATCTCAACTTGACATTTTTCTTTACCTGTTTTTAGAAGGTTTTATATAAATATGATCCTTATTATGCATATTGCAAGTGTGAATCATGGCCATTTTTGAAACAAAATGGTGGACAAAGTTTTTTAGTTTGTCACATTTTTCATAACAGTATGAATTTTAATTAAATTTAGCACTTATATAAAGGATCATAGGATCTAAATCATAGACTTTAGAGTTGGAAAACACCATAGAAGATGAGTCCAAACCACTCATTATATAGATAAGGATGCTGAAACAAAGAGAGATTAAGTGATTTGCCCAGGCATTAATAAAGGCTTTACAATGGTATTATCAGTAGTAATCAAATGGAAATTCAAAGAAAATTAGATAATATAATAGTTTTAAGAATAAAAAACTGGCTAAGTGAATGTGCCACAGAGTAAAATCAGAGGAAACAAAAAAGTTGGGGGAAATATGATGATTTTGGTTCTGGATATATTGAGTTAAAGGTACTGATGAGAGAACCAAATAGGGATATCCTACATATCCAATTGGATATATAGTCTGAAGATAAAAACTTGGCAATAGGGAAGGGAATCATTCCCTATGCAAGTGTTGGGGTGACAGTTTGCTTTGTTAGAGCATAGGGAAAGTTGAAGAGATGGAGATGCATACAATTTCAGAGAGAGAGAGAGAGAAAGAGAGAGAGAGAGAGAGGAGGAAGAAGAAAAAGAAAGAAAGAAAGAAAGAAAGAAGAAAGAAAGAAAGAAAGAAAGAAAGAAAGAAAGAAAGAAAGAAAGAAAGAAAGAAAGAAAGGAAGAAAGGAAGGAAGGAAGGAAGAAAGGAAGAAAGAAATATAAAATATACTTAAGGAATATACCCCTAAGGAATAGTTACAATTAGTTGGAAAAAGGATAAGTGAAGGAAAGAGAAAAAAGGTCAATTAAAAATTAATGGTGTCTCCTAAGTCAAGGGAGTAGAGCGTTTCCAGATGGAAGGGATAATTCACAATGTTGGAAGCTATGAAGTGATCACAGAGGATGAGAATTTCATTCTTTTTTTGACAAGGCAGTGGGGTTTGACCAAAGTCACACAGCCAGGTAATTAACTGTGTGAGGCTGGATTTGAACTCAGGTCCTCCTGACTCCAGGACTGGTGCTCTATCTACTGTACCACCTAGATGCCTCCTGGGTGAGAATTTCTTAAAGTGTCCTGTTAGATTTGGTAATTGGGATGTTACTGGTAATTCTGAAAACATTACAAAAAGTTGAAGTTTGTAGAGAGGTGCATGCACTAAATATAAACAAGATTCAGCAATAGAAAAGAGAAAGAAGAATCAGTAAACAAGTGGACTTGATAGGTAAAGGAGTTTATTTAGCAAGGAAGAACTCTTAGTACTGACTAAGAGAGTAATGGATCAATTTAAATACACAATGCATGTTAGTAAATGACCATAGTAATTTAGTGTTTGATAAACTCAAGACCCAAGCTTTGGGAACAAAAACTTACTATCTGATTAAAACTGCTAGAGAAAACTAGAAGACAGTATGGCAGAAATTATGTATAAATGAACATCTAATACCATATACCAATATAAGGGCAAAAATGGGTACATAATTTAGACATAAAGGGTAATACCATAAACAAATTAGGGGAGCATAAAATAGTTTACCTCTCATATCTATGGCTAAGAGACAGGAATAAACAAAATAGAGTATTTTAAGATATAAAATGGTTAATTTTAATTACATTAAACATTTTTGTACAAGCAAAACCAATGAAATCAAAAGTAGAAGGAAAGCAGAAAAATAGAGGAAAAATTTTAAAACTAGTATTCCTGATAAAAGCCTCATTTCTCAAATATAGAGAACTGAGTCAAATTTATAAAAATACAAGTCATTCCCCAGTTGATAGATGGTCAAAGAAAATGAATGAGCAGCTTTCAGATGATGAAATCAAAGTATATATAGTAATAGGGGGGAAAATGCTCTAAATTGTTATTGATTAGAAAATTACAAATTAAAACAACTCTGAGGTACCACTTGATAGTTATCAGATTGATTAACAGGATAGAAAAGGAAAATTATAAGTATTGGAGGGGATATGAGAAAATTGGAACACTAATGTAGTGTTGGTGAAGTTAGGGAGAGCTCCAACCATTTTGGAGAGCAACTTGGAACTCTGTCCAAAGGGCAATCAAACTGTTCATAACGCTGTGATTTAGCAATACCACAACTAGAACTATGTCAAAAAGAGCTACAAAAAGAAAAGTAGGTAAACATTTATAGCAGCTCTTTTTGTAGTGGCAAAGATTTAGAAACTGAGGGGATGTCCATCAATTGGGAAAAAACTAAACAGATTTGGTTACATGATAGAATACTTTTGTGCTTTAAGAAATGACAAGCAGAATGATTTCATAAAAAAGTGGAAAATTTTACATGAACTGATACAAAGTGAAGTGGGCAGAACTAAAAGAACATTGTGCATAGTAACAGCAATATTATACTATGAACAGCTGTGAATAATTTAGCTATTCTCAGCAATACAATGATTCAAGACAATTACAAAGAACTCATGGTGGAAAATGGTATCCACCTCAGAGAAAGAACTGATAAAGTCTGAATGCAGCTTGAAGCATACTGTTTTTCATTTTATTTTTTACAAGATTTTGTTGGTCCTTGTCTTCCATCACAACATGATTAATGGGGAAATAGGTTTGTATGATTTGACATGTACAATTTAAATCAAACTATTTACCATTTTAGAGAATTTGAAACTCAAAAAAATTTAAATAAATATTTAAAAAATTGTTTTATATGTGTTGGAGAAAAATAAAATACTATTTAAAAATAAAACAAAAAATATTTTAAGAGAACTGAGGGCAGCTAGGCGGTACAGTGGACAGAGCACCAGCCCTGGAGTCAGGAGTACCTGAGTTCAAATCTGTCTCAGACACCTAATAATTACCTAGCTGTGTGGCAAGCCACTTAACCCCATTGACAAGCAAAAACTAAAAGAGAGAGAGAGAGAGAGAGAGAGAGAGAGAGAGAGAGAGAGAGAACTGAACATTTTTATACACAGATGGAAGATGTGAGAGATGGGAATTGTGGTTGGAGAAAGTCCTGGAGTAGGTAGGAATGGATAAGATTAAAGACCCCAGAAGAGTATTAACCTTGTTGTGTAGTAGAGTACTTGCTCTTCTATAATCAGAAGCAAAGTGGAAAGAGAGGGTTTGATGCTAAGAACATCTGAAGAATGTAATTATGGAAGTGGGAGGTTCTTTAGGCTCAGTCTTTTCAGTTGTGTGAAGTAGTCACAGCAAAATTAAGATAAGGAGTTAAGAGTGGATATGATTTTTGGGACATGGCAAGTAAAAGAACAACTTAAAAAGATGGGCTCAACTAAAGTCAGATTCATGATGTCAATGTAGATATTGGAATGAGAGAGATGCGACAGGGGAATATACTGAGATTTTTTACTTTCTTCAGTGATTCTTGGTGCTCTGAACAAGGCTCAAAGACTGAAGCTGAAAGGTAACTCAGGAAATAGAATCTCCAGGTCAGAAAAAAATTAAAGGTCAGGGGTCAGGGTATAATAGTGTAGGAGCTACTGAAACTTAAGGTGACAAACCAATAGGTAAAGGCTAGACCTGGAACAACTGAAGTCAGAGTGGGGGAGATAGACTGGGAGAATAGGGACAGGTAAGATTCATATGAGAAAATGGAAGAAGTATACAAAGTTTTAAGTGAAGAGCTCAAAGTCCTATATTTTGAAGGTGGTACAATTCTGAGAGGTGCTCTGTCCTTAGGAGCGTTGTCATGGTGTGTCAGAAATGAGTGAACAAGGAAATTTTGAGAAGTGAAGAGATTCAGTAATTATGTGATTAGGTAGTCAGAGTGGTTGTCATCATGGAATATTTAAATTCCAAAGGATAATTTCAAGGATTGGAATGGAAAGGAATATTGAAAAGCAAATAAATTCATTTAACAAGTTAAAAAAGGGTTTTTAGATGATAGCAAGGATGAAGAGTGTCATACAAAAATATGACACAGACCTCATGAAAGAAGTTGAAGAATGGTCCAAAAGCAGCATTTTATAGAATTCTTGTTTGTAAACTAAAACAGACTTTAGAGGTAATCTAATCCAATCCCTCCAATTTAAAGATGAGGAAAGGAATAAAAAACATTCATTTATTGAATATGTATTATGTGAGAGGAATTCTACTAACTGCTTGAGAAATATTATCATATTTCATTCTTGCCATAACTCCTGTGAGGTGGGAGAAGTGAAAAAGAGAAAGGAATAAGTATGTATATAGGACCTGCAATATTCCAGGAACTGTGCTGAGTGCTTTTTACAAATATAATTATTTGATCCTGAGAAAAACTCTTCAAGGAAGAAAACAAAACAAAACAAAGAAAAATCTCCAGAATCTGAATGAACTATGTTCACCTTTTTAAAATTTCTGTTATGTTTATTTCCCTATCTCATGGTTTTCTTTCTTTTCCCATAGTCCTAAGGCCTCAAACAGAAAATAACTAATCTTTAAATGTGTTAAACAGACATGTATATATATATATATATATATATATATATATATATATATATATATATATATACTGGGCACAACTTCGAAGATCAGCGGGGGGGGGCAAATGCGGGGGGGGGGGGGGCTCTGCCAGAGTGAGCTCCTGAAGCCCAGCCATCAGGGCAATCAGTGAACAGTGTGGAGGGGGCAGCCCAGGAAGAGCTGGTAATCAGGAGCTGACATGTCTATATATATATATATATATATATATATATATATATATATATATACACATATATATATATATAATGTTCACCAGACTGTTCACCCTTGAGGGGAGGGGGTGGGAAGAGATGATGGAAGGAAATTACATAACTTATAAATATGTGGATGCATGTTGAAAAATTTTCATAACATGTTATTGGAAGAATAAAATAAAATCAAATATCAAGTGGGAAAAAGTAAAATCGTTTTAGGGGAAAACTACTCCAGGGTAAGTACTATTATTCTTATTCTAAAAATTTGGCAACTGGGTTGAGAAACATGCCTGGGAATTAGGTGTTATTGTTATTCCCATTTTACAGAAGAGGAAATTGAGGCAGATGGGGTTGAGTGACTTACTGAGGGTCTCATGATTAGTATCTAAGACTGGATTTGAATATGACTTTATGATTCTAGACCCAGTATTCTTTCCACTGTGCCACCTAGATGTTTTCCCATTAAGAGCAAGAAGTATGCTAATAAGATCTCCAAACCCATTAAGTCAGAAGGAATGAGAGTCAACAATGGAGAGGTTTACAAGGTATGTTAAATCATCAGGAAAAAAGAGTTTAAATACAGAGAATTTTTGGTTAAAATATTTTAAAATACAGGGAAGAATGTTGACAAAAAAGAATAAGCAAAGGGCAAATAGAGGATGAGGAAAGGTAATTAGAATAGTAGTGTTTGGTTAAAAAGTAGTGGGGGCGCAGCTAGGTGGCACAGTGCATAGAGTACCTTAGTCAGGAGGACCTGAGTTCAAATTGGGCCTCATACACTTAATAATTGCCTAGCTGTGTGACCTTAGGCAAGTCACTTAACCCCATTGCCTTAAATACATTTTTAAAAATGTAGTATGGGAAAGTTAAAGAGATGGCAGGTACATTCATGCACTGTTGATAGAGTTTTGAATTAGCTCAATAATTTTAGAAAAGAATTTGGGAGAGTGAAGGAACTTCAGCCTTCTGGAGGCAGCTCCAGGGTACCTGGGAGATGCAGCTCACAGCAGTGGGGGCAGTTTCCTGACCTACACCCCAGGGAGTACTGGGCACAACTTCGAAGATCAGCGGGGGGGGGGGGGGCAAATGCGGGGGGGGGGGGGCTCTGCCAGAGTGAGCTCCTGAAGCCCAGCCATCAGGGCAATCAGTGAACAGTGTGGAGGGGGCAGCCCAGGCAGAGCTGGTAATCAGGAGCTGAGCCTTGAGTGCTCAATCTAGGTAGGGTAGTATAGAGAGACTTCTGAGGTCTGTCCTCTGTACCAGAACAGGACTCTGGGGCTCTGACCACATTCAGATCCTGATCATAGTCTAGGCGTGCTTGTGTTCATTCACAGACCAGGAGGGAAGACAGAACCTCACACATGGAGATCCTTGAGGGGGGTCCCAATAATACTCAAAAGCTCCCCAAAACCAGGCACAGGCTGTGGAAATGAGTAAACAGAGAAAAAAAGAGGAACACCATTGTCCATGATCCCAAAAAGGATCAAAACACTCAATCTCAAGATGAGGAAGTACAAGATCCTGTATCTGAAGACTCCAAGAAAAATCGAAATTGGGTTCAGGCTATGACAGAGTTCAAAAAAGATTTTGAAAATCAAGTGAGGGAGATAGAAGAAAAATTGGGGAAAGAACTGAGAGAGAAGTCAGCACCTCAGTCAACGAGATCCAAAAGAATGCTTAAGAAAATAACATGTTAAAAACCAGCATAGGTCAAATGGATAAAACAGTTCAAAAAGTTATGGAGGAGAAGAATGTTTTAAAAAGCAGAACTGGTCAGATGGAAAAGGAGATAAGAAAGCTCTCTGAGGAAAACAAATCCTTCAGATCTAGAATGGAGCTGAAGGAAGTTGCTAACTTTACAAGAAATCAAAACACAATACTTCAAAACGAAAAGAATGAACAATTAGAAGAAAATGTGAAACATCTTATTGAAAAAAAAACTGATCTGGAAAACAGATTCAAGAAAGATAATTTAAAAATTATTGGGATACCTGAAAATCATCATCAGGAAAAGAGCCTTGGCATCATTTTTAAAGAATTCCTACAGGAAAATTTCCCAGATGTTCTAGAAGCAGAAGGCAAAATAGAAATTGAGAAAATCCACCGATCTCCCCCCAGAAAGAGATACAAAAAAAAAAAAAACCAACCCCCAGGAATATTATAGCCAAGTTCCATAACTCCCAAGGCAAAGAGAAAATATTACAAGCAGCCAGAAGGACACAATTCAAATGTCATGGAGCTATAGTCAGGATCACACAGGACTTAGCAGCACATACATTAAAGGCTCGTAGGGCTTAGAATATAATATTCCGGAAGACAAAAGAGCTGGAATGCAACCAAAAATCAACTACCCAGCAAAACTGAAGTCCTCTTCCAGTGAAAAAGATGGACTTTCAATGAACCAGGGGAATTCCAAATGTTCCTGTTAAAATGGCCAGAGCTGAACTGAAAGTTTGATCTTCAAATACAGGACTCAGGTGAAGCATAAAGAGTGGAGGCAAAGGGTAAAATATGGGGACTTAATGATGATGAACTACATGTATTCCTGCAAAGAAAAATGATACTGATAATACTCATAAGAAACTTCTCATTTAATAGAGCAAGTAGAAGGAGCTTTTATAGATGAAGCACAAGGAGAGAGCTGAATTTGAAAATATATTGTAAAAATGGAGTCAATGGCTAAAAGGGGAATGTAATGGGAATAAGAGAAAGGAGAGTTGGAATAGGCTAAGATATTTCATATAATGACATTTTTTATTACAATGAGCTATTGCAATGATATGGGAGGGGTGAAGGCAAGGGTGAATGAGGGAAACTTTGATCTCATCAGAGGTGACTTGGAGAGGAAACAGCACATATACTCAATGGGATATAGACATCTAGAGTAAGAAGGAGAGAAGGGGGATGGGGGGAAAGGAGGGGATGTGAATGATGAAGGAGAGGGTGGACCATGGTGGAGAGTAGTCATATATAACACATTTTCTTTTTTTACTTCTTGCAAGAGGCTGGGATTGGATGGCCTGTCCAGGACCACAGGGCTGGGTAGTTGCTGGGCCTTAGTGTGGTAGGTGAGCTCGAGGCCTCTTGGTCCTAGGGCTGGTGATCAGTCTGCGGTGCCACTCAGCTACTCTACAGCACATTTAAGAAGAGGGACAGAGTGAAAGGGGAGAGAAAATATAGTGTATGGTAGTGGGGAAATACAAATGGAGGGAGTTGCAATCAGCAATGGCAACAGGGGAAAAATATGGAAGTAGCTTTTGTGATGGACTTATCCTAAAGAATGTGATCCACCCACAACAGAGCTGGTGGTGTTGGAATACAGACTGAAGCCCATTTATTATTATAATTATTATTATAATCACCATTATTATAATAATAATAATTATTATTATTGGGGGGGCTTGCAGGGCAGATGGCGTTGGGTTGCTTGCCCAGGGCCACACAGCTGGATGATTTTGGTGTGTCTGAGGCTGAATTTGTACCCAGGTGCTCCTAACTCCAGGGCCGGTGCTCTGTCCACTGCATCACCTGGCTGCCCCATAATAATAATAATAATAATAATAATAATAATAATAATAATAATAGTAATAATATTACTATTATCATCATCATCATCACTATTTTATTTTGCTTTTTTTTTGTTTTTGCCGGGCAATGGGGTTGGGGTGGCTTGCCCAGGGTCACACAGCTGGGTGATTGTTGGGTGTCTGGGGCTGGATTTGAGCTTGCATGTTCCTGAATCCAGGGCCAGTATTCCTCCTACTGTGCCACCTAGCTGCTCCTATTATCATCATTTTTTTTATTTTAATTTTAATTTTTTTCTTTTTTTCCCTTTGCTTTATTGCTCATGGGGATCTATATTTTTTTGGAGGGGAGGGGGTATTATGTTTACTCTTAAACAAGAATATTTTAGTAATGTATAAAAAAGCATCATTTGTGCAAAAATAAAATAAATATAATTTTTTTAAAAAGAAAGAATTTGGATGGATGTCCAAAGAGTTACTAAATTTTGAATACCCTTTGATCCATCAATACCACTATTAGGCTATACTCCCACAGAAATCAAAGAAAGAGGAAAAAGACCTACAAGTACAAAAATATTGATAACATCTCTTTTTGTAGAAACACCAAACCAGAAACTAAAGAGTATCCAATGATTGAGGCATAACTAAATAAATTATGGGAAAAAGAAATGTTATGAGGTATTACTGTACTGTATGAATAAACAAAATGATTGAGTTTATAGAAAACTTGGAAGACCTCTATGAACTGAGGCAAAATAAAGTGAGAATAATTTATATGACAACATTATATAGAAAAATAATTTTAAACATTTTAAAAATGCAGATCAATGCAATGGCAAGCAATGTGTGCAAATGCCTATAGATGAAACACAACACCTGTCTTCTGCTAAGGAAACTGGACTTAAAATAAAGAATAAGATCTGCATTTTTGGACATGATCAGAGACATCATGAGAGCATTTGTATGCATAAGTTATAAGAATTCTATTTTTCTTATTTTTGATTGTTCAATTGAAGGAAGGAAAAAGGAGAGGGAAAGGGGAAAATACTTGTTAATTGGAAACATAAAATTAACTTTTAAAAGATTGTAGAGATACACTGCTTAGACCTTAGCCAATATGACTGTATGACTCAAACTGGAGAGTCCAAAAATGCAGAGAAGTAAAATGATTAAGCTAATGCCATGCAATAAAGAAATAGCAAAATTTGGAATTTTCTTTTCAATATTCTCCAGAACCCCTCACATCTACCTTAAGAAAGTAAATGGAAGTTACAACCACCCCCTTTCTTCCTTGTGATAGAATCATTATCAGGGCTACACACATACACACATTCTTCTCTATGTAAGTCTATTTTGTTCACCAAAAAAATGATGAAAAACTGTCTCAAAGACTTGTTTCACCTAAGGGGCATAGGCTCAAGCCAAATAGCTACCTAGGGACTTTCATGATACCCTCAGGATCTCATGATGACCTTGATGTGTCTTATTAGTGAATTAGTGGCATCAAGGAATGATGACTCTTCATATTTGGTGGTATGGTCCAAGGTCCTGAAAGTTACTATCCCCTGCCCTGCTGAACAAATAAGTTCCCATTTGGAATTAAAGAATGCAGTGCTTCCATGAGCTAAGTGCTGGACATTTATTCAACATCCTTTCTATGCAATGGCTAAGTAATCTTCCTTTTGTTAAAACCGTTGAAGGCCCTATTAGTGTCTCCTCTTATTCCACTCTCAGACCTAACATGTTAGGGAACCATCTAACTCATGACAAGGTCTCTATCGCTTTCCTAGTTCCAATATCCCTTTCACCTCACTTGTTGAATAAATAGGGGGAGGCAAATGGGGTGAGCAATCTGGAGATACAACATATGGGTATTCTCATTTTTAAAGCTGACATAGGTAATTTGTGATTGAAGTATCAGCCTCCTCCATGGTCTCATCCATCACATTGTTAATTTCATCAGCCAGGAAATCAATATTTACTCTCTCAGATTTCAGTAAGTCCTAAAACTACACCATAAATAGTCTTCAGAAAACGGATTTAGGACTTGATTTGAGTGATTGCATCACTTGATACATTTAATACTATGTCAGTTACTTCTTTTATTGCTTCTAGAATCAATGGAACCATACTCTTTTGAGGGAGAGCTATAGAAAAACTGGCTACACTCAAAGCATTTGATTCTTCCTAGGAATTCCAAGGTTATATAGCACACCTATGTCCCTAAAGCATGTTCAATTTAGAGAATGGCCTACTAGTATTCAATGGAAGGTAACACTATTTGTGACTTTTTCCTTGTTCCATATAATGCCACACAGGGATGAATTCTAATTACCTTTACATTGGCAAAATGGCACTGAATAGCTCCTTTTGGATTGGATTAGAATGATAAATTATTCTACACCAAGTCATTATTAATCTTTGACATTATTCATTTCTAATATTTAATAAATAAATGCAACATTTACATTTCATTTCATTTTAAAAATATCAAAGGCGTTGAGTCAAAAAGGATTTGAATTTTTCATGTAAAAAGAATGAGAGAGAACTGAGACAAAGTCTATGTTCAACATAATACTAGCATACTGGTGAAAGATCCAGAGGAAGGTATATGGGGTGAATCCCCATAGGGTAGAGGTAGGGAACTTCTGACCCATGGGTCATCTTGGTCTAGCCTTGTCAAGGCAATTGCAGACAGGACTTGAAATTCAATAAATCTAGGAATTTTTTTGGAGCAACCATAATCCTCAAATAGTGCTATAAATATCCAAATTGCCCTTGGCAGAATAAAAGTTTCTCCACCCCTGCCTTAGGAGAAATTATAAGAAGGCATGGTATAGAGGCTCTAAGGACAGATGATAGATTATATCTCTATAATCTGAGGAACATCCTAAAAAAAATTCAGAGATAGAACCAAAAGATTAATCACAGGCTCATGAATATTTTTGGCATCAGAAACTCATTAAGGTCATCTGTTGAAGTGTGCAGGGGATGCTGTCAGCATCAGTGGAGAGAGTGTTCACATAAATGAAATCATGTCTCCCTAAATTATTGAAATCATAAATAAAAAGCTAATTATATAAATATTTTTCCCACTGACATACTAGCCAGATAGTTCTTGAGTTACACTCACCATCATTAATATAATTTAGCAAGAGCCTCCCACAATAACAACATAAAAGTAAACTTAAATCACATGATGGAAAAATCTCAAAACATTTCCATTAGTTAATGCTTTTAAGCTTCACAAATTAAGTTCTGCTTGTAGTTTTCTACTGATATTTTAATGTGCCCCTTAAACAAAATGTGTATTGCATATGGTAGGAGATAAATATGGGCATCTCTGACAAGAGTTTATCAGAAAATGTTCAGGAAGCAGGTATGTGGAGGATATCTAGGAAAGACATTAAAGTGCTGAGCTTTTTTGAGACAGGGTACTATAAAATTAATTACTTTACAAATAATAATTTTTATAAAGAAACAATTTTTTTGACCTAGGGACCAATTAATCAACAAATATTTAGGCACTTTATATCAGGTACTGTAGATAAAGAAAATCACTGAAGCAATCTCTATTCTCCCAAAATTTAACTTCTAATGGGAACAAAATTAGTACATATAAAAACATACACAGTAGAGATATAAAGTGAGAAAACACATACATAGGTACAGAAACAAATTATTTAAATATATTTAAATATTAAGTAATTTGAGAGGGAGGACAGTAGCAATTGAGGGTGTTAGGAAAAACTACATGCAGAAGATGACTGAGCCATGTCTTTTTTTTTAGGTTTGTTTTTTCCAAGGCAAATGAGGTTAAATGGTTTGCTCAAGGCCACACAGCTAGGTAATTATTAAGTGTCTGAGTCCATATTTGAACTCAGGTACTCCTCACTCCAAGGCTGGTGCTCTATCCACTGTGCAACCTAGCCACCCCTGAGCTGTGTCTTAAGGGAAGAAAAGAACTCAGAAACTGGTCAGTGGCATTCCTGAGCACAAATAAAGAAATCACTCACCTTCTTACTAAGATAAAAGATTAAATGTATAGAATAAATTGCACACTATTGGAGATGGCAAAGGTTTAGTTGACTCCTCTCTGAGGTGGAGAAGGGAAGAAGGTGCTCATTAATGGAAAAACTATTTAATTAAAAAAAATCCACTGTGCTCCTTCCCAACCAAGGTGGTTGTTGTTGAGTCATATTAGATATGTCTGACTTTCTGTGACCCCATTTGGGGTTTTCTTGTCAAAGATAACATTACCTTCTTCTCCAGTTCATTTTGCAGATGAAGAAACTGAGACAAATAAGATTCATTGACTTGACCAGGGTCAATCAGCTAGAGAGTATCTAAGGCTATATTTGAACTCATCTTCCTAACTCCAGAAGTGGTATTCTATCCTTGTGCCACATAGTTGCTAGTACCACAACCCACCCAGCCTATCTTCTCTTCAATTCCTTACTGCATTCCACAAAAAAACCTTTTCCTGTCCTAGCTAAAACAATAGGACACCCTAAAAGAGAGATGGCATGCAATAAGTCAAGTCACCACCACCACCTTGGTCACCTCAGACCCTAAAAGAAGCAACCCAGGATCCTGAATCCAAGAGCTTTGCCAGTCTGTTTCTAGACCAGTGCTGTTGTAATTCCTACAAAGGGAGAACCTGGTAACCCCTCCTACATATGCCATATTCAGAGTGATTGAAGACTCAGATGAGAAAATTCACTCTCAAATGGTTCATTATCAGAAAGTGATATCATTTTTTCAGTGAAAAGAAACATTAACAATTTTTTTACAGCTGCATTCTAAGGACCATAGGACCTTTCCATCTGACTTACAGATGAAATCTTCCATATGTGTTGTCTCCAACACTGGAATGTGAACACTCTTTGAAAACAGGAATTGTCTGACTTTTCTATTTATATTCCCAATGCTTTACACATAGTAATAAGTTAATACTTCATCCATTCATTTGTTTTCACTATATCTGTGATTGATTTAGAGTGACTTTCTTGTATTTTTAGATCCCATCTGCCTGATTCTTTTGGCCTGATGTAGTTAATTATGCACAAGGCAGGCCTTCTTAAAAAAGAAAGGTTTCTGTAATACTTCCACTTTCCCTTTTCCTCCCTTTGGGTACTAAGATGATAGATCTAGAACTGAAAGTGTCAACAGTTATCTAGTCCAGTTCTCCTTATTTTAGAGAGGTGTAATTCAATACCCAGAGAAATTCAAAGATTTGTTCAAGATGACATAAGTAGAATAGTAAGTAGCAAAGCCAGGATTCCAACAAGGGTCTTGGTGTAGTATCCTTTCCATTGCACTACACTGTTTCCTCAGTGAAAAATGTGGCTAAAATATACTATGGAGAAAAGAAGCTACATCTTAGTAACTGGAACTTTTTATGATTTGTCTTTTGTAAAGACCCATAGATCATTAAAAGAAAATGTCAGTGGGATAAAGACACACCATTAAAGTAAACAGTAAAAATGTTCTTGTAGAAGTGTTCACCCAGGATAAAATTAGAACCAAAAAACTAAACAAAATATAGCAAAGAACCTTAAATATATGTGTGTGTGAATGACCCAGAAGTTTATATAAGCTATTCTGAAACAATCATGTGAAATGTGCAGTACATTGAGTTCTAAAGGTGAGTGCTGGAGGCGTTTTAAAAATTCACATACTTGCACTCAAAAGAAAATATATATATACATATATGTATGTATATATATATATACATATATATATATATATGTAGGTTTGTGCAAACTTTTCCTTAATAGGTAAGAAAGATTCAGGGTCAATAGTGCTTTGGTTTTGATGAAGTTTTAAAAATAACACCTGCTTTTTTCATCATTTGAGCTAACATTAAATAGCTAAAGGAGAAACTCAGCAAAACCTGTCACTGGAAAAATCAAGCTAGTTATCCTAGTGTGAAGGAATGCTCTCAAAGGTACTTAAAATCTCTAGGATTAATAAGGAAAATGAATACTACCCAGTGGAAGAAAAATTGTGTAGAGGAGGAAGTCAGAAAAGTTTGGTATAACTAAAGTCAATATGATTGGTTACTAGGAAGACCTCCTTTCACACCAGCAAATCTTTTGATAGTCAGTTATCACTGAAAGCCTCTTGATTCAAGACATTAAAAGTGTAGTATTTCAAAACCTTGATATTGCAACACAAATGAATAAATGAATAAATAATGTAATTTCAGTGATGATGAAGTAGAATGTATAGTCAAATTGAGATTTACTCATTTGCTAAATCCAGACTCCAGGACAGTGTTATTTCACTGCTGGTAGTCAGTCCTACTGGTCCAATAATCCCTTAACTGATGACTTGTACCATGTTTCTTTTGGCAAAGCTTCCTGATTCTGATTCTGCTAGTTTATGAGTTCCTCAGATAAACTTATATTTACTTATCTTTGTACATATTGTATCCCCAGAGAGAATGACACTTCATTAATGAATTATTTTTCATCTTTGCATGCAGAAAGCCTTGCACATCATAAGCACTCGATATATTTTTTGTTGAACTGAATGGGACCATCAAACATATTTTCCCCATGCCAGCTGATTGTACAGGTACCCTGGACAAAAGAATGGAAGAGGGACTCTGAATGAGACTCATCTTTTCTAAGCATCTCACAGTACCATCTCCCTTGAACCCTTTCAATCTGCCCTATAGCAATCATAGAGCTGATTAATGACGAGAATCATCATCTCTTTGTAGATGATTCCTAAATTTCTACATACAGTCCCAGTCTCTCTGCTGAAATATAGTCATGTGCCTCTACCAGCTGGATATCTCAAACTGAATGTCCCCAAAACATCTCAAATTCAACAATATAAAACTGAACTCATTAGCTTTCCCCTCGAATACCTTTCTTCCAAACATCTCCATTACTATCAAGGGCATCACCAGCCTTCTCTCCCTGGGCTCTCAAACTTCATAATGTTCTCATTTCTCACACTTATTCTCTCAATATATCCAATCTGTATCCAAGTTTTATCTTTTCAATATCTCAGACATTACTCCTTCTTGCCACTCAGATAGCACAGGGTCCAATCACCTTTCAACTTGAGTACTGTGATAACCTTATTTTTTATCCTTCCTGTTTTCAAGGCTTACCCCTATTCCAATCTGTCTCTGATTTAGTTGCCAAGATAGTAGGTCAGAACATTTTACTTCCTTTCCTTGCCCTTGGTGAGCTCTAATAGCTCTCTTTTTTTTCCTCTAGAATTAAATATAAGGAGCTTTGACATTGAAAACTTTTTATAACCTGACCCTATCCTACCTGTCCAGACCTCTCACACTTTACTCCCCTCCGAGTCTTTATGATCTAGATATATTGTCCTACCTGTGGTTTTTGAAGGTGACACTCCATCTCTCTTCTCCTATGCCTTTAATTTTCCACTCCCTTAACTCTGCCCCTTAATTTCTTTACTTTTCTTTAAGATTCAGCTCAAATCCCTCCTTCTGTGTAGGAATCTTTTCCAGAATTCTTCCCATTGGTCATTAATGCATACTCTTTTCAGATTTTATTCATCTAATGTCTCTCTATATATTGGATGGACCTGTTATTTATTTGTCTTTTCTCCCATTAGTATTGAGAAGGGAAAACTTTTTTTTTTCTTTAATGGTCATTTGATAAAACTTCATTTGCCTGCTATATTTGGTCAAACATTTAATTAGCTCATCCCTAAAAAGCTCCTAGGTTTATTGAATCATGAGTTTCACCTACAATTGCTATTAAGTTCAAGACCAAATGTCCCATGGACTGAGGTTGCCCACTCTTGAATCTACTTCATGGATGTTGGAGACAGGAACTGTTTTTGTTTTTATTTATTATATTCCCAGTACTTAGTACAGTGTCTACAGCATAATAAATGCTGGTTGATCTCACAAGGATATTGTGAAGATAAAATGAAAAAAAGAATGGAAAGTATTTTGTAAACTTTAAAGTATGACATAGACATAAGCTATTATACCAAGTAGCTGGTGACATGCATAAAAGTAGATTTGAATACATTTAGCCCTATGTCATTTGCAAAATCAATAAAAGTTTGCAAATGTTTTAATAGCAATATTACAAAGGTATTTTCTAGCAGTTAAGACATCTCTGAATCACATACACTCTCATAAATGTGACAGTTAATATGCTTGATAGAATCCCCTTTAAAAACAGTAAACCAGGGGTGGCTAGGTGGCACAGTGGATAGAGCACTGGCCCTGGAGTCAGGACTATCTGGGTTCAAATCCGGTCTCAGACACTTAATTACCTAGCTGTGTGGCCTTGGGCAAGGCAGTTAACCCCATTTGCCTTGCAAAAAAACCTAAAAAAAAATAATTACCTAGCTGTATGGCCTTGAGCAAGCCACTTACCCCATTTGCTTTGCAAAAACCTAAAAAAAAAAACAGTCAACCAATAAACCTTTATCAGGTTTTTAATGAGTATCTGAATCTATGCTAAGTACTGTGAAATAAGTCTTACAGCTTAATTGAGGAGAAAAGAAGTACATACATGAAACAATAACACAAGGAATTATATTACCAGGACATTGAAAATCCACTTAATGAAATCTATATTTAAACAATCTATATTCAAAAGAAAACAACCTACCACATACATCATAAAGATTCAGTGAATGGAAAAAGATAGATTGATAGAGAGAGAGAGAGAGAGAGAGAGAGAGAGAGAGAGAGAGAGAGATGATAGCATGAAATGGGCATAGAAATGAGATTGTCAACCTACTAACAATTCATTAATATATATGAGTGGGTGAGTGTGTTTATAAGCATATGTATCTTAGATTAGATGCTTCAGATAAACAAATCACCGAATCCCAAAATGAAGAATAATTCTGACTAAATTTATCTCACTAAATTTGGGGAACTGTACAGTACTTTCAATTATTCAAAATTGTTCATTTTCATAAAAGTCTATCTTTTAACAGTGATAGTCTCCCCAGGGATGGTATATGGAATCATAGAACCCCACTCTTAAAAGATTGCAAGTGATTCAAAGCCACATGGTAGGTGCAAAGTAGGTTGTGGCCTATTGCCAATGATGACTTGCATCTGAGGAATGGCATAAAAACACCATCAAGGATATAGAGATGCCTGGAAAAGGAGATCAATTTTATATCCATAATAAGGAACAGGTGGATAGTTCATATACTGATATTGCCCCAAAATTAAAACAACCAAAAGGAAGGCATCCATCACATTCAGTGTATCCTTTGTTGAGGATTCATGGAAAAACATGGAAGGAGCAAGAATCACAAAGGATAAGAAGGTATGGAGGAGTTACAATCTATATAAATGGAAAGAGCACCCCTACTGATGAGAACGCAGTAACTTTAGTAAAATATGCATAATCATGTACTAGATTATATTTTCTTTGAAAAATTGAGATAGTGAGATAAAAGTTGCATTTGTCCCATTGAGGTCAGTGGTAGCCAAGGAAGATCCTTGAAGCAGAAACTATCCCAATTTTGAATTTGTATATTTAGTCCTAGAATAGTGCCTGGAAAAGAGTAGGTCCTTAATGAATGCTTTTACATTACAAAGGAAACTGGGGCCATACCCAATTCTACATGCCATTATTTAAATGAAACATGTCCACGAGCAACTTTAAGTTTTTTCTTAATCCTCCTGTACTTGAAATAAATGTAACTGGAAAGAATCGTTTGCTATTTGGTTACACAGGCAGCAAGTGTTAAAGCCCAGAAGACATTGAATTTCTG
This sequence comes from Macrotis lagotis, assembly GCF_037893015.1. Classification (NCBI taxonomy): domain Eukaryota; kingdom Metazoa; phylum Chordata; class Mammalia; order Peramelemorphia; family Peramelidae; genus Macrotis; species Macrotis lagotis. The sequence continues at coordinate 85,417,358 of NC_133660.1, forward strand.
TTTTTCTTTAAAAAAGAAAAATCCTCCACTTTCACTTAGTTACTTAGTACTCAGTCCAATCTTTAGATCTGCATGTGTTTATCATTAAATAGTGTTACAATCTCTAAGGATTAGTGACAAACAGCTGCTCATGCACTGCACTCTTATTCCTTTGGAATCATACTGCCCCAATTCCAGTAGTATTAAGACAATTCCACACACCCCCTCCCACTTATCCACTCCAGTCATCCAACACAGCATGCAATCCAGCCCTAGCTAAAAGTACCATTTATCACCAGGTGCCTCCAGAAATGGCCAAAGACACAACATGCTTATTTTAGCATAACCTGTTCCATTTGGTTAGGAAAATGAAGCCACTTAAGCACCCCAAGAGAAAGCTGTGGCAGCTATACATGCTTCCATGCTCCTTTCTATTGATGTGGGAATTAGGATGAAAACCCCACACTCCCAAATACCCTATGTTATATAACACTCCCTGGTGAAATAGAGATTGGTAATATTATATTATCTTACATTCATACAACCAGTTTAAGAAAAAAAATCTCAGAGGAACTAATACACCATCCTTAATACATATAATTTTCCATTTCCCACTTAAATATGCTTCCTCATAATTCTTTCTGAGAAATCACACTCATTGCTAAAGATTAATCTACAATAGCAAAGACTCCAGATAATAACACAACTAGGTTATTTGGGGGGAAAGAAAAGAGATTTAGACTATCAAGCCCTATTGCAGGGAGGAGTTCTAGGATTGCATCTGTGGGAACGCTTTGAGCCTACTGCTGGAAAAAGTACCAAGTGAAAGTATAGGGTGGAGATTGGTAGGAAGAAGCCCATCTGGGGTGTGACAGCTAATAACAAGGGGTTAGGCAAGAAGATGCATGCTGTTTAGGAGCTTCCTATTACACATTTTTCTTGATAACTAAATTAAGTTAATTCTACCCAATAGAATTGTGTGTGTGTGTGTGTGTGTGTGTGTGTGTGTGTGTGTATGTACATAGTTAATATCCTTTAAATTCTGGAAATCCTAAAGGCAAAGTCCTAATCATCTTGCCTTAGTTACAGATCGAGCTAATATAGACCTTTCCTTGATGAAATATACCTCCTAACATTCACATCTAGTTTAAAAGGTGACTTTAGACTATCGTGATTTCTACATTTTGTCACTAACTCCATATTCTGTTATTTAGTTCCATTCACAGCTTTCTTCACTTTTAACAATCAATCTCTTCATGATCAAACATAAATTATTAAAATTCCAAGGTGTGGGTAATTATTCATTGGGTCCCAATGCCATGTGTCACATTTGTGGTACGAGCTCTCCATTTACATTACGGAAAAAATATTTCTATTCATTCATTTTTATACTACTGAAGATGTATAATTTGGCCCCACATAATGATTTCTCCAGATGGTTGATGTGGAAAAAGAAGGCTGACAACTAACTTAATTGAATAATGACCTATAATTGTTGAACTAATGAACACTATTTATAAAGAATATCAAGGGGAAGTTCTAATTCTGAACCTGAATGCTTTCAGACCTTAGTTTATTGGTTTCTCTGGCCAGGGGTTCATCGATAGTATGATGTGAACTATTGTTGCATATGTTTTTCATGGTAAAAATACATTTTACCAGATCTGCTGCACTAATAGATAAAGAAAAATTAAACAATCAAGGCACTCTAGAAGTATTGTTAGGATGGTTTGAAATTCAAAAATATTCAAGAAGATTATGGTCTTTTAGAAGTTTATAACAAATTGTTCCCTCTATTGTTTTAGGATTCTTAAGATAAGGAAGGTTGGAAAATGAAATGGAACAGAATCCCAGATAACAGGTATTAAAGGCAATGTAGCATGGTAGATAGGTTCTGGACTTAGTATTAGAAGCTTTATATTCAAATCTCACCACTCATATTAATTGGGTAGCTCCAGACAAGTCACTGGGGTTCTCATCCAAAAAACCTATCTCTTAGCACAAGGGTTCAAACAAGATCAATTATGCAAGGTGTTGGGCAAACTTTAAAGTGGCATCTACATTTCAGAAATTATTATTCAAAGATGGAGATGACCTTAATGTTAAAGAAAGATAACAGTGCAATATTACAAATTAAAAAGAATGTAAAGTCCAAAATTACAAGGCTGTTAATTTGCAAAGCTAAAATTTTAAACTCATTTCCTTTGAGTTCAATACTAATACTCTTTTCACTATCCACACTACCTCTGCAGAGTAAGCAGTACATTGCTGTTAACTTTCTGGTATTCAGTTCCAAACAACCAAATATCCTGTAACAACAGAGTCAACAAAAAGATGGATGAAACAATCTTTTAGTCCAAAAAATTTGGAAAATCAGCAGGAAATGGGCTGAAAGGGTGCTCAGTCCTGGTCAAGAACAACACAAGAACCCCATCATGTGCCTCAGCATAGCTAGAACAGGCAGATTTCAACTCTAACTAACTCCAAGGGCTTTGGCATAACCGTGGTCAAACAGGCAACCTCTGGTGACTAGACCACCACATGCTTCAGTGTAACTCTGGGAAAATGCAGAAACACCCCACAGGCACACACCAGAAACCAGCACTAGGACCCCAGATCAGCACCAGGTTAGCCGCCAGACCTCTACAGCCTCTCACCCCATCATCTCAGTGTAGACACAAAGTTTCCTTGTGGGCTTCAGGGTAACATCGGTACAGTACCAGGTAAACAGCCAGGGTCTGTAGTCCCTGGTACAAGAAGTCTAAGATAGTACCCCTTATATCTCAAGAGTAGAGCTCAAATTTCAAAGAAAGGAAAAAAAACCCAAAAAGAATGAGCAAAAAATAACAACAATAACCAAAAAAAAAAAAAAAAAGAATCTGACCATAGAAAATTATCATGGTGACAGGGAAAACCAAGACACAAACTCAGAAGAGGACAATGATGTCAAAATACCTTTGGGCAAAACACCAAGCTAAAACAGAAGAATAATGAATAATTCCACTTCCAGAAATCTAGGTCAGATGCCTGTATTGCTTTTGTTCATTACTTAACCATTCTAATAATATACAATGTTTATCTTTCCTTTAGAGGAAGCTATTACTTTTCTTAAGAAAATTATTGATTCAAATTCTCCCTTCCTTCCTTGTGGAATTTCTCAGGGAGCTTGCTTGTTTGGAGGGTCATAGCTATATCATTTAGCCCCAATCCTCCTCTCATTTGTTTCTAATCACTGTGATTTTCCCGCTGCCCCCTACCATCCTAACTGCCTAATTGCTTACCCCCAAATTTTCTAAATCAAATCTATTTAAGATTCAACTTCATAGAACATAAGTCTTTCTCAGGTGTGTGTGAAGCATAAAATGATAAAAATTGCCTTATCCTTGCAGATCAGCCTATTCTCTATAAATATTTTGATTTTCTACAGAGTTATAAACTCATTGCTGTTGGGTGATACAGATTGGAAATCTCCATACCTTCTTGTCCTGTATGTGTGTATGTGAACAGATCACTGACAGTTCTAATGATATGTGTTCTTGATGAGTGGCACAGTAAAAGAGCAAAGAACTTGGAATCCTGGGCCCTGCCTGACCTTGGGTAAGTTGCTTCATCTCTCCAAGCACAACTGAACTCAACTCTTAAATGAAAGACTTAGATTAGAGGGCCTTTAAGGTACCTGTCAGCTCTAGACATGTGACTTTTATGCCACATCTTCCATATAAACATTCATTAGTAATACACTACACCAGGACATAGACTTCCATTGCTTCTTGGATCTCATACAGATTTTGATTTTTCTGAAATTTTGGTGTTCTATGATTTGAAACTATATAACATCTTGCTAGAAGAATATTGATGTTCAAAGTATTGTTGCTAGTGACAGCAGTTAGTCAAAGAGCATTGAAACCATATATAGCATTCTCATAAATGATATATAATTTTGTTATATTGAAAAGTACTGAAATGTTTTAAAATTGCATGATGACCTTAATAATTAAGTCCTATTCTTTTATAAGATTAATAACTCATTCAACAAATTTATCAAGTGACTTGAATGGGTCAAGCATTGTGTTAGAGATTCTTGGGCTACAAAGACAAAAATTAAATAGATCATGCCCTCAAAAGAGGGCATCTACACATATAAGTCTATCCAAAATATTTATGAAATAGAAAAACAGGTTATGATGAGCAAAGGCTGGAGGGAACAGATGGTATCAGGAAAGAGTTAAGTTATACTGCTATAATTTTTATTTTTAAATTCATAAACCCCCAAAATAATATTTTAATAATAATAATCTGATCATGGCATGGATGTGATGAGATTTGTTTTTTAAAGGTTATGGACATTAGTAAGTAAAAGTTATGGAATTCTGGTACTACCAAGGAGGTATAATATTTGTGACAAAAAAATACATCTGGTATCCAAGGATTAACCAAGGCAATTTGGGGGAATACTGACAACCAGCTGATAAAGCAACAATGCATGCAGACATCTTCCAAAGCTTGGAGAAATTTGAAAAATCTAAATCAAGACAGGAGAACCTATGACAATGTAATTACATAGATCTCAAAGTACTGAAATAAGCACATTTATGATGTGGTTCCAAAATTTTTTCCCTCAATCTAATATGTTTACAACAAAATCCTGATATGCAATTTAAGAAGATGAACTAAGCTAATGGCTTTTTGGCCTTAGTTTATATTTTAAAAAAATCAGTATAAATCAGAACTTGTCTCTGAATTGATGCCCATGAAATTATCTGAAATGAAACTATGATTGAATTAGTGATAGTTATCCTTAATGAATGGATATAAAAATATATTACCTTCCAGAGCTACTCATTAGGATGGTTAGTCACGGAATTGCACACAGCAGTAACTTATTTCACCATATAGGTAATACATAATTTAGAACCACATTTCTATGGAAAATTTAATTCATCTTTTGAAATGAGTCCATCAACATCTTTAAAAGTTATTACAGGATTTCAGTAAAATATTTTTGTCTTCTGTATTTCCAGTATTTGACACATGGCTACTTCCAAATCAAAATGAAAAATGTAAGATTGTTTTTCAATGTTGGTAAATGATAGTTTACTTTTCAGATCTATTTAAGTTAAATTCATAGTCCTTTCCATAGGCCCTATTCCATAATACATACATATATATATATATATATATATATATATATATGTATGTATATTCCATGTGTAATATAAAGTCTCCTTTACCTAGAAGGATTGTGTTTGATAGCAAAATCATCTGATCTATATGCTGCTCCTATAATTTTACCAATATTATCCAAGTCTATTTACATCTGAAAGCCTCTCCATAGTTTATCAACTCATAACTCTAATCTCTCAATATCTTGAACCTTATTTTTGTTATACTTCAAAGTTTTTAGGTCTATTTCCAAATCATCTAAACAAAGTTTTATATCAGCTCTTCATTCATATACCTGACAAAATCAATCAGTAGATATAGCTTTTGTTTAAACTAGAGTCCTCAGGCTGGCATTCAAAGTCCCCCACAAAGACCCAACATCTCTTTCCAGAGGACCTTCACATACTCTTTGCTTAATCTTCCTTTTCCTCAATTTACTATCTCTGAACCTTTGATCATGCTGTGCCCTCCCCCAGGAATGCCCTCTCCCCAGCACATCCACTATGCAAATCAGTAGATTATAGCTCTTTATCTAAAGGAAATCTCAGAGTTATCTCATAATCTAGCCTCTCATTTTCATAAGGAAATAAGGCTGAAAAGGGGTTGTGACTTGTCAAATGTCTCACAAGTAGTGAGCCTCAAGATAAGATTTTAACAGAGTTCTTTTCTCCAGAACCAGAACTCTTTCCACTGAACACCCTATCATATTTTCATAATTTTCTTCTATGATAGTTATGTGTTTTTCTTGTTCCTTCTACTTCCCCAAATTCCTGAGGGTAGAAACTGTGCTTTCATCTGTGTAGCCTCTTTAGTTAAAAAGTTAAATGATTTGCCCAAAGTTGCATTACTAGTAAGTGTCCAAGACCAGATTTGCCTTGCATCCATGGTCATCTCTAATCATCCTAATCTATGCCTGGCCACTAGACCCAGATGACTCTGGAGGAAAACGTGAAGCTGGTGACTTAGCACAGCACCCCTTCGCTCAATTCCAATTCATGTGCTTGTCATGGCATCACCTCCCTCATGTTATGATCTCAATATAGTGTTTGTGTTGAGTTTAAAAAAAATTCTATTATAGTTAATTTCATTGACCTATCCTGTCTTCTTGATTCACAGATTATAATCTCCCTGAGGGGAAAATATTTTTTGTCTCCTTTTGTATCCTCAGTGATAGCTTAATAAATATTTATTAATTGATAATGTTCCCTACTATATTCAACCAAATTATCTCTCTCCTGTCTTTAAAATATCAATTAAATGTAACCTCCTTTAAGAAATTTAGACTAAGCAGCAACCAAAATAACTATGATACATCCCATTCAATGATGCATATATATATATATATATATATATGTATACACACACACACACACACATATATATATATGTATATATATATATATATATATATATATATATATATTAAATGAATATATACATCTAAGTAGCATAATGGATAAAGTGCTGGACCTGGACAAGTCAACTAATTTTAGTTTGCTTCAGTTTCCTTGATTATAAAAATGAGTGAAATGATAGTAACTATCTCCCAAATTTGCTGTAAGGATAAAATGAGATATTTGTAAAGTGCCTAGACATGTGACTGATGCTTGATAAATTCTTACTTCCTTCTTTCCTTCCAAGTTTTGGTTTTTCTTTTTCAGTGTATCTAAACCAATAATAATAATAATAATAATAATAATAGCTGATATAACACTTTGAGATTCACAAAGCACATTACAAATAATATCTTATTTGATCCTCATGACAACCATGGGCAAAAGCTGTTATGATTATTCCCATGATGAGGAAGTTGAGGTAAATAGAGATTAAGTGGCTTGTCTTAGATACAGATAGTAATATAAAGCAAAAATTTAACTCAGGTCTTCCTTCTCTATGTCCACCTCTATCCACTGCTGCCAGTGAATGGCACATAATGAATATTTAATGAATAAACTGATTATTTTATGTATTTGTGTATGTGACCATGTGTTAATACATACTTCTAAAATGGCACATTGTACATAAGAAAGGATTCATAAATATTTGTTGAATGAATATAGTAATGCAACATAAGTTTTTTTTCCCCTAAAACAAAGAATGTTTTCTACACCAATATTGATGTTGGAAGAACTAAAGCAGTGGACCACACAACTTGGAGAAATGCAAGGTAGATAATGACAAACATGTAACACATGACACATGGAAAATTGTGTAGGAGAAGTAGTTTAAAGAATATTACTTTAAAAATTATCAGAAAAAAAATGAGTCCAGTGCATAGCAAAAGCAGGAAGTACTGTTAGATAATCCATATTAAACATCAACAGATTTCAAAGAAAGCCTCCAATATATTAAATAAGTCTCCTAAGGAATTTATGGGAAAATATTGATGGGAGTCATTTAAGTTGGGCATACATAGATCATTTGCAATAGGCACACTTGATGAAAACTTCCATAGCAATGGAATCACAGACAGACACATTGGAATAATGGAATTCTAGAATATGTTAACAGTATAATCTTCGGTCTTAATAACCCTCCCTCTGAAAGTTATATAGTCAGATTCTATCATGGATGCTAAAGACATTAGTTTCTCTTTTAGTTTCTCAAACTGCAAAAGAATTATGGTAATGTTTATCTCCAGCACAGGTTTGTAAAGTAGAAAAAAAATGATGAACTTGCCAGCTCATTATAGAAAAATATAAATATATGATATTTATACTAAAGAAGCTTTAGTCTTAAATCTGCCTTGCTGTCGTTGCTATTCTCATTTACTTAATTTCTGGCTCTTTTCTTAGAATCCAAGGAGTTAGTGATGAGTAACTTATAATGACTTTTCCATTCAATTGGGGTCATATTTATCATATAATCTCTACATAGCCCTAAATCATTTTTCCAAAGTAATCTGTATTTATTTTGTCCTTTGATTAATCAAATTCTCAATTGAGGTATGACCTCAGAAATTGGAATTATTTCCAAGAAATTACTTAATCAAGTAAGGTGAGGTCTTTAAATCTTAGTTTCCTGACCCACTGAAAATGATGTTATGGACCTTTGTTAATCCATAAGGATAATCAGAGAAATAAATGGATCATGTATTTCCAAAGTTTAAAGGAAAAGCTGCTTGACAACAATAGGTGGTGCTACTGGGATAGAGTACAGAACAAACTAATGTGCACATTGAATGCAAAAAAGTTGCTACGTGAAACTTTTCTTGAACCAATTTATTTTGCACGTCAAATTAAATTGTAGTTTGGGAACACTGTTGAAGTGAAGTTGGAGCAACTGTCAGAGAACCAAAAAAAAAATTCAAACAAACTAAAGGTCTATGACCTTGAACCAAAAAAAAAAACAGGTTTTCTAAAAATGGGCGTGATGTTTCAGCAGCAGGTTTTAATTTAGAACTTCTAATTGCCACAATAGCCTCTAAAAACTAGTGGTTGCCTGAGTCTTCTTGGATTATACCCTATTAAGCTCAATCGTAGTTTAGCAACAGGGTGCAAATTCTAGCTAACTGCTGATGGTAATGGTGGCCAGCCTTCTAATTTAATTGGATTTTATTATATGTTCTCCTTTTAACTCATATTTAAATACACATAGAAGATATGAAAAATGGACTCCATCTTGTAAATTCTCCCTAGAAGAAGATGAGAATAATCTTAAATTTAAGCAAAATCAACCCTAATAGGGTTACAAAATGTAACATATTATAGAATTAGTATTGGAGGCAATACTGGAAGGATAAAGGGGGGTAGCAAGGATGAGTCTTGGTTTTGGAAAAAAAATATATTTTCCAGACAAAGTGAGCAACACAATGTTATACCAGACAGGCTGGAAGAGTCTGGGAATCAATCAGTCAATCAACAGTTATTTAGTATCTACTATATTCCAAACACTGTCATACCCTTAAGTAGCTTTCATTCTATTAAGGAAACAAAATGTCCATTTTGGTGAATGTGTGATGGTGTGTATTAACATATGAAATATATGCACATATAACACATTCAATAACATGTATGATTATCTAAGCAGATGCCTATGTATGCATATATAGATGCATGCCTATGTGTATACAGAAATATATACATTTATAAGTATATATACTATATAGCATATATGCAAAATATACATATCATAAGGTGACTTGAAGGCAGAGACGGCAGAATTGTAGCTGGGTGGAGAAGGAACAAGTACAGGCTTCATACAGAAAATGGTGCTCTAACTGAGACTCAGAAATGGGTGAGAAATAGCAAAGAAGTCAGTTTGACTGGGCCAGAGAGTATGGAAAGGGTAACAATGTAGAACAATACTGGAAAGGTTGGAAGCCAGGTTGCAAAAGGCTTCCAATAAAAACTCTAACTTGGGGTCAGAGGTGCCACTTGACCAGTCTGTTCTGTGAAGGGAGCCCATTCCAGTCTCCTTCATAGAGCTAGAGTCTTACTGATAGATAATTTGAAGTCAGGAAGTAATTATCTAATAAAATCTGCTTTGTATTTTGACACATTTCAAATATTAAAACATTCTTAAATTGAAGCAAGGTAAGATCACATCTGGCTTCTTCCACACCCCCAGTGAGTACCATAGTGTTTAAAAGTTTTCTTGTGTGAGTTTCATGGGTCCAGCATCTGTGGCAGAACGATATTTTACAGATAAAAGATATGCTCTGTGGTCACTCGTAAAGGCAACCTCTCTCTGGGTCCCCTTTTAGCAAATCCGTTTATGTGAAATAATTGGGATAGATTAGCAAAAAATGCTTTCATCTTTGTTTCTTGCCTCGATTGCATTTTAAAATAATTAAAAATCCAGATTGTTTCTGTTTTTCACCTCAGTTTACTGGCACCCAGCAAAGAGGCCTACACTTTGATTTTAATCATGGCCAGACAATATAAGGCCTCCGTCTCAGAAGCAAGTGGAGCAGCAAGAGAGAAACCCTGCCGGGTAATTTCAAAGCAATGTACTTCATGCTGCTCAGCCTCTACAGTATGATTTCTGTTCTGCCACCGGCACCAATAGCGGACAACTTCCAATTTGCACCTCTCACATAAATCCACATTATGCCAATAAGTTTCGAAGAAAACCACAAGCTGCCCAGCTCAGCAGTCAGAGGTCTGTTAACAGATCCTTAACTATGATCTATTGTGTAGCACAGCCTGAAATATGGATGCGGAGTTTCATTTTATAGAGCCTTGCTCAGTTTTTCTTGAGATAATTATAAGTGTTTATTTTGGCTTTTAACAACTTTAATCACATTATTTAGCTTGTTGCTCTTTTGTCACCAAGTTAACCAATATTGCATCCTTCCAGGCATTTCACCAAAAACTCACACTGGCATTGGCTTAATTGACAATGAAGATGGAAAAACAAGAGGTTAAGGTAGTTAATTCCATTAAAACTTTACAGATGCTGAATTGTTATTAGCCAAAAAAATTATATTAATTTCTTTAAATGGCAGAAAATTCCTACATGGAAGAAGAGTGTGTCTCTCTAATTAATGAGGCATGCGTCCTCTCTGCAGCAAGGTTCCTGTTTTAAATGGCTTCATGTTGAAATGAGTTTACCCTAAACCCAGAATAATGGCATGCAAAGAGTCTTAGATGATAAATGTGGCTGTAATTATCATGCAGCCTACTTCTCTCCTCTTATCTGAATTCAGGGTTAAAAATAACCTTGGCTGATCAGGAAGGGTTATTCATCCACAGTTACTTGGGGGCCACTGTTGAAACATCCTGCTGTGCCAAATTGCAGTCAATGGCCCGGTAATAGCAAAATGATGACATTCTTAAACAAAATCTATCAATGTATCCCTCTCATGGGAATTAGCTTTGAAAAAAGTTAAAAGAATGATCGTTTAACGTGTTCATAAGTCACCTTGTTTTGTGCTTTCTGTGGAACAACTGGGGAACAGGGCTCTAGTAACCTATTATTCCATAGACTTGATATATACATATATATATACATATATATATATATATATATACATATATATGTATATGTATATATATGTATATGTATACATATATACACATACATATATAATATATAACAAATCTCATATGTAGTTAGTTTTTATGGTTTTTAATCTATTCCTGTATTTTTTATTAATCTTTCATCAAAGGATCCTGGATAGATCTTTTTTCAATAATTATTTCCTTCACATCTCTAAAGTTGTCACTTTGATTTTCTGTACAAATTGACAGCCAGTGGACCCTACTTTGTTTACTTATGTTTGCTTTTTCTCTTTTGCATCATCTTCTCAAGTACATATGTATGTTTTTTTTTCAAAATGACAATAATTAAAATAAGATGGCAAATATAAAACACTTTTGCAAAACTGTCAATTCCTTACAAGTGCCAGACATCCCATTACTTCAAATCATCACCTCCCTCTACAGTGAAAACCTACAAGTCACCTTGCAAAGTGACCAGAGAATTCAGACTTCATTTGAATAATATTTCAGATGATTCATAAAAATGCGAATAATTCACTAAAATTGTCTTGGACCCAATCCTAGTCAAATCAGATCGAACAGAAACCCTTCAAAACAGGACATAACTGAGTTCAAACCTATCTCTGTCACCACCTACATGAACATGGGCAAATTACTTAAGTTGTGAAGGCCTCAATATCTTCATTTGTAAAATGAAGGACAGAGATTCTTTATCTCTTTTTTTGTTTGTTTTCATGGAGTCCCTTTGGTAGACTGGTAAAATCTATGGACCCATTCTCAGAATTTTTTCTAATTTTCAAATTAATTTTTTTTCAATCAGTAAAAAATTTTCCTTTTCCCTACACATACATGTGATTGTATATACATGTGCTATGTGTACATGTATACATGTGTACATATAGATTATGTAATTATATGTATATAAGTATATATATATATATATATATATATATACATATATTCAAGTCAACTAAGTAGCACAATGAGTGCAACATTCAACTTGGAATCAGGAGGACTCATCTGGTCTCAGATATACCAGCTGTGTGTGTCTCTGGGCAAGTCACTTAACCCTGCTTGCCTCAGTTTCCTCATCTGTAAAATAAGCTAAAGAAGGAAAGTCAAAAACCACCCCAACATCTTTGCGAAGAAAACCCAAAATGGTGTCAGGAAGAGTTGAACACAACAAAAAAATGACTAGAGAACAAATATGTGTCAGTACAAATACACATTTTTGTTGTTTAGTCATTCAATCCTATCTGGCTCTTAATGATCCTTCAGATTATATATTTATGGGATTTTCTTGACAAAGATGTGGGAATGATTGCCTTTTCTTTCTCCAATGGATTAAGGCAAAAAGATATTAAATTACTTGCCCAGAATCGCCTAACTAGTAACTTTCTAAGGTCAGATTTGAAGTCAAATTTTCTATTTCCAAGCCCAATATTCCATCCAATGACACACCTAGCTGCTTCCAAAAATACACGTGCACGTACACTTATGCATATAAATAAATCTATGTGCAAAGATATATTTATATATGCCTCTGTAGAGGTGTATGAATATGTACACACTTGTAAATTATATTGTGTATATGGGTGTATTTAATTTTGTATTGTATATATGGGTGCATTTAATAGTTATATGCACACATATGTATATTCTGCAAGCCAAATCTTTTATTTCTCCACCAGGAAGTATGTAACATATTGAATCATTACCTTTGTGATTGAACATTATGTTGATTATAGATTTCCTAATTCTTTCTCATCTTTACCATATATTTATCTTTAAATTTTTCTTCTGTTTCTGTTCATTTTATTCTCCATCAGGTTGTACAAGTCTTCCCTTCTCTGAAACATCCCTTTCATCATTTCTTCCAGCACAACAGCATTCCAACCTGACTAGCACATGGAATCATAGGTTTAAGAACTGGAAGGGACCTTAGAAATCACATAATCCAATCCCCTCTTTTTACAGATGAACAAACAAACCAAGGCAGTTTAGGTACTTTGCTCATGGTCACACAGATAATAAGTAACAGACCTTTGTAGCAACTCTGTGATGACAAAGGATTGGAAACTAGGGGGTTGCCCTTCAATTGTGAAATAACTGAACAAATTATGGTATGCCAATACAATGAAATATTACTGTATTCTAAGAAATTATGAAAAGTAGTTTCAATGTAACTGGGCAAGACACATAAGCTGATGGAGTTTGCAGAACAATTTATATAGTAATAACATTGTGTATTGATAGAAAATAAGGATGGATAATGGTGGTAGAATTGAGTTATGGAGAATTTGGCAGACCAAGCAGATTTTATGAAGTTGTTATTCCATGAGGAACCATTTGACTAGCTCTTAGGAGATAAAGGCAGTGTTCTGGAAATGTTAGACTGGTAAGTTGCAAGTTAGAAGTAAACAAAATTTTAGTATGGAGTAATGAACATGTAAACCAAAGGATTTGTCATGGGGATTATAAAAAAAAGGACAAAACCTAAAGATAGTTGGTATGTTAAAAGAATTTTGGACAGATTGGAGAGAAGAGAATAAAACGGAAGAATGTAGAGAATGTAAAAAAAAGACTTTAGTGTTCCAAGTTTGGGAAGGCATGCTTGCTATAATCAACAAAAGGACCTCGTGAAAGAATGAGTGAATGAGTGAATAAATAAATAAAATATTTATTATGTATCTACTGTGTGTAAACCAATGAACTAAATTCTGGGGAAGCAATAGAAAAATAAGACAGTCTTTGCTCTCAAGGTGCACACCCTCTAAAGAAAGAGGCCTCATATCAATGATTTCAGAAGCAAGTCAAATGGAAAAGTCCCATAGTCCTTAGAGGGTAGCAGCAAACCAGGTAATCATGCTTCTTACTTAAAGTCATTGTGCTGATAAAAATAATATTCATTCCAATGCTGTCATTTCCCAGTACCAAGGACTTTGGTGGTAAGAAATTTATTTTCTGGGTCTTAAGTAGCTGTGGCTAGGCTACATCTCCACAGGAATTGCTTCCAAGAACAAGCAGAATGAACTGGTGCTAAAAACATAGCTTTTCCCAAGATTCATGTGTTCAAGAAACTGAGGTTTCCTTATAATATTCTGTCTTAGTATGTGATGTCTCTTGTCTCTCCCACAGGATACTTTCCAGTTCCTCTGGGTACCTTGTTTGCTCTGTGATTGACAGTTGGTGAGGATGACTGATTCCTTCACAGGAGCCACTTCCCCAGATAGTGGCTTTAAGACTAGATTAAAGGACTAGCAGGAGAACCAGTGGTGTGAGGGATACTGCTACTCCCAGGACTCCTGTGTTCATCTATCTGCCTACTGGTGCCAAATAGTCAATAGTAGTTGCTTATAGTGATGAGGAAGCTTCTCCACTCAATAATTTCTTTGGGAATGGACTAGATGTAGGTTTAGTGACTTGAGGACAAACATATTTCCAAAATTCTTGAATTCAGAGTCCAAGGTGCCCCATCAGGGTCTGAGACAGTTGATAGCCAACCATGTGTATTGACTTACCTGGCAATGCCTATTATCTATCTCTCAGAGTACTCTGCTGCTTTAATATGACTCTCTTATTTGTTGTTTTCCTCAGTACAAGAAAACCCTAAGTTAGACTTGTGACTTCAAAAATTTTTCCTGTCATTATATTATTCTCATTACAAAGTCCATTAAAGATTGCAATAGTTTCACAATTTCTCAATTGTCTCAAAAAGCAATGGTTTAGATCAGAAGAAATGAAAATGATAATTTTAGTCTCCTGGGATCATATATATCTAGGACAGAAAGAAATAACAGAGGTCATCCAATTCAATCCCCTTATTTTATAGATGAGGAAACTGAAGCCCAGGTTGGCATTTAGATGGGTGATGCTAAATATTAGACATTCCAGATGATATTAAAATGTGAGCTCCTTCCAATAAAGGACTATCTCATCTTATTTGCAAGCTCATCTCAAACACAATGCCCAAGAGAACAAATATTAATATTTACTTGCTGGTTGATTGATTGCTCATGATATTACAGGTAATAAGCATCAGATATGGAATTTAAACTCCTGTTACAATGATTCCAAGGCCAAGAGACTTTTTTCCCTGCTACACATTTATAGAAGTGTACCATTGAAAAGGCAAAGGTCTTGAACTCTGCAATTGGTATTTTCTTATCCTCACTATGTACTGAGAAAAAACACAGCTGTGGGGATTTTGCAGAACCTTCAATGAAATCAACTATAAAATCTTGAGGTAACAATAGTCACAACTTCATCAGATTTGTACCAGTCCAACTTTTGTTGCTGACTTGTTAAAACTCTCTCCCTTCAAAAAATATTTAAACTTTAAAAATTTCTGAAACTCATCTTTTATTTTAATTCAACATAATGATTATTAAAATGCCTAATGTGCCCGGGGTGTGAGACAAGATGCTGTAGTTGAAAGGACTAAAGAAGCCCAAGTCATGCTCTGGCTTTCCAGAATATCTGAACCTTGTAAGTAGTTCAGATTACAAGGTGAATATTAAATATCTCTTCAGTAGTTTCATAAGTCTCTCAATAGTCTTTGCTTCCAGGATAAGAGTTTTAGGTTACTGCTTAATGTTTTAATTTTCAATACATACTTATGAGTCTTTTATGCTACAAGTATTTCTTTTGTGGTAGAGAAAATAAATAACTGCCATTTGCCTTATGGCTACTACTTTGTTCAGTGATTATCTGCTGAAGAATGATCCCGATCATCTTTTTTGAAGAGACCCCAGATACAGTATAAACCAGACATAAGTTATGCAGAGAGATTCTCTTGGAAATAACTTCCAGGTGAGGACAATTCATGAATCAAGGAATGCAAAAAAAAGCTTAATCTCTTTTTTGGTGAGGTCAGGCCTCCCTAAGACTAAATCTGGTCTTCATGGGTTCAGAATTGAGACCACTTTTTTTGGAGGCACTCCATGGGTGGTAGCAGCAACAATAATAAAAAGGAACATTCAACAAACAATAGAATGCAATGTATTCATACACACACACACACACACACACACACACACACAGACATAAAACAGGAACTACAAATCAAGCAGTGAACACTTTCATGAGCCATCTTCCAAACCATAATTTCCCATACTTGCAGGAAACTTAGCTATGAGTCCTCTCAGCTCTTCTTCATACTTATCAGTTCAATTTTAAGTAGAACCACAAGAAAAACAGGTTACTAAATCTACTCACTTTGCAATTCTTATTTTTTAACATAAATATATCACAGCAACTTAGAGTAGAGTAAATAAATGTTTATAACTTGCCCAACAATCAAAGCCAGGAGCATCAGAATCTGAAAGGAAATACCTTGGCACAAATGCAGTATGAACTTCAAGAGTAAACTGAGGAAAATCAAGTGTACTTTGCTCCTTTGAGAAGATGCCTGAAGAAGAGCTTGGAAAGAGGAAGGGGCCCAGGAATTGTTAATCATTGAAAAGTAATTTTCAACATTAATACTGATATATCCACTAAGATCATTCAAGAAACTTCAAGATGTCAAAGTAGATCTATTACAATCATCCTGCTAGAGGCTGAGTGTCTTTGCAGAGAACTGTCTTTGCAAAAATCTGCAAATATCCTTTTATGCATTTTGTTTTGAAGGCACAGCAAAGCATGTGTAATATTTTTACCCCAAGAGTTTTTCATGGGGAGAAAAAGAGAAAATGTTAAAAAAAATAATGACAAGGATAAAAAAATAATATTCCTGATTATAATTTTAATTTATCTGCAGTGTTTTTCCCCTAAAAATCATAAAATCAAACAATCCCAGGGTAAAGTAGAAAATTAAAAATTATCTAGTCTAAGATTGGCAATCTATTGAAAAAAATAGTTGTAATACTCTCTGTAACATTTGGAGAGTTCTCTCTATATACTCTCTTGCTATTGTGCTTGTCTCCTATCTAAATAATTAATATCTCTTTACATATGACTCCCCAAAATTTAAATCCTATATCACCTACTGTCTATTGAATAAAGTGGACATCCAAGAGCTCTCTCCAATGTACCATGTCCAAATATAAATACATTTTCTTTACCCTCACATCCTCCACTGTTCCAAAACATTTTTCTTTCAGTTGAAGAGACTGCCATCTTTCCAACATCCCAGTTTCATAAACTCAACATTACACCCAACTCCTAACTTTCTCTCCCTGCATAATTAAACAGTTGTCAAATCTTACTATTTCTACTCCTGAAACATCTTTGACATCCTACCCCCTTTGCCACTTAGACAGCTTCTATGTCACATTCTAATTGTTCTCTCTGACTCAAATCTCTTATGATTCGAGTCATCATGCGCAAAGCATTTTTCCATAAGGTCAGCTATCTATAGTGACAACTCTACTTATTCAACTCCTATGGTTAACTATCCTCTAAGAATAAAATGTAAATTCTTATGTTTAGCTTTTAAAGTCTTTAAGAACAAATATCAATTTATAACCTCACTGTATATTGCAATATCTCCGGCATATTTTTACTGCAATCCAGTCAAACAATCCTTTTCTTTGTTTCTTAGTCACACCTCTACATCTTTCATCTCCATGTCTTTGCACTCATTGTTCTACATATCTGGAATATACTCTCTCAACTTCTATTTCTGAGTACTTATCTTTCTTTAAAAAATGAGTTCAAGCACAGGTTTTTTTTAGGTTTTTGCAAGGCAAATGGTGCTTTATCCACTACACCACCTAGCCGCTGCCCCTCAAGCACAGTTTTTTTTTTGCAAAAAGTCTTTTCAGACAACTATCCTCCTGCCCCATTTTCACACAATTGCTGATGGTTAGTCCCAAAATGGTTTATAACTAACTCTTTTGTATATATTTAAATTTATTCACTTTGCATTAATTCTATTTTTATGCTTTATATTCTTGTCTCTCCCGTTGAGATGTAATCTCCTTATATTCTTTGTATTTGTCTCTATTCCCAGTTCTTAGCAAAATATCTGACCCATAGTAGATACTTAATCATTGATTTACTGGAGAACCATGTTACATGCACCTGTGGACTTGTTTCTATGAGTACACCCTCTGATGATGATGAGATAAAAACATATCCATGCTAGACATTTCTGAGTTATAATGTTGTTTCCATCAATCTGTCACAAGGATATGTCAACATCCCAGAGAACTTCCTCTAATTCTCTAGCCTTTTCATGGAAATCAATGGAAAACACAGCATGTCCATTTACTACCTCTACTCTTACCCTGTGACTGGCTTATCTTTTTTAGGATATAAATTTCTCCAAAATATTTTTATGTATTAATAAAAATCTTTTTTAATGATTTGAGTTTACATCACCTTTATTTACAAATATAACCATCTGCCTTTACCTAGCCAAAAAACCATTCTTGAAATAAAGAATAATAAAGAGTAAAAAAAGCAGTTCAACAGTACAAACTTACACATAAATTGTGTCTAAGAGCATATACAACATTCTATGCCTAGAATCCCCATCTTTGTTAGGAAGGAAGGAAGCAGATTTTTTTCATCGCTTTCTGAGGTCACGAATAATTCTTTATTCATTGTGTGTGATAGATTACTCATACCTATGATTGTCTTCTTTGACATAGAGTTAAGGAATATTACTTTTAAATTATTTAATTTATTCAAGTGAATATAAAATCATTAAAATAAAAAAAATATATACTATTGACTTTAAAAATCCCTTCAGATCATCCTATGTGTCATCCAAAAACTAAAAAGGGTCCTAAAAAGCATGGCTTTCTCCAATTCACATGTCAATACAATGAGTTCTTCAGATTTGCTAATTATCACTTTGGAAACCAGGGAGAGTCTAGGCCTGAGGGGATGAGGTATAAATGGGAAGTTTCAGAAATTGGAGAAGTAGGAAATTATAGCAGTTCAAGGTCTGGGATAGGGAGAGGAATAGCTTCCAAATGAAGATAATAACTAAGAAGAGGATGCTTAAGTAATGTAGCAGAGCAAGGACTCTATTCTTGTATCAAAAGGATCATGAAAATTCTAATTCTAGCTTCTAGATTCACAATATAGAGAATATAATCTATTTAGATTAATGAGATGAGGTGACATATGATATAGAATCTCCCATAGATTCAATCATTGTCTCTATGCAGATGGTTCTTAAATATATTTATCCAGCCCCAACCTCTCTACTGACTTCCAGTCTTCCATCTCCAACTGTCTCTTTAGCATCTTGAAATGAATGCCACTTAGACATCTTAAATTCAACACATCCAAAAATTCATTATCTCCACCCTCCCCCACTCACCTATCCAATTCTTTTCCCTGTTCTGTTACTATTTAAGATATCACCTTCTTCTTGTTCCCTCAGTTCTCAACCTAAATATTCTTGACTTCTCATTCTCTCTCACTTCTTGTATTCAATCAGTTACCAAGTATTTAAATTCTACCTTCACAACATCTCCCATATACAGCCTCATCACTCCTTTGGAGCTGTCACCACCTTGGTGCAAACCTTCATTATCTCATGTCTGGACTATTGCAATAGCCTTCTAATTGGTCTTTCCACCTCAAGTGTCTCCTCACACCCATCATTCTCCCTCCACTGAGTTGTCAAATTCATCTTCTTAAATCACAGATTTGACAATGTTACCCTTTCCTCATTCAATTAAACTTTCTATTATCAAGTACTGAGATCAAAAATAAAATCATGTTTTCAGCTTTTAAAGCCTTTTATTACTCAAGTCTTCTTGCATTTTCATTATTTCCATCTGCTCTGTGATCTGGGGACACTGGCTTCTTTGTTGTTTCTTCAACACCAATTCCAGGTATTACCACCAGTTGTTCATTCTTGTAATGTCCTCCCTCCTCCTTTCTATCTCCTGGCTTCCTTCAAGTCTCTTTTAAGGTTCCCATGTCTGCAAGAAGTCTTTCCCATTCCTCTTTCATATCTTCCCTCTCAGAATATTTCCAATTTTACCTGTGCATGTCCTGTTTGTATAGAATGCTTTACATGTTGTTTCTGTCATTTGACCATAGGCTCCTTGCAAGTTTGTCTTATTTGTATCTACAATGCTAAGAAAAGCCCTGGAATATAGCAAGCCGTTAAACAAAGCTTGTTGACTGACCAATTGAGTTATATATACAGATTTAAACTGTCAATAAATGCTTCCTACTTAATGAATTCCTTCATTAATATCCCTGACAAGTAATTAGGATACTTCCATTATGGAGATCTGATTTTTCCATGAACAGTCTATTCCAAGAATGGACAACTTTGAATGTCCAAAATGTTTTGATTTTACTGAGCCAAAATCTTCTTCTATTCATCTTCATCCATTTTTCCTCATTATTATTATTTGATGATTGAACATAGCTTGATGAATATTTAAAAGATATCTTTCATATCAATTTTAATATTCTCTGGTTCAGACTTAATATTTCGCATTCCTTCAGTTCTTCATAGTGCAAAGTTTTCAAACTCTGTATGATCCCAGTGAGATCAAAGTATTTTGCTGGAACCAAGATAGATATTTTCATGCATCACCTATTAAACGAGTATTTATTGAATGGTTGATGTATGTTTCCTATGAAAAGAAATATTCAATATATAAAAGAAGTATATTACATTCTTTGTGGCATTAAAGAGTTTACAGTATAGAAGGAAAGAGAAAACAAATATATTTAAAACAATAAGTCACTATATTCTAAGTTATGAGGTACAGACACAATTTCAGTAATAGAAAAGGGATTAAAAGAAAGCTCAGATAGTCCATGAAGTGATGGAATAAATAGAACTTTAAAATGAGTAGAATTTAAAATTGCTGAGAAGAGAAAGATGCTATGAGTAGGAAGAAAATGAAAACAAAGATACATAAAGAGCAATAAGCATATAGCAGGTAATGACAATGAGGAAACTGACATAAATGGAATAAATGTTAATAGAAAATTAGAATCAAAACATTTAGGTCAAAACATGAAAACTCAACAAAAAATAGACATAATTTAATAGACACTAGGAAGCTTGTGTAGATTCTTCAGCAAAGAAATAACAGCATATAGTCTGACAGTATTATGCAGGATGGATTAAAGGGGGAGAAACTGAAGACAAGGAAGTCAGGAAGTCACTGAAGTGAAGAGCACTTATACTAGGATGATTTCATATGATAGCAAGAAACAGACAGAGTTTTATAGGAAATCAATAGGACTTATTGACTGACTAGATATAGGGAATGAAGGGAAAGATTAATTAAAGATATTTTTCACCCTAAATTCGTGGTGTCTTTGAAAGAAATAAAGGAGATGAAGACCTGTATTCTACTCTAAAATCTGTCACTAACTAGCTTTGTGACAGACAATAGATCAGTTTTTTCTCTATAAATGAGAGTTAAAACAGATTGTTTCTGAAGTTACTTTTATTTAACAGCTTTAAAATTCCACCATTCAAATGTGAGGTGAATACCTAAAAAATTAGCAAATACTAGACAGTTCAGTCATTGTATTGGTTATCTGTTTTCCCTCACTGTGATTATGAAAATTAGAGAAAGTTTAGTTTCCACTGAAGTAAATGGAAGAATCTAGAGAGTATCAATAAGGGGAAACAAAGATGGTAGGTCTCATTTGATACTTGTCTTGCAAGTAAGCATTTTACTACAATAAAACAAAAGCGTTAGTCCAAGAATGCAACAAAAAGAATGACGATGGTGATGGTGATGGTGGCGATGGTAGTGATGATGATGATGATGATGGTTGTGGTGGTTGTGCTGGTGGTGCTGGTGGTGGTACTAATGGTAGCTACATTGACCATGTTAAAAATGATAACACATTTATATAGCATTTTAACATCATCTCATTTGATTTTCATAACAGACCCTTGAAGTAGGTTCAATTATTGTCTCTATTTTGCAGATGAAGAAATTAGAGTTCAGTTTTCCAAGATTCACTTATACCAATAAAAAGATTCATGAATTTCCTACAATGTATCAGGTACTGTGCTTATTTATAGCTAACATGTATCTGAGGTAAAATCCAAACCCAGGACTTCCTAACTTCAAGTTTAACACTTCATCTAACTTTAGTAAGTATAGAGGTCAAGGACAATTTTGCAGCGATCTATAGAGCCTATACTATGTTGAGCTGCTGTTTATTATCCCTGCCAGTGCCATAAAACAATTACATCTAGCTAGGTAGCTAATTACCTACCTATCCATAGATCTGTAATCTACATATAGATAGATCAATCTTAAAGGACTCTGAAAGGCTCACATTATCAAGGAAAAGGATGTATTCCTTTAAAAAAAAGAGAAAAAAATGCTTTAAAGAAGAAAAATATTGGAGACTTGGAGGCAGCTAACTGGTAGAGTGTACTAAGTGGTGAACTTTGAAACAATAAGAATTGAGTTCAAGTCTAGTATCAGATGCTTACTTGCTATGTGTCCCTGAGAAAGTTACTTTTAATCATACTCAGTTTACTCATCTTTTAAGTGAAAATTTTAATTACACCTACTTTGCTCACAGGGCTTTTATGAGACTCAAAAAAAATTATATATATATATATATATATATATATATATATATACATATATATATATATTGGTAGTGTGAGAAGGCATGTCAAAAATAGTATGAACAGGGTGTTGAAAAGAAAGGAGATAATTGAACAGGATCAATTGGAAAGGAAAGATTTAGGGGAAAGGCACATTTAGAATGAAAAAGAAAAAACCTAAAGTCAACATGATAGATATTTTTTTAATTCTTTGAAGGACTTTTGTGTGAAAGAGAACTTAGATATCATAAGGCCAAACTAGGAACAAATAGTGGAAATTACAGTCTGACACTCAACAAGAATTTATTTAGTGTTTAACAGGCATTCTGACTTAAATTCTGAAAATGCAAGAATGAAAAAAATATATTTTCTTTGCCCATAGGGATTATACATTCTAAAGGTGGAGATCATATTTAAATGACGAGGCATATATAAAATATGTACAGAGTAGATGAAAGATTACCTGAAAGGAGAAGGTAAAGCAGTTGGCAGATTTGAGAAAGGCCTTTTGTAAGTGAAACTGGGGTTGATCTTGAAGAAAACTAAGGCAGACATTCACTTAAGATAAGGAAAAATTCCCTCACAATTAAATCTACCTCAAAGTATAATGGATTCCTTGAATTGAAATTCCTTCATCAGAGGTTTTTAAGCAGAGACCCAGATGGTTACTAGTTGGGAATGTTGTAATGGGGTTTCTTGAACATATATAGATTGGAGTATATGACCTCTGATATCTCTTCCAAATTAGTTTCTTGACTCTACAATGCTATTAAAATTCAAAGAGGAAAAGTTACAAATCTACCTATGGTACCTTTGAATAAATTTCAAAAATTATTAGATCTTCTTTATCTTTTGAGAATCTAGTTTATTAAGCCATTGTTTTACATCCACATGTCCAGAATTTTACAAATCTAGATAGTATGTAAAAGATTAGAGTCTGCCATCCTTCTATAAAGGATGAGATATAAATACATACATATATATACATATATATATATATATATATATATATATATATATGTAGCTTGATATTAAATTGGTGATATATCCAGCAGGTCTCCCTAAGAAGTTGTTCTTCTTCAATTATTTTTCCTGCTTTAAATTCCTTAATCTTTATGAGAACCTCTTGAGGCAATATTATCATCTCTATTTTACAAATGAAGAAAAGAAAACATAAGAGATTAAGTGATTTTGCCCCAGGTCACATTACAAATAAGTAACAGAGTGAAAACCTGAGTCTCAGTCTCCTGACTCACAGTAAGACCATAGTTAATTTATTCTTATACAGTTTGCATCTTTCTCTGTCTTCAAGATCAGAAAGATATTCTATTTCCAAAACCACCCTATTGTATTCATGAGAAATCATTTCATTTTGAAATAAAATCCCTAAATTCTTTCCTTCTGAAAGCAAGTCTGAATCATAATTCAAAGTTAGATGAACTCACTCATAAAAGTAATATTTGAGAGACAGGATTAAGACAAATGTTTGCTGCATATTTCAGTGGTTTTGCTAAGTTTACCAAGTTTCTTGGTTCTTCCCTCATATGTACACAGTTCATTCTTGATCTGCTCCAAGGAATGAATTCTGTTTTTTCAAATGCCCTAGAATATGGGATGCCATGGTAAACCAAACAGTGAAAATGTTTCAGTAAACTTCCTGGACCATGTCATGACTCCTACATATTGAAACAGTCACACCATGCCAAACTGTTTGAAAGGCGAGAGATTCATGGGACACAGCTTTGGGGAAGTGGTAGCCCCTTTCATTAACTCTTTCTGGATCTGTGAATCTCTTTGCATTCCTTGAACACTGGAGAAGAAATACCTCTGAGAAGGAAAAAAATGCCCCGATGTGTTAAAGTTTTTGAGTTATTGCTGCATGCTTTGTTTCCACAGCCAGCTTACCTCATGATTACACAGTTCCCCTGGCTGCAACAGTTTCTCCTGTCATCCTTCATTCACTGAGACATTCAATAGCTTTATCTATCAGTTTTGATGATTCATTTTATCCTGCTCACAGCCAAAAACCCTTCAGTCTGAGCTGAATGTGGGAATGAACTACTCTCTTTGCAGGACACAGAGGAAAAAGGACTCCTTTTTAGCCCTCCTCATAAAATATCTTGAGGAAGCATTTATATCTTCCTTCAGAAGTCAAACACACTGGTACACTGCAGATAGCTTTGCTACTAGTCATAATATTTACAATGTTTTATTAATTTGAATTTCATAACAACCTAGGAATCTGACCACAGGTTGAACCTGGAAACATGCAGCCAATCTATATCTTGATGGTACAGTGAAATCATGAAATGAAGGAACAACATATTTGGAAAGAACTGATCACACTGGATGAATAAAATACACTCTAACCACTTCTTCAGAGATAACTTTCATGGCAGTGTTCATGAAACAGTAAACACTGGACTCAAGTTCTTATAAATGGCCAAGGAGTAGTATTTCATTCTCTCAGGAAAAGGCTGATAAAATTTTAAACTCCCCCCCATGAAAAAAGTTCTCCCAAGTCATGTTTATATTTCTTTCCTCATTCTATCATGATGCTTAGGGATTGCGAGAGTCTAGGATCTTTAACTGCAAACAATATAGGCTCTCTTCTATATAAGAGTGACACAAGAGAGTAGGTATTTTCTGACTTTCATCCTACAAATTGCAATTAAAGAAGTCATAGCAGAACACTCAAGTCTCACTAGAGAAAGCAAAAAGTGACAGGAGCTATTTCCCCAAATGTTAGTGAACTATTTTTTTATAGGATCCTAATGTGTTTAGTTAACTTTTTTCCCTTCTCCCAGTGTTTGAATACTACCACACTTATTAGTTTTGGCTGGAAGCAGAAGTAATGGAATACTGTCATTAAGCCAGTTCTTGTAAGTCTTGCCAGCCAAATGTCTAGACCAAAGAAATTCAGATAAGAGCATATAAGCATTCATTCAAAATTTTACTAGATTATAAGTTCCTTGAGGGTAGGAACTTGTTAAGTTCCCTTGAGGGTAACTTCCTATAACAATTCTCTATACTTCTCTGTAAAAATCTTGTAATACACAATGCCTTATGTGATGCAAAAGATATATTTCACAAATAGTAAAAAAATAATAATCCTTTTATTATCTATCATCCAAAGACTAAGAACTCCACATCTCTGCTTTTCTTCTCAAACTTTTATCATTTTCTATAATTGTTATTGTGAACATTATCTGTGATATTATACTCAAGACATAAAATGTAGTCCATCTATACTACAATGATTGTTGGATTAACATAAAACCATGTGGCTGCCAGCCACATTCAACTGAAATGGTTTGTCTATGAAAAAGATAAACATATTTTTGTTCCCGGGGAAAAAATACTTTAAACACAAAAATGGCATCAGAGAAATCTGTCTATCATGAACTTGTTGACATGCATTTTGTCCCATTCCAGAGCTATATTCAAAGTCAGTTGGAAAGGAACCAATGCATATTGCTATTTCTAAAGATCCAATCAGTATATAATAGTAATGTTTTGTTTTGCCTTCATCATTTCATTCAGATAATGAAAGCTCACCATTTAGTTGAGTCTCTGAGATCAATGGGTCCAAACCTTCACAAAAGCATGAGCCATCTTTCTGGCCCTGATACATCCATCTTCTGCTTGAAGACTTCCAGAATTTGATCAAAGAATTCCTAAAGCTGCATTTTGATAGATTTCTAAATATTAGGGCATTTTACACCATTTTGAACTAAAAATCTCTCTATAGCTCTCAATGACTGACCTGAGTTTTAGCTTCAAAGATTAGGCAATAAATCTAATTCTTCTTCTACATGAAACCTTCCAAGTATTTGAAAAGAAAAACCAAATTTGACAATCTATCTTCTCCAGGAGAAATGCTCAGTGCTCTTTCAACCAACTGACATTTGGCATGATTTCGCATGTCTACAACCTCCTGGTCATTCTCCTTTGAAAAACTTGCAATATTTGTAAAGCTAAAATAAGATAAAATGTATTAAGTACTCTCTGGTCTTTAAAATGTTGCATCAATTTCAGCAATTATTACTATTGTTATCCCCTATAAAAGGAAGCCATAGTTACATTCACAAAGGATAGAACATATATAGGCATACCCTGAGGAACCACATGGTCTTAAAAAAATTCAATTCAGCATTTATTATATCCTTATAAAAGCCACTGAACAAATGCTAGTGGGAACTTAAAAATGATCAGCCTCTGCCCTCAAGGAGCTTACAATATGTATTGACTCAACTGTTTTTAAGAGGCCAATAAAAAATAAAGACTATTGAAAATAAATGACTAAAGGTTTTTTCAGTGATTTCTTATAAATGCACCATATACACAATAAATGTATGCATTTTTATCCATTCTTTTTAAACATAATTAGTACTTCTTATTCTTCCTTAGTATTCAGATCATTTTTCAGTGCTAAAATAAAGGAGAAACGGGATTTCACATGTTACAGTTGTGCCTTGTGCTGACATATTAATCTATCTCTACTGCTTTTGGACTATTTCTTTATTGTTGATTTCCTTTCTACTGTATTTTAAAAAGTACTAGAAAATACTGTTTATATTAAAAGAGGTTGTAAAAATAATCCAACAAATTTTTGCCGTTTTTTTAAAGTATCAGGGTAACTTGATGAGCAGATACACACAAACCACAAATATTAGCTAAATGAGCCAAGTGCTTATATCACGGTTTAATGGCAGCTCATGGAGAACGTTACTTTAATGATTTTGTTTTTCCATCAAAGTACAGTGCAGTGTGTGTGTGTGTGTGTGTGTGTGTGTGTGTGTGTGTGTGTGAGAGCAATGCCAAAAGGGCAAACTGACCCCCTTTAATCTCTAACGGATCTTTTATTAGCCTAATAAGGATCTGGTGTTAGACATCTGATGATGGCATGGTGTAATTTTAGTACTAAGAACCATTTGAATAACCATAATGGAGAGGCAGGAGAGAATTGGTAATAACAATTTAATGATCTAAAAATGAAAGGCAGGCAAAATGACCTAGCACACTCAGCAGCCCATCAATTTTACCTTCAGTTGGGATGCTGAAGTCTTTAAATCATAGATTCTCAAGCCAAATACCCAGAAATCCCTGCTCAGAGACCCTCCCAGAGGGGCTGGACATATATACAAGCATAGGGAAAATGAGAAGGAAAATAGCGACACTTTCTTTTTCCTAACAATTTACCTAAACCAGAGCCATGTATTGAATATCCATTAATGTATGCAACAGTAACGTTATCCTTGTCGATAGAAGGGAAAGAAACTCCAGGGGGTTGGGATACAATAGTGACAAGTTACAACTTACCTCACCATGAAATAAGTTCAATCATTTAGAAATAAAAATATCTTGAAATAATAATTGTTACGTGTGTAACTTTTCTACAAAACTCAAATTATTAATTTCACAAAGTTCAATGACTGTGTCTCTTCTTCTTTTATAAGCGTATTATGCATTAAAATTTCATTCCCAGACTAAATTTCTCTGAAATTAGAAGTAGTTGCATGATGAGGTTCTTCCAGGAAATTGAGGGAGGAAATCATGTTTTTCATTTCAAAATTTGAATAACCCAACATAAGTATATGTCTACTACCATGGGATGATCCCCAGTGACCCAGGAAAAATAGGTTTATATGATTAGATGTGGACCATAAAGAGTGAGTGAAATCCAGAACTTCCAACTTCAGTCATATACCAGTGAAGTATTGTCCTGTCCTGACAGTATTTTCTTATTTGACATTTTAGGACCTGTCTCCCCAGGATTTGCTTTCTTCGTGACCTGCATTTTTTCTTTCTTTGTGTATACATATCATCTTCATTTCCTTTTGTCTTCCTAACAAAAATAATCACTGAGAATAAAGAATAATAGGGGCGGCTAGGTGGCACAGTGAATAGAGCACCGGCCCTGAAGTCAGGAGTACCTGAGTTCAAATCCAGCCTCAGACACTTAATAATTACCTAGCTGTGTGGCCTTGGGCAAGCCACTTCACCCCATTTTCCTTGCAAAAACTTAAAAAAAAAGAATAAATGATAATGCATTTATTTTGTGAGCAGTGCTTCATAAAGATATTACTGGTAATGTCTCATAATCAAGGATTCCCTCCTATCCTTCTTTTGGTAGGTTTTGATGAGGAAGTTGGAAAAAAGAGGAAGCAATTATATGGTGCAGTGGATAGAGCACAGGACTCGAAGTCACAAAGACTTGAATTTGAATCTTGCCTCAGACATGGACTAGCTATATGACCTTGAATAAGTCATATAAATTCTCTGCACTTCATTTTCTTCAGCTGTAAAATGAGAGTAATAATGTCATCCACCTCATATGGTTGTTGTGAGGATCAATTGAGCATATATATGTAAAGAGAACTATGCCACTTTGTACATTATAAAATGGTAGCTATTAATATTAATAGCAAGAGGAATAGTGTTTCTGTACATATATACATTTGTATGAAGGGACTGTGAAAGAAGGAGCAATATGGCATGATTATTACAATATAAAAGTAAATGTATATTATATCAGTATTATAATTATTATTGTTATTATATAGCACTTCTATGTGTCACTGTCCTAAGAGCTTCACAATTATCTCATTTGATCCTCACAACTCTGTTATCCTCATAACAACTTATCATTTTCCCTATTTTATAATTGAGGAAACTGAGGCAAACCAAGCATAAGCAATTTTCCCAGTCACATAGCTAATAAATGTCTGAGATCAAATTTGAATTCAGGTCTTCCTTACTACAAGTCCAGCACTCTATACACTGCACCACCTAACTACTTATGAATAGATGCCTAGACCAGAGGATTACTAGTAGATTTCAAGTATTTAAAATAAAAATCAATGGATTCACTTTATTTCTTTCTTAGCATAAACATAGGTTTTGCTATGTTGCCTGTTATCCAGCTTCTGATTTTGATATTTATGTCAGTAGTCCCTTTATTCATTCATTTCCCTGCATTTGAAATCTAGGGCTTATTCTTGTTTTCTCTTTTTTCTCTGTTCATATCTCATTGGCTACCAAGTCCTATTGATTCTACCTTCCTATCATCTCTTATATCCATCTTTTCTTCTTTGTACCTTTTGTCACCACTCTAATTCATATATTAACAAACCCTCATTTGGACAAACCTCCAAAGAGAAGGGATTCTTGTATTTACTTTTTCCTGATCTCCAAACTAATATATCACTGAACTTTTTAAAATTAAATTATATTTTCTTTCCATTAATAAGAATATCTCCTGTATGTGTCTATCGCAATTTAAAAAAAACTCAATTGTTCCTTATTGTTTAACCATTAGAGTCAAATTTCATAGCCCCAGAATAAAAGGGTTAATCTGAATTAATACACTTTTCAGTCATCCTTTCCATGCATGCACTATTCATTTTGGATATAAATATAAAAAAAATCTACTCTACTGCCAATCTAGAATCATTCATAATATGCCCGTGTGTATGTTCTCCAAGTCTATTTTTGTTAATGTTACTTCTTAGGCTACCAATATCCTCCTTCTCATTGCCTGCTAAATTCGTACCTGTCCTTTGAAGTCTTAAAGTCACCTACTCAACAAAAATTTGCCTAATTTCCTGCCATCTTTCCCATTAGTCTACTTAGTACTTTATTTTATAACTCTGTAATGCACTTATCTTTACATCATTACCATTGTTGTGTTCATATCTTCCTAGTAGACTATAAGCTCCAGGAGGGGTAGAGATGCATCTAGACTTTGTATCTTCACTAGTACTTAATATATTCTGTACATAGTGCATAGTAGAGAAGAAAGTGAGACTGGTGACTTTGCACAACACTTCTTCACATACCTTGCAAGTCATGGCATCTTTTTCCTGATGACATGGTCCTCTTTGAGAATGAAGGATAAATAGCAACAACTTGCTAATTACTATATTTCTGTCATTCACTAAAACAAACAATAGTGCCTCAAAAAAGCAAAAATCTACTTAGCAAATTAAATCTAGTTACCCACCTAATGTTTCCCTCCCTAAGTTTCAGATACTTTTATGGTACATTTTCCTGACCATTTGGTTCTTGGGCTATTCTATCTTTCATTCTTATTATATAATGGTCTACCACTTTTTCTGGATATGTATGTGCATGAATATATACATACAAAACATGTATTTAAGTATTTATTTAATGAATTATGATTTTTATAACTCTTCTTATGTGCCAAATATTATTTATGATATCCTCTAATCCATTTAAGTTGATGACACAACTTCACATTTTCTATTAGGTTATGTGTACTTTGATACTTTAGAAACTTAGTGTAACATTATTTATAACCAGATAGTATTAATATTAAAAAGTTGGGTTTTGACAGGAAATACTTGAATTAACTGAAACAAAATGAAGGAATATAACCTAGAAACAATTTATAGAATTACAATATTATTATAAAGACAAACAATTTCATAAGACTTGGGAACTCTGATCAATGCAATGACTAGTCACAATTCCAGAAGATTCATGATGTAGCATACCATCTACTCCTGGTGGAGAAGTAATGGACTAAGAGTATAATCTAAGACTTTTTTTACATAGTCAATGAATGTATGTATTTGCTTTGATTTTATTTATTTCTCAGAGGGAATAGGGGAAAAAGGTAAAGGTTTTATTGGAAAAAAATTAACATTTTTTTTAAAAAGAGTTTAGTTTGGAAGGTAGCATCTTGGGATTTTGTGTTCTGGGCCTAGACCCTGTCCATCAGAAGTAACTGTCCAGGGTATATGTACTGATGCATTAACTCAACAGACTATGTATCCAAATTCATGTCTTATAATCTAGCACTGTTGATTCATAATACTTTCCTGTGAAGGGTCATAGAGCAAGGACCTTGGGTAAGTCATTAAACTTCATTGGACCCAAAGTCCTCATCTGCAATAAGAGAGTGGGGATTTTATGTAGATGACCTCTGAGGTCTTGTCTAGCTTCAGGACTTAGAATGATAAAACCCAAATAACATTGATTTTTAGCTACATATCCTATATATTCATAAGGACTAAAATATGAAAAAAGAAAATTTTTTTTCTGGGCCACTAGTTGAAATTGAGTCACTAAGTTTAAAAATAGCTAAGCCAAATATAAGCTTGTGATAGCTTTGGTTTTGGGGGTTTGCTTCATAGACATTCCCAAAATAATATTAATTCTTTGAGAATTCCTATATATTAAGCACCTAGAATAAGTGTCTTTTGATAAGGTATTTAACATTCCCATATTAATTGATTGATACCATGAAAGTTAACAACAGTCTTAGAGAGCTGCCAAGGGATACCATGGGAACTTATTAGCTTCCATCAATGTTTCTTTTGCCAAATGAAATTAGTTTTCCAATAATACAAAACAAAAAGATTTAAAGAAACATAATATAAAGGTAAAAACAGAGAATGAATGGACCATAACTATATTTCCAGTACCACTCCCAAATTATTGTCAGTCAACTCTATACTTGATACTGAGGGAAATAATCATCTTGGCTCCCAAAAACCATTCTGTCTCCACATTATGGTTAGAAGGGTCTAATCTTATTATTCTCAATATTTCTTGCCTGTATGGTATGATCTGTTTCATAGAAGGCAGCTAAGTAAATTTGTCCCAGAAGTGGGCTTTTCTGTATGACAAATGAACAATCTCCAGCAGTTCTTGAGAGTGATGCATCTTAGAGAAGAAGTCTTATCACTGAGCTCTCCCAGTCCCCAAAATCCCAGGGAAGTCTTAGGATACTGACACCATCAGGAGAACTGGAAAAGATAACAGAGCTCTAAAGAAAGTTATAATATTTTCCATCTCTTTCTGAGTAATCAGCTGTGATTCTATAATGTTAAATCTTAATTTTTCAAGATTTCTGACCTGTCTTCTTATACATAGAAAATTGTTTGCTGCTCCACCCTAAACAACTACAATTCTCTAAGATTTTTTGGAGAATCATTTGAAAAACTGTGAACTATTTCCTAGAAACTATCTTTAATTAAAACATAGGAATAGAAAAATAAAAAGTAGGGAGAACCAAATGGATAAAATGATCTGATTGAAAGTCTACTCCAAAATATGTTAGTAATGCCAGAGCATTTGAGCAGAAAATGTGGAGAAATGAACTGACATGGGCAAAAGATTCATGTTAAGGGATTAATCTTGAAACCAAGTATGTCAGTTAGTCAGTAGCATTTATTGAGTACCCACAATGTATAAACTATACTGCTCAGCATTATGGAAAAGATGAAAAAACCAAAGAGTATGGTCTGTGCCATTAAGGAGTTTACAATCTAGTTTAAATGACAGAATACACACAAATAAAATGACATAGCACTTGCAAAGTAATAAATCAACCAAGTCAATGCTTGCCAAAAATCAAGAAAAGGGATGGACTTAGAAGAATGTGAATAATTTTGACTATAATGGAAACAAAACTGTCCATACAAGTTATTAGCTTATTCTGAGAATACTATATGTTCTATTAATAGGAAATGAAAAGACTAGGGACAAAAAGTATCCTTTTAGCTCACAAATTCATAGAGTTAAACCTGGAAAGGATGTAAGAGGACATCTTGTCCAATCCCTTCAGTTTACACATGAAAGAACTGAGGATCTAAGAATTTAAGTAATTGCTCAGGTTTCTCTGACTCCAAATACAGTATATTTTTCCATTGTACTACCCTGTCAATGAATAATATTCTTGTCATATAAGCACATCACAGCACTACTCTTACATTTGAAATACAAGCTACACTGTCTTTCCATAAATTCCTAGGAAATGATAATTTTCATTTTGAGTTGAGGAAATGGAGGTAAGCAGAGATCAAATGACCTTCCCAAGTATCTGAGATCAGGTTTGAACTTAAGTCTTCCTGAATCTAGGTCTGGTGCATTCGCTATGGCATCACTTAGCTGCCAATCACCAAAGAAATGTGCTCTGCAATGGGGGAATTCCATTTCAGAAGCTCCATTGCACTGATGCAATGATGTGTCTATACATAAACATACCATTCTCAAAACAATTTTTAAATTTAAGAAAAATGGCAAATTGGTTCATTTTTACTTTCACACAATTCTATGGAGATAACTCTGGATCATCAACTTGATATCATTGCCACACATTCATTAGGAGATAGGAACCCTCAGCTAAATACACAAACCATTTGACTGAGAAAGGAAGTGTCAACATAGTCTACCAATTTGCCAGTCATGAGTGGAAATTAGCCAGTTCCCCAGACAATAACCATGACAATACTGTTGAGTGCAAAGTGTCATTGATCCTCAAGAAATAATAACTAATGACAAGTCACAAAAGTACAAATTGAATTCAAATTATTTTTGAGATGATGAAAGTGCATATGTTAGCAATTAAATTATGTCACAGTTTCATAATATAGTTAGCATACGAAAAATGTACAAATATTCTCCACTTGAATAATTAATATTTAATGCTTATTGAAGAAATTAACCATGTTTTAGGCAATACGGATCAAGTGTTAGCACAAAAGCAGTGTTTTGATACATGGTGTGCAGATATATACTTCTCTCCAAGAAGAAATAATAAAGATGACGAAGTCGGAAAGTGGAAAATGAACTGTTTGGCAGGAGAGACTAAAAGAAAATAAACTTTCAAGTACAAGGAAGCCTGCAGTGATTAAGCGGCAACATGAATTAAATAAAAGAATACGAAGCTATTTTCTGGGGGGAAAAAGGCAGAAACAAACCACACATGGCCCAGACAAAGTACTTGGAGACCTCCTAAAGTGCACTTTACTCTAAATCTGAGAAAATGCTCCCTAGCCAAGTGCAAGGTATGGGAATCACTCTGGTTTGTTTCTGGCTTCATTTGTAAGAACTATAAATTGTGATGAAGAATGCCAAGTGTGTAGTTTTGTGATGTTAATGACACATTAGAGGAAAAAAGGGGGAATGTGTGGACTTGGGACCATTCCTATTGGATTTCAATCATAAGAAAAACCTGGAGGTCTTAGGTGGATCAGAAAAAGCTAATTTCAGTGAATGATACTTCTTGCTAATCTCATGAAATATCAATCATCCCCAAATTGAAGCTACCAAGGAATCTCTAAGGAATCAGTTTAACTGAATGGGGAAAAAATATCCATTTTTTGGTGTGGGGGGGTACCAAATCATTTCCCTAAGCAGCATCTTCCTGAAGGAGAAGGGGATTTATATAGTAATTACAGAGGAGATAATTTCATCCCGGCCTCTGCTTTTTCCTTTTACTAGATAAGCATGAACATTGAGTATTCCAGATTGTGTAATTAGAACAAATGGCAACACCTACCACTAACAAGGGAAGACCTTGCCAGCATGACTTGTGTCTTCTGTTTAAAATTCCCAAGCCATCCTTCAGTCCCCCAAGTAACCTTTGAAGACACATTTATGTGTTTTTTAAGTACAATTCAGGCATATTGCAGCCTCAGCAGAGATTGTAAACAATCAGAAACAAAAAGAGGGTAATCCATGTATCTCACTCTGATGATAGCCAAGAGATACCTGTGTGTGTTCTCCTGGGGGACTCAAGATTGGTAATAAACTTCTTTAGGGTGTACCACACCAAACATACTCCAACCTGTTTCCCAGGATAATTCACTGTACTACATTTAAAGGGCTATAAGATTTTAAAGACTTGACTCTTTGTGTAATGATTGATTTCCTCCCTGTAACATCCTAGAAACATGAGGACCATATAATTTTGAAGCCAATTATTTACTACTTTGAAAAGCACATTTTGAAAAAGAAAAAATTATACAAATTTAGTATGATATTTTAAGCCATCTATTTTCTGACTCCCACTTCCATATCTCTTCCCTTTTTGGTCCAGGCATAGCTTCCCCTTGGCCAGTCCTGTATGTGGCATTCCAATCCCAACTCTATAACTATGCACAAGAGATTCTCCATGTCTGTCAGTCATATGCTCCCTTCTTGGCTTTGCTTCCCTGAATCCCTAGTGTCCTTCAGAACATTGCCTATGTGCCAATTCTATAAAATAGACTTCTTGATTCCCCAGATGTATTTTCCACCACCACCCTTGACTTTTGCCTTTCTTTGTAAATCCATGGTGCTTAAGCTTATTCCTGGTAAAAAGTAGGTAATTAACAAATAAATGCTAAATGACTAACTGAGAAAACTGAGGTGACCTTTTCTCCCCTCCCTACTTCTTTATAGGGAGAAAGTAAATTTTTGTTTGCTAGGTCAATTCATTTACTTCCTATCTATATTTTCTCTTTGAGCTTTTTTAGGTGACAGCTGACTTCATTTGCTTTCTTTTCTAAGTTATTTCAATTATGATAATCAACAGGTTTAGCTGTAGAAGGCAAAATTGGTTTCCTAGTACTCACTTCTTTCTATTTCCTCCTCATTTTCTGGAAAGGGATAGATCTGAATTCTTCCAAACTATGCCCTTTTCCTTCAACAGACAACCAGCAACCTCAATTTTTCACCTCTGTCTCCTTCCCCTTTCTCACTGTAGCCTTATCTGGTGAAAATTTAGTAAGGTAGGCCTTATTATAACAATAACACATTTAGCTTTATCTGGGGACAAAAAGAAAGTCCTGAGTTCAGTTTAAGTCTGCTTGTTAGATATTTGCAAATGTACAAATAATTAATAAAAAGCACAACTAGTCAAACCCTTAGGCAGCTTTTAACTATCAAGCTAGAAGATAAATTTCTCAGCTAATGAAATACTACATAGCCATAGACCCTGACTAGTCCAGCAAGGCAAAACGTACAATAGATAACTTCTCAATAGCAACTATATATTTTAAATAAAAACTACAAAATCAGAATAAAATATAACTTAAAGAAAAATGCCCAACTAATCATACAGAAAAGCTCTTGACTGTGCTCAAACATGGGAAGGAGACAGATCTTTCTTTTCCTTGTTTTTGCAAGGCAATGGGGTTAAGTGACTTGCCCAAAGTCACACAGCTAAGTAATGTGTCTGAGGTCAGATTTGAACTCAGGACTTTCTGGCTCCTGCTTTTCCACTGCATCACCTAGCTTCCCCAGGAGATATAGATCAAAGAAGAAAACTTTATTTGCAGCATCCCCTGTTTTTAAAGGGACAATCATTTTTAGGCTAAATTATTTGACCAATAAAGAAGATCTATAAATCTACCTCCTATTCTCAGTCTACCTCCTCAGGAGATATATCTTACTCTTGACATTCTTTCCCCACTTTATTCCATATCTCCTTCACATCTATCAAAGTACAACCCTTTTAAAGTTCTCCACCGTGACAAGCTATCACTCAGCCACCATGATGATTCCATTTCTTCCTCCATGACAGGTAACCACAAATGCCAGGATGCTAGGGCTCAAACTTTAAACTCCATGGAGGGAAACATAGTTGATCCTGAGTTTCACTCTAAGAAAAATTACTGGAATTTTTGGTAGCTATTTGAATGCACAAGGAGACTGAAAAAAATAGGAAGATTTTTTCCTTGCAAAGAGGGAAGACTTTTTTTGTTCAGCGAAGCTGGGCTGTAGATGAATCCACGGAGAGAGATAGATTACTGATAGAAAATTCCAGAGAGAACTTGCAGAAGTGTCTGAGACCAGAAAAGAAACCCCTAGATACATTTCCTTTCTGTATATGTTTAAATCAGTATCCTTTGATATAGTTTAAAGAAGCATCCTCTAAGAAGTTCTTATTTCTACATGAGGTCTGGGGTTTGGATTAGGTCTTGCTTGGAATGCTTTAAGGTAAGTTTATACACAGAAGGCAAAGTGCATTGCAGAGTGGACATGAGGTAATGAGGGACTCTTACCAGAGTGATAATGCCACTAGTTCCTATATCCCAGATGAAAGGATACTTAGTAGGTATCTTCTAAGATCTCTTGTTGTTGATGCTGCTATTGTTGCTTCAATTCAGTTCAATAAACATTTATTTCTGCGTGCATGGCTTGAATGAAGGTGAAATAAGGATAGAGAAGTAGGCTGGAGCCAGGTTGTGGAGAGCTTTAAATGTTGAGCTAAAAAGTTTATGACATCCTGAAATTAAAAAGAATCTACTGGCAGTTTTGAGAAGAGGGGTGACATGTCCTGGGAAGCTTATTTGGGAATTTGGTAGGTAATAGAGTAGAGAAGGGAAATACTAGAAATAGGGAGAGTGATTAGGATATTATTACACCTCTAGGTAAGGTGATAAGAACCTACCTGGGCTTGGGGACAGGGGCATAACCAAATGAATGGAAAGAAAAGGATGAACACGAGAGTTATTCTGTAGGTTGAATTGACAAAATTTAATTATAGTTTGAGAGGGAGATAGACTAAAGACAGAAGGAAAAGTCAAAGTCAGATTTCAAGGTTATAAACCTGAGCTAAATGGAGAATGACAGGACTTTCTTAAGTAATAGAAAATTTGGAGAATGGGGCACAAATTTAAGGAGAAAGATGATTAACTATATTTTGATATATTGAGTTTGAGATGGTAATGCTATCTCCAGGTAGAGATTCTAGCAGATAGATGATGACATAAGATGGAAGTTCAGGAAAAATATTAGAATTAGAGTGGGAATCATCTGGAGCAGATGATAATTAAACTCATAGGCACTGATGAAATCAATACATTCAATTAATTGAACATTTATTAAGCATCTTTAGAAAAGAAAAGAGTTAATGTGTATTATTAAATGTCTAGAGGGTCAGCCATGTAGTCAGGAAGATCTCTATTCAAGACTTAACACTGATTCATTCTAGTTATGTGACATAGAGGCTTAAGTCACTTAATTTCATTGAAAAAATCTCTCAGACTCTGAGTTACAAATGAGTAACTTGTATCAGGGAGGGAATTTATACACTATAAGTTTTCTACACTATTAAAATTAAGACTGGAATACCTCCACTCTAAACACCACCACCATCACAAATGTTCAAAGCACTGTGCTGAAATACAAAGTAGCAGCTAAGCAGTTAGGCCTCCAAAGAGCTGATGTTTTACAAGAAAAACAAATACCCTATATACAGAGAAGGAGAAAGTCTTAATAGACACTTCAGTTTAGGGAGTAAAATATGAATGATGAAATAGCAAAGAAGGACAAAATGAGTCATCAGATAGTAAATAGATAGAAAAATGATCAGGAGAGAACAGTGTATGTATCTTGTTTGTATATCTATATAGATATATATATATGTAGATATCAATATGTATATAGATATGCAGAAACCTACAATATGCTTTGAAATTTAATTGGCATGATTAACATTTTCTCTAACCTTTCCATAAGTCTAGACAGTAATAAAAAACAATAAATCAAGCAATAATTTGTAACATATGCTCACACTGAAAACTTAATATTTGAGACAATATAAGCTGCTCCTAGCATACCACTACATGAATTTCTTTTAGACTTTAAGCACCATGAGGGAAGAGAGTAAGTCTTATCTTTGTAACAATAAACTTGTATCAGTAATAAACATAAATTTTCCAAAAGTCCTAGCATCCAGATGCATAAAAGAAACTTCATCTGAG
Organism: Macrotis lagotis; assembly: GCF_037893015.1. Lineage (NCBI taxonomy): Eukaryota > Metazoa > Chordata > Mammalia > Peramelemorphia > Peramelidae > Macrotis > Macrotis lagotis. Next base: position 85,456,465 of record NC_133660.1, read on the forward strand.
CTCTAAGAAGACAGAGAGAGTAGCACCATAATATCAGGCACTTAAATATCCCTCTGTGCATTTTGGAAGTCTAACAAACAGAAAGATAAATAAATATGAAAATAAAGAAATGAACTAATTTCTGGAAAAATTAAAGTTAAAGAAAAAATAGTTGAAGAAAAATTAAAGTTAAAAGGTTTAGTGCATCTTCTAAATGGGAGAAAAAAAAATGTGCATATATATGTATATTTACTTCTCTTCACCACATGGAACTTTTACAAAAATTGACCATGTACTTGGGCACAACAATAATATAAACAAAATATAAAGACAGAAATAGCTAATATATCCTTTATGGACCATATAAAATCAAAATAGAAATTGGTTTAAAAGATACAGATCTAAAGTAAAACTTGACAATGAAATCTCAACTAATGAATGGATTAAAGAACAAATCATAAAAACAATAACTATGCAAAAGAAAATTACAACAGCATAACACACTGAAATTTATGGGATGCAGTTAAAGCTGTCCTCAGGGGGAAAAACACATTTCTACAAATATACATTGGCAAAATAGGTGGGAAAGAGGGAAAATGAACTGAATATGTATTTGTTAAATTAGAACAGTAACAAATAAACAAATGTGAAATAAACTCAAAAAAGGAAATGTTAAAAACTAAAGAAGTAAATTGGATATTAAAAACTATAGAAGTAATAAGTAAAATTAAAAGCTGGTTCTTTACAAAGACTAATAAAATTGATAACATTTTTTTCAGGTTAATTAATCTAATTAAAAAGAAGAGAGCAGAAAAGCACTTCAACAAAACAGCAAATAAGCAAGGGGAAATAATAATAATAATAATAATAATAATAATAATAATAATAATAATAATAATAATACTTACCCTTCATTTTCAAATAAGACCATGAGACCAGGGAGGTGATGCCATTACAAGTAAGTGAATTGGATTTGAGTGAGGGAGTCCTATGCTAAGTCATCAGCCTCACTTTCTCCTCCAGTGCCATATGAGTCAAGTGGCCTGATATGAATCAGGATGACTAGAGATAGACCTGGGTACAGCATAATCAGGGCTAAGTAACTTGCCCAAGGTCACACAGCTAGTCAGTGTCAGAGGATGGATTCAAACTCCCATCTTCCTGATTCCAAGGCTGGTGCTCTATCCACTGCTCCTCCTAGCTGCCCACAAAGTGAAATAATAGGAAACCAGAAAAAATAATAAGAATAATCAGAACATATTATGAATAAGTTACATGCTAACAAAGCTAAAATCACAAAAGAAACAGAAGTATACACTTAAAAGTATAAAATACCCAAACTATCAGAACAGATAGAAATCTTAAATAACACAATCTGGAAAAAAGAAAGTAGATCTAGATATAAAAGTACTGACAGATTCACAAGACAATTCTGCAAACTTTTAAAGAACAATTAGTACTCGTACATCATAGCTTATTCTCAAAAGAGGAGAAAGCACCCTATCAGAATACAAGACAAATATAGTCCTAAAATTTAAAACAGGGAAAGATAAATTGTACAGAGAAAATTATATGTAAATATAATTAATGAACATTGACTTAAAAAGTTTAAACAAAATCCTATCAGACAAATAAAAATTCATCTATAAAATCATTCATTATGATTAACAATTAAGTGAGAGTTATACTCTGTATGCAAGAATTGCTTAGCATTAGAAAAATGGTTTCAACTGATTCAAAAGCATATTATTTCAAAAGATGCAGAAAAAAACTTTGACAAAGTACAACACTTTTATGTTAAAACCATATTAAAAAGCAAAACATCAACAACCATTAAAGGATGGTTTAACAGATTCAAATGCATATTAGAAACAATCAGAATATTTAATCAGATTTTAAAAAATCAACCAAAACTACGTAATCATCTAAACAGATGCAGAAAAAATGTCTTTGACAATGGACCACATTTTGTATGGGAAAATTCTATGAAGTATAGACACAGAAGAACATTTTTCAAAGTCATAAAAGTATCTATCCAAAACCAAAAGCAAGGATCACATGCAATGGAGATACACTAGAAACTTTTCCAGTAAACATAGAACAAGGATGAATACTACCCCCCCATTATTACCTGGATATACCTCTAGAAATGCTAGCAATAGGGGAGGCTAGGTGGTGCAGTGGATAGAGCACGGGCCATGGAGTCAGGAGTTCCTGAGTTAAGGTCCGGCCTCAGACGCTTAATAATTGCCTAGCTGTGTAGCCTTGGGCAAGCCACTTAACCCCATTTGCCTTGCTAAAACCACCCCCCCACCAAAAAAAGGAATGCTAGCAATATCAACAAAAGTAAAAAAAGTAGAAAGAACTCAGAGAATCAACAAGGATATTAGTTAAGATAATTAATAACTAAGCATCAAATTTGTCCATTAAAAAATAAATTCTCAAAAGTCAATAGAATTCTATTAAAAATAATAATAAAATGCAAGAAGAAATAGTAGAAAGGAATATTTCATTCCAAATAACTACAAAATATATAAAATATTTGAAGAACAATCTCCTAAAATGTAAAAACAATTGCAAAGAATCAATTACAAAGGATTCTTCAATAAAAAAAAAAAGGAGTTCAATAGCTGGAAGAATGCCTAGTGCCTATTATAAGTCAAGTCAATTTAATAAAAATGACAATACTACCAAAATTTATTTGTACTTTGCTATACAGATCAAATTATAGAAGGATCTCTTCAGAGAATGTGATAAAATAATAAAATTATTTTGGAGAAATTAAAGACCAATAATATCAAAGGAAATGGTGATGAACAGAAGTAAGGGATGAGACAAAATTCAGAAACAATAGATCTTATCAACCCAGTATTTGTTAAAGTGAAATATGTAAGTTACTTATGAAAGATCTCTCTCTCTCTCTCTCTCTCTCTCTCTATATATATATATATATATATATATATATATATATATATATATATCTCTGATAAAACTTCTGGGGAAAACTGGATAGCAATATCTTGGAAAATAAGTTTAGATCAGCATTTTGATGTCCGTCCTTCATTCTAGAAGAAGACCTCGACATCATGGAGGTAATGCTGAGAAGAGCATGTGAATTGGAAATTTAGTGAGGGGGAGGATGTGCTAAGTCACCAGCCTCACTCTCTCCTCTGGAACCATCTGAGTCCAGTAGTCAGATATAAATCAGGTAATCAGAGTTAGGTGATCAACATCTTACAATCCACTCCACAATACCTTCTAAATAGATATATTACCAGTCTCCCTATCTTCATTTGCTGATTAGACATCTCAAACTGCATGTCTATAGTCATCTTAAATTCAACATAAACTTATTGTCCTCTTTCCCTATCCAAAGTATTCATCTCTTCCTAATTTCTTTATTATTGTTGAAGGCTCAGCCATTCACATAGTCACCCAGGCTAGCCTTAACTCCTCACTTTCTTTCATCTTCCATGTCAAATGTGTTGCCAAGTCCTATCTATTCCACCTTAATATAATAACTTTTATTTATTCCCTGTTAGCCCTTGAAAATACTAGCATCCTGGCATAGACCCTTATTAACTAATATCTGGAATCCTGCAATATACCTTGGGGTTGGTTTCCCTCCTTCAAGTCTTCCCCTCACTTGGGCTATTCTCCACTCAGCTGTCAAAGTGATCCAATCATCTCATCCTGTGTCTGACTCCTATTCAATAAACATCATTGGTTCCCTATTTGATCCCTCCAGGTTCAAAAATAAAATTCTCTATTTGATATTCAAAGTTCTTCATAAGCCTGGAGGGATTTGCATGAACTGATGCTGAGTGAGATGAGCAGAACCAGAAAACCACTGTATACCCTAACAGCAACATGGGGGTGATGTTCAGCCTTGAAGGACTTGCTCATTCCGTCAGGGCAACAATAAGGAACAATTCTGGGCTGTCTACAAAGGAGAGTACCATCTGCATCCAGATAAAGAGCCATGGAGTTTGAACAAAGTTCAAGGACTATTCCCTTTAATTTAGGAAAAAATCAGAAATCTTATTGTCTGATCTTGTTACCTCTTAGACTTCTTGTCTCTTCCTTGGGGATGTGGTTTCTCTCTCATCACACTCAATTTGGATCAATGTACAGCATGGAAACAAGGTGGAGACTGACAGATTGCTTTCCATTGGGGGGTGGGGGGAGGGAAGTAAAATTGGGGGAGAAATTGTAAAACTCAAATAATATTTTAATAAAAAATAAATTAAAACAAAAAAAGGTCTTCATAACCTAGTCACCACCGTACTTAGAGATCCAGTGTTACTTGTCTCCCTACTGCTCCTCTCTCAAGAAAATGATCTTCCAACCATGCATTTTCACTATCTCCCTGTGCCTGAAATTCTCTTCCTCCTTTCTCCATTTTTCTGTTCTCCCTATCTTTCTTCAGGTTTCAGCTAAAATCTCAAAATTCTTCAAGGAACTTTTCCTCAAATCCCCCACCATTGATTCTATTATCTTTCCTCTACTGATTATCTAGAATTTATCTGAATATACTTTCTCATACAGAATTGCTTACCTGTTCTTTCCCTCATTACACTGTGAACTCTGAGAGCAGGGACTGTTTTTTCATACTCAATAGTGCTTGTCATATAGTAGGTGCTTAATAGATGTTGGTTGATTGATAATCCACTGTATTTTATTACTTATGAAGAGATAAATCATGATTCTTTTTTTTTGAAAGGCAATGGGGTAAAGTGACATGCCCAATGTCACATAGCTGAGTAAGTATTAAGTATTCAAGGTCAGATATGAATTCAGGTCCTTTTGACTCCAGGGTCACTGCTCTATCCTCTGCACCACCTAGCTGCCCTATGAATCATGATTCTTACTAAATAATTTGCTCTCTACTGTTTTCCCTGTTCTTTGTTTATTGTTTATCAAATTCATAATGATATTACTTCATTAACTAGAAAACAGATTATTGAAAAAGCTGAATAAACAAGAATCAAAAAGAACTGAATATAACAGCTAAATAATGTATAAACCCAAGAACACAAATTACTGGGGGAAACTCTTTCAGACAAAACATTCCTGGAGAAAATTCAAAAACTTTATTGCATACATTAGGTTTAGAATAACAACTTACATCCCAATAATCACAATCAGCTCCAAATGGTAAAGATCATATCCTTTAAAAAAAAAAAGAAAAATGGAAGTTGACTTTCCCTATTATGGTTAGAAGCAAAAATACAAAAGACAAAAATTTAAACTTTACAAAATTACATGAACAAATTTAGAATGATATGATAAAAATACAAAATAAGTTTTGCTTTGAATCTATGTTACAATATGATGTATTGAGAACTGATACAAACATATGATCAAGTGTGATTCTCTAATAGAGCATATTCATATATGTCTAGACATATAGACATATTCATATATGTCTAATAGACATATATGAACTTTAACATATATGTCTAATAGACATATATAAACTTTAAAAAAGAATGGGAAACTATAAAGTTTATCTAGATTGTTCAAAATCAATACAATAAGAGGAGTGACAAAGATGATAGAAGATTAAAATAGTCAATATTGGAAAAACTATGGAATACATAGAACCATAAGTTAGAACAATCATTCTACAAAACAGTTTATAGATTTTTGAAAAAAGTCCCTAAACTCTTCCCCCTTTGAGCTAGTAATCATACTACTACACATATAGCCACAAAAAAGTCAAAGAAAAAGGCCCCACATACACTAAAATATTCATAGTACTATTTCTGTGGAAGGAAAAAACTGGAGAGGGGGACAGATAGCTATTAACTCAGAAATAGCTAGGTAATCCATGATATGTGAATACAATAGAATATTGTTGCAATATAAGAAATAATAAGTATGAAAAATTTTGAGAAATATGGGGAGACGAGAACATTATTCACAGTGACTATAAGTTATGGAAATGAAAACAAGGCTAAAAGACTGTTGAACTCTGATTATATGCAACAACCAATCCTGGTCCCAAGGAACTAATGTTCAATTGCACCTTTCCTCTCTAAAAAAAGATGATAGAGATCAGACAAGGAATGTTGCTTATGCTTTCAGATGCAGTCACTGTGCCATTTGGCTTGACTTAAATGTTTTTCCTTGTTATCAGGGAGAGTTATGGGAATAGAGTTTATAGGGAAGAAATAGTTGTGTAAAAAGTAAGTCTTCAATAAAACTTGTTTTTTTGCACTGTGATTCATGTAACACCTTCTACTGAACTCCAGGAAAGTAGCTTAAAAAAATCCCAACACTTAAATCTTTTTATTTACACTCAACCTCAGCAGCAAGGCTTATACCTTCTTTCCAACATTCTACAGAAAGACAACAGATAACACAACAATCCACAATGGGGGTGGGGTTCAGATCTAGAGCTTATTATGTCTGGCAGAATAGCAAGGGCTCAAACCCTGAACAAAACAAGAAAAGGGAATTAAGGGTCAGGACTTCTGGAGCTAGTCCTTAATCAAGAAATGGTTCAACAAGCCAGAAGGATAAATGATTCATCTTGGTTATGTCATAAATGCCTGACTTGGAGCAGCCAAGAAAATTCAACTCTTTGGAAGACTACTACTTTGAAATAGAGGATCCTATCTATCTAGGTCTTTTAATATTTAAATTCTTGGTTGAATTTGAAGCAAGGGAAGGGCTGTTCCTTCCATGTTATCAAATGAATGCCATCTGGTCTCCATCTATCATTGCAATTTGGAGCTTTATTTCATTCCATTTACTCACAATTGATGTCTTTCTGACTGGCTTCATCTTCACTCCCTGTAAGTATTCACCCCTGGGAAGGTATTTTCCTGACATTTCTTTATACAGTGGCTGCCCTACAAACTTCTTGCCTACTTCTAGAGGTCTTCAAGATTGCTGAAATAAGTAGATAATTTTTGTGATCTTCTCTGAATAAATCCTAATATTTTGTAGGAAAAAAAATTCTCCCTTTGGAATTTAAATAAGTTATACTTATCTCACCTGTTTTATCATAGGTAATCAAGAAAAGCTTTTCTATCATATATTTTTGCTACATGCATATGCATAAGCACATGTGGTTGATTCTTGTCCTTCATTAACAAAGAAGACCAAAATTACATCACTATGTTAGAGACAAATTACAGTGTATTCAACCATGACTGATCAGACCAATATGAGCTTAGAATGCTCCACCATAGGTTGGGCACAAATAGTTCATATGAACACCTGGGGTGAATCCTCTAAACTTATTATATCTCATGTTTCCTTTGAGTTACTTCCATTCTGCTTTGATCTGATCATAGAGCTCATCACCGTCTCTGATGAGGACAAATCATACTGAGCAGTCCTGTGCTAGTGCCTCCCAAGTTTCACAATCAATTCTAAAGTTCTTAAGAGAGACCTTCAGGGTCCCTTCTTCTGACTCCCTTGTGAGCTCTTGTAATGTGAATTTTCCATAAGCACATATACTATATTATATACATATATGTGTGTGTATATATCATATATTACAAATTTATCATGGAACTGCTCATCTGATAGCACTGTATGTAGACATACACACAGGATTTGCTAGAGCCTTTTCATGATGACAACAAAAATAATTGAGGAATTTTCAGTTTGAGCTTCTAAACCTTGGAAATGAGCAAAAACTACAAATGATTCCTTAATTTATTGGTTTTAGAAAATAGTAATAATGCAGATTAAACTTTAAAATGTGTCATGGGTGCTTTTTCAAGAGACAGTTTACAAACTCCTCTAAATATCCATACATATGCATATACTTGTAACTTTAAGAATAGTCTATTTTTTTTATACCTACAGGCACAACAAAGAAAATTTTAGATAGATAGATAATAGATATATTCAGAAGAAACAGAGAGAGATTGAAATCTTATCAGAGCCGTGATTATCAGTTGATAAAACCTACAGAATGTCCTCTACAGATATAGAGGCTCATTTTCTACATCATATAGTTTTAAAAATACGTCTGGATATTAAGACGTTTAGTGATTCATCTCATGCCACACAAATATCTTTCACTGGTCAAACTGAAGTTCAAACTTAGGTCTTTCTGAGTTGGAGATACCATGTTACCTTTCACTATGAGACTCAGTAATTCCATTCAATACAATTCAATTTATTAAATACTTACAATGTGACAAATTCTGTGCTAAGCACTAGAGATATAAATAATAAAAAAGAGACCCTCCACTCAAGGAGCTTTTAATGAAATGAAGGAAGACAATAAGCAAAAGAAAGGGCAGGCTACAAGAAAATATCAGACACAAGGGTATGATACTCATGAAGTTGAAACCAAATGGAATTTTGATGGAAAATAGAGAGTTCCCTAGAAACTTCAGATCCCAGTTTTCTTTAAAAGAAGGCTTTTAGAGGAGCTTATTGGGGTACCATCCAGTCATTTAATCAGAGGGGAAAGGCTACTGAAAGAGCTGAAGTGTGGAATAACAAAGGCTGATTCAATCTGCTTGGTAGAGTTCAGGGGATCAGCTTGTCTTGGTGGCACAGTGGATAGAGCACTGGCCTTGGATTCAATTTGAATACAATCTCAGACATTTGCCACTTACTAGCTGTGTGACTTGGGTAAGTCACTTAATTCTGCCCCACTTCCAGGGTCATCTCCAATTGTCCTGATTCATGTCTGCCACTGGACCCAGATGGGTCTGGAGGAGAAAGTGAGACTGGTGACTTAGCACAATTCATGAGTCTGTCATGGTATCACCTCCCCTGATGTTGTGGTCTTCTTCCAAAATGAACAACAATATATTTAAGGAGTTATGAGATTCCTGAAGTTAAAATAAAGCAGAATTTCTGATAGAGTTTGAAGAGTAAGGATAAGGTAACTAAACATTTTCTTGGACTCATTTGCTCCCCCATTCCAACACACACACACACACACACACACACACACACACACACACAAACACACACCTACCAGTGAGTCTAGAAAAACATGGGCTCTCTTAAACTTAAGGATGTAGAAGACATAAATCATTTTCAATCACTGCACTCTCCTAATCAAAAACATTCAGTGGCTCCCAAGTCCTGCAGGATACAGTTAAATAACTTAGGATAACCTGAATATGGAAATGGTCTGCCATTGTATAAACCTGACTTACTCACCTTTTCTTTTCTTATTTCCTGCTGAAACCACTTATGCCAATCAGATATATTCCTTGGCTCTCTGTATTTTTCATAACATCCTTATCACTTGAAATTCCTCTCCCTTTGTCTCAGTTTATCTATTAGCTAGGCATCCTACCTGAGTCTACTTCATTCCCTCCTCTACCATTATGATTCTATTACACAAATCATCCTGTATATTCAAGTCCTTGACTTGAATCACTTCCATGATTGTTTCAAATTTCTTGTCTATATTACTTCTTTGATAATTATCACAGAAGAACTGAGATCAATTCTTGCCTCTGGAATTTGCTTCCTGTGTGCACATAGGCAAGTTGCTTGATCTCCTGGGGTTCAGTTTCATCAATTGAAAAATGAAGAGTTTAAATTGGATGACCTATGATATTCTGTCTCAAGAATTAAGATCCTAGTGTTTTGTTTTCCCTAGGCATCAAAAGATCTATTATTGCATTGGTATGGTTAATCTTTCCACAGATGTAGGTCACAACTTCTCCATTTCCTAATAAAAAGATTTTATGAAATATTCTGAACAAGGTAGCCAAACTTGGAACAAGTTTAGCTAAGCTGATGAAGATGGATTCAGTGAAAGCCCTTGCTATATTTAACTTTAGTCAAGAATGTGTCTATTTTCTATTCCTCGAGTCAAAGTAGCAGCAGCAACAACAACAACAAGACTATTATGAAAAAAAAAACTTCCAACAAATCTTAGTTTTTCAAAGCAAGGAAGAGGTGGCAATGAATAGAAGAACCAAAAGCACAAATGAGTAAGAAATAAAACTGAAGATGCAGAATGAGGCAAAAATTTTGGACATGACCAGTGCAGAAATTTATTTTATACTTTTGTTATAAATACTTTATTTTTCTTTATCTTTTTTTAAAACTGGGGATAGGAAGGAGGAAAGTAAAATTAATGCTTGCTAATTGAGAAAAAATAATTTTATAAAATACAATTTCAGTTTTAAGTTCTGGTTTCAAGTTTTGTTCTATCTTATCTTTACAAAAAAAAGCTAATATGAGACAAAAAATACTCTATTCAATTCTTTTCTATGACCTTGATGGGAGGACAGGGAACATGAGCTATAAGAGTCAAAGGGGAAGGGCATCTAGGTGGTACAGTGGATAGAACACTGGCCCTGGAGTCAGGCGGACCTGGGTCCAAATGCAGCCTCAAATACTTAATAATTACCTAGCTATTAAGTGGTCAAGTCATTTACCCCCATTGCTTACAAAAACCAAAGCCAAAAACAAACAAACAAACAAAAAAGAGTGTCAAAGGAGAGACCAGAAAAAGAAAAAGAAAAGAAATTGAGGCCATAGTTAATATACAAACTCAATAACCCAGCGCTGACAATTGACAGTGGACTAGGAACACATTAGTTGAGATGTAGACAGTATTAGCTGTTAGAGGAATGTATGTTGTTAGCACATAACATTTCCTTAAAAAATCACATCCGTTTTCTGTAAATTGAAACTTGTTTCCCCAAGTTAATTTCAGACTAGTAAGAAAATGTGACTATGATAAAGGTGCAGCACAGAAAATGTGATCTCAGTTTGGCACAGCACCACAGCCACTGAATAAATTTGACTTTTTTCCCCATTAGTTTGTTTTAGCAACCTGATAGAGAGCATTTTTTTACCTACTTGCTAGGTCTCCTGGTCCCAAAATGGAAAATTCTGTAGTACTCTCATGTTATTAAGTTAAAATAACATTTTAGTTAAAGTATATTCTACTAGAAATGAGTTCTCTGTAAGTGTTGTATCTAACTCCCGCTTGATGGAAGAAGAATATGTGGCTTTGGCAGACTAACATTAGTGGTGCTTAATAGAAGGTATAATGGTTGCAATCATGAAGTTCTAATAGAAACCCTATGGTCTGTGGTGGTGCTGCACAAATCAAAGTATCATCTGAGGTTTTAAGCCATGCCCCAAATTATCAATGCATTGAAGTTATGGAATTCTGATAAGCAGGGTTCAGTGGTAAAGCCTCAAGATACCAACTTCTAGTTTCAGCCCCTAAGTAATCTGTACTTCTCCAGTTACAAGAGTTGATAAAATATTCATGTCTCCCCCACACAGCAAACAGGTTAGAGAAAGTTTGGTGTTTTAAAGGTCAGTTAATTCTGGGAGCAGTATACAAACTGTCATTGTTATTCACATTTTTAAAGAATAGAGATGGCATCTGGTTGGTTATTATGGGCTCCATGGCAGAAATTTACTGATATTTAATTATAATTTAAATGCTCCTTGACTTGAGTTGATAGAACAGTCATTCTTTTCTACAGAAGCCAATCTTGTTTTTAACCTCAGAGCATATCTCACAGCATCTTCAGGGCTTTAAATTTTGGAATCTCCACATTGAAATTACCTTCCTATTGATCATAGCTCTCCCTCTGAAAGGGGCAACTAGGTGATTCAGTTGGTAGAGTGCCAGTTCTAGAGCAGAGATGAGATTCAAATAAATTAACAACTGGTTCTTTGCTCTAATGACTGGTTTAAGTATACAAAACATATACTGATTATACATATTTCGTATATTTAATACTCAAATGAGAACAATAAAAGAGGTACATAAAACTGAATTCTGTTATATTACTCATAGTAAACAAGTATCCTTATGGAGTGAAAACAGTCACATGACCACAGCAACCAGTATTGGAACATAGGCAGAATCAAAACTCATTCTATCTATTCTAACTCCTTTTTTCTTCTATTTCCATGGCTTCTGAAATGGGTGAAAATAAACCCTTGAAATGTATATTTCTATTGGTTCATTGTGTACCAGTTTCCTATTGGTTTCACCATTCAGGGAATATCAGCTCACTCATAAAATCTCAGGGAAAATTTAGGTAATAAAGCTGAAACAAATGACAGCTTATCACCCCAAACAACCCTAGGTTGTTCGGCACTTTCCCTCTTTACATTATATGTTTGTTTACTGAAGTAACAAAAATGAGAGAATTAAAATGTAGTATTTCATCAAAGGTGTAGTTTTAAGAAATGAATAAATAAATATTATAAACATAATTCTGTCAATTGTTTTTTTACCTATGGGTGGAATGGGCATTACCACAGGAGCTTAAAAAACACTATTGCGTAGATTAACATTAAAAAAAAGTAAGGAATGTAAATTTGTGATTTCCACATTGGGAAGATGCCCAGGCACCCACCATTTTAACAACTGGTTCACTGAACTCGACATAAAATTAGGTATCAATTCTGCTGAATCTGTGCAAACTGGCTGAATCCCACCACTGGCTAAGAGTTAGGAATACTCATCTTCCTGAGTTCAAATCTGGCCCTAAGATACTCAACTGTATGACACAAGAGCAAGTCACTCAATCCTATTTTCCTCAGTTTCCCCATCTATAAAATGAGCTGAAAAAGAAAATGGCCAATCACTCCAGTTTTTCATGACTACAAATGTGATCATGAAAAGTAGGACATGACTAAAATTGACTAAATGAAACATCCCTCTAACAATGAATTAGTGATTATTACCTGACTAAGCCTTCTCAATACCTCTTTGTTATATTGTCTTAATGCTCAGTAAATATCCCCCAACAAATATCTCTGAAGATATTTAGCAAGTAAACATAAACTCTGCAATTCTAATCCAAGTTCACAAGAGAAACCAGAAGGTAGAAAATACATTTAACAGAATTATAAAATTTCACTTCTACCCATGGATACCATTTTGTGCTGTGAGGCTTCAAAGGAGTGTTCCATAAAAGTATAAAGACACACCTTTTGCCACCTTATTTGTCCAGAAAGATTAAGGAATAATAGGATTATAGTTTCAAAGTTAGAAGGGACCTCAGAGGTCATCTAGTCAAGCCTCCATTTTAATGATGATGAAATAGGCACAGAAAAATTAAGTCTTGTTCAGGGTCACACCACTACTAAAAAATATGTGAGGAGAGGTCAGAACACAGGTCCCCTGACTTCAAATCCAGGGTCCTAGAATTGTTGTGATAAGTCTGTTTGAAATATGTATTTAAAATATTGTCATAATAATACTTGTATCAGCAACCTCACAGAGCCATTGTGAGGATGAAGTGAGATGATTTGAAATAAATTTGTAAACTATGGAGGATTATATAAATTAGTTTATTACATATAACAATGTTGTATATTATATATTAAGTTCTATATGATGTTATAGATTGTTATAGATAAAGTGAAGAAGTGTATATGATCTATCCCATATATGGGGGATATGGCATAGTGGCACAAGGGCTAGTTTAGGTGTCAGGGAGATGTATATTCAAGTCCTGCCTTAGATACACAGTGGTTACATAACCATGGATAAATCACTTAATTACTCCCTTCCCTCTGTTTTTTAAGGCCAATTGTATTCATGGAAGGAGTTTCAAAACTAGGATGCCCCCAAACTGTTAAAACCACAGATATGTCCACTAAGACAGATAAATAGAGACAAGGAAACAGAACAGAGATAGAGACAAAAAGACAGGTAGAGAAACAGGTAGACAAAGACAAGGAGAGACAAAACCAGAGGGAAAAAACAACTGGGGCAGAGGAAAGAGTATAGAACTTGACTGAAAAGATAAAAATTTAGTAGCGATTCTTTTCTACATAGGCTGATTTTTATTTCTAAAATCAAGAGAGTAAGAAGAGGAAAAAGTAACAGCATAATTAATAACAACACAAAGAATTATTTAAACTCTGATCAATTGTAATGTCCCATCTCAGTCAAGGACAATGAGTGTAAAACATGCAAAGTCACAGGTAGTTTCTGTATCTGTTAGTTTTGCTTATTTTTTTCTTTAATGGAGTAAGGATGAAATTTTGAGGAGAGGGGGAAAATGATTACAGCATAAAAAAACAAAGGCAACAACAAGACTAAAAAAACAGTAAGAGAAAAACTAAGAGGAAGCTTTGACTAAATTATTATGAAGATCTATATGATTTCCACATGGGTGATCTAAGGTTACTATTTCTCTGAACTTCAAAATGAGCTAGTCTTTGCTTTTGTTTTTGTTTTTTTTTTGTTTTTTTTATTAGAAGGGAAAATGTAAATATCCCAAGTATCTTAATGATCATAAGTTTATATGAAAGCTATAAAACAATGTTCTGGGTTGGTAATTAATTGTAATGAATAAGAACAAAGAAATACAGTAAATTTTAAGTAACTCAAACTCCTGCTAAATGTAGCAAAAGTGAAAAAATATTTGATTAGTTGGTGACATGTAGTCAGGAATTTCATAGACTTGATCTTCTACCCCCAAATTAGGAAGTGAGAAAAAGTTTGTCATCATATGTATATATATATATATCTGTCTCTGTGTGTTTCTGTCTCTTTCATTTGCCTCTCTTCTCTTTTCTATTTCTGCCTCTGTTTTTTTTTGAGGGTGTGTGTGTTTCCGTCTGTTTTCTGTCTAAAGAAGCCTCAGAAATAGTGATTAGAAATAGTAATATGAATTCAATGATGATGCTGATATTGTTGGCCTGGTGCTAACTGATAGCTCAATCAACCAAGGAAAGGAAGGATGAAAACATTGGAGTACGTGAACCTTCTTCCTTCACTATATTTGTCACTGATTCAACTGAAGACAAAATTAAGAGCCTACTGATGCTACAGAAATTCTACAGTAAAAATTATGGTGATAATACGAAGCATTTATTAGTGCTTTGGGGTTTGCAAAAGACTTCCAGTATCATCATATTTTATCCTCAAAAAAGATAATTCAAATACCAAAAAAAACTGTATTCAAGAACATAAGAAGTGGAATAAAGTGGAAAGAGGTGGGAGTGTCTAAGAAATGGAAACTTGGAAATAGGAGATGGATACTTAAAGAATACTCTATTCATTGTGGGTAATTCTCAAAAAATTATCCCTCTTTTTCCACATTTGTCCAAATATAGACTATACTTCCAAAATGAAATATATTACAAAGGAAAAATATAATTTTATAGACTTCAAAATCATTCTAATTATAAAGTTCTCTTAAATGAATAAATTCTAAAATTCATTAAATTCTTACTTTTTTTCCCAAACACTGTCCCACACCTTAGAGAAATAAACACAAAAGTGAGACAATCTGTATCCTTAAGGCCTTTATTTTCCTAATAGGAATAAATGACATATATCAGAAAAGTGGTGTCTAGGTGAGAATGTTTGAGCTTTGTTTCAACATTTTAGGAAAAATACATCTCATCTCTATATTACTTTGGTAATTCAAATCATAATATCATTGATTTACAGTAATCAAAGCATCTTGGAAGGGACTTTAGAGATTATTTAGTCCAATTCCCTCATTTTACAAATGAGTCTCAGAAAGATTAAATAATTTGCCCAATTTACATGGCTAGTAAGTGAGGAAGTCAAAATTTGAACTTAAATCTTCTGAATCTAATTGCTCAATCCTGAACTATTCCAAGTGAGAAATAGCAAAGATAATCCCAGATTTGCTTCTTATTCATTCTGTAATGAATTCATTGAAATTTCTTATAATGAATTTCAAAATTCAGCCATCTTCTTATTGTGTACTACATAGGCAATTAACCAGTTCTTTCACCCCACCTCTCCCACTTTTCCATTCACCAAGAATACCTCACATTGGCTGTAATATAGAATATTGTAATAGGAAAGTATCACATTCCATGAACCTTACTGGAAATTTCCAAGAAGTATAGAGGTCATAGGAAAGTCATTTGGAAGTTCAAAATTTATTCTAAACAATTTTGCTTTACTGCTCTGAAGGAGCTATTATCTCACTAATGTGGGTAAATTCTCCACTGGTGAAGAATGAACCAATTATGTTTTGTTTTCTGTAATTCCTGTCCATGTTCTTCCATTCCATAGGGGATCTAGCCAAGTTTTGGAAGCCTTCCTTTATATTGCTTAATATTTTTTGGATACCAGTAACAGATATATCTATTCAAGACATTCACTGTTATCCCTCTCTCTCACCACATCATCTGCTCTTCTTCTCATATGCTGCTTTGATAATGGATTCTTACAAATAAATCTTCATTGATTCATTAGATTGCCTCCTCCTTATATCCATGATGCAACTTATATCTTATATGCAACTTACATTGCCTCTGGGGTTACCTGAAATTTTGATTCTTCTATAATCATGAAGTCCTATGATTTGCAGTTATTTAGTATGACTAGAAAAATAATTATGTTAAAAAGAAGGCTGTTGAAGCATCAAAATACAAATAATAAGAGAATAGCTTTTCTATGTCTGTTCCCACATGCACATGTCTGAGTGCATATATGCACTCTAGTGCTTAAAATTCATTAATGGTAACTTTAAAAAAATCTCAGAGATGATATTATGAGAAAGTGGCCAATTATTAGGATCATAAATTGTATTTCCTAATTATCAATAAAAGCAACCAGTAGTCATCAGCATCGAATGATAATATTAGGAAACCAGGTACTGACAGATGTCTGAGAGTACTAAATAAAACATACTGGTAAAACTCCTCCAGGGAAATTAGATTTATGATATGCTCTTCCCTCATCCACCCTTGTCATCAGAAAATGAGAAAATGATTACAGTGATTTGACCATAGTTGTACACTAGTGAGAGTCAACAATGGTACTCAAACTTGGACTCTGACACTACATCCAGGACACTTCCTATTAACACACTGCCCCTCTAGATGAAGAAGGACTCATGTAAAAGACCTTCCACAATTTATCCACTGTGGAAATGGGAATGGGTTTTATTGACCCAGGAAGGAAGGAAGGAAAAGCCCAAAGGCACTTCACCATGACTATTGATGGCCCTATAAGGACTAGCACCCATATCAGTCAACGTTTAAAAAAAAAGTGTTTAGTTTGTGTTGATAACTATTCAAAACCACTCAATAACTTTCTTCCTCTAAGCAGACTAAAATTGGGAAGAGTTATGGAATGCTGACCAAAAGAACAACCCAAAATAAATTTTACAACAAACACAGATCTACAAGGAAACTCCTTTGTAATGTTTTCCAAAGGGCTGGGTTTTTTGAACATTTTACACAGGAAAATATTATATAGCGGAAACGTCACTTTATAGTCCTTTGGCTGAGACCTTTTTTTATTTTAATGAATGTGATATTTCTGGAAATGTTACACAGAATAAATTTTCCCTGTACTGTATTGGTAAAATAATCCAAAGTTACTTTTTGACTTTCAGAATGAATTTTGAGCAGAAAAGCATTTTAAATCCTTTCTCTGGGACTTTTCCTTCTCCCATGTGGATTTTAGCTCCAAAAGCCCCACCAAGTATCCATCTATAGTACTCTATCCTTCAGGTTAACTAAAGGTAAACAAAGTGACAAACTATCAAATGAGTGGTAAGGAGTTTTCCTTAACAGTTCAATTACCATTAAGTGCTGAAAAATAGGGTGCATGTGAATTCTGCTCTGTATTAAATTACCCCCAGCATTTTAAAAACACCTGGATGGGTTCAAAAAGTAATGCAAGGCTGAGAAAAATATGAATTAATGAATAACACATTTCAGTGATCGAAAGTTTTTTACTTCCATAGACCTATAAATAAAGTGTTCTATGCATATAGTTGGCACCCGTGGATCAAATAATGTTAATGTAAGCAGATGCAGATTTCTAAAGTCTTTTTATGTAGAGTGTGGTTAGTTCCTGCTTTCTATGCTATGTTAATGAATGCCAGGGAGACTGTAAGTGGTATTTTAACTTTTTGTTTACATCGTTGGACACATGCTGAGAGGGCAGTAAGTGCCATTCCTATGCTATCAAGCTCACCACATGGACTTAAAAGGTCCAGGTTTACACAATTAATCACATCTTTTTTTAAATGATTGGGTTTCCCACATTTAACATAATAGACCTTTGTTATTTTTTAATAGCTTTGGCATAAAAGCAATACACTAACTCTTTAAATATAAAGACATAACCTTCATTACAATAAATTGCTACGTTTAATATGTCTGGATTATGATACCCTCCTGATTATCCAATATGGTATTGCATTAATTCTTCCTCCTTCCACCGGAAACAAGTAGCAGAAAATGCAGTGGTAAACTTGGTTGACTTTTCAACAAGTAAATTCTAACTTAAGTGAAGTGGGTTCAGCCAAAATGGACACGTGGATTTGGTTCTTCAGTGTAGCATCAACTTAGGGAACGTTTAAAAATCAGTCAGAGCAATAGAATATTTTCTCACTCAGCAGCAGCAATAACTGGAGATATTGTTTGAATGGTAATAACTTCCTAGTTGCTAGCTATTTTGCTAATAGTCAATGGCAGTAGATTTTTGTCAGCTTACTTTTCAAAGGATATCTTCTTCTGTTGGCATAATGGATATAGGAACAGCTAAATGGTTCTTAGCCCTGGACTCAGGAGGAAAGAGGTTTGAAACCAGCCTCAAACTGACACCTACTAGCTCTGTGACCTTGGGTAAGTCATTTAACACTGACTGCCTCATATCCAGGGCCATCTCCAGTCATCCTGATTCATCTCTGGGCACTGGTTCCAGATGGTTCTGGAAGAGAAAGTGAAACTGGTGACTTAGCACAGGACCTCCCTCACTCAAGTTCAATTCACATGCTTGTCATGGCATCACCTCCCTTGATGTCATGGTCTTCTTCAAGAACAAAGAACAAAAACATCATCATCAATGGATAGAAAGCTGACCTTGAAACCAAGAAATCCTAAATTCAAGGTTCACCTTAGACACATACTCCTGGTGGACCTCGATAGTTTCCTTAATCTTTTAGTACTCCAGATTTGACTTTAAGACTGCAAGTTAAAGTAAAGGTTCCAGCCCAAATTGGTAAACTGAGGAATTCCCTATACCAGTGAAATGACAGACCCAGGTCTATTCCTATCCTCTTATTTATCCCATTTGATTTGATCCACAAACCTGTATGAGAACAATCAGACTGGTATTTTTGTACTCATGCTACAGAAGATGAACCTGAGACCTAGAGATGATTTCCCTAAGACTACACAATTAAGAATGACAGAGTCAGGACTAGAACCCAAGTTTCCTGCTATATCCAGTACCCTCTTCCATTCTTTTCTTCAGATCATATAAATAAACTTGCTCATCCTCTTATCAAATGAAAAATTTTCACTAGATGATTTCAAAGATGCTTTCTTTAAGAGGTTCTAATCCCAGAGACTATAAAATACATGAAACTTTTGGATGAAAGTAACAAATTATTGACTTCCATGAGAAGGTGATCACTTTGCTATCAATTGTCACAGGATATGGAAAAGGAGAGGATAGGTAAAGCATAGTCAAATACAAAGGTTTTTTTCAAACCATAATCTTATTATGTAATTGTACTATCTCTTATGTTTTATTTTTTTTCCTTAAGGATATGATTTCTCTCTCAATACAACTTAGATCAATGTATAGCTTAGAAACAATGTAAAGGTTGCCTTCTGTAGTGGGATGGGGGAAGGAAGTGAGATTGGGGACAAATTGTAAAATTCAAAAATAAATAAAAGTACTTAAATCCAAAAAAGTAATAAAGAACAACTTGAATAAGCAAAGAATAAAAAAGGTGTTTTTTTCATTCAAAGAGAGGGTTGGGAAGAAGGTAGGTAGTGCATAGTGAATAGAGCATGGGCCCTGGAGTCAGGAGGATCTGAGTTTAAATCTGGCCTCAGATACTCAATAATTACCTAGCTGTGTGGTCTTGGGCAACTCACTTAACCCCATTCCCATTGCCTTGCCAAGTATATGTGTGTGTGTGTGTGTGTGTGTGTGTGTGTGTGTGTGTGTGTGTGTGTGTGCAAAGAGAGAGTTGGGACTCAGAAGTTTCTATTGGCTGGTACTGAGACTACACTTTTGGGTTTTCTACTAAAGGATCCTTGGTAGATTGGTAGTGTAAATCAATCTATTATTCCTGGAAATATTAAAGATTAATGTAAGAATAGGCCTCCATTTCAATCAGTATGCAAACTGAGTGAGCATTTATTTATGCAACACTAGAAGAGAGGGGAGATAGTGACTGATCATAGTTAACATGATTTTTTTAAACATTGTCATACCAAGTAGAAAAATCCATGTATGAATAGGAATTTTCTATTTATTTCAGTTTCCCTTTATGTACTGTCTTTCCCTGTTAGAAGGTAAGTTCCTCAAGGGCAAGGCCATCTTTTTTTTGTTTGTATTTATATAATTCCCAGCACTTAGCACAGCCTGGGACATAGTAAGCTTAATAAATGCTTGTTAATTTGAAAGGTTATCTACAATCAAAAGATATGACTTCACCACCAAGAAAATACAGTTTGGTGTAAAAAAAAACACCCAAACAAACAAAAAGTATTTGGAGAAAAGGAGAAATGACCTTGGTAAGTGAAGCAGCTTGTGGTCTAAAAAAGTATTGATTTGAAAAATGAAATTTTGAATTCTTGTCCCAGTTTATCACACACATGACCTTGTCTAGGTTATCATCCCCTCCTTGAATATAAATTTACTCATATTCAAAACCACCATTGATAATAATCAATGTCAGACCATTTCTTCCCTTGGAATAATTAGCACCAAAATTTACCCTGGAAGGCAGGATGAGATATAGCCTCATATCAACATTAAAGATAAATTCAGTGGAGTAGGCAGTAGTGGTGGAGGGTAGTCAGTGGAAGAGGAAATGGACCGTCAGATAGTTCACTATTTTAACAAATTATTCTTGCTAACTAGGTGCTAAGCTCAGTTCTTCCCTAGCTATTAAAAGACTGCAAATGTTGTCAATGATCTTTAAATTTCACTGTGATGAGGCAATGTCCCATAGTCCTGCCCAATTACTTACAGCTCTAGCCATGCCCTGACTACTCCACAGGCTTTTTCCTGAAGATGAGATGAAATAATTGCAAAAGCACTTTGTAAATTGTATGTGAGCTACTGATGATCACTGAGGAAAGCCATGATAGGAAGAGTGATACCACTATGGGTAACTACTGATTATCAAAGACTATTTGATAGCTGAATCTTAACCATGACAGCCTGCTAAGCCAGTGGACTCAAGGTCCGATAATTTACAAGAGAGAGACAGAAACAGAGAGGAAAGCAAGGGACAGAGAAAGGCATAGAGATACCAAAGAAGAAGGAATTAACAATGTGTCCTATAACACAATGTCCTGACATTTGATCTGAGGATGTCAGGCATTAGAGAGAGGAGAAAGATTAAACTAATTCTGCTGAGCTAACCACTGCTCTTATTGTATTCTTTGTACCATTGTTTGTTCTTTATGATTTTTAGAATTTTTGTCAAATTCAGGTTAATTCTCTCCTTTTGGTAGTTATGGAGACATGTGCCCTTTATACAGCAAACTTTTATTAATGCATTATTGTTTTTGCTTAATTATTTTCCTTTGCTACAAGGCTGGATTCTTCGTTACATGAAGGCAAGATTGCAAATTGGTTAGAGAGCTAGTCTTGACAAATGAGTAGAGAATTGGCTTTGACCTAGGAATATAATAAAATAATAATAATAAAATAGCATTTATTTAATGCTTTAAGTTTTATAAATCATTTTATAAGTATTATTTCATTTTATCATCACAATAATCATAGGAGACAGAAGTGATTTTTATCCCCATTTTACAGATGAAGAAACTGAGGTTGATAGAAATTAAGTGAATTGTCCAGCTAGCAAATATATGAGGTCAGAGTTGAACCCAGGTATTTGAATCCAGGTTAGCCCTCTTTCTATTACACTGGGTTCAAGTCTTACTTCTGAGATATGCCACCTCTGTAAACCTGAGCTAATCCCCTAGCTTTTCAGTGCTTTAGAAAAAGTTCCAATAATGGAAGTTGCAAGAAGATTCCAATCTATATTGGTATTCAGGGTTCTTTCATCTGGGAACTCCAAATAACAATGAAATCAAAGGACCAGTCCCTATCCCTACTATTTTTTTTATTATAAGAGAATATTGGGTGATTTTATTGTAAATTTTGGTGGTGCAGAGGAAATAAAAAAGACTGTGATGTAAAAATAAAGGTTATCAGATTTATTTTTAAAAATAAGAAGTAGGTGTATAATAAAAGTGGAAATGCATTTTGAATTTAAGTATAGTGATAATTTCACTTCTAAAAATGTTGGTCATAAATTGTCATAAATAAATTTTGCATATACATACAACAGCTTAGGACTAGTGGGACAGTATGAGAAAATATACAGGCTACTCTTAATCACAATGCATACTCAGAGATTAAATTATACTGGTAAAAAAATACAAGGAACTCAGAGAAAGAAAATAGATGAAATAAAGCAGTATGAGGGAAAAAAATGTACCAGTGACAACAATGAAGCAAATGTCAACAATACGAGAGAGAGAGAGAGAAAGAGAGAGGGAGAAAGGGAGAGAGAGAGAGAGTTGAATTTTTATGCATTGTAAAGAACACTGTGATCCTGGTAATGAGAGCATAAGTGGTGTAATACATGAATTTTGACAGAAGGATCACTATTTACTCTGAGACCTTCCTTGGTTCAGACTTTTGATCAGAACTTCCCAGGGACCCATGTCAATATCCCCATGCTCTCTGGTGTCTAGTCTAGAGTATGCTCATAAAGGAATTAATTCTTTTTTTTTTTTTGGAAAAGTAATTTTTTCAAACACCAATTATTTATTGTTGTTATTAAACTTCAGTCAATAGATTTCCAGTCTGGGTGATGACTTCATTCATTGATACTTCTACTGCATTACTTTAAAAAAATTATTTATTTTTCCAACATGCATTTTTGCAAGGTTTTGAGTTTTATATTTTCTCCCTCCCTGCCCCTCCCCCTTATAGAAAGCAATCTGATATAGGCTGTACATTTATAATAATACTAAATATTGATCACATTTTGAGAGAAGAATCAAATCCAAATGAGAGAAAGAAAGCATTAAAGAGCGATAAAAACAATACATATGATGACTTTTAAAAATTAAAGTTAATAAGCTTTGGTCTTCATTTAAACTCTGCAGACCCTTCTCTGGTTATTGATGGTATTTTCCATCACAAGTCTTTTAAAATTGATTTTGATTCTTGTACTGCAGAAATGAACAAGTCCATTATGGTTAATCATCACTTCATGTTGTTGTTAGTGTGTATAATGTTCTTCTGGTTCTGTTCATGTCACTCCACATCAGTTCATGCAAATCTTTCCAGGCTTTTATGAAATTCCATCCCTCATGATTTCTTATAGAAAAATAGTGTTCCATCACATACCCATACCATAATTTGTTCACTCATTCCCCAATTGATAGGTGTCCCTTCAATTTCTAATTCTTTGCTATGGAAAAAAAAAGCTGCTGTGAACATTTTTGTACATATGGGACTTTTTACCTTTTTCCATGATCTCTTCAATATATAGACCCAGTAATCTACAGGTCAATTAGGTGGAGCAGTGAATAGAGCACTGGCCTTGGAGTCAGGTGGATGAGAGTTAGAATCCTGCCTCAGATGCTTGACTCATCCTAGTTGTGAAACTTCAGGCAAGTCACTTATATTTCCTCTCATTTAGGGTCATCTCCAATAATCCTGATTCATATCTGGCCACTGTAACCAAAAGGCTCTGAAAGAAAAAGTGAAGCTGAAGACTTAAGCATAGGACCTCCTCACTTAAGCATAGGACCTCCTCACTCCAATCCAATTCCCATGCTTTTCATGGCATCACCTCCCTGATGTCATGGTCCTCTTCAGGAATGAAGGACAAACAGACCCAGTAGTGGTATTGCTTGGATCAAAGGGTATGCATAGTTTTACTGCATAAAGGAATTCATGCTAAAGCCCTGTCTTAAGTACTATTAGAAGAATTGCTATGGAAAACATTGGAAATAAAGTGAGAATAAAGGAAATACAAATAGCTAAAATAATTTAGAAAAACAAATGTGCCCATAACAGGTGAGGGAGGGAGGAGAGATGTAGGGAGGAATTGGAGTCAAAGAACTACTGTGAAACTAGTGCACCACTGGAATTAAAGCTGCAAAAGGTTCTGTCTCCCAAGAAGCTTTGTACTAAGCTGTCTCAAATACTTTAGAAAGCAATGTTAATGAAGAGTGCAAGAATCCTCACCTTAAATTAGTTTAAGTGCTGAAGCAAATTGAGTTTCATCAATCTAAAAATGCATATTTCATAAATGGAAAAGACACCAATGGTATAGGTGCAAAATCCTGGTTCATTTACTGGAACATATCCATGACAACTTTTGTCTTCTGCATAAGACTCTTTATATGTGCATTGCAACCATTTCTTACAAGCCATAACCAATGTCTTAGAAGAAGTTTCACTTTGTTGGAGTTACACCTCTGTTCTATCTTCCATGTATAAAGAAATATTCTCTCTTTTTAAAAAAAAAATTATTTATTTAGTGCAATGGAGTTAAATGCCTTGCCCAAGGTCACATAGATAGGCAATTTTTAAGTGTCTGAGGTTGTATTTGAACTCAGGTACTCTTGACTCCAGGGTCAGTGCTCTATCCACTGAACCTTCTACCTGCCCTTTTTTTAAAAAAATTTATTTATAAAGAGATATTCTCGCCAAATATCAAGGACTTTGTTTGTATCACAGTGTGTACATTATTTCCCAGATTTAAGAAATGTACATCATGACTCTGAAAGAATACAAGTTTGAATTGAGTCAACATCCTCCACTCTACCACTTAAAATATGCTTCAGGGAGCCAAGATAGCAACTATGAAGGCAGTATCTCCCAAGAACTCCAACCCCCCAAACACCCAAAAAAACAAACAAAGGATGTCTCTAGTCAAAATTTAGCGGGACAGAACCCACAGAAAGACTGAGTGATACATTTTCCCAGTCCAAGATAACTTAGAACTTCCACAGGAAAGATGTGCTTCACCAGGACCAGGGGTTGGGAAAAAAGCCACTGTTCAGCCCAGCCCAGCCCAGCCCAGCATAGCCTAGCTCAGCTCAGCACAGAGATCACCTGCAATAGCTTAAAGGGGCAGTGAGAGAACTCTCCTGCACCTGGGTGAGTGTAGAGTGAGAGGAGCACAGGTCACAGAATCTGTAGCGAGAATTGGGAGAAAGCAGCCTGCATCCCCAGAGACGGTAAGGGAAGTCTGCAGAGATCTCACTGCTCTCCCTGAGGTAGGACTCTGCTGTTTGCCTGCACTCACATATTGCAGTTTGGGCTTCCATACTAAATAACCAAGCTGGATCCCACCTTATAGCCCCAGGGCAGAGGGAACTAGGGACCATCTACATATCAAAATGCAGGCTAGAAAGCATAAAACCTTGGAGGAATAAAGGTGCCCCCCCCCAAAAAAAAACCCTCAAAGTCTTGGAAGTGCTGTAAATTAGTCTTGGGCTGAGGAAATGAGTAAACAGCAGAAAAAGAAGGATCTTACCACAGAGAATTATTTTTTTTCCCATGGAAGATCAAATCACATACTCAGATGATGACAAAATCAAAGATTCCATATCCAAAACCTCTAAGAGGTCAAATGGGCTCAAACTATGCATGAGCTCAAAAGAGACTTGGAAAAGCAATTAAGGGAAGTGAAGGAAAAATTAGGAGGAGAAATGAGAGAGATGCAGAAAAATCATGAAAACCAAATCAAAAGCTTGGTGAAAGCTATACAAAAGATATACAAAGATATTCAGAAAAATACTGAAGAAAATAATATGTTAAAAACCAGTTTAGGCCTAATGGGAAAGGCAAAACACAAGGCAAATGAGGAGAAGAATGCCTTAAAAAAGCAGAATTAGACAGCTGGAAAAGGAAATAAAAAAGCTCTCTGAAGAAATAACTCCTTCAAATGCAGAATGGAACTAAAGGAAGCTGATGACTTTGCAAGAAATCAGGAAGAAATAAAACTCTTCCAAGAAATCCAAAAATTAGAAGAAAAATGTGAAAAATCTCATTGGAAAAACAACCAACCTCAAAAACCGATCCAGAAGAAATAATTTTAAAATTATTGGACTATCTGACAGCCACAACCAGGAGAAGAGCCTAGACTTCATTTTTCAAAAACTAATACAGCAAGATTGCCCTGAGATCCTAGAAGCTGAGGTAAAATAGAAATCAAGAGGATACACTCATCACCCCGTGAAAGGGATTCCAAAATAAAAACTTCCAGGAATATTATAGTCAAATTGCAAAACTCCCAAATAAAAGAGAAAATTCTAAAAGCTGCCAGAAACAAGACAATTCAACTACCAAGGCTTGATAGTCAGGATTACACAGGATCTGGCAGTATCTACATTAAGGGGTCATAGGGATTGGAATATGATATTCTGGAAGGCAAAAGATCTTGGTTTACAACTAAGAATCAATTACCCAGCAAAACTGAACATCCTCTTTCGGGGAAAAGATGGACTTTCAGTGAAACGGGGGACTTTCAAACTTTCCTATCGAGATGACCAGAGCTGAACAAAGTGTTTGATCTCCAAGTACAGGACTCTGGTGAACCATAGAGGGAGTGGAAGAGAGGGACTAACTATGAGGAACATGATTATGTTGAACTGTTTGTATTCCTGCACAAGAAGAAGATATTAATAATTCATATGAACTTTCTCATTTATAAGAACTGTTAGAAGGAGCATATATAGACAGCACATAGGAAGGAGTGGAATATGATGGTATGATGTGGTAAAGGGTTGGAGTCAATGGGCAATGGGGAAAAGTACTGGGAGGAAGGAAAAGGAGATGAAGAAGAAGCTGAGAGATTTCACATGAGAGTCAAGAAAAAGCTTTTTCAATCAAGTGGAGGTGGGGAAGGCAAAGGAGAATGAGTGAGCCTTTATTCTCATTGGAAATGGCTCAGGGAGGAAATGACATGCACACTTAATAGGGTGAGGAAATATGACTTGCCCTGGAGAAGGATGGAAAGAAAGGGACAGGATAAGGGTGAATGGGGGGGAGGGAATGGGGGAATATGTGATAGAAGAGAGGGAAGATCGAGGGAGAGGGGACTCAGATGCAACACACTTTTGGACAGGGCCAGGATGAAAGGAGAGAGCGAACAGAATAAATGAGACTGGGGAGGAATAGAGTGGAGGTACAGCTAGTAATAGCAACTGAGGGAAAAATATTGAAGCAACTTCTCTGGTGAACTTTTGATAAAGAAAGCAACTCACCCCTGAGACAGAGCCATTGGAATCTGAACACAGACTAAAGTACATTTTTCTCTCTCTCTTTCTCTATTCTTGAGGTTTCTCATCTTCTTGGGCGGGGAGGAGGTTTATGTTTACTCTTATGTTTACTCCTATAACATTCAATTTACATCAATATATGACATGGAAACAATGTAGAGACTATCAGACAGCCTTTTCTGGGGGACAGGAGGGAAGGGAGGAGGGGAGGAAAATTGTAGAATTCAGAGCCTTGCAAAAAAATGATGGGTGCATATTACTATTGTGTATATAATTGGAAAACAAAATGTTAAAATGTTTTTTTTAAAAAATAAAAAATATATGCTTCAAAAATCAGTGAGGCAGATACTGAACAGAATCCTTTAGCCAAATATCTGGTGGAATTGACTGTCATTAACTATGACATGGGATACTATTTTTGAGACACTTTTGAGACACCTGCTGCTGCTGTTTCTTGTCTGTGCCCAAAGATATTCAGTCAAGGCAAACAGAACCTAAACAAACCAAAGGAAGATAAAGGGAAGAGAGCAAAGGGAAAGCATCCTTTCTCTCAGTAGAGCAATAAGTACTACAGATATAAAATTCAGTATGCACACCCAAATACAGTCATTTTATTGGTGCATTGGTTGACTTTGGTTAAATGTTTTGGAGTATTTGTTGCTTTTCTATTATGTTATATTCCATTGGGTGTGGAGAGCATAGTAAAAAATAACCTTGTGGTATAAAAAGAAAATTAATAATCAAAGTTATGAAACTTTTCCTCAATCTGATGAATAATAAATCTAGATAAATTTGAACAAAAGACACAATAATCTCCTTTCTAACTTGATTTTTCAAACCAATTGATTTTTAAGGCTCTGAATTATATACTTTGGTTTCAATCATTTACAAGTAATTTCTAAACTGGATTCTAATTAAAGGAAGAAACTTCCTGTCCCTGTTGATAATTTGTCATGATGAATTAAAGATAACACTAAAGGTTAAATATGCTTTTAAAAATGCTCTGAATGTAAATTTTGGAATAGTATTTGTTCAGGAATTTAAATTTTAAGAACCTAGAATCCAACAAACCTTATTTTCTGCTGAAACGTCATTGGCATATATGGGACAGAAGCAGTTAGCATCATCAATTTAGAAAACCAGTATAGTGCAATGTTTTCAGAGCCAGAGCTCTGGATTTCAGTCCTGTCTCATTCCTTAGATAAGTTCCTCAACCTTACTTGTATTCTTAATAACATTTAAAATAGAATTGAGCTAAAGACTACTTCCAGATCTAAATGATATTACAGCTAAAGATGTAGAGATGGGGGTTCAACTTTCTTTTTTAGGTCCTATACATAATCTTTAACAGATCTAGAAATTGTAGTCTATTCTTCCTCCTAATTATATATTCTCCATCTCTCTAATTGCTAATCAGCTCTTAAAGAAATTTGGATAAAAATTCTATCAGACTAAGTTATTCTTTATTTTTCAAGAGAATTGGAAGATGCCTGTGAATCAGCTGGTGTGTATTTATTGCTTGATGGGAGCAGCAGCAGCAACTTAAAAAAAATCAAGGCTTCCAGGGAAAAAAGTAAAATATACCAAAAAAGAAGTACCCACTAGATACAAGTGAATTTATACATTGAGACATTGTGCCAACTTGAAAGTAGAGTTGCCATAACTAGATGTCAATAAGTTGAGCTGTTTGGAATGACAGATGCTATTGGCAAACATGAATTAAATATAGATTGCTAAGGTGGAAGAAAGGGAGAGAGGGAGGGAGAGGGGGAGAGAGAGAGAGAGAGAGACAGAGAGAGACAGAGAGAGACAGAGAGAGAGATATGAAAGGATGACAGATGTTGATGATTAGAAAGATGGATAACTAGAAATGGATGAATGAATGACTAAATTGATAAATTAGTTTATTTGTCATTTCCAACATAAAACATTCTATCTCCTGCCTCTATATACATTTGCTTGCCTTTACCTAGCTCCTCCTCCACCTCTGTAATTTGCCTCTTGAAACTCCTTGTTCTCTTAAAGTCTCACCTCATGAAACCTTTCCAACACTAAGCCTTCACTGTTCACTCCAGCTCTCAAAAGCATAGTTTTAAATTTAAAATTGAAACCAGATAGAGTTCATCTTCCAACTCTTCCTTGTATATATTAGGCACTAGGCCCTGAGGTTAAAGGACTAGATCAAGATCATTCACATCCAGGATGGTTTTTATTTTCCCCATACTTGTGTTCTATCTCCCACCAAACAATTAATTTTGAATTAACTTTACATGTTATATTTCTTATATAGAAATGTAATATACCTCACCACACACACACAGAAAAATGTGAGGTGAGCTCTTTTAAGGGCAGAGATTGTTGCATTTCTTACTTTCTTTCCTCTACACTAGTACAAAGCTTTGCACATAATAAGCACTTAATAAATATTTGTTGAATGAATCAATTAAAGGATGTTGGACCCCTTCTCCTTCTCTCCTCATACCATACTATATAGAGATGATAATAGTCCTATGAATTTAAATTACTATCATAATAAGGGACAAAAATAATCAAATAAAGTTAACAAAGATCTATTTAACACCTATTCTTTTGCTGGTACTATACTAAGCACTGGAGTTACAAAGAAAGGGAGGAATGAGTCAATACTCTGAAAGAGGTCACAATCTAATAGAGGAAACAATATGCAAATAATTTTATAAAAATAAGACTTGTATAGGAAAAAATGAATATTATCTTAGAGAAGATATTAGCATTAAGGAGAATAAGAATATACTTTTGCAGACAATGGTATTAAATCTGAAGAAAATCAGGAAATATGAATGAGGAGAGAGAAGATTCAAGGCATTTTGTTTTTGTTGTGATTCAAGTCATTTCAACTTTTCACAATATCATTTGTGGTTTTCTTGGCAAAGTTAACTGCAATGATTTTGCTATTTCTGTCTCCAGCTCATTTTATAGATAGAAACTAAGGCAAATGAGTTTTAGTGATTTACTCAAAGCCACATAGCTAGCAAGTCTCTAAGGTCAGATTTGAATTGATAAAATGAGTTTTTCTGAACACATATCTAGCACTCTCCACTGCAATACCTACCTGACTCATTTCAGACTAGAGGACAGCAAATAAAAATGCTGAGAGTTGGGAGATGGAATATCTTGTATGAGGAGCATAAAGGAAGCCAATGACACAGAATCACAAATAATATAGAGGAAAGTAAAATGTAAAAGACTAGAAAGGTAAAAAGAGGCCAAATTAAGAAGGGCTTTAACTACAATTAGAGAAATTTATATGAGATTCTGGGAATAATTGAGAACCACTTGGATTTTATTGAGTAAGGGAAGGTTGGGGAGGAGGTATGATGAAAACATCGTTCAAAGACAAACTGAAACACCTTGATTTCAAATGAAAACTTAACCACAAAGTAATCTAACCTTACCTAACAAAGTTAGTAGATGACTAAATGTTACTAGATTGTGAGTGATTCACTGTCATTCCCAAGGGCAAGTTTTCCTTGACATCTCAGGAAGAAAAATACTCAGAGATATAGACCTTTAAGGAAGTTGCAGGATATAAAATAAACTCACACAAATCATCAGCATTTCTATATATTACCAAGAAAAACAATCAAGAAGAGTTATAAGGAGAAATTTGATGTAAAAACACTTCAAACTGTATAAAATACTTGGAGTCTACCTGCCAAGAAACACACAAGAATATGAATATGATTATAAAATATTCTTCAAAGATATATTTAAGTAATTGGAGAAATATTAATTGCTCATAGCTAAGCCAAGTCAATATAATAAAAATATAATACTACCCATATTAATTTTCTTGTATGGTGCCATACCAATTAAGAATCACTTCATAGAATTAGAAAAAAATAACAAAATTCATCTGTAGTAAAAGAAGTTTAACATTTTAAGAGAATCAGTTAAAATGCAAAGGAAGGGGGCCAACAAATACCAAATTTCATAAAAGATAGGTATGAAAACAATTGCTAAAAATATTTGCAGATCAATGGAATAAATTAGGTATACAATTAGCAGTAATAAATGAAAATAATAATCTAGCGTTTCATAAAACCAAAGATCCAAGCTTTGATCAAAATTATTGGGAAAACTGGAGAATAGTTTGGCAGAAACTAGATATAATCCAACATATCACATAAATATACCAAAACAAGGTCAAAATAGATACATAATTTAGACAGGAAAAGTAGTATAATAAGTAAATTAAGGGAACATGAGAAAAACTACCTTTCAGATTTATGGATGGGGAGTAACTTATGACCAAATAAGAGGTAGAGAGGATTATGAGAAGTAAAATGGATAATTTTGATTATGAGAAATTAAAAAGATCTTGCACAAGCAAAACTAATTCAGTCAAATTAGAAGAAAAGCAAGAAACTAGAAAGGGGGTTATATAGCAAGTTTGTTTCTGATAAAGGTCTCATTTCTCAACAAATAGGAAATTGGGGTGGCGAGGTAGTGCAGTGGATAAAGGACCGGCCTGGAGTCAGGAGTACCTGGGTTCAAATCTGGTCTCAGACACTTAATAATTACCTAGCTGTTTGGCCTTGGGCAAGCCATTTAACCCTATTTGCCTTGCCAAAGACTAAAAAGAAGAAATATATAGGAAATTGAGCCAAATTTTAACATAATGTTGATAAAAGGATATCACCAGGCAACTTACAATGGAAGAAATCAAAATTATCAACAGTCACATAAATTTGTTCTAAATCGCTAATAATTAGATAAATGAAAATTAAAACAATTATGAGGAACCACCTGATACCCACCAGATTGGTTAAGATAAAGGAAAGAATATTACAAATACTGAAGGGGATGTGGGAAAATAGGTTTATTTATGCACTCTTGGTGGAGGTATAAAGTAGTCCAACGATTCTGGAGAACAATTTAGAACTATGTGCAAAGGACTATAAAAGTATGCACATCCCTTGATCCAGAAATATAGCTACTAGGTCTATATTGCAAAGAGATCAATGAAAAAAGAAAAAGGACCAATGACAGTAATGCATTGTTGGTGGAGTTGTGAACTGATCCACCATTTCTGGAGGGCTATTTAGAACTGTGCCTAAAGGGCAATAAAACTGTGCATACGCTTTGATCCAATAATAAAACTACTATGTCTATTTCTCTATTAAAAAGGGGGAATAGACCCACACACATACAAAAATGTTTATAGCACAGTTGTTATATTGGAAAAGAACTGGAAATTAAGGGACTGAACCTAGTCATGATATAAGAATGTGATGGAGTATTATATACATACATATATACACACACATAGGTGTATATATACATATATATCTACATATATATATGTAGATATATATATATAAATTATGAGTGACAACTTTAGAAAAGTCTGGGAAATCTTGCATGAACTGATGCTGAGTGAAGTAAGCAGAACCTGAAAAAACATTGTACATATTAACAGAAAGATTGTGAGATAATCAACTCAGCAGGACAATCCTGCTTAAGGACCATCCTGAGAGACCTGCTATGGTTGTTTGTTTGTTTGCTTTTTGGTTATTGTAGTTTGTTATTGAAGAAAAACAAAATGATATCACAATATTTGAGACAAAATGCCATCCATATCCAGAGAAAAAACTATGAAGTCTGAATGCAGAGCAAAACATAATATATTCACTTTTAAAAGTTTCTATTATGTTCTTTCTTTCTCATGTTTTTCCCTTTAGTTCTAATTTCTCTTTCACAATATGCCCAGTATGAAAATGTGTTCAACACAATTGAAAATGTACAATTTACCTCAGATTGTTCCCTGTCCTGGGAAGGAGGAAGGTTAGGGAGTTGTTAGAAAAATATACACCTCAAAAACTTTTTCCATGCAATTGGGAGAAAAAAGTATTTTTTATTTTATTTTTTAAAAATTTAGTAGCTCTTTTAGTGGTGGCAAAGAATTGGAAATTAAGTGTGTGCCCATCACTGGGGAAATGACTAAACAAGTTATGGTATGTGACTGTGATGGAATATTATTGTGCTGTAAGAATAGATGAAGGGGGTGTAGCTAAGTGGCACAGTAGATAGAGAACCATCCTGGGAGTCAGAAGGACCTGAGCTCGAATTTGACCTCAGCCTCTTAACACTTACTAGATGTGTGACCCTGTACAAATCACTTAACCCTGATTGTCTCCTAAAAAAAGAAAAGAATAAATGAAGGGGACAATTCCAGAAAAAGCTGGGAAGATTTATATGAACTTATAAAAATCGAAGTGATCAGACAGAAAAACAATATTATAGAGATAATCAACTGTGAAGACCCTTGGGTCAATACTTCAATCCCAACTCCCAAAGATCCGATGATAAAGAGTACTATCCACCTCCACATAGAGGACTAAAAGACTCAGTACAGATTGAAACATATTTTTTCCTTCTTTATTTTTCTTGGCTTTTTTTTCCCAGAGCATGGGTAATAGGGAAATGTGTTTTGCATGACTTCATATTTATAATGGGTATCATATTTCTTGCTTTCTCAATAGTTGGGAAAAGAGGTAGAGGGAAGGAAAAATTCTGAAAATGAAAATAAAAATAAAATTAAAAAAAAATTTAAGCCACCATTCTAACAACCAGTAAGCAAAGATGCATATTATAAGCAATCAAACTCATTGTTCCCAAAGTGAGTATCAAATGTAAGGGTGTTTTTGGTTTTTCCCCTTGGTTATTACTCCTGGAAACTATTTGTATCTTTTGAGCTCATATTGACTACTTTATATGATCCTCATATTTGCTACTTGTTTACTTATATTTAACAAGTCATCTCTGTGATTTATTAGTAATTCAATAACACAGGATCAGTGTTTTAGTTCACTTTATGCTATAGTTTTAGTGACTTTATGAGTCTTTATAATAATGTAATAAAAAAGCATCCTGGTGCTTTTTCTATTTGTTCTATTAAATGACTTTGCTCTAGGGTAATTGGCATTTGTCATAGGGACTCCCTTTTAATATACCAGCTGTACTTCTGACTCATTCATTTCTTCCTTCTTTAAATGTTTTTCAATAAATTAAATAAGTAAGTCATTAGAAACAACTTATAGGATATGTATATTAAATTAAGTTAATTAGAAACTATTATTTTTATACCAGACTATAGAATTTAGCATCATAATATCCATATTAATGCCTCAATTTGAAAAGAAATCAATTTTAGCATGTTTTTGATCAAAGTAAGTATCTATGAATGTCCAAAAGAAACATTGAGACCCTTCTTTACAAAAGGAAGGAAATTATTCATGGAGAATCCCTGACATATTCTTCCAAAGACTCATAGGTGAAGATACTAGGTATAGACCTGATATAGATGCACTTAATGTCGATAGTGAGAACTATCTGTATAAACATCAACCAAACTGACTCTGAATAGTAAGATACAAAGGTGATAGACACCATTTTCCATTATTCATTTTGAAAATATTCTCAGGGCGGCTAGATGGTGCAGTGGATAGAGCATCGGCCCTGGAGTCAGGAGTACCTGAGTTCAAATCCAGCCTCAGACACTTAATAATTACCTAGCTGTGTGACCTTGGGCAAACCAATTAACCCCATTGCCTTGCAAAAAATACTTAAAAAAAGAAAATATTCTCTTTTCATTAAAATTTAAAACTTGTAAAATAAAGGTTTTTTGAAGCTTGTCAAATAGCTTTAACTTATAACAAGGAGTAAGTTATCTGATCTTTCAAATGGACAGGAAGAGCTGGCATTCTTTGCTCTCCAATTATTTTAAATATCTTTATTCAAAAAAAATCAAAATTTTTTCAATGACTCATTTCCTCAGAAGAGCAAACTCCAAGTGTCACACATTCATCTAAATCTGAACTAAATTTTTTCCTGCTTAGAAAAAATACCTAAAATCTAAATTGTCAGTGCTCTCCACCTCCTTAAATTATCTTGTATTTGCTCAATTATTTGCATGTTGATCCTTTCAATTAGCTCCTGAAGAGCAATTTTTTATGAAACAAGTATAATACCAATACCTAAACCAAGAGAAGCAAATCATTCTCTTTGACTTTGGATTCCAGACACATGACATAGTGGCTTGCACATAGTAGGTTTAAAATGCATACTTATTGAACTGAAATCAGTTTCATGAGAGATGAATTAATGTAATCTCTACCTCACTTCTCCAGTGAGCCTCATCCATTGAAGTCAAACAGATTTCTAAGCTGAGAATTTACTACTAAATCTTTGTTCCAGACAAGTACTTAGAATTTGAGAACAAAAATTCCCTTCAGTCTTATTTCAAACAAGCATATAGTCTATGTACTATGCACTCTGCAATTTAGAGGTTCAGGAAATCACAGCAGGCGGCATCTTATAAGTAGTATATACATATTTATATATTTAGCTTGTTGCCAATCACATATGCTCTGTGATATCACTGGATCTGTACTGGGAAAACTCAACATCCTTCAGTCCCTTGGGTAATGTGTCTAATATTTTTTTAATGGCTTCCTTGAAAGCTCTAGGATTGGTACCCACTAGGATTTGTCACGCATGGTTTTATTTTGAAGTTTTACTTCATTACTTTTCATCAGAGTTTCCTACCTGCATTCCAGACATTATGACTAGATTCATAAACTTGCATATAATATACATATGAAATCATGTTTCCTACTTGGAGGCTTCACCAAAATTCCATCTGTCTGTTCCTTTTTTAAGTTGTTAAGTTTTCCACATTGAAAACATAGATTTTGGATAGAATTACCAGCCAGTACCTTTTGCCAAAATTTCCTTAAAGCTATGTATGATACAATGCAATGCTTCTTTTGAAGTGTTTGAAAGGTTTTGTATGTTTATCAAATATTTTCAAAATAAACCTAAAGGCACTATGTGATAGACACTGTGCTAGGTGCTGGGGATACAAAGAGAGTCGAAAGCAATAACTGAAAAGGATTTAAGTCCCCAGCAGAAGAGAACAAATTGACTAGAGTATAGGAGATGGGGCCAGGAAGTTCTAAGTGAAAATCCTGATCCTAGGGGTGGCTATGTTGTGCAGTGGATAGAGCATTGGCCCTGGAGTAAGGAGGACCTGAGTTCAAATCTGCCCTCAGACACTTAATAATTACCCAGCTGTGTGGTCTTGGGCAAGCAGCCAATCCTGTTGCCTTGCAAAAAAAACTAAAAAAAAAAAGAAAGAAAAAGAAAATCCTGACCCAGGCTCTTGCAAGTTGTTGACTCTTGAAAGTCATTTAACAACTGTAGCAATTGAATAGAGAATAGAGTGGAATGGATCTTTACCTGTACCAGGCTGACCCACAGTAGGCTATTCTAGTAATCCAGATATGAAGAGATGAGAACTACACCATGTGGGATTAGTATGGGGAGAGATAAGGAGACATATTCAAGAGATGTTTCAAAAGGTGAATTTGGCAGCTCTTGGCAACACATTGGATGTCATAGGTACCAGATAATGAAGAGTTGGGGATGATATTATATAGCTATAAACCTGGATAATTTAGAGGGTGGTGATGGAAAAAAGTAAGGAATTCTAAGTACATTCTTGGGATATGGAAAGGCACAAAAACAAGAGATGGATTATTATATCTGAGAAAGAGCAAGAAGACCAGCATGACTGACCACAGAATAGAAAGGGAAAATAATATGTCAAAACCTTGGAAAGGACCAGGTGGTAAAGAGCTTCACCGTCAAATAAAGGAGATTATATAATAATTACCTAGCTGTGTGGCCTTGGGCAAGTCACTTAACCCCATTGCCATGCAAAAAAAAAAAAAACAAAACAAGATTAGATTTGATCCTAGCAGTAATAGGGAGACATTGAACTTTTTTTTTAGCAGAAGAGGGACATTGCCAGGCCTATATTTTAGAAAAAATGTTTACCTTTTTTACGTTTTGCTATTATTTAGCAAATTAGCCAACTAGTCATGGCAACATAAAAATAGTTTGTGTTTACACTGTATTTTATGTACATTATCTTATTTTATTCTTGCAATAATTTTAATCTATGTAAGAATGATCTTCCTCATTTTGTCAGTGTCTAGAAGAAGGTCACATAGCTAATAAGTGGTGAAGATGGGATTTGATCTTCTGAATCCAAATCCAATGTTCTTTCAAATCAGTTCTCTATATCATAGTGCTGCCTTTTAAAGAATGATATTAAATTATAAGCATGGAGAACTGAATAAACAGATACATGAAGCAAAATGAGGTCAAAATTAATCCATCTCATATGAAGAATGAAGACAAAAGATGGTAATGGTCAGGTTCTGAAAAGTCAGACACAGCAATGCATTATTGATGAAGTTATGAAGTAGTACAACCATTCTCAAAAGCAATTTTAATTTATGCTTTTTTTAAAAGTAACTTAAATGTTCATCCCCTCTGACCCTGAGATTTGCTAGATTTTATTTCTAAGGAGGTCATTGACAAAAATGGAGGTTTCTTATACACCAAAAATATTTGATTTTTATATCAAATATTTTTCTGTTGTAACAAGGATTCAAAACAAAATGGATGCCTATCAGTTGGAGAAGGGCTCAACAAGTTGTGGTATATTAATATGACATAATATTACTGTGTCATAAGAAACAAAGAACATGATGAATGTAGAGAAACATGAAATAGTTACATTAAATGATGCAAAGTAAGAATCAAAAAATAAGCAGACTCAGGAAAACAATAGACATAATGATTACAACAATGT
This sequence comes from Macrotis lagotis, assembly GCF_037893015.1. Taxonomy (NCBI): domain Eukaryota; kingdom Metazoa; phylum Chordata; class Mammalia; order Peramelemorphia; family Peramelidae; genus Macrotis; species Macrotis lagotis. Next base: position 85,494,371 of record NC_133660.1, read on the forward strand.
AAATACAATAATTGGAATAATATAAAATTTAATATTGCAAAATTATAAAAACATATGATCTTCAAAATAGAGTTATGAAGACACCTCCCCCAATCTTTGGCAGAGGTAAGGATCCACAGATGAAGATGATGATGAGGATGATGATGATGTTTGTCCTTTGTTCTCAAAGAAGACTTTGATATCTGGTGCCATGAAAAGCACATGACTTGGATTTGAGTGAGAAATTGCTATAACCAGCCTCACTTTCTCCTCTGGAGTCATCTAGGTTCAGTGGCCAGATATCAGTATCTGAGGTCAAATTTGAACTCAGGTTTTCCTGACTCCAGGGCTGATGCTCTATCTAACTGATGCCTTCATGAACTATTTCATAATACAACACTGTTTCTTGGGGCTATGTGGCTATTTATACAAAATACAAATTATCTGAGAGAAAGATGGCCATATCTTTCTGCAGTCATACTCAAAATCCCTAGACTTGATTGAAATCCCAGACACATATAATCTTGAGTTTTTTCCAATCCAAGATTTTTTTCCTATTTCATCTTTTTTAAAAAACGTATTTATTGTAGGGGAAGGCTATCTGGGAGCAATGGGGCTGGATATAAGGACTAATCTAGACAATATTAAAAACAAAAATCAATAAAAATTATTTTAAATAGTAAAAATATCAGAAAGTTTTGAGCTTTCTAGACAGTTGTGAGCAGCATAGTTTCACAACTCTCTGGGTCTTTTCCCATATTCTGGTGTTTTGAAACTAAGGAAGTGAAATAAGCTATTTAAATAGGAATTTAAGAAATTTTTTGAGTTGAAATCATCTTAAAAAGAACTAGAAGTTTTGATATTACTGACAAATAGTATTACTGACCCTTCTACAGACTAAAAAATTAACCTAATGACTTTACTCCCTGATAGGGACCTATTAAAGGAGTTAATTTTTCTTAGGGAAGATGCTTTTTTAGTGAATGTATTTGCAAAACCATCAATCTCATTTAGAGAGACTTTTTAGAATCTGAATAATATTAACATCTCCTTGGCCATACATATTAATCAACTGCAGTCCTGAGATGATCAAATAAAACAATGGAATTGCATTCAGAATATGGGGATGTGTTTTATCTTTTTTCTTTTCTTCTTTTTTTTTTTTGTAATCTGGACCCACACTTGCATTCATGTAGAAGTCCTGGAAGGAAAACTCCCTCAACCAATGTAGGTTGCCAGTTCTTGAAATTTAGAAACTTGGAAGGCTGTGTAAGGCACTGAGAGGTGACTTGATCTGGATCACAAAATTAAAATGTGTCACAACTAAGACTTGAACCCAAGTCATTCCCTGGGGCCACTATTGTACTATTTATTCATTTATTTCTTTTTTGATTTGGGGGGGGTGGTTTTTGCAAGGCAATGGGGTTAAGTGATCTGTCCAAGATCACACAGGTAGGTAATTATTAAAGTGTCTGACACCAGATTGAACTCAGGTCCTTCAGACTCCAGGGCTGGTGCTCTATCCACTGTGCTACCTAGCTGCCCCATTTGTTTTCTTTTAACTGACATGTTGGATAGATATTTTATTTTTATTTATTTTATTTTATTTTGGGGGTTGAAAATTTTTTATTTAACTAAATCTCTATTTCATGCATAAGCATGATGAATTTCCCTAGTTTATTGGACTTTGGCAAGTTAAAAAATAAAACAAAGAAAAAACACAAGCAGCCTTGTACAGAACAGTGAAACGCCAAGGATAAGGGTAGTCTACGGTTTTATTGTAGGATAAGATATATATATATATATATATATATATATATATATATATATATATATATATATTTTTAAAGGCCTCCCTTCCTTTGGCTACATCAACTATAACTTCAGGTCATTAAATACAGACAAATTTTTAAAATCACTTCTTTACTTCTCCAATATCTTCAATGCTGTCATCATCCACCTCTGGCCACTTCTCTGAATTACATCATTAATGTCATCTGTAAAGTCTCCCTGAATGATGATTTCATCCTCCCCTGTAACTGAGGCACCACAGGAGAATTTCTGAGCAAAACACTTTTGTGCTTCTTTAAGGTCAATCTCAAAAGTTGCAAGGCCACATAAGCTTGTTATGTATTTTTTCTTTGCTCTAGGAATTTTGACTATTGTAACCTTTTGTGGAACTGTCTTCTTTTTGTTGTTGTTGTTGTTTTATTTGACCCCTTCCATCGCTCTTTAGCTTTTTCTTTTCCTCCTCTTCTCCTGATGTTCCTTGGCCTTCTCCAATTCTAGGGTTTATTTAGGTGAGTTTTCTACACTGAGTTTTGCAAACTCATTTGGAATATTCATCTCTAACCACTGTCTACATTTAGCAACATCAGGCATATATTCACAGTACTCTGTTGGTAATGAACAGAGTCGTAGGCCCGGCAGTGGATAATCTATGTCTACGCTGCTGTTGCTCTTCAGGTCTCCTTTGCAGTTGGGGCACTGGACTCTGCAAAGTCTGTAGCCATCTCACAAATTCAAGAAGATGGTGCCCTGGGGTTTGTCATGAGAAGGGATCGTTTATTTTTAAGTAAAGTCAGAAGTCAGTAAATTCAGTTCTCAATAATATTTTGACTATTTTAACCACTGAATTACTAGTTCTTGTTTTCCCCAACACTAATTCATATGAAGCAACTATTCTCTGAACTCACTTTCTTCCCTTACTTCATTGAACTGATGGATCCAATATAGAGGAGTGTGATATAATGGGACAGGTGCTAGACTTGGAGGCAGAAAACAAAATGTGGATTCAAATTGTCATTATTAAATTAAATAGCTTTATGACCATGTATAAGTCATTTATCTTCTAAGATCTCCTTTGCAAGATGGGGAGAAAAATACTCCTGTGATTTAACTTACAGGTAGAGTGCATTATGGATCTTTAGAAATGGAGTCTTATGGTCCATATAGGGGACTTCTCTGGAACAAAGGTAGAAATTCAAATCAGTAAACTCCCAAGTCAGTTTCTTCTTCCAGTCTAGGCTCCAATATGAGCTACTTTTAATTTTACTTAATCAAAAGTTTATCTGAGATTTTATTTTTTGCCTAAGCTGAGAATTCATTGGCATATTTCCTATAGAAGAAACTGCCTCTGCCAATGCAGACTAGCAATTCCCCTGTAGCTCATGATCTAGAGTTGCCTGGGGTCAGTGACAGGCTAAATCATTTGTCTCAGGTCATACTGCCTCTTTGTCAGAATCTACATCTTCCTGACTTCAAGGTCAGAATTCTAGCCACTGTGTCAAGTTGCCTCTTATTTACTAAAAAAGGAAATACTTTTGGTCTTAGGCAAATAATACCATGCTCACTAAATATAATTTAGGGTTTTAGAATAATTTTGAATGAATTTGCAAAATTCATAATTTTTGCCCCAAACTAAATTCAAGCCTAGAATTTCTAGCTTCATTTTAAGTTCTAACTGTTCCACTTAAATTAATAAGGGAAACAGTTTCTTTTCTTGTTAAACTGTTTTCAGGATGATGATTCACTGCTACTAATTAAAAGCATAGAATTGCCATAGCAGATCAGGCCAATAGTCCAAGCAGAGTAACAGTGAATCACCAATTCCACCAAAGAACTTGTTTTGACTTTTGAACCACTGAGAGGTTGTCATGTAGATAGAGTCCAAAAGAAAATAATAAATTTGGCTAAGGTAGGGGAAAAGACAACATTTTTTTAAAGAAGAAAATAATGAATTAAATTGCAAAGGTCAAAACAATTAAGAAAATGGTACTAAAGAAGAGTCAAGCAATATCACAGCAGGTATTAATTGAAGACTTCCTGAGATTTTTGTGTGAAAAGATATTAAAACAAACACTTCAGTTTTAGATTTTGATGAATAAAAACACAGTCACAAACTCCATAAATCTAATTCTATATAGACAGTCAGTAAATGAGTACTTATAAATATCAGCTAGGTGTCCAACATTCTACTAAATTGCTGGAGATACAAAGAAAGGCAAAGACATTGTCTTATATTCCAGGCACTCATGACCTAATGAGAAAGACAACATGCAAACAACTATGTACAAATAAAATACATATTTACATATGTGTTTGTGGGCATGTATATACCATATACCATAAAGTAGAGTTAATCCAGAGACTTCCTCCAGGCTTAGAAGTCTCTCCACTTGTGCCACCTAGCTGCTTTAAGGCATATACCTATCTTAGATGAAAAGAATCCAGTAAGAACCTAGCCATTTCTGGTGCCCCAGAAATCCATTCTTATCTTCTATTAATGATTCCTCTGTCTTCTGAAGTCCTACTCTGATTCTCTTTTCTAGAATCCTGAACAGAGCTCAGAGTAAGATGCCTTTCTGGAATCTCCTTAATTATTAGTATTCTTTCCCCCTTGAAATTACTTTATATTACTTTGTATATATTATGTGTTTACTTTTATATTGGATTGCCCAGTATAATGTAAGTTGTTTGAGAGCAGGAACTTGTTTGTTTGTTGAGTTGAAATGAAATGAAATGAAATAACATTATTTTCACAGAGAGAAAAATTCTAGTAGGTACTATCAACCTGAAAGAGTATGGGTACAGAAAAGAGAAGTGTGTAGACTGAGAAGGTCTACTACTCTACTCAGGTATTGAGTAGTACCTGAGGACTACTCAACTAAATGCAGAGATGTTGATGGTCAGAAGACTGGTCACCAAGTGATGAAATTTTGAGCCAGAGCAACTCTTTAAAGATTATCAGAATAGCAATTATTTCACAGATAATATCTACAATCGAAAATCTTGTGAATCTGTAAATATGATGGATATCTTCCTCACTTCTTCCCTATCCCACAAAAAAGTTGCATTTTATTTTAGGTTTTTTGCAAGACAAATGGGGTTAAGTGGCTTGCCCAAGACCACACAGCTAGGTAATTATTAAGTGTCTGAAGCGGGATTTGAACCCAGGTACTCCTGACCCCAGGGCCGGTGCCCTATCTACTGTGCCACCTAGCCACCCCCTAAAGTTGCATTTTTCTAGTACCCTTGAATTCAAAGTTATAATCTATTTTTAAATTCTGATGATATCTTCTTCATTATTAACTAAGAAGTATTAAATAACTATTATGTATAAGCCATTCTATAAGGTTTCAGGGAACAAAACAATATTTTTGCTTTCATAGGACTTAAGAAACACTGAGGAAGAAGTGTATATATCTATGTTTACATAGTATATATATATATATATATATATTATATATATATATATATATACATACACACTTATTTATATTTATCCATATGTCATGGTGTTTAAGGGTCTGACCCTGAAATCAGGAAAACCAACATCTGACTCGACAATGTGATTCAGGGCAAGTCACTTAAACTCACTTTTATTCAACTTTAAAAATTAAATTAAAATTCAGAGGCATTCTCTATCTGTATCACTGAAGAGTTTTCATACAAGCGATTCTATACATAGATAGGATCACAAGTTGGTATCCAGTCTGTCCCCTTATGGTAGATAGATGAGAGAGATAAGGTATGTGTATACACATAACAGACATATACATATATGCATGTGTGTAAGATCTGAGTTCGAATCAGATCTCAAACTAGATATATATGACCTTGCAAGTCACTAAACATCTGTTTTCCTGGGGAGCAGTTAGATCACTAAATTGATAAAAGTCTGAGCCTGGAATTTGGAAAACCTGAGTTCACATAGCCTTAGACATTTTTGCTAGCTATGTGACCCTGGGTAAGTCAATTACTCTCTGTTCACTTTAATCTACTATAAAAGGAGCACTCTAGTATTTCGGGGGTCATGAAGAGTCAAATATAAATGAATGACTGATAACAACATGTGTGTATAATTTTTATATTTATATAATTTGTGTATATTTATATATAAATATGCCAGGGGAGCTAGATGGCACAGTGGGTAGACTACTAGCCCTAAAGTTAATAACACCTGAGTTCAAATTCAGCCTCAGACACTTACAAGCTGTGTGACTTTGGGCAAGTCATTTAATCCTAAATGCCTTACATTCAAGGCATACTGTCATTCTGATTCATATCTGACCACTGAATCCAGATGATTCTGGAGAGCATGAGGCTGGTGAGTTAGCCCAGTACCTCCTCACTCAAATTCAATTCACTTGCATGCCATGGCATCACCTCCCTGATGTCAAGGTCTTCTTGAAGAACAAAAGATAACCTTAATCATATGTAAATATGTATATATATATATATATATATATATATATGTATATGTATATGTATATGTATATGTATATGTATATATGTATGTATGTGTGTGTGTGTGTATACACACACACATATTTCTTTTCTAAGTAGAGATTTAGTGTTCTGGAAATTTAGAAGGGAAGAGTGCTTCCCCATGCCTCCTTTCCTGACTCCTGTGGATTAAGGCTTCAGACCAGGATTCAGAAAAATTTTTATTTTAAAAATAAGTTGCTCTTTTTTGTTTCATAGACTGTTTATAATATTAGTATTAATATTATTAAGAATTGGCTAATGAAGGCTAAGTCCTGGATTTTTCATTGCAGAACTCCAGTGTGCTGCATAATGACTGACCCTGAAGACTCAGCACTTGGTCATTCCCTCTCCAGAAGATGAATTTTCTCATGAAATTGGCAAAAAGTTTAGCCCTCCAGACATCGGATGACCCCTCACCCTTGGGTCCCCACTGTTTAACCTGTGGCTCAGTAATGAAGAGCATATTAGAACTCACAGCTATGTTTACAGAGCTCATAAATTCACTGAGCTGTCTTCTTTTCTTCAGGATTTGTAACAAAGGAGGAAAGGGGGATTTGAACTTGTAGGTAAGTACAGCCATTCCTTCCTTCTGACAATGATCTCTGGCACTTCAATGTCATGTCATATTACCAACACATTACAAGAGTTTCTGGCTCTTTTCATTTCAACATCCCCAGTCTCTCTGAGAAGAAACTATAAAGCCACCTCAGAAATACCAGGGCAATCATTGCAAAGAAGGGTGGCATTCAAAAAATGTGATTTAGAGGCCTGGATAAATCTGGTGGTACATTGCTCAGTTGTCAGATATTCCTGGCACATTGCACCCCACACGATATTGCTGTCACATGCAACATATCCAGATAGGCGTAACCTAGATTTAGAAAAGAAAAATGTTGCATTGAGTAGAGAAGCCTGAGTTAAATAAGAGCAGCATAAGAAAATACAAATAACAATAGTTCTGATGAAGCACAATTCTCCACATTAGGTACATACATAATCAGTGGACTTATGCCAATGAACCAAGGAGTCACCTTACTTTCATAGAAATTTGCATTTTCTTTTATTATAGATGACTTTTATAAACTGTCAAGTTTGACAAGAGTAAGAACACTGAAACCCTACAATACTATACACAGGAAATGCCTTATCTACATGTGTTCCATATATAAACATATACATTTATGTATATAGATATCTATGCATATATATATATGTCTTATTGTCATTGTAAAAGGGAGCTCCAAGTTTATGTGGGAAATGATTTGATATTATTAATATCATTATTATTATTATTTGGTTTTAGTAAAAGCTTTGTCTTAGGCACTCACTCATGAGCTATAATTTTAGTAATTCAGATATTTCTGGGCACCCTAATACTTGGATAGGCACAACAGGGCTTTCAACGATGATCTATTTCTCTCCATAGCTACTCTCTGGGGACCAAATTGGGGACCAAATTTGAAAAGAAAGCAAATCAGAGGGGGAAGCAAAGGAGGTGATACACAAACAAACATATAAATACAAACAAATACACCTGCACACATGCAGGTATTCCCTTACAAACATTTTCCCTCTTCCATTTTGACTACTGACCTTGCTGGTTTCCTTTAAGTCCCAACTAAAATTTTCCCTTTTACATTCTCTCTTAATTCCAAGGTTTTCATTATTTGATTATTTCCTAATAATCTTGTTATATATAGCTTGTTTTGTATATGTTTATTTGCTTGTTGTCACCTTCATTCTGTTGTGAGTTCCTTGAGGGAATAGACCATCTTTTGCCTCTTTTTGTATCACTAGCCCTTATACAGCCTGGCACATAGTAGACACTTGATACATGTTTATTGATTGATTCCATCAATTAGAATGTATACTTTCTGAGACTGAGGAAGTATACCTCACGAGGTCTTTTTACTCTGAGAATTTAAACATGGTTCTGTCGCATATGAGGCACTTAGTAAATGATTTATTGACCCAACTTCCATCCCTGATTTCTAAGTTTTTCTGTTTTCAAACTTTACAATCTTAACTGAATTTTATATTAAATTCAAATTTTCATTTCAAGAATTGAGTTTGGCAAACTCAGCCTAGACAGAATGTGTTTCCTCACCCTTAATTCTGAGTATTGGAGAACTAGGTTTATAGCAAAAACTTCAAAATCTGCTCCAATAACAAAAACAAAGGCAAGTTCTCTTTAGAATTTCATCCTTGCAAAAAGTCTTTGGGACAGTTCCCATATGCTTAGCCTCAGTGACTAGGATTCCATGGAAATCTTGCCCTTGCCATCTGGCTTCCCAGATTAAAAATATTCTTCCTTTACTAACTTCAGGCAGTTCCTTCTTCCTCCCCTTACTAAAAACCTCCACTACATGTAGGCTCTTTCTTTGATACCTCTGACCCTTATCTATATCTATATCTATCTATCTATCTATCTATCTATCTATCTATCTATCTATCTTTATCTGTTTGTTTAATAATTTATGTATTAAATATTTATACATGGTTATACATTTATTAAGAACTTCCTGTTTTCCAGACACCGTGCTAGGCACTGCAGATGCAAACAAGAAAAAGGATGACAGTCCTTGCCTTCAAGGAGCTTACAATTAAATGGGACTGGAAAGCTATTGGGAGCAGGGGAAATACCAGGTCCCCAGCATGGAGGCATCTTGGACTAGCAAAACTGAGTATAATCATCCAAGAGAAAAATGAATTTTTAATGAGAGAATTTTCAAAGATTCCTAACACAAGGACTATAGATACATAGAAATTTGGAAGATCAAACATAGAAATTGAGAAATATAAAAAGGCAATACTAAAAAATAATCATAAGGGATTAACCATAAACCCTAATGCATCATCAAGGATCATAGGAGTCTTCTTGAAACATAGACATGAGAAAGGTCCCGTTATGACTCAGTTATCTTATCATAAGAACAGAAAAAGGGAAGAAGGATATACTGTAGAAGGAAGAGTGAACAGAATATTAAGGAAAATTATTTCACATAAAAGGTATATGAAAGTAGAAATCTACTTAAACAAGGAGGAAATGGGGTAGAGTAGCTAACGCTTGAACCTCATTCAAGTAGAAACTGGTCAAAGGTGGGAAAAATACACACACATATTTGCGTACAAAAATATCTTTTACTCAACAGAGGAGGGGAAACTGTAAAAGGAAAAGAGGGAATTGGAGGAATGTTAGGTATAGATAGGTGGTGATGAGATGATGATGATGCTTATCCTTTGTTCACTTCAGGGAGGTACAAACCTGTGACCTAGATTTGAATGGGGTGGGGGGACTGTGTTAAGTCACCAGTCACTTTCTCCTCTGGAACCATCTGGATCCAGTGGCCAGATATGAATCAGGATGATTAGAGATGGTCGTGGACCCCAGAAAGTTAGGGTTAAGTGACTTGCCCAAGATCACAAAGCTAGAAAGTATCATGTGTCTGAGGCCAGATTTATACTCAGGTCCTTCTGACTCCAGGGATAGTGCTCAAGCCACTGCATCACCTAGCTTTTCTGGAGTAAGGAAGATTCATCTACCTTAGTTCAAATCTGGCCTCAGACCCTTACTAGCTATGTAACCCTGGAAAAAAATCATTTAACTCTGTTTGCCCCAGTTTCTCATCTGTAAAATGATCTGGAAATTATGAAGAGTCAGACATGACCGAACAACAACAGTAAAAGTATTGTAAAAAATGTTTTTTTTTCCTTCCAATTGGGGGTATAAGTAGGGTAAGAGGAAGAAAAGGCAGATTTTTATTGTTTTAAAAGATGAATTGAAAATTTATTGACTTTTAAAAACATACAAACTTTCCCTTTGCTGTTTTACTCTCTGAACTTTTCCAATAATATTTTTAAAAAAACATTAAAGATACCTAATTCTTGTCTCACAACATAATCAATATGGATCTATGTTTAGCATAGTTATAAATGTAGAGCTTTCTGTCAGGAGAGGGGTGGAGAGAAGGGAGGGAAGAAGAAAACTGTAAAACTCAAAACCTTGCAAAAAAAAAACCAATTGGTTCAAAAAACAGTTTTAAAGATGACAGGAAACAAAGGCAGCAGGGTTCAGTAGATTAGATATCAGAAGACCTGAGATTCAAACCCTAGTTATTTTATAGCAACAGGTTTTAATTTTCTCAACTGTGAAAAGAGAGTTAGCGATTAGTTGGCATCTGTGTTTTGAACCACAGAATTTAAGAGATGGAAGTCACACATCTTATCCAGCTTCTACCTTGTCCTCCTCACAGATAATAGAGAGCAAAACAAAATTGGTTTATAATATTTGAATTGGACTTTGGAAGTCTAATTAAATTAAATTAAATACATTGACCCTAGCTGCTTACTGCCACTTGTGAGTTCATCTGCCACAAGGAACCTTTCTTAATTTCTCCCCAAGTCCAGACACTTCCCCTCCTCCACTCAGGAAATTGTAGAGGCCATTTCTGATCGGTCTAGCTACAGTAGGAGGAGGGGAAAATAACTTGGAAACAGCTTGAAAAACCAACTTTGTCAGCATGGGGCTCCTAGAAAAAAGAAATCTATGAACCATAATTTAAAGTACATATCTTATTACCTTCTTGGAGCCAAGTGATCAATCTATCACCAAGCATTTATTAAACATCTCCTCTGTCCCAAATCCTATGTGAGGTGCTCAAGATACAAAGACAAAAACAAAACAACCATTGCCTTCAAGGAGCTTCTGGTTGCTATAAGGATCAAAAGAGATAACATAGGTAAACTATGTTGCCAACCTTAAAGTGCCATATAAATTCTATCTCTTATTTACCTGGGAGGAGACAACAAGTACATAGGACAAATCTATAACAAATATATACAAAATAAACATTAGGTGACTGGAGGTAGGGAGCACTTGTAGCTAGAGGGACCAGGAAACGTTTCCCATAAAAGGAAGGAAATAAACAATTACCATGTGGCAAGCACTTTGCTGAGAGCTTTACAAATTTTCTCACTTTATCCTCCCACCCTATTATAATTGAGGAAACTGAGACAGACAAAGGCAGCGTGCCTAAGGATCACACAGCTAGTAAATATTTGAGGCTAGACTTGACTTTAGGTCTTCCTTATTCTGCTTCTTCTCTCTACCTGCTTCTTGGTGTCATCTCAGTTGAGTTTTAAAGAAACAAGTGAATCTAAAAGTTAGAAGTGAGAATGAGGAAGACACTGGAGACAGACACTACAAAAGCATTGAAGTGAAAGATGGAATCTCGTGTGTGACAAAGAATAAGAAGGCTCAACCACAGATGGCAGGAAGATTGGAATAAGCTTAAAAACTAAAAACTAAATTTGTATGCTTAGCACAGTTTTTGCATAATTAAATTTTATCTGTCTTTGACAGATAAAATGTGTGTAGGAAAAATAAAATATTATAACAGACTAAATTTCAGCTTAAATTTTGGTAAAATTGTTTATCAAAAAGAGAGATTATTCTTAAGGATAAGTGAAAAATTTTGTATTAAATATGGAAGCAGATTGAAAAAATATGTAAATTATATTACCATCTATCTCTACATCCCTCCACACACAGACATATATGTGTGTGTATGTGTATACACATACACACACACACACACACACATAAATAACACTGAGGAGATCTCAGGTGCCCTGTTTAACCCTATATCTTATCTGGCTTCTCAGAGGGCCTATGACTTAGTTTAAGGGGCAATGAAGATTTGTTCTGGCTAAAATATAGTGCCAAGGTCAGAGTTTTGGTTTGGACTGGTTTTTTGCTGCTTTCAAATATACATAATCGTAACAGGAATATAGACCAGAGGATGAATGGCAATAAAGACCTTGTCTTCTTGATTTTGAAGTTATTTAATTTCAGTTTTCAGGTCCACAGAGAATGAAGCTGGGAGGATGCAGATTTTGTAGCCCCAGCTTGCACATGACTCTTGTGGTATGGGAAGGGAAGGAAAGGGCAAAGTTTCTCAAATGATACTTGGGAGCATAAGACTGCCTTAAGAGGTTAGATAAAAGTTATAGGGAATTTTCTAAGGCATATCGTTATCTAAAGCCATAGACTACCAGATAGATACTGGTTTTTAAATAAATAGAACCTATTAGTCTAAGGCACTTTGTCTGAATAATTGTCTGGATTATTTATGGCCATAGATATTCCCAGCTGCTATGAACTAAAAGAGATTAGTTTGTCCTTCTCAGGGAGAGGCTTTAAAAGTTAGGAGTAGAGTAGATTGATAACCTTGAAGAACCTACAAAATATTACTAGAGAATAGCTCTGTGACTAGAAATTCAGAGAGAGAAGGCAAAGCTTAGCACAAAGATCCAATGCTCAAAAGAGTGCAGAGATGGGGGGCAGCTAGGTGGTGCAGTGAATAGAGCACCAGCCCTGGAATCAGGAGGACCTGAGTTCAAATCTGGCCTCAGACACTTAATAATTACTTAGCTGTGTGCCCTTGAGCAAGTCACTTAACCCCACTGCCTTGTAAAAAAAAAGAGTACAGAGATGGCCCACAGAAAACCATGTGGTGATATCAATAGAGAATATTGGAAACTCAGTAGAAGGAGAGCAATAAATTCTATTAAAACTTGTATGCCACAGACACCTATAGTTCACTTCATGGATGCTTGGCATGTTACCCTTCACATATGTTCTATGACCATGTTTCCTATGTGCCTTCATGTATTATCCTATGATAAATTATGTGTGTATATATATATATATATATATAATATATATACTTATATATGTTCTTTATGGGCTCTCTCTCCCCACTTGTGGTGTGGCCAACTGTGGTAGAATGTACCCCTACGTATGCACGCATTTTGCTGCTATTTTATCTGTAATGATGTTCATTTAAGTTTGTTGGTTTGAAATAATATGACATTGAAATTCATGCACATCATATTCATGGTTTTGATAATGTGGTAATCTAAATGGTGCTTTAAATATGAGATAACGTATAAAATGCCATATGTGGGAAAGTGTGACCCAGATGCTAAGAATGACTTGGAAACTAGACTAGATTCTTGGATATGTTATCTTTTACCCACTGGGTTGGGTCATAATTCAATTGGGCTCCAAGGCTGAAGTTCACTGCAGGATTTGCCTGTTTACTTTGATAAATTTTGGGCACCATTTAAATGCTCCTTTGAATTAATTACTTACTATGCAAAACCCTAAAGAGGTATCATAGTATAGACATTCATTTCATAATTCATTAATCTTTAAAGTGCTATGTAAATGGTCTTTCATATCATTTTTATTAATAAAAGTTCACATTGTTCAAAAATCAGAGTAAAGTTGGCTACCTAAAATTAATTGACTTATAATGTTTCTGATTTGTGCTTATTTTTAAACTTTACTTAGAGGACCCAGGATCAAAAGCTTCAAGATGTGATCTTTGGAAAAGACCCTGATTTTGACTGAATTCTGCTATTTTTGCAGTGAAATAGAAACAAGGGGGAAAGAATGGTACAAAGACCAATGACTCTGAAACTGAAGGAACTAGGTTCAGATCCTATATTTAATATTTATGGCACTGAATGAGTCACTTAAATCCCTGAACCTTAGTTTGTTTATCTTGTAAAATGAAGAGGTTTGACTAGATAACTTCAGAGATCTCTCCTCTGGATCAATGAGCACCTAGATGATGCAGTAGATAGAGGGCTAGGTCTGGAATTAGGAAGAGCTGAATTCAAATCTAGCCTCAGCTACTTAACTCTGAGACCCTGGGCAAGTCATTTAACTTTTGTTTGCCTCAGTTTACTTGTTTGTAAAATGGAGTAATAATAGTAGAATTGTTGCAAGAACCAGATGAGATTATAATAGTAAACTGCTAAATAATTGTTAGCTATTATTATATAACAATGATGATCCATGATTAAAACATCATAATCTTGATTTTGAATGTTGAAACTAGGTGACATAGTGATAGAGCTCTTGTAATGGAGTTAGGAAGATCTAGGTTTAAACCCCACCTCAGACTTCTCAACTTGGTTTTGTTTGTTTGTTTTTGCAAGGGAATGGGGTTAAGTGACTTGCCCAAGGTCACACAGCTAGGTAACTATTAAGTGTCAGAGGCCAAATTTGAACTCAGGTACTCCTGACTCTAGGGCCAGTGCTCTATCCACTGTGCCACCTAGCTGCCCTTAACTGATTATCTTAACCAAGTCACATAATCTCCTTTTTTTATAAGATGAGGGAGTTGGAGTTAAAGACTTTTCTAGATCAAAATACAAGATGTCCCAAAAGTCTTAGTGAGGTTTTAGCTTTAATATAGTTTTTACAGTTCTTAAGTTTAATAGCTTAAAATTTCACTAAGACTTTTGGGATATCTCATAGATACTATGATATGATATGATATGACATAATAAAATTTGATTCAATGTGACATTATATGATATGTAAGGGTATGACTGATTTTACATGACATTAACTGATATGTTATATGATGAATGAGGTTCAAAACTGGCTCTATCACTTGGTGACAAATTAAACTAAATTAAATCATTTTATATCTCTGGGCTTTATTTTCTTCATTTGAGAAATCAGAGCATTAGGCTGAATGGCTTCTAGGGTCCCTCCCACTAGGAAAAGTCTGGTCCTACCTAAGTGTCAGCACACCTGCCAAAGACTTTAGAGGGACTTCCCATCAGGACAAAATACCTGAAGTCTCAACATGGTGGTGAACTTCCAAAAGCTTCAACCAGTCATTATCGCCAACTGAAAGTTTAGAGGTTTAAAAACACAAGTTGCATTCTGAATCTCTATTAGTTCAGAGTGAGGTAGCCAAAGTCATCCAAATCACGGCTTTCCTTTGTCAAAGACCTCCACTGGAGAGCCTGGCAACAAGTCCGTCTCCCACAGCTAATAACTCACCAGGTATCAAAACCTCCAGAATCCTAATACCTCAGCAGCCCCGACTGTGCGCCTGCAATACATGACAAAGCTTGTGATGGATGGCGAGAGCCAACAGAAATGCTAATGTGTCTTGGGATTCGGGAACCCGGCCCGCCTTACGTGTGAGAACAATTTATGATGATAACATGACATGCTAATATATTTTTACAGCTTAAACAAGATATCCTGTGCCAGTCCTGGGAACCACACATAGTTTATCAATATCACTCCTAAGACCTTTATCCCCCCTTTTGTTCCCTGGCTGTTACACACAAGGTCATTATCAAAAAGATTAAAGGTAAACCATGACTAGTAACTCTAGAGTAACTCCTGCTAGAGGAAAAACATTTCTTTTCTATGTGTTCTGCTATCTCTAAGGCAATTTTTAGTCTTTTATGATAAAGATACAAAGTACCTTTGAATGGCAAGAGGGGCCTTTTAGAACCTTGGTGTTCTTCCTCTGTGGGACAACTAAATTCCTGAGCATCATCAACTATGATATATTCCTTTTTTATATATGTCAAACCAAGGTCTCTGAAGCTACTTGTCTCATGCTTAATGCCAGATTCTTCTGTCCTTCAGCTATAGAGGAGCAAAGGTAGGTTGGATGAGTGAGCCAAGATGGGGAAAGACAAGGTATCCAGCCAACTAGGGTTTGACACACAGTGAGGTAATAAGGTTATAAAAGCATCATTGGTTAATATTATTTTTTAATAAATGAACATATTTTATCATGAAGAAACTCCACTTTTCTTCATAGCCTATAGCAAGGTTAAGTCTCAAATGTTACTCTGAAAGCCTCTGGAGCCTCAGAGGACGGTCTCAAATGAAGAGCTATCTTCAAAACTTGTTGCCTAGAACAAACATGCTTTTTTATTCTGGAACTGGCTGTTGTCATTTGCTGTCGTTCAGTTGTTGTCAATCACATCTGACTCTTTGTGACCTGACTCGGGGACCTGACTTTATTGGCAAAGGTATTGGAGTGACTTGCCATTTACTTCTCCAGCACATTTTACAGATGAGGAAACTGAGGCAAAAACGTTAAATGACTTGCCCAGATTTGAACTCAGAAAAATGAGTTTTCCTGACCCCAGGTCCTATCTACTGTGCCATCTAACTGATTAAAATCTACTATTTTAGATATACTTTTTACTTAGTAACATTACATGCTTGGTAGGGGGGAATGAGAGGAATATAGATATATTACAGTACTGCAGGCTTCTATGAGCTATCATTTTTCATGCAAGAACTCCAATCAATCTACAAGAAATTATTAAGCACTTACTCTATATCAGAACCTGTGACAGGCTCTGAGAAAGACAATGATAAAACAATGTCTGAATTCAATTGAGCTTTCATTGTATGAAATGATCTTGCAGAATATAATGGAAAGTTTCTTTAATTTGAAAGATCACATGTTGTCTTCAAATGCAATAATCCATACACACCTATACAGGTTTGAGTGATTATGCATGACTGTCCTCATAACTTTGGAAGTTTTGGAATTTTCAATTTGCAATTTTTGGAGCAACTCACATACTAAATAAATAATACTGAAACAAGTCAAAAAGCCAAAGAGATATTTTCTTTCATTTTCTTACACAGTGTCACTACTTAGAATAATTTGAAATTTTTAGAAGCTTCATATACAGTGCATTCCATATATTTGTTTATTTTCCTTATTCTAGAGCAAAGAAAGCAGAAATGTGGCATGATGTTATACTTGAAATCAGAAGACCTATTTCCAAATGCCAAACTGAAATTTAGCATCTATATAGCTATAAGATAATCATTCCACCTTTTCACTTCCACATTTGTTAAGTAAGGCTAAAAAAATACTTTTATTCTATCTCACAGGGTGTTGTGTGGAAAACATTTTACAAAACTTAAATTGAAAAATAAAAAACATCTATTATTTTAGCCTTGATGTTATACCAGATCACTGACATGGATTATATCACCAATGGGTCTGCCCAGCATGGTACCCACACTTCCTTTTTCCTTTTTGGGCTGACTCATTCACCACCACCCCCTGTTCTAAGCAGTTTTTCCAGAGTGAGGAAAGGTAGCAATGATCTTCAGCTACAACTCTCCCTTTTCAGGTCCTAGATGTAATCCTAGCATAGTGGGGGGGGGGGCAGCAGAGAAGTTGGGGGGCAGAAATATACCATAAAATTTATTTTCAACATAATATTATGTAATAAAACTACTGCTTTAAATTTGACAAAGGAGCCAAAGGAATTCTGAGAGTTATCTGTGTTTAGAAAAAAAGATTTCTACTTCCTCTTACTCCATGAATAGCTCTTTATAATTCTATATCATAGTAAAATACCTACCAGTTTGTTTTTTTAATGATCCTTTAGAAACACTTATATTCTCCCTAATGTCTCAACTATTTCAGGGTCATAGGTTACAGGAAAGAGAGAAGTAGATATTAGATGAAATTTTATGTTATATTCAAATAGGAAGTATTAAAAGATAATTTAGGAACAGCTAGGTGGCACAGTGTATAGAGCAGCAGCCCTGGAGTCAGGAGGACCTGAGTTCAAATCTGACCTCAGACACTTAATAATTGCCTAGCTGTGTCTCCTTAATCCCATTGCCTTGCAACCTCCCACCCCTCCCAAAAAAAGACAATTTAAATTCAATGACATGCTAGCTTTTGCATAAGAAAATGGCTCTGTGCTCCCAACATAGTATCAGTAGCTATTAGGCTGACCTGAACCATCCTGGTACATTTATCTCTTGTAATTCTTAGCAAACATTTTAAAAATAGTTGTCACATCTCTAGCCATGAAGCAGAGAATTTTCTGTTAAACTGACCCATTTGGGGAATCAAACATGACCTTGATTTCATTAGCATATATTGTAATCAATTCACCTAGTAGTTTATATTCTCTAAGACACTATTCAGGTTCATTAAATGGTAAGCTGGAGAAGGACTTCAATACCTCTTGTCATGTTTTTGGATGCTTCAAATTAGCAGTGGTACAGTTGAGTTAGAGGAGTAGCCCTCCCTAAAATGAGGGAGAACAAAACGGAGGGAAGACAGAGACTGTGCTGAGTGAAGAAAATACAGTGTTGATCTTTTTGAAAATAGATCTGTATTTCTAGCATTTCTTTTTATATGACCTATGCTTTCCCCTTGTATTTCTCCCCATTTTCACCGCCTCCCCCCCAGAACTTAACCCTTGTTATGATAATAAATAGGTTAGGACTGTTTAGGGGAAAAGATAACTAGTTCCACTTTGGTCATGTGTTTATAATATCTACTGGACCTTTATTTCTGAATATCTAAAAGACAATTGGAAATCTGAGATTGAAGGTCAGCAGAGAAATCAAAGGGAGATTTCAAAATTATCAGTAAAACACTGTAATTAAATTCATGGGAAGGGATGATATCATCAAATGAAATAGTATAAAAGGAAAAGAAAGAAAACAAAGGACAGAATTCTAGAGAACATAATCTGTATGAGAATTCATCAAAAGAGCCTAAAGTATCCTAAAAAACTAGAGAAAAAGAGTATTAAGGAGAAAAGGGTGATAAACAGTGCCAAAGGTTGAAGAGAGGTTGAGTAGAATGAGTATAGAGAAAAGATTACTGCAATTGGCAATTAAGAGATCATTGGTAATTTTGGAAAGAGCAGTTTCAGTTATTTGGATAATAGATTATAAGAAGTTAAGACAGAAGTAAGAGAAAAAAGTGGAGGCACTAATTGCACATTACCTTTGTAAGAAACCAAGTCACATAGGTCAGAAGAGACATAGAATGATGGTTAACATGGATGGAAGAATCAAGTGAGGGTTTTTGACAGGAGAGGACATAGGGGCAGGGAAGATAGAGAGCGACTGAAAATAAGTGAAAGAGTGGTAGTGATGGAGACGAAAATGTTTGAACCTCTATTGGATAAATTGTAAGACAGAAAGATGTATGTTTGCTTCTGTCATGGAAGGTGTCTAGCAGTGTCCAATTGGAAGAGAGATTTCTTCTAGATGATACTTGAGATTCTACTGTTTAAGAGGACAAGTATATCAAATCCTAGAACACTGCAGAACCTCCAAACACAATCAATCTATAATCACTCCAAAGTTTGACCAAACTTCTTGCAGTAAAAATCAAGTGGATTAAAAATGTTCATTACTATGATATGCAGTTGATGAATAAACTGTAAATAGGGTATTTCAGTTCATATATTTTGAACAAACACAGAGGATAGAGGACTTAAATCTAAAATTGAATCCTGAAGGTTTAAAACAAAAAGGAGAGTAGAGTGCCTTTGGGAAATTGCATAGTGCTTTTAAATACTTTGTTGAAATTTTACATTAAAATATCATCAAATCCTCCAACAGTAAATTATGATTATGAAGTCAGTGGTGAAAAGAGTTATTGACAATGTTATAGGTAGTGCTCATTCCCCATGAGAACGTTTCTTCAATGTATAACAGCTTATAATTTTGTAGTGATTTGAAATGAAATTGCATTTCATTAAATTTTCAAAGTCAAGAAAGCTCAGGTTCAGATTTGGAGGAAACAATTTGTCTTGGTCTGTCAAGTCTATCAAAGTTTAGGACAAAGGACAATTTTATGTCACTGAACCTGAGCCAAAGATGTTGAAAATAAAATGAAACTGTAATATATGTGACCTCCTTTCTCTACAAGTATTTGGGGATCTCTCAACAAGACAGAATAAACTAATCAGGATTTCTTATTATTGGTGGTCCTGGGGCCAGATAGTTGTGACCTTGATGCTGGAGGAATTTTCATTTAATTCATACATGAACTCAGATCCAATTATTGATTTTTGCTTTTTATTTTACTGCTTAAGACCATTTATTATGTAGAATTTTTAAAAAGCTAAGGAGATAGATACTTCCTGTGTAGATACTGTAGCATATAATGTATCACTTATCATGAAGGAAGTCCACTTTGGACATCAGTGGGAAAAGAATGAGATTTTTTCCATGAAAAATAGAAAAATGAAGCAGTTGTGGCAATTGCTTATATAATTTATGTCCTAAACTCTAAATAATAGGAATTTATATTTTGCTCTAATTTTTTATCTAAACATTCACATTTTTTGTAAAAAAAATGATCATTGTAATTGATTTTTACCTTCTCTGAAGTAGATTTTTGTGCCTCTTTTACCATTTGACTAATTCTGGTTTTTTTAGTTGTATTTTCTTCAGTAAATTTTTGCGCTACTTTTACCAAGATGTTGACTCTATTTTCACAATTTTGTTCTTTTCCCATTTTTTCTCTTTCTTTCTAATTTGATTAAAAAAATTCTTTTAGAACTCTTCCAGAAATTCTTTTTGGGCCTGTGACCAATTCGCATTTTTAAAGGTTTTGCTTGTAGTTACTTCACATCATTATTTTCTAGGCTTATGTTTTGATATTCCCTGTTATAATAGCTTGTAATGGTCAAGTTCTCTGTTGTTTGCTCATTTTTTTCAAGTCTATTTCTTGACCTTGAACTATATATTAAGTTTGATCTCTGCCCCAGGTAGGGAAGGGGCATTGTACTATGCTTCAAACATTTCTTGCTAGTATCTTCAGAGCTAGCTCTAGGAGCCTATAGATTTTCAGTGTTTCCAAGGTGGTATGATTTAAAGAGAGGTGTGGACACAATTTTTCTGATCTGTGCTCTGATCTTTAACCAGGAAGGGTCATTGCTACTATATAGTGCTAGCACTCCTGATGCTGGGACTGTGACCAGGTCTTCAGCTCTTCTGAAGCCACAATTGCTAGTGTTCCCCTCTGTCTTGGAACTGAGACAATGGTCTCTACTCCCCTATGAGCACTCTCTTCTCCCTGGAACTGCCATCTAGATCCTTGCTCCCCTAAGGCTGCAAGTGCTATCAATGTTTTTTTTTTTTTTCTTTTTTGGCTCTATGACCTGCAACTGTCCATGGGCAATGCAACAGGGTCCTGTATTCAGCTCCAGCAAAGGGTGCCCTGCAATCTCGTTATGAACAGTTTTCTAACAACTCACCACCACTACAGTGTACTGAGATCTCCAGAAACTGCTACCACCAACACAGCCATCTCCAGTGCTCCCTGCTGGTGCCATAAAGACCTACACTGTGTTCCAGGCTAGATCATCTACCTGGTAAAATGGAACTTTCTTACCAACTTCCTATATTGTTTGGACTGGAAAATTGCTTCACAATTTGAGATGTTATTTTAGAGTTGTTTGGAGCGGAGTTTAGGATAGCTCAACTGAGTGCATTTCCGCCTTGCCATTTTGGCTCCTCTGTCTTTCAATACAATTGATTTTAAATTGATTCTAGCTTACTAATAATTTATGAGAATTTTCTGAAAACTCAGAGAGATTAAATAACTTTGTCAGATTCAAACCCAGATATTTCTGAAAGTATGGCTCTCTCTACACTACTCCACCCTGCTTCTCCTAAGGAGGAAGGAAAATCAAATGATTCTTTAAGTCTTGATATTAGTTTTTGTTTTCCAAATCATATAAATTATTGTGATTAAAGAGATATTCCTAGCTCACAATGGAAATGATTCAGAGGATTACATAATCATCCAGAGAGTTGAATACATGTGTCTAGGGCAACTATTTCCCCTGATAAGATCATCAGGCAAAGTGTTAAGCTTTACAATTTGCCAATTACTAATAGAAAGGAAGTGAGACACCATAGGTCAGTGAATAGAAAATTAGTCTTAGGTCAGAACAGCCTAATTTTAAGTTTTACATCTAAAACATACTTGGTTGTAAGATTTTGGGCAAGCCATTTAATCTCTAAGTATCTCAGGAAATTTATTTGTGGTAGAATAGCTATTTATCTACACTGATTTAGGGAATTTCCTCGTGGATCACACCCTACACAATAGAACCATGGATCTTAGATTTATTTTTTGAATAGCTAAAAATAAGAGTATAACTTCATACATTATTAGATCTAAAAGCTTTATGTATTTTTCTATCACAGTGGATAAAGGGGAAAAGACATGGGTTCAGTTTATGATTCTGACATTCAACAGTTGGTTGATCCTGGAAAAATCATTAAACCTCTTAATACCCACAGGCAACTTTCTAATGTGAAAATTATTGATAAGCTGCTGTTTCTGCTTCAGTAGGCAAAATGTTCAAAATTCTTGGTGCAGATCAAAAAGTTTTAAGTCTCTTTATTCCAACCTCAGCTACTATGATACCATAGGCAAATCAATTCAGGTCTCAGTATCCTCATTTTTAAAATGAGATAGTAGACTCAATCATCTAAGATTCCTTCCTAACATTAAGAGCCTTTGACATCAGTATTGCAAATTTTTCACTGACTTTTGCAGGAAAGTTTTCATTTCCTTATTGTCAGTTCTTGTTATCTTATTGCTTAACAAAATTATGACTAAATCTGGTTGGATATCAAATGATTGTAATCTCTTGGGGTCCTTGCTCTACACTCCCAGAATTTATTCTCCTGCTTCTCTGAAATCTACATTTTAATAGTTCAGTTTCTCAAACTAGCCAAAGATTATGTTACAGCAAACCATATATATTTTTATCCTCATACCTTTGGCTAAAGATAAAAACCACCACCAACAAATGCCAAAGTTCTCGAACTTTCAAACCTATTACAGCTTTCAGTTGCCATTAAAATAGATTAAATGTATTGTTTTGACTGAAGAAAAAAGCATTGTCTCTGTAAATTTTTATGGTGTACTCCAAAGGCAGGGCTCTCTCATAATCCTTGGAATAAACAAAGTCTTAAATTCCGCAGACCAAAGAGTAAAATAAAAACAAAATTAAAAATTGACCACACACACCTGCCTGTTTAACTGTAACATATGTGATTAATAGCAAGGTTTAAAGTACTTGGGGGTGGGGAATGGAAGGTACCCAGGAAGACTTTAGTGAATACCATCTCTCTCTGTGACAACATTTCTAGTTTAGGAGAAATGCAAAATGAGGATACTTGTGCTTTAAAATTTTTATCAAGTCTTGGTTTTGCATTTACAAGCTATGTTACCCAGAGAAAAATCATCTCATTTTTCTCAACCCCAGTTGCCTCATCTGTAGAATAGAGATGATGATCATCATGCTATCCATCTCAGAATGTTGCTGTGAGGATCAAATATGTTCCTATGTGAAAAGCATGTTCAAATTGATGTGAGCTCATTGTATTAGGTGCTGGTGGGGAGATGCAATATTTAGAAAGGGCTCACCTAACCTAAGTTATCAGTGATAACTTGGGGTGAACAGGGTTTTCAGGAAATGACTAGTACTTCTGCTGGAAAGGTTAGGTGAGCTTTTTTCAAGGTTGTTCATCCCACCAACTTTGTTATTCATCTGCTACCCAATTCTTATATTTGACTACAAGAAGTTGTAATATGTGCAGCACCCACACCATGGTAAACCATCTCCAAGACCAGTTAAATCAGGTTGAGGGAACCCATAAACCTCAACTAGGTGGTAGATTACAGGGAAGACCTATACCAAACTTATAAACATTTTCGCTTTAATTTGCTCAAACACCCATGAAGGCAGTTGAGGCAGGTTCTTAGAACTAGGTCAGACATGGAAAATACCAAAGTCAACTACTACATCGTGGGTTATTGTGAATCATGTTGACTTTTGTCATGCCATTGGACTTTGATGACTCTAGAAGAAACATTGAAGGTAACAACTTTGTATATCAATCAAATCCATTCATGAGCAAGTCATCTCTCTATGATGTCTTTGTTCCTCTTTGAAAACAGAGGACAACAGCAACAACTACTACTATTTTAGAATCTATCATACAGACAGAACCATGTGGCAAATTGTTTTTACTGTTATTTAAATAAAAAATAAGTGTCCTCAGAATTTAGGGGGTGTTACCACATTCTCAGTACTTGTAAGTTAAGACCTGAAATCTAATAACAATATTGTGGCTTACCAACTAAGAGTTTTGCCCTCTGAAAACATACATTCTTTCTTCCGAGCCATTTAAACAGATGTGGTCCAAGGTCTACCAGACATAAAATGGCTTGTGATAGAGATCTATGGAGAATAAGGAATGTAATGGAGTTTGATAGGCTTACATTTCATTTGTGAGTGATAGGGTAGTGGACAGGAGAACTCTGTAGCAGAGTTGAAAGCCCCCAAAGAATGCAAGGAGTGATGAAGTGTGAGATGGAGTGACCAGAGCAGGCTAAAAAGTGATGATATATGATGAAGTGCAGTTGAGAATCCCAAGGAATGATGAAGTGTGATGGGCAGTGATGGATAGCAGGATCAAATGAGATAACACATGTACACACACTGTACAAATTTTTAAGTGATACATAAATGCTGGCTGTTGTTGTTTTTGTTGTTGTTGTTGTTATAACATTGTGGAAGAGTGAATGGTGATAGACATCAGTGCATAATTTGAAAGACTTTCAAAAAACTGATGAGGAAACCATAAAATCTATTACAACATGACAAAGACAGGTACTATGCAAGGTATTTATTACAAATGGCCACTAAGAAGTGAATTCTTAAATATCATGTAGAAGATTGACTATTTTACTATGGTAAGAGATGAACAGTAGCACCATTCAGTACTGCAGTCAATTCTATAATGGCTGTCCAATTTTACAATTTGTTATAATTTTCCAACTAAATGAATTGATTTAAAATTAAAAAAATTAATGTAGAAGACATACCTATGATGTCAGAGAGACCATGGGGTGTCTTAGCCAGAACACTGGATTTGAAGTTGGAAAGATTTGGCTTCAGATATCATTTATGATATTAATTAGCTATACAGGTTGTCCCAAAAGTGTTTAGCTTTTAAAGCTTAATGTTGCACTAACATTTTTGAGTTATTCTGTATAATCATGAGCAAGTCATTTTATTGTGCTGAGTCTCAGTCTCTTTACTCAGTAAAGTAAGGTAAGGAATAACATGTGGTAAGGATAGCAAGACAATTTACAAGTCCGAAAGACCAGAATTTTTGCTTCTGACACATACTGACCATATGACTGTGGAAAATCACCTGACTTCTCAGTGTCTCTGCTTCTTGTTTGACTTTTCTTATTGAAATCACAAAGCCAAACTAAAATAATGTGTGTGTATTTACAAATGTTGACACTATATAAGTAGCAACTATTACTGTTACACTTTCCCCACATTTTAGTGAAAGTGATTCATAATATATCAGAGAACAAATCCATGGATAAATTAATCCAGATTCGTAAAGGTTTTCTGTATACTAGGTGCTCCATATATCTCAAGAAATAAGGTATTTATTTTTGCTATTGCTCAGTTGTATCTCATTCTTCATTACCCCATTTGAGGTTTTCTTGGCAAAGATACAGGAGTACCTTATCATTTTCTTCTCCATCTCATTGAACAGATGAGGAAACTAAGGCAATTATGGTAAAGTGACTTACCCAGCTAATAAGTGTTTGAGGCAGGATTTAAATTCAGTTCTTACTGACTCCAAGTTCAGTAGTCTATTCACTGCACCACCTAATTGCCCAAAATAAGATATTAAACTACTCCAAATCATGTCTATGATAACAGTAAATGAAAGGCACACATAAATACAAAGACATTGAAATGTATTATTCCACACTTTTATAGATTGTTTCTGCAGGAGATTCCAAATCGCTCTTTTCAATGATTGTCTTTTTCTGCTGAAGTAAATTGACTGAGTAAATAATTTCTTCAATTTTATAAAGACCCTTCTGTGTAGGCTTTAATATTTTGATGCATCTGTGAGGGTTGGTATTTCCTCCAATCATGGCAACCACAATACAACCACACCCTCTCATCGTATGCAACTAGTCCATATTCTTCTCTATCTCTCCATAAGGTGGTACAACATGCAGACTTTTGACATTTTGTCACCACTATTGGAATTTGAAAAGCATCCACTATTATCCCTTGCCTTCCCAATTTGACTATATTGCCCCTTTTTTTTCCTAGCCCTACATATCTTTTCCTTTCTCCCATGAAATTCTTCCTTGGAAATACACTGCAAGATACACATGTGTACCATGTATCATTCTATGACTTTTCTACGATTGACAGCTTTAACATTAGGGGTGAGTTAATAAATATTTAATAACAGTTCTTCCAAAAATAATAATGGTGATACCCACATAATACATTTTTAAGTTTAATCTTCATTTTTAACATTTTCTCTAGCACTTTTTCAAGTCTAAAACTTGACAAGGCAATCAATCGAATTCTGACTAGTAGTACTTGCTGATTTCTGAGGAGGAAATATTCGTACTGAATATTTAACAATTGACTAAAGAGTCAGCTCGATTTCGATCTTGCAGTAAATCGTGTATCTCTTCATTCTAACAAGAGTTGGCACATAATTTGCATTTATCTCCATGAGCTCTTTTTTCTGCAAATGTTTATTAAGAACAATACATGTTCATCAATACATGACAATCAACTGTACCATGAAATGATCCTTCTTGTTACTATAATATGAACAGTCAAAACAACTCCTTTATCTGCTTCCTCAAAAGAGATCAATGGGCTATCATTCCAAAGACTTGTATCTTCCTTCTATCTTTTTTGTTCCTTTACAGAAACAACATTAAAATTGTTATGATTCAATTCATCCAGAAGCATATTCATTCATTGGTCTTTGGATTTACATCCCAAATTTAGAGTGACATGCTTTTAAATGACCTAAAAACTATTATTAACACTCTCTGTCTCCCTTTTCCACTACTCTGCCACAGTAGCTGGCTAAAAGTAAAAGGTGGTAGCATAGGGTTAAAATCATAATTTATCTTCTAAGTTTCATTAGACTCCAGGGCCAAAGAAATTATCACCAAGTGGCCAAGCTGTTGGTGATGATCTGCTTTTAAGACTAATCTTTTGCTGAGTTTGATCCCAAGGCTTTTCTGGCATATTAGATCTGCTAAATAAGAGAAGGGGAAATGAAGGAAAGAGAAGAAGAGATGAGGGAAAAACATTTGTTAAATGTTGACTATGTGTTCAGATACTGTGCTAAAATTTTCACAAATTTAACTGTTAATTCTTGAAGGCAAGGACTATCATTTTAATATGTACATCTTTAGTTTTTAGCACAGTACTTTGCAAATAGTGGGGACTTAATAGAAGCCTTTTGGTTTCAATTGAACTAAATGATTCATAATGCCAAAAATCTCACAATCTTCTAAATTATTATTAGTTGAAGAGGTCTAGAACTGCATACATTCCACAATCCAAAAACAAAAACAAAGCACAAAAACACTGTATTCTCTCACCTTTCACAGTTTTACATTAGCCTCATTCTCTACTCCAACCTCTTTTATCTGTAAATGTGAAGAGTGTGTCTGCTTTAATCTATATAACATAGTTGGTCTATTGAATAAAACCATTCAGAAATATCTTTCATTTCATAGAAAAAAATATCATCCATGTCATTCATATGGAATTATGGGTGTAAAACCGTTCACCCAAATGGATGTTTGCCATTTCATCTGGTAGTCTGGCATTTGGTAGACAGTCCTAATCAGTCAAGTCTTCAATTCTCAGATCCTTGCATGACCTTCCCCTCTGCTACTATAAAAAGAAGCCTGGTATCTCTCCTTTGAATTTAATCACTTAGTATTCCTTTCCCAAGGAAACTTGCAACTTCAAAAGGCTTAATTTCATCCATCTTTCTCTCCTCACCTACATTTCATGTGGAGAAAGTGGAAATGGTGGACATAAAGATTCAAACCCAGTGAACCAGCAAATACAATGCAAACAGGGAGTAAATGAAACAGGATAAAAAGCATTGATGATTCATTCTATGCAAAATAATGCAGAGGATGGGGTGGGGAGCGGGAGACAAGATGATAAAGAATAACATGATAATGAGAGGAACTTTAATTTTTTTAAAGACTCCATAAAAATAAAGAATATGGTTTGATTAGAATAACATTCTAATGATTTTTTCAAAAATTTTTAAATAGTAACCTTAAAAAAGTCAGCCAAAGCAGATTAGTGTTCAGCATAGCATATTAGAAATCAATCTGGGGCAGCTAGGTGGCGTAGTGGATAAAGCACCGGCCTTGGAGTCAGGAGTACCTGGGTTCAAATCCGGTCTCAGACACTTAATAATTACCTAGCTGTGTGGCCTTGGGCAAGCCACTTAACCCTGTTTGCCTTGCAAAAATCTAAAAAAAAAATCAATCAATCAAAATGCATTTATACAGAGATTATGCTGTGAAAAGTTAAGTGCTAGGAATGCAAAGAATAAGCAAAAATAGATCATACCCTCAGAAATTTGCATTCTAATGGCAGTAATAAAATGTAACACCATGTTTTTGGAAGACAATCTTAGAGGACAAATCACTAGAAGCTAGGAGCACCGACAGAAGGTAGCATTGAACTGAATCTCAAGGTTGACTAGAGATACTAAGAGATAAAGCGAAGGAGGAAGAGCTTTCAGGATATGAATGAATGATTGAAGCATTCGTTAATCACTTACTATGCACAGAACTGTTCTAAGAGCTAGAAATGTAAATAGAAAAGTAAGACAGTTTCTGCCCTCACAGGACTTTTTTTCTAATAGGAAAGTGAACAAATGGAGTTCTCAATAAAATGGAAAAGCCTCTGGGTGTTTTGGCTAAGCAGATGATGAGATCTCTTCTTTAGTATAATTTTCACTGATAAACATCATATCAGTTTTTGATGTTGCACCATTTGAGACTTTGGTGGCAAGAGTTTACTTTTTAACACCCTTGGACTTAGAGATCTGGGCTATCTCTATTCAATGTCTGAGGACTGAGGGTGATCATGGTGGTGGTGGTAGATTTTCCTAGCACCAGAATACTTTCATGGGTCAGTTAAACTGACTTACTTTTTCCTGTATCAATTGGTTGGCATTAGGTGGGGATGGCAGGTCCCTTCACAGGAATTGCTTTCCTAGATGATACTATGAGAGTTGAGCTGGAAGCAAGACTGGTAGTTTTGGAGGTACCACCACTCCCAAGGCTCATGTGTCTATCTGACTATTGGTGACGTTAGTCAATCATTGTCACTGGTGATGACAAGGAAGTTAGATACCTCTTCATAACAATTTTTCCCCTCAATGATGCCTGTAGGGATTCAAGGGGAAGCAGGTTTGGAGACTGGAATGGCATTGCTATTCCCAAAGTTCCCAGATGTGGGACTCTGAGCTATATACTGTATTGGAGGTGGTATAAGCTGCTTGGCACTCTCCCAATACACCGTGTTAATTCAGCCAGGCTATATTACCCGAGCAGCAAAAATAAAGAAATAGAGACAGAAGGTAGAGTTGGTCACAAGGAAGAAAAAGAAGACCAATATAGATAGACCATAAAGTGCATGGAAAGGAGTAATCTATTTTAAAAAAAACTAAAATGATAGTGAGTTATAAGCTTTGAATTCCAAACAATAAAGTTTATATTTAATTCCATGGATAACCTAGTCGTTGACAATAATATAGTTAGACTTACACTCAAGGAGACTTTGAGATTAAGGAGACAGACTTCTTGCTTTATTGTTAGCTGTTTGGCCTTGGGCAAGAAATCTCTGTATA
Organism: Macrotis lagotis; assembly: GCF_037893015.1. NCBI lineage: Eukaryota > Metazoa > Chordata > Mammalia > Peramelemorphia > Peramelidae > Macrotis > Macrotis lagotis. The sequence goes on from NC_133660.1 coordinate 85,524,015, forward strand.
AATACTTTTTGATTGATTGATTTCTAATATGCTATGTTGAACACTAACCTGTTCTGGCTCTCTTTTTTTAAGACTACTATTTTAAGATTTACAAGAGAGTTTTAGTATAAGTTATTCTAATCAAAAATAATCTTTATTTTTCTAGAGTCTTTTTTTAAATGTTTAAAGTTCATCTCATTATCTTGTAATTCTTTATCATCCTGGTTCCTGTCCCCCAATGATATGCACTATTTTGGGTAGATGGAATTATCTTAATGCTTTTTATCTCTGTTTCATCTACTCCCTGCTACATTAAATTTTCTGTTTCACTGAGTTTGAATCTTTATATTCACCATTTCCACTTGGTCTCAGTTTTCTTATCTGTAAAATAAAAGGATTAGACTAAATGATTTCTAAGGATTCATTCCATTCAAACATGCAATGATTCTCTGAGACAGGAAATCACAAAGTAGATCTAAAGAATGACTTCAGAGTGAAAATGAGATCAGAATTTTGTTTCAAGAAGTCTGTGTCATCATAACTCAACTCCCCTTCTCTATGAGAACAAGTTCTCAATGGAGACATCCTAAGGTGCTATCTTTTTCTTTAGGTTTCTTTTTGCAAGTAAATGTAGTTAAGTGACTTGCCCAAGGCCACACAACTAGGTAATTATTAAATGTCTGAGGCCGGATATGAACTCAAGTACTCCTGACTCTAGGGCTGGTGCTCTCTATTCATTGTGCCACCTAGCTGCTCTGATGTTTAACTTTTTAGTAATAATTTTTAAAATTAAAGATGTGCATTGTTTGGTCAGGCATAACAGTATTGCATAGTCAATAAATTACATTATAATGTAAAAATAACTTTTATATGCTTGGGGAAACAAAAAAATTCATGTGACTCATTTTATTGCAATATGCTTTATTGCAATGGCTTTGAACTGAACCTACAATATCTCTAAAGTATGCTTTACATAGGTATGTAAATATGTATACTTACATATTGGACAAATACTGTAAACAGACAAGGAATTGAAGACAATGGATCAGAATTGAAGTAGAGGAGAAAAGGATGTTGATTCCTTTTGGAAAATTGCCAAACAATTTTTAAATGACACTGAGCTTCATCTTGAAACAAAGGTCATCTTTTTTAAACAGTATTCTTCCATTGATGTTGCAAGACTGATGATGTTGAATGACCTCTAAAGAATGAGAGTTAAAGGTCATATAAAAAGCAAATGAGATATGAGTAATAAATGTGTTTGGGCCATGGAACATTACAAAAGAGGTGTAATGCAAGAGAATAGGTATAAAAGAGGTCATCAGAAAAATATTCAACAATTTTTTTAGTGGACTAGTCATGTTGCAGGCATGAGGGCAATTAGATGGAAACCAACAGGCTCCACATATCAATTCAACATTAAAAGAATGCAAAGATTCAGTCTTAACCCAGTCTGGTCAACTCCGTGTCATTGATTTATGAGAAGTCATGGACAAAAAGATTCAGAGGATGTTCAGTGATCAGCATCGTAGAAGGGGAAGCCTACGTCAATAAAAAACATGATTTTATTGAAGTATTAGAATAACAAGAATCATAGCAAGACAAGCAATTCATCAGCCATCCCAAACACTTTGTGGGAAAAGAAAATTCTCAATTACTACTCACCTAAACTCATCAAAGTTGAACAAATCTTGGCAGTTATGAGTTATTGCCATGTAAAACTCTTATTTGAACACAGTATGATATGGAATGAGACTGTTGAGGGTAGCAGTGAAAAGCAAATAAAATCTTATGTTTAGAATTCATGAGATTTTCTTTCCCAATACTAAATCTAAACTTTCACAAACACCTGCTAAGCTCTGAGTTTCCCCAGTCATAAATTCAGATCCTAAATGGGGTTAATTTTGAGAAAAGAAACCAATAGAGAGACAGAGTTATTGAAGAAGGTGGATGGTTGCAGAAGGCAGGAAGGAGGACAGTGCTGTTCAATTGTTACAACTTAATACTCTGCAAACAAATTCATTATTTTAAGGGAAGGAGGAAAAATCATCTTAAATCTTTAACTTGGAGCTCATGAATTAAAACTGGCAAGTTCAAATCACATCCCAGGGGTGTGAAATATGCCAAGTTGAATCTGGCACCTAACCACATCATTGCTCATCTATTCATAGAAGAGGAGACAAGATTTCTGAAGCCAGTCCTTGCCAGGAGTACTACAGAGATCTATGCATGTGCCATAAATTCGTGATTTATTCCTCCAGATGCCAAAGACCATTTCCAAGACCCTGTTTACAGAAAAGCATCAGTATGCAACAGAAGAGCCACCTTCATCTGAAGGAAACTTTTAAATAGCCCAGCCCATACCCAGTTGTAGCAGCAGACAGTCAACTTTGAAGTACAAATGTGAAGGGGAAGTAAATGCTCAACGAATGCCTTCTTCTAGAACTCGGTGAAAAATGAAATGGAGAAGACAAGCTGGATCCCTGCCATGACACCCATTACAGTGTAGTCTGAGGCTCTGACCCTTCATGTTAGACTTACTGTGTTTTTGACACATTTAGTCAATTAAAACGGGTGAAGTGTAATTTGTTTTTCTTAAGTTTAATACAGCATGTCAATAGACATTAACCAAAATTTATAGTAGGAACACTAAAGCTGCCACATGCACTTAAACAAATGAACACAATTTATCATGGTTGAAATAAAGAGAGCATCATGGGCATTTGACTTCATACTTCACATAAGCATGTTGCCAAATATAGGAAAGTGAGCTCCAGCTCACACTTCCAATGGAAAAGGCATTTTGGTTCACGTTAAATATTGGTGTGAAACATCTGGCTGGCATCCAAGTCTAAGAAGTGTTAATGTTGGCACTCCCACTGTGTACTTTTCCTGTAAATTGTTGTAGCATTTATTTGACATGGAATACCCAAAGGATTGATGAGTAAAGAAAGGAAGATTTTTTTTTATTGTGCCATATTACCTTTTTCAGTCATCTATACTAAGCCTTTCCATCTTCAAAGTCTAAACAAGTAGCCACCTGTATTCAGTCAGTGAAAGATATTTTTCATGAAACTATGGCTTGCCTTTTTTATAAACCTATAAAAGCACACATTCTCCATTTTATTAGTCAGCAAAGCAGTGGTGAATTTAATGCTGAAATTTATAAATGCAGCTCCTTTATGGAGAACTATACTTGTTTGCTCTGTTTAAGTGTGTGCCACAAGAACAGTACTTTTCATTTCATAATTTCTTTCCCAATCACAAAAACAAAATTGACTGCAGCCTTTCTGTATATTTTAATTAAAAATCATATACTTAACACCCATACCATTTATATGACTTACTATAGACCACTAAGGATTTAAGAGAAATACAATACCACTAAATAAAACTTTGTTTGGTACAATTAAATACTAGTACTTGAATTTGACATTCATTTTACTTATATTTCTATTGGGTTTATCAGTCACAGTCATGCATTATAAAAGAACTAGAATTTGCAGAGGAGATGTTTTTCTTTATTCCTCTAACAAATCTTTAAGTTAAAAATAAAAAGCTAAGGAGGATATATATTTTGTTTCTATGTTTTTTCATTTAGAGTAATTATTTAAAATTTGTGATGCTTTACTCACATTGACCCAGTAAACCTGGGAGGGGAGCAGTGAAAGAAACAGCATGTTTTTGCCATGAAAAAAAAATCAATGTAAAAGTTGAGGATGATTGCAATGAAACCACCTAAGCATTGTATAATTCATAAATGTGATGCTTAAAAAAGAAAAAAATAGGCAGAATATAAAATTTAATGTTGGTAGAATTTATATCAAAATATATATGTTTTAACCATTATAGGTACATAGATCACAACCTCTTCTTGCCTTAGTGTGTAAAAGATGTGTAGCAGAAGGACAGACCAAGTACTATGCTGGTGTTCATAAGGTTATTGAAGAGAACCAGAGCAAGGTTTGCATTTGAAGCTAGGAGGAACTTTGGAAATCTTAATCTTATCCTCATTTTAGATGAAGATGAAGATTTAGAGTTAGATGAAGAAAATGAAGCCTTAAAAATGAATTGATTTCTTGTAGAAGTAGCAAGAACATCCAAATATAATCTAGTGTCTTCTTTACTGTCCTAAACACTAAGAGGAATGACACAGTAGGATGAAATACTATGATAGGAATGAGTTATAAATTTGGAATTAGATTACTGAGGAGAATGTGGACCCCTAAAGTTCTTGATGGGGTCAGCCAAAAATTTAAGAAAGATATCTTAATTTGAAGGCAAAGTTTTTTAAATGAAATTTGGAGAGGGCAAGAACATTCTCCTCAGTAATCTAATAGGAAATTTTATTTGTCTTCTATAGATAAAAGCTATTGTTTAATTAATCCATTACAAGCTAATTATGATAGAATAAGACTAAAAATAATCCAAGTTTTTAAAAAGACAACATAAGGATATTTGCCAACTTAACATGAGCCTTAATCATTAGTAATGGCTACTTGCTGTGTAGGTAGGACAAATAATGTATCAAAGGAATAACAAATAATATGTAAGAAAAAATAATTTTAAAGTCCTGAAGCAGTCATTTGCTATCACATAGAAATGTGGTTTCACACTCAAATAGAAATAAGCATCTGCTTAAGAAACTGACTTAAAAAAATACAAATTAACATAATCTAAATTGCATTGCATTTTTTATTTATTTTGATAATAATTTTTCAATCTTACACCCAATCTCAGTTTTAATCTGGTATTTTGTAGACCTCTGATGTAGACAATTTTCTTCCAATCTAAACAGTTCCATGAACCAGTAAACTAAATTTGTTTTAATGGATCACTCCAAAGCTTCAACTTTGGTGTTTTCAGTGGCTTGTGAAAAAGGTCATAGGAAACAGGAAGAATGAAGTCTCAAGAGGTGGGAGATGGATATGTTAATTTTTTAAATTAAACTATTAAAGAATAATTATAGTATGTGATCATAGGATCATAGATTTAGAACTACTTCAACTGGCAAGTATAGTATCAGACTACTCTTGCTCAGATCCAAATCCAAACTTACACAATTCAAATGAAGGGACAGCATTCAGATTTAACAATGGATCAGATTACTTTGTGAACATTTAAAATTTGCTAATATCCTGGTTATCCTCAATATCCTGGAATGTCACAATATTTAATACTTCCAAGAAAGCAGCAACAGAACCAACTTAGACCTTTCCTCCAAAAGTAGCATGGAGTCCAGTCCTAACATCAAATTCAGGAAGTGAACTGGAAAAACAAGCAAATAAAAAAGATCCCTCCAATGAGAACTATTATGCTGTCACAGAGTTAAAGAAATAACCTCAGAAAGAGAATGACTTCAAAACAATTACAAGCAAAACCTTAGATATTAACTCGATTTAAGCAAAAATTCAACTAAAATTCCTGGAAAAGAAGAGCAAGAGGTTTTGACTTTTTAAAGAATTAATGTTTTCTGTAAATTAAATGGGAAAACATGAAAAAGATTGGAAAACATGTGCAAACTTTAGAAAAAAGAATCAGAAAGGGAATTAGTATTTAGCACAAGATGTACAAAATGTTGTTCAAACAATAAACTGCCTGATAATTAGACTGGACCAAATGGAAGCCAATGACTCCAAAAACTATTAGGAAATATTAAAATAAAGTCAAAAACCAAAAACCTAGCAGGAAACATGAGATATCTCACAGTAAAAGCAACTGCTTGGAAAGCAAATCAAGAAGAAAAAAATCTAAGAATTAATTAACTATCTGAATGATGTCTCAAAAAAAGACCTAGATATTCTAGAATATCTAGATCAAGAAATCTTAAAACTGCTCTAATCTTAGAATCAGAGGACAAAGTTGAAATTAAAAGAATCAGTTAATCACCTCCTGAAAGAAACCCAGAAATGAAAACTCCCAGGAGCATCATAGCCAAAATCCAGTTTCTAGGTAAAGCAAATTGCAAGCAGTTAGCCAAGAATACTTAACCAATAAAACAGAGTATAATGTTATGGAAAAGATCAGAGTTTTGAAGAAACTTTAAAGTACAAACATGGGAGTGAAAAGAAACATAAGGATAAACTACTTTCCATTCAAATATGGAGAGATGATACATGTGTCACCTCTCATCAGGGGTCAGGGACAGAGTTCAAGCAGAAAAAGCTTGTAAGTAATTTTGTTATATCTTGATGATTTCAAAAGAAATATACTGAGAAGATTGGGGAGAGAAAAGAAATTTAGGGAAATTAATTTAACTAATCAAAGTATTCAAACATCCATCTCTAAAAACAAAGAGAATATGGGGGAAGTAGCTGACATTTGATCCCATTTCTGTCTGAAATGATGAAGAGAAGCTAAAGTATGCACATACAGGTGAGTACAGAAATATATTCACTTAGTTGCAAAATAGAGAAAAGGAAGAAGGGAGGAGAGGGAATTAGAAAGAAAGTAGATTAAAGAAGGGATTAGTTGTCAAAAGCAAAATAAACTCTAAGGATGTTCAAAAATATTTAGAGCTTTTCTTGAGGTGTCAAAGAATGGGAATCTCTGGGGATGTCCATAAATTGGGGAATGAATAACTACTTATAGTATATGAATGTGATAGAATAATATTATGGTATACTCTTATTAGCATAATGACCAATCACAATTCCAGAAGACAAATGATAGATAATATATGCTACCCACTCCTGATAGAAAGAGAAAGGACTAACAATGCATAATAAGACAAATACATTTTTGGGTATGGTCAATGGGTAAATTTTTTTTAATTGGCTCTATATGTCTGTAATGGATTTTGTTCTTCCTGTGTTTTCATTTGTTGGGGGGAGGAAGATTAGAGTGAGAAGATGAAATTTGTTCATTAAAATATTTTTTTAAAAAAACAAAAAAGGAATGGAAATTATTTTAAAGATCATCTAATCCTACCCTTTCATTTTACAAATAAGGAAACAGGGACCCAGAGAGGTTATGACTTGACCATGACTATATTGATAATTAGTAAAAGAACCAGGACTGAAAACCAGATCTTTTGACTCCAACTGAGCACTCTTCCCACTATACAAGGAGTTTGAATTAAGATTTTTTTGTACATCACCAAAGAATTGTACTGGTACCAGGGCATGAAGTAGAAATTAGAAAGCAGTGAAGGAAAAACAAAGCAAACAATGGATTAACAATTTTTTTCCTATTCAACCAGATAATTGGCATCATCATAAAGCATGAAGTAATATAAACTAAAAGACTAAAAGTCTTTTATATGTAACATTCTGTAGTGTAAACTAAAAGACTAAAAATTTTTTATATGTGACATTCTAACAACTTGCTCACTCAAATTTGAAAATTAAAGCAAAAATATTTTTTCTATGAAGAGACTCATAAAGAATGAACAGAACTACCTCAGAAAATATTGAAATCTGGGGGGCAAAGTCGGGTTCATATTCCATCTTTATTTTTTTCATATTCTTCATAAGGAAAATATCCATATGAGAAAGGGAGTCACTTTTCTTTTTTAAAAAAACTTTTTAAAGGAGAAATACTCCCTTTACTCCCATTTTGTGCTATCATCTGTAATGGCAACTATAACTCACCAATGCCCATAAGACATGTTTTTCTTTTTATTTATAGATCATTAGGAAACTTAGCCTACTGCATTAATGTGTTACACTTACACTTTATGGCTTTCTGTCAGAAATATCTCTGATAACTAGTTTCCAGATCCACTTAGTCCATGTAAAACAAACCCCCTTTTATAGATGCATTTCTCTGTAATAAATTAACCTCTGGACTTATAGAAACCACCATGCAAAGGAAGAATAATTTGGTTGTATATGGCTCTGAGAGCTTTATCAATGAAACCATCCATATTTCTGACACAATGGGAACTGTATCTTGAGTGATGTTTTTCTGTGTTCTGGAATTTACCTTCTCATCTAAAGAATGATATTGAGACATTAGGTTTGCAAGAATAGAAGTGGAGACTGTCAAGCAGGGACACTATAGATAAGATTTTGGTAGAAAATACCAAACTAAGAAAGTTCTTCTTTTATTTTAAAAGTAGGTATTTGGTTTTCCTCTACTATGAATTCTCTTCTTACTGAAAAAGGTGCTATATTAAATAATAGACAATAGAGAAAAGAGAGAAATATATGAAGTATATTTCTGTACTCAACTGTATGTGCATATTTTTTTCTTGATCATTTAAGATGGACATGGGTTCAAAAGTCAGCTACTTCCCCCCATATCCTCCTTGTTTTCTAGATGGGTATTTGTACACCTTGATTATATAAACTAATTTTCCTAAATTTCCTTTTTCTTCCCAATCTTCTCAGTTTATTCCTTTTCACTTCCCTTTCCAATCTTCTCTTAAAATCAAGATATAACAAAAACAACAATAATAGAAGATGATTGATAGATAGATAGATAGATAGATAGATAGACAGATAGATAATTAGATAGATAATTAGATAGATGGAGAAAATATGCCTCATAAAGGGTAGAATACAACCAGTAAGTTTGGTCAATTCCTAATAGAAAGCACCATAAAACAAATATCAAAAAAGAACATGCCAACTAAATCCATTTCCTTTATTACTCTCTGGAGGCAAACAATCAAAAGGTCCAGATGACCAACTGAACAAGTACATGCAAGAAATGAAGCTTGATAATTGGTAAGAAGACATGCAGGTAGGTATTAAGGTCTAAAAGTTGAAAGCTCAGAGCAAATTGTGAACAATGAGATTGAGATATGATCAAACCAAGAACCAGATTTATTCAGTCAGTCTTTTTTAGTGGGAATTTATTAGATTGAGTCTTAATAGGAAATGGTTCAGTTAAGTACCTACTATTGAGAATGGAGATACTATAACTAGAGTTTAATAAATTTTACCTGATATTTGAATTTTTCTTTTTTTTCCCCAACTGAATCCTGCTTACTGATCCATTCTCTAGAAAAGTGGGATAAATTTCCATGTCAAGATCTTAATGTACAAAAGCTATATAAGTAAATACACATGTAACATGTGAAGTATCTCTATCATTCTTCAGCCCCTTCCCCTTATCAGGCAATGACCAAGATAAGTTAACAGGAACACAAGATTTTGTTCAAGGATAGGTCAAGCTTGAATATCAGGAGAGAATGTACTTAAAGGCAACAGAGGTATAGAATAACTAAAAAGAGTTAACAGAATCCTGTACAAATCAGCTAATGAACTGTGCCCTAGTAAATAATTGGAGAAGGGATTGGTGGTTGCTGATTTCAATAGAATCCCAAGAAGAAAAGTAGTGGCATTATATGGCAAGACCTGGCCCAAATTTGGACACTGACCACCTGCCTCCCCAGGAGGCCATGTATGAATTAGCATTTTGAGACTATGTTTATATAGATTCAAAGAATACTTGGGATCATAACTATAGATTACATAATGACTGCAAAAAGCTATAGCTATGGGTCAGCTAGGATAAAACAACAGCCCTGGAGTAGAGAGGACCTGAGTTCAAATCCAGCCTCAGATACTTAATAATTACCTAGCTGTGTGACCTTGGGCAAGTCACTTAACCCTATGGTCTTGCAAAAACCAAAAAAGATAAAGTTACAGATGCATCAAAAATGATCTAATAGGACTTTTTATCCCTTTTATTGACTACATTCCAAAGAAGAAAAAAAGCAGCAAGGGAGCAGCTCGGTGGCATAATGGATAAAGCACTGGCCCTGTAGTCAGGAGTACCTGGGTTAAAAACTGGTCTCAGACACTTAATAATTACCTAGATGTGTGGCCTTGGGCAAGCCACTTAACCCCATTTGCCTTGCAAAAAAAAAGCATATACAGTTAAACATGCCTAAGGATCAATAGAACATAGGAGACTTGGGAAAGAGGTAAATTATCACACTGAGAGGTTTTCTGTTGGGGAAACATGGATTTATCATACCATATCTTATATTATCAAAGTGAGCACCCAGAAAGTGATAAAATTCAGGGAAAGAGCTCTTCCACGATCTGAGAATAATAGAGTACCTTCTTGTTTAGGATATAGTAAGCAACTGCTAAGAAGGGTATGTGATTTCCTAGAACCCAGTTATTTTTGGAAATAAGATCAGATGAGTGACTAATAATGGCACCTGGTGATTAAATATGAATGGTAGGGTATGAGTAAATATAGGATTTGAGGAAATAATAAACCATTATATAGTTATTGGTGTCAAGATAAAGAAATGCTTGAAATTGAAATTCTACTAATTTGTTCCTAAACCAATAGCGCAGTGGTATAAAAGCAGCTAAAACAAAAAGTATCTGCTTTATCATTCAACAACAAGGAAGTCACACTAACTGCCTTACTATCTTCTTCCTCTTCAGCAATTAAAAATAGTATTTTTGTGGTACAACAAAGAATAAGCAAAACAACACAGGGAATGATCATAGAATTAGGGAGAATCTAAGTAGTGTTTTTCTAATAGCTTCATTCACTAAGCTAAGGGTCAGAATTTAATTTTTTTTTCTCAATATAGCTTTCAGGGAAAGTACCAGAGTTAGAAAACAAGTATATTCTTGGTTCTTAGTCTTACTAACTCACTCATCCTATATAAGTTACCTAAAAGGCCCTTTTCTTAAGAAGTAGTCAATGATAAAAGGAAAAAAAAGATTTCCCCTTTCAGATTATGATGATATTGCCAATATTATCAATGAACACTTCAAAACCCAATATAGATTTTTTTAAAAATCATTTTAATATATATTTATAAAATATCCAAATAAAGAAATAGTTTTCTTGTCAGATTTTGAAAACTTCTAAGGTAAAGTGAACTGTGATATAGATCTGAGAACTCAGATCTCTTTGTAATTTTCTGGAGTGATGACTCAATTTAATAAAAATTACAAAAATTTGAGTGCAATTAAAGTTTCAAAGACACTAAAAAATAGACTTTTGTGATGGACTCTCAAGAGCTACAAAGCATGAAGTGTATGCCCCCTTTTAATTGAAGGGAGAATATAATCTGAGTTTGTATTTTTATTGTGATATTTTAAATATTTATGCATTTGTTTTAATATAATAGTACCCTACAATATTATTTCACCTGTAGTATTACCAAGCAAATGTTTAGATTTAAGATGTCAAAGTGTCATTACGGCATTGGCGATAACTTTGTAAATATAACCTACTGGCAGGATGCTTTACTTTGTGATTGGCTAGTTTTGTAGAGAGAAAACACATTGGGTGGAGGTTCAAGTGTGATGAATAAGAGAAATATATTGCCCTTTAATCTATAAAAGAGCATGAATGTAATTATGTCCATCTCTGGAAATCTATTTAATTTGGAATCATATTTAGAGTGATAAAGTGAAAATCCAGAGTCTCATAAAATTAGATGAGAAATGTTGAGTGCCAGGTATGATATTGTGGGTGTGTTTTTACTTCTACATTGTGTATGCTCCATTGTACACCACTTGCTACATAACTTTGGGAGGCTTATATAAATAGAAAACCCATTTCATGAGGAGACAATATATATTCTGAAATTAATTAAAAATTATCAGACTTTAGGAAGATTATTTGACCTCTCTATACCTTAGCTTACTTTAGCTACAAAATAGGATTATTCTAAGATGAGTCTACTTGACTACCTACTATATAGATGCATTGTGAATAAAAAAGCTTTACAAATCTAAAGTTTTATAAAAATGTTCACTATTAGTGATTAAGAGACTTTATCTTAATCCATGTGCTATTGTAATATCCAGACAATATATCTACGCCATGGCCTCCATGAAATAAAAAAGGAACTACTAACAATGAATACTCATCTTTGCTTCCATTCTTCTACATTCTTTCAAACATCGTATTTTCTAATAATTTATTTTCTGAGAGGAATCATGATGAAAGAGAGAAGCACAGGTCTTAAAGTTAAGAAATGACAGAGCATTCCCCTACTCTGCTTCTTAGAATCATTCCTACTTTATCAAGAAACAAAGATGCTATGAAGCTTTCCCAGATCCCCTGAAATCCTAGTACCTACTTATCCCAAATTTCCTTGTATTTATATTGTACAGACCTTGTATATACATATATTCATGTTGTCTCTGACTCTCCTAACAGAATGTTAACTCTTTGAGATCAGGAATTATTTTACCTGTCTTTGCATCTCCATTGTCAAATGCAGTGCCTAGGGCCAGTAGGTGCTTAATAAATATTTACTGGTTGATTGGTTGATTGATTTAGCTATGTGACCATGCACAAATGATTAAACCTTCCTGGAACTCAGTTTCCTCTTCAGTAAAATGGGGAGAGTAATAACTATATCACAATTTAGTGAAGATCAAATGAAATGTTTACATTTCACAGACATTAAAGTGCTACCAAAATGTCTTTGATTATCATTTCTAAGAATGCACAGTATCCCTAAAAGAAATAATGATAATAACCCTGACTAAGGATGCAGGAGATGTAGTTTCTAGTATTAGTTTTATTTTTAACTTTACACTTAACAAATCATTTACCTTATCTAGGATTTTCATTCCTCATCTGCAAAATAATGGAAGTGTGCTGCAGGGAACAGGGTGGAAACCAGGGGAAGGTTTACACATCATGATTTTCAAGGTCACTTCTAGCTATTAAAAATTATTTTAGATATATCATTGATATAAAACTTAATATCAGTCCGACTAAGGATGCAGGAGATGTAGTTTCTAGTATTAGTTCTATTTTTAACTTTACACTTAACAAATCATTTACCTTATCTAGGATTTTCATTCCTCATCTGCAAAATAATGGAAGTGTGCTGCAGGGAACAGGGTGGAAACCAGGGGAAGGTTTACACATCATGATTTTCAAGGTCACTTCTAGCTGTTAAAAATTATTTTAGATATATCATTGATACAAAACTTAATATCAGTAAATGAGATGTCATTATTCTATGCAATATAGTTCTACCAACTCCACTACCTGTGTTAGTGGTACCCATTTTGGTGACATAATGTCACTTATGTTTTTCTCAACTTTCCTCCCAAAAGAATTAGATTTCTTACCTAACAATAACCATAAAAAGGAAGGACTAAAGATACTTTAAAATATTTAAACAGTAATATGTAAAGAAGTTCAAAGATTGCTTCTATTTACCAAAAGGATAAAATTTTCCTTTAAAAAACAAGAGCAAAGAAACAGAATCTGAAGGAGCAGACTAGAATCTAAACCTAAGTCAAGTATTTAGAATGTCATGTGGAGGGAAAAGGAAGTTAAAGAACCACTTAACACTTGAAGCTAAGTAACTTATATGGAGATCTTCCTGAAAATGAGGGCAGCTATTTGTTGCCATCAAAGAATAAGGACATAGATCTTCAGGTGTCATCAAAGTTGACATCAAATAACTCTGGAAGAAGAGGAAGAAAAAAAAAAGGTTGATTGCTATTCCTTGCTGAGAAGTACTTAAGGCTAATAAGGTACTATTTGTTAATACAATAGTGATATAATAGAGATCTGATGTGGGTGTGAGAGAGAGACAGAGAGACAGACAGACAGATTTTGGATGTGTACATGAAAGAGACAGTGAGACATACACACAGAGACAGAGAGTGAGAGAGAGACAGAAAGAAGCAGAGAGAAAGAGAGATGGGGGAAGAGAGAAAGAGAGAGAGAGAGAGAGAGAGAGAGAGAGAGAGAGAGAGAGGGAGAGATCCATCAAATGTCTTGATAATGGAAGTCATTTATCATTTCTGTATAATGCTTCTGTACTGGTACTGTGATCTGTTTCTCCAACCCTTCATCTACTTCTTCCTTCTGAACAAACATTATTTAAGAACCTACCATATGCCAGATACTGTTCTAATCACTAAGGATATATATGGATAAAAAGAATGAAACATCCTTACTCAATATACTTCCATTCAAATGGGAGAAGCTAACAATTACATATAAAAATATTTACAAAATAAGTACACACTCTTATAAACATCCATACAAACATGAAAAGTAGTTAAAGGTACAATGACTTAAGAGGGAAGATGTTCGTAGTTGAACAGATCAGGAAAAACTTCATATACTTGAGCAGTATTCTGAAGGAAGAGAACTCCTTGAGACAGAAGGAAGGAGGAGTTTATTCCAAGGATGGCTGATGGTCAATGCAAAAGCATGGAGTGTAAGAGTATTACATATAAAGATCAGAGAGAAAGTCAGTTTGGCTATGTAACAAGGTCCAAGGAAACTAGAAAGTTAGGTGAAAACCAAATTGTAAAGAACTTTAAGTTCTAAACAGAAGACTTAACATTTTATCTTAGAAGCAATAGGAAGTCATTGCAATTGATTGAGTAAAAAAGTCACATGGGCAGATCTGTATGCAAGGAAAATTATTTTAGCAGTCTTTAAAATGGAATGAAATAGAAACTTGAAGCAAGGAGACAGTAAGAGGATGTTGCAATTTGGTGAGGGATGATGAATCTGTATAAGTAAAGAGAACAAGTGAGAAAAAATATGGCAAAAATAGAAATGTCAGGACTGAGAACTGAATGTATATGGTGGACAAAGAGGAAGAAGTCAAGAATAATGCTGAAATTATGATCGTGGTTTGAAAGAATACTGGTTTTATTTAAATTTAAAAAATTAAATTTAAAAATTATTTAAATCGTCTCTAGAACAACTGGTTTGAAATATCAAATAAGCAACTGGTGATGTGGGACTGAAGTTCAGGGTAGAGGATGGGATTAACTATCTGGGAGTCATCTTCAGAAAAATACTAGGCAAAGAGCCTGGGAAACTTGGGAAGCACTCAAAATTGGGAAGATCCATGACTTGTATGATGTTCCAAAAAAGATATAAAGAAAGGGAAAAAAATTCTGGAAAGAAACAAGTAGAGAATAGTACCATTGGGTAACATCCCACTAAATCTCATATTTCAAATTTACATTTGAATCCCTATTTCCTCTTATTTTTTGCCTAAACTTTGTACATGTGTGTCCATCTCTCACCAGGAATCTCTTAAAACTGTATTCCAGAAATTCAAATCCAATTATTAGACAATATCTTCTTAGTAAAAAAAAAAATCTTCTTAGATTTCACTTAGCAAATTAAATGTTCATAATATATGTATATCTTGCTTTCAATAGCCATAGACCAGAAAATACAAACTATCTTTCCTTCTTTGTCCAAGGTCTCATAATCTCTGAGAATATTTTCTAGGAACCTTCTCCAATTTTTCCTAAATTATTCCAGATTTCTCATCCTCAAATTAAAACATTGTTCTACTTCATTTGTTCAAGATCCCTTGCCTTTCTTCACCTTTTTGGTTCAAATCTTTTTTTTTCTCCTTTTTTCTCCCACAATCTTCTTCCATGGGAACCAGAAGTAGAATGTTGGCCAATTGAACTCATCAACTAGAAAGTGAATCCTAATAGAAGATAGAAAATTTGACCTTATAACAGTTGAATTTGTCTCTGAATTTAAAAAAAGCATATTTGAAAGGAACAGAATCTGAAAAGGTGGTGAGAATGGAAAGGGAGATAACATTGTATATTAAGAAGATAAACTAATAAGAAGAAATCCAGGAAATGGAGAGGGTAAGCATGGTGGAGACCATTTGTGGGAAGAGCAATGGAGGCAGACACAAACTTGATAATGGAGTATAATGTAGACCACCTAGACAGAAAAAGGAAATAAATGAGTTTAGCCAAGAGATCTTAAATCTGGGATGCTGGGGGACTTAAATTACATTTATATCTGCTAGAATTCTTCCTCTTTCCAATGCAGAGCAGCTTATAGTTTCTCGGTTTGCCTTAACAGTAAGTTCACATTCCTAAAGGTGCAGTAAAGAACTAGGTTTAACTCTCACAGCAAGAAGGAAGTGGTATCTGAGAGAGAAATGACTAGAATTTTGTAAGAAATTATTATTCTGCCTTGAATTTTTAAATTTATTTATTTATTTATTTTGAATTTTACAATTTTTCCCTTAATTTTGATTCCATCCCCCCCCCCCACAGAAGGCAATCTATTAGTCTTTACATTGTTTCCATGGTATATGTTGATCTAAGTTGAATGTGATAAGAGAGAAATCAGATCCTTAAGGAAGAAAAATAAAGTATAAGAGATAGCAAGAATATATAATAAGATAATGGTTTTTATTTTAAATTAAAAGTAATAGCCTTTGGTCTTTGTTCAAACTCCACAGTTCTTTCTTTGGATATAGATGGTATTGTCCATCGCAGATATCCCAAAATTGTGTCTGATTGTTGCACTGATGGAATGAGCAAATCCATTAAGTTTGATCATCACTCCCATGTTGCTGTTAGGGTGTACAATGTTCTTTTTGGTTCTGTTCATCTCACTCAGCATCAGTTCGTTCTGCCCTGAATTTTTGATAGAGGAGAGAAAAACTCAGGATTGTCTGATATGTGCCCTAGATTTTTTATTTTAAAGCATTCAGGAAGAAGAAAAGAAGCATTCCATCAAATGTGTGTGAAAAAATACCTCTAAAAAGTTGATAATTAAATTTTCTAACATTTATATTTTATAAATCAGCAAGTGTTATCAGATTTTAATTTTTATTTTATTAATTATACAGGTTTAAGAACAGAGAAAATGTTAATATTGCAGATTAAGCATAAAAGCTTAGACACCACCCCCCTCCAAAAATAAAGGCAGTGAAATATTTATCAGAATACTCCTGGATCTCATAATCTAAAATTTTATCAAATCAGTGAACACCATACAAAGAGAGGAAAAAACTATCAAAAATAAGATTCTGAAAACAAAAAAAAATCCATTAAGGAATTATGAGAAAAGGGACAATTGCCATAAAGAGGGGGAGAGAGAGAGAGAGAGAGAGAGAGAGAGAGAGAGAGAGAGAGAGAGAGAGAGAGAGAGAGAATGCACAGCATTCAACTCAATAACATGCACAGAAGACAGAAAAAAGAATAAGTGAGTCAATAGTAGAGCACAAATCTGTAAAGATTGCATCAGAAGTACCAAAGCTAAGAATGTAATAAGACTGTCAAGGAACCTTAAGGGCAACAAAATGAGATTTCTATCTATTATAAAAGAAAAAGGGGAATCAAATAAGGAATAGGATCATTGCTAAGGATGACTAAGAAGGTGATAACAGACAACTGAAAGATGGAAAAACTGCTCAACTCAGACATTAATTCTGTTTTCTGTGACAAGAAGTGTAATTTTGGTCTGAAAAGACTGAACAGAAGTGCATAATAAGGAATTTGATAACTAAGTGAGAGAAGATATATATACATCATCTTATCTTTCCACCTATAATTTCCAATGATCAAAGAAATTGTTAACATTCATATAAATTTTTAAAGTTTGCAAAGCACTTTACATATCTCATTTAATTCTCAAAATAACCCTATGAAATAGGTTATTATTGCCCTTATTTTACAGATGAGAAAACCAGAATTGCACACTAAGCCCCAAAAAGGTAAATTGATTTGCTTATCCTCACATAGTGGTAGAAACAGAATGTACACCAGAACTTGGGTCTCCTGGCTCCTATTCCAAATCTTTTTTTCCAGAGTGTCATGCAATTTTGGTAAAGTATACAAGCAGAGTTATAGATGTCTTCTAGAATGTGCATAGATGATACCATCAATCAATCAATCAACAAGCATTTACAAAGTAAATTCTCTGTATTAGGAAGCAGGGTTTGGACTATACTTGCCCTCTAGAAGATTGCATTCTAATCAAATCATACTATTTTGTTAACATCAGGAAAAAATTATAGGCCACTTTCCCATTTCCTAGAACATAGTCTTCTTCTTTTTTTTTTTTTTGGCAAGACAATGCAGTTTTGATTCCCGATGTCACACAGTTAGGTGATTATTAATTATTGATGGTCAGCTTTGAACTCACATCCTCCTATCTCCAGGGCCAGTGCCCTATCCACTGCACTATCTAACTGTCCCTCCTAAAACAACTAAGGGTAAATATTCTGTTGAGTTCTAATAGATATTAGGAGGGGTGTGATGTAGTAGAAAGAATGCTAGATTTGTCATCAGAGAAATCAAATTTAAATCATGGTTCTGGTATTTACTGCTTAAATAATCTTTGGAAAATCACTTAACATCTCTGGATTTCAATTTACTCAGAGGGGGGTTGATCAAACCCATATTTAATTCTCCTAGAAAATCTGAGCAGAAACCGGTATTTCCATTATAAAATCAATAACACTATCACCATCGCCACCACCTTGTTCCCAGGGAAAAAACCTCTGACAAATACTTTACTTTTTCCCCCCTTTCTATATTTCCCTTTGTGAGTTGATGGATATTCCATTCACTATGTATCTTACCATGAATGGAACGATCAAAGCCTATGTGAAATTTTAAATAGTTTATTACCATAAAAAGTCTACCACTGGAATGACATAAATGTGACTGATGGATTCCCTTCTCTGTTCTTTTTCTTTTCCTGATGATCTTCTTTCTATCAAAATTAAATGTATAGATGGAATTTTCAATATATTAGACACCTCCCACAGAAGGGACAAGTCCATTGCAAAGTCAGTAAGACAAGGGTTGCAGAATGCAAGTATCCACAGAAGGTGTAAATCTGCAAAATCAGCATGTGGTAGGTCAACACCATATATGAATTATTGGAGACCAGGTGGGGCCAACTAGAAAACTACAGGGTTTACACTAATGGCATTTTCCAATGAATGTGTGTAAAAGGGCTATTCCTCCTGGGCAGCTTAGCTAAAATGGATCTAAGGAAACTAGAATTCACACAATTTAATACAATACATATGGGTGACCTGATTGAGGTGGCTTTGACGGTCTAGTTTTAGAGACTGGCAGCATGACAAATCTAAATCTAGAATAACACTTCAAGAAGGTAAATTTTCTCCCACATCAATAGCATTTTGGCTCCCATGAGGATAAAACAAAAGTAGGAGAAGGTAATCTAAATAGTATTTTAGGCATCCTTAATAAATGCATCAATAAAAAAATAGAATTTTTCTATTAGAAAATAGAAAAAAGAATGTACTTCTATCTGTCTTGAAAATATCCAGTCTACATCCAGAACATCACTTCAAGAAAAATGAACTTTAGATTCAAAAAGAGACAAGAATGTAAGAACATAAATCTATAGTTGGATGAGATCCTTATGGACACCTTATTTAATTTTCTCATCTAACACAGGAAGAAACTGAGACCCAGGGAGTTTTAGTTATTTGCATAAAGTCACATAATAAGCATTAGAGGTAGTATGTGAACCTAGGTCCTCTGAGGTCAGAATCAGCATTTCTTTCCCCCATAGCACACTACCTTCTTTATCTTCTAATATCTAAGCTTGTAAGAGAAACATTGAGCAAGTTAAATAATTTATTTTAAGTTAATCATGTGCTTCTGATCATGCTAAAATATTGCCTTTCTCTAAAGTACCTTCTCATTGACAGAAAGATTAACCTTCCCGATGTTCCAGCCTTACCCCATCAGACACTTTCTCAAAAACTTCCAATTTTTTCACATTTCTTATACTGAATAAAGCCCAGGCTCCTCACACTAGCTTTTAAGAAACTCTGAAATGCATCTTCAGGCCACCTTTCCAAACTTACTTCACATTATACCTTCACATATTCTACACCATGACTTCTCAAAGATATCTCACTTTTCCCCATTTATATAACACTCTTTCCTATCTAAAAATATGTTATTGGTAACTGGTACTTTAAATTGCACCCCAAAAGTCAAATATTCATGTTCTAGCCACAAAATGTTCTTTTCCCCTTTATGACTTTGAAGAACTTTGCCACAGAAACTTGACTATAACTTAATGCAAATCCTCAAGGCTACTTCCCTTTCCACCCCACTCCCCAACCCTAACTGCTCACAAATTTGATGAAAATAGAGAAAGCTCATGAGCTTCCATTTATGTGCTTATCTTTGGAAAGACAAAGGGTAAAATTAACTCAAAGCAAAAGCAAGAACTAAACTGGCATAATAAAAATATAACATCTCCCTCAAGCATATACAACATCAGCAGAGAGACTATATATACGTGAAAGCCAGGGTTAGAAAACATATAAACAGGGCAGTAATGTATAATAATCCTAAAAAGGCAGGTTGAAGCAAAGTAGTAAAGTGCTTTGAATGCCAAACAGGAATTTTTGTTAAGTTCTTAAAGGCAATGGGAAGCCCCAGAAGTTTATGAGTAGGAGAGTGACATATGCTTTGGGAATATCAATTCGGCAGATACTACCATAATTAATTTCCTGGTTTAATGTCATATCAACAAAACTACCAAAGGAATTACTTTATAGAACTAAACAAAAAAGTTTTCAAATTCAACTGTAAGAATTAAGTTAAAGAATCTCATGGAAAATAGTAGGGGGAAAAAAGTAGGAATAAAAGGAAAATTGATTTATCAGGTGTCAAGCTGTACCAAAAAGCTGTAATTGTTAACATTGTTTCTTATCAATTTTAAAATGTAAAATAGTTGATCATTAGTATAGGTCAGGAAGGTGAGAACCAGAAGCAGTTAAATGTAATAGCCTATAGACTCAAGAAAACCAACTACTAGAGTAAAGACTCCCTTTAGACAGAAAGTGCTGGAAAATTTGGAAGTAGTTTGGTAAAAATTAAATTTAGTCTTCACCACAATAAGTTCCAAATAGATGCATGACTTAAATGTAAAAAAAAACAGATTTTTTTTTAAATTGAAGAAAATGAAAGGAAATGTATTGACATACATGACTAGGATAAGAATTCTTAGTGAAAATGGAGGTATAAGGGATCCCAGAAGATAAAAATAGTTTCTATTAAATAATATTGCAAAGCTTTTTCATGGACAATTTTAATATTATCATATATTATTATAGCATTAATGCAACTAGAATCATAAGAAAAACAGTTAAGGAAAATATTTACCTCAAATATCTCTCATAAAGTTCCAATATCCAAGATAAATAAGAAATTGATACAAACACATTAAAATAAGAGCCATTCCCCAATGGTTAGGTGATCAAAAGTTATAAACAGGAAGTTTTCTAAAGAGGAAATGCAAGTTATTGACTAACACATTTTTAAATGCTCCAAATTTCATCTTTCATTCAGCCAATACATAAAGATACAATATGAGAACAGTCAATGTTTGAAGGGTTGTAGAGAAGATCAGCATAGTATTTATATTATTGGAGGAGCTATAAATCAGTATAATAATTCCAGAAAACAATTTGGAATTATGAAAACTGAGTAACTAATATATCCCAAAGTCCATATGTAGGCATACATAAAAAATAAAATCATCATATACACCAAAATATTTCTAGCAGCATGTTTTGAGGTAACAAAGAACTGGAAATAAAGTAGATATCCATGGATTAGGGAATAGCTGAGCAATTTGTACAATCATGTGTTGGTAAATGTTTAACAGGTTCAACTGGCAAGGAGAGAGGATGGGGGAAGGGGAAAATACACACTGCACACTTTTAAGTTTAAACCTGTATTATTAACATTTTTCCATCACATTATTAAATCTAGATAATCATCAAACAATAAATCAAGCCCAGGTTGCTGCAATTGCTGATTTCTGAGGTGTAAATGTGTACACTGAAAATTTAACAACAGAATCTCATGAACCAGTACAAGTTGGCTCCAGCACACCATGAGAACAAGAAAGTCATTAATTACTATGATGTAAGGGGCAGCTAGGTAATGTAGCAGATTGAGTGCCAGACCTGGAGTCAGTAAGACTTGTCTACAAGAGTTCAAAGCTGCAGACACTTCCTAGCTGTGAGCTCCGAGCAAATCACTTAACCCTCTTTGCCTCAATTCTTCATCTGTAAAATGAGCTGGAGAAGGAAATGGCAAATCACTCTAGTGTCTTTGCCAAGAAAGCACCAATAGGGTCATGAAGAGTTGGAAACAACTGAAATAATTGAATAGCAAAGACAAGTATGAGGAATATTAAGAAGTATAGAAAAACATAAATGAACTGATACGGAATGAAATAAGGAGAGTGAAGAAAATAATATGCATGACTGCAATTTTGGAAATGGAAAGAATAACCACCATGAAATAATGAAAAGTAGATATTGAAATATTATCCAAAAAAGCATGGTCCTAAAGAAAAAACAGAAGAGCACATCCTCATTCTATTCCTGCAGAGATGGGACCTCCATAAATATGAAATATTGCCTAAATTTTCAGGTCTTTTTAATGTACCTCAGTTTTATTGATTTTTTTTCTCTTAATTTTTCTTTTTGCATTTAAGAACGTTATTTTATATGGAATGACTCTCTGGGGGAGAAATAGAGTTACTGGGAGAAAGTTTAATGATATGAAAAGGATACCAATGAAATATATTTTTAACAAATGTTTCAGGGGGTAGCTAGGTGGTGCAGTGGTTAGATCACTTGCCCTGGAGTCAGGAGTACCTGAGTTCAAATCTGAACTCAGACACTTAATAATTACCTAGCTGTGTGACCCTGGACAAACCACTTAACCCCATTTGCTTTGCCAAAACCTAAAACAAAACAAAACAAAAAAAAAAGTTGCAAATCTCTAATAACAAAAGAAATAAAATTAAAACAAGACTAAGATTTTACCCCTTACATATTATGATTGGCAAAGGTGGCAAAAGAGAAAAGTTATAAATACTAAGGATGCTATGGGAAGAGAGGCAAACAAATATATTAATGTTGGAATTGTGAAATGACTCATCCATTCTGAAAAACAAAAAGTCACCAAATTGAACATATCTTTTGATCCAGAAATATCTTAACTGGGTATATACCTCAAAGACACCAAAGACAGAGGTCAAAGTTTCATGTCTAAAAACCTTTACAACAGCACATTTTGTAACTGCAAACAATTGGAAGGAAGATGAGTGTCCATCAATTGGGCAATAGCTAAACAATTTGTAACATATTAAAGTAATATCAGATAAATGAATAAGAAGAATTCAGAGAAACTTAGGAAAACTTATGAGTTTAATACTGAAGCAAATGAGCATAGACAGGAAAATTCACACAAAGCCTACACTAATGTAAAGAAAAACAACATACCATCTATTAACCAAAAGGCAGCAGTTATAGCAGGTGCATAAAGTCATACATACAATATGTGGCCAATGAATTGATTAGTCTTACTTATTTGCTACAAAGAATTGGCTCTTTTATGGAAGAGAAATGTTGAGAAGTGACAGTGATGAAAAAAAGAAAAGAGGAATTAATTAATAAAGCACTAAAGAAAAACAGAAATGTGAGAGAAATGAGAAGGAATCTCTGCCTTCTCTCAATCATCCATTATTATCACCCTATCTCTTCCAAATATGATTCTTATTCCTTTTTTTTATTTGCATCTCTTCTTTCCACTCTTAAGTTATTTTAAAACACATACACATACACACATACATACATACATAGATACATACATACACCTTTTTTTCCTGTTGCCCTTAGATTTCTTTGACAGCCTGAACTTATTTATAATGTAATAGGAGGTCATTTGTAGTCCCTATTGGGGAGATTTGCTTTCCCTTTGACTCCAAACTCTGGATACTCTCGTTAGCTCGCTTCCCCTATCCCCCTGGAAATTCTCCATTTCCTCTTAAATTCAGTCACATTAATAAATCATTTAGACTTCATCTGAGTAAAAGACTGAAAATAATTTACTTAGAATAGAGGCAGATTGTCACAGTAGATAGAGAGCTGACCCTAGAGAAAGGAAGACCTGAATTCAACACTCACTTGCAACACACACTAGCTGGGCATTTCAGGGCAGCTCATTTAGCCTCCCAGTGCTCTGGGTGACTCTTTACACTACAAAACAGTTGCTGCTGTGGGATACTAGAGGGAATTTCCTCACTCAGGGTTCTTATACCACTTAAATCATAAGTTTGAACCAAAACAAATGATGCCAATAATCTGAAGCCATAGATTTTATTGCTAACTCCTTTTTTTGGCTTTTACTTCCTGGGAATTTCTAGTGCTTTCTAATCCTTTGATTCTTCTTACATTGTAGCTTTGGTATTGAGCTTGGTGGATAGCCATTGGCAGTTTTCTCCCTCCCTTTTCCTGAGTCCCTATATTCTGGCATCTGTCACTCCCTAATTATATAAATTAGCACATGACGGAGGGAGGGGGAGAGTATTAACTCAGACCACTAGAGCAACACACACAGGAAATGAACTGGGCACTGGGTGAATAAAGTATTATTTCTTGTTAAACCTTATGCATAAAAGAGTAACGTAAGCAGAATGTCTTAGGGATAGTCAGGGCTAAAGCCAATATATACTTAGGATGCTGGACTAATAGCAGTGAGCATTTATGACTCAAACTGCCTGCTGGATATTTTTAGAAATGCTCTAAGAAAATGGGTTATTCTTTGTTGACAGTCCAACTTGTTACTAGATAAGTACTTTTTCAGCACTCCAATTATGCTTGTTATATGCTTTTGAAACACACTGAAGAAACAAAAAAGAAAAAAAAACCCAACAATCCTTTCTCAGAAGTGCAGTTATATCAAGTATTTGTGTCAGTCAGTTGTTAAACAACCTCAGCCATTTGTCTATATAACATCCCTTTGAGCTAGAGAGACTTGGGGAGTGGGGGATAGGGACTGAAATTAACCATTCTGCTCTCCTTTTTAAAAAATAAAAGAAAAAAAGAGTTCTTATAGAAGACAGAAAAGCTGGGCAAACAGGAAAAAGGATAGAAACAAGAAATGAGCATGAAAATAAACATTTGCTTAGAGACCTGTGATCAGGAGATCTGTATTGATCCTGCATATGACAAGTACTATCCCACCTGCTATAGAATGAACACTGCAATATCTGGTTTCATTTTCATTTAGTCAAGTAATTTCAAATAATTGCAAAAAGGAAAGATCTGTGGGAGTTCAAGAAGGAAAAGCAAAAGGGAGGAGAAGAAGAAAAAGAAGAAGAAAGAGGAGGAGGAGGAGGAGGAGGAGGAGGAGGAGGAGGAGGAGGAGGAGGAGGAGGAGGAAAGATCACAAACATGACTTGTTGGACTTGTCCAATAAAGGAGGAACCTCATCTCAAATTTGCAGAATTGGACAAGCATCCAACCAAGCTTAGACTAGGAGTTGTACCAAGAGTCATTTCAAAGTATCCCTCAAAAAAGGTTATAAAAAAGATTCAAAATATATTTCTTATCAATCACCACATTCTTATAAGTGCCTAAAGAGAGGTCAAAGGTAACCAAGAACATGATCATGGGGGCATTCTACAGAGTCATTTGTGTCCTAAGTAAATTCTGAAAATTATAGCCACATGAATTATTTACTGTACAACAAAGATTTTGAGCTATATCTTGACAGTACTCAGATGACTTTGTGATCTCACTGATTTGAATGTTCCTTCTAACAATGCAGACTCCAGTCCATCTATACTTACCTATCCTATGCGACTCTTTTCCAATACCAGTCAACAAGCTGTGGTTCCTTCATATTCTATCCTAAAGTATTCCAATGGAACAGCCTATTGTCATCCACCTTTATGTTGTGTCAAGTTCATATGCTCTTCTAATGATACATTTCTCTAGTGATATCTTTTAGTTTTTATCTTGACTTAACACACAATAAAAATTCCAAGACTAGCAGAATTTTCTAGTATTTAAAGTAGCCATTTAACAAGTTTAAAAGGTAATTGTAATAGCAGTATTTCCCTTAGAGGTAGCACTTATATTTGATTTCGATTTCCATAATAGTGAGGCAAGTTCCAAAGGACTGGAATCCCATGGGCATTTTCTTTTGCAACATGAACTTGGAAAAGGAAAAAACAAATGATAGGTTATATAGAAGGAAATGTCCTGGAGTGTTGTAACTAAAAGAGGAACAAACTGCAGCAGACAGATGTTGTGGGATATGGTGTACTGAGTAAAAGAAATAATCACTATAAGCTATTCTCGGAGGACAAGAACCTGCAGATGAATATCATGCCACAGTTTGCTTAAAGTTATGAACCAGAGCTCAGACAATTCCAGATCCAATGGGCTAAGTGGTAGCTTTCCATTCTGGCCACTGAGAGGAGACAGGGAACAACTGAAAGTTTCTTCACTCCTTCTGCCCACAGGCTAAGGGAAAGTTTGCTTACTTCTTGTAAGTTTTCCCCCAAGAGGTTCCTTCTCCATCCATCAACACCTTGTCAAGGATAGGATATAGTACCCATTTGCATACAGAACAGGGAATGATTTTTAATATTTGCTTTCCTCTTGTTATATAAATTAGTGTCATAAATTCTTTAATAAATTGATTATTGCTGTGTACTAGGATTTAAATTTGTTATCTTCTTGAAAGAATTTTTGTTTATTATAGAGTACAAGATATGTGACTGAAGCAGCTTTGGTTGTCAAAAGGGAGAGGGGCCCCTACAATTTGGTATTTTGAACCTAAACAATGTAAGGCTCTCCAGCTTAATATGGCAAGCTTATATTATCCACTGAGAAATGAGTTTTTAAAAAAACAGAGCTCAGACTTCGAGGGGCAGGCAGTTTCAGATTCTGTCCAGTCATCAGCTTCTCCAAAATACCAGTTATTAGAGCACTTAAGGGTTGACATTACATGGAGTGGGGTTTATGGGGGATTAATAATAGTCTTTGTATTGACCCTGTGGGGAAATAATAGAATAAAAAGATCTCAGAAGACAGCTATTGTCAACTATGAAAAAGGTCACTCTAGTAGAAATAGCAATGTAATCACCATGAGTCAGGTGCCCTGAATTCCACTACTGACCATTTTCCAAATATCTTTAGAAAAGTCATTGAGAAACTGTAACCTCTGGGTCACTCAGTCCTCATCTATGAAATTAGGAGATTGGAACAAATAATATGAATAATATATAACTGATTTTTAATAAGATAGTCCTTTATTCCTGAGAGAAGTTTGGAATTATTTATAGTAATTTCCACACAGTATTCTAGGCTGTTTTCTACCTTTTATTTAATTCATTGTCTATTTCTATGTTTATAATCTATGAAATGATAATAAATTTTATGTACTATCCACCATAAAGAACTTGGAAAATGTGCAATCTTTGCCTTCTTGATGTTTCCAATGTGGAGTTTTTATTATATTATGTTATATTATATTATATTATATTATATTATATTATATTATATTATATTATATTATATTATATTATATTATATTAAATTATATCATATCATATCATAATATATTATATTACATTACATTATATTATATTACATTATATTATATTATATTATATTATATTATATTATATTATATTATATTATATTATATTATATTATATTATATTATATTATATTATATTATTATATCATAATATATTACATCATATCATATCATATCATAACATATTATATTATGTTATATCATATCATATCATATCATGTTATGTTATATTATATTATATTATATCATATCATATCATATCATATATCATATCATAATATATTATGTTATGTTATGTTATGTTATATCATATCATCATATCATATCATATTATATCATATCATATCATATTATATTATATTATATTATATTATATTATATTATATTATATTATATTATATTATGGTATGGTATACTGTACTGTACTGTATGGTACGGTACGGTGCGGTACGGTACGATACAATATTATATGATATTATGTGATATTATATTTATATTTATTATATTGTGTTCATTGTATTTATTTTATTTGTTGCATTTATTATATCTATTATATTATGTTCATTATATTATATTTGTTATATTTATTATATTTGTTATATTTGTTACATTTTATAATATATGTTATATGAATATAGTTATGTACATATATTATATTGAACATAAAATTATGGACACAACTGTCTCTGATAAAACAAACTTGGATCCCTTAATCAGAGAGGAATATATTGGGCCATGAATTACATAGGGTATGTGATATCAATTAATCAAATCTCTCTAGAGAAAAAAAGAGTCTAGTCCTATAACAAAACTGAGAGATAAACCAGTCATTATAAAGGTACATGTTCCATTGACATCTATGAGATGTAAAGAGAATGAGAAGGAAAGCCTTCAGAAAATTGGACTCCAAGGATGAATTTATATCACAATTTGGACAAGAGTCTCATAATGTCAGCAGCCAGAGATGGGTTGCAGTCAGTACTATTAGAAGGAATGCTTAAATCAATAAGATCTGAGATCTGTTGAATATTGGAATATGAGGAAGAGAGGGGGAAAGGAGACACTGTATGCTAAATGCTTTTTTTTTTAGGGTTGGTTTTTTGGTAAGGCAAAGGGTTAAGTGGCTTGCCCAAGGCCATACAGCTAGGTAATTATTAAGTGTCTGAGACCAGATTTGAACCCAGGTACTCCTGACTCCAGGGCCGGTGCTTTATCCACTATGCCATCTAGCCGCCCCAGCTAAATGCTTTTTATAAAGCTTATGGGATGATATGAAAAGCTAAGATTCCCTCTGAGACAAAACTGGCATAAATATATGCTATAATTCAAGTAGCAAATGTCCTTAAACACAAGACTACCAAATTCAATACACACTCTTTCTTCTAGATAGGTTTTCAGAGTTATTCAAATTATAACTGATCTAGAAGCCATAGATGCTGAATTATCAAATAGTGTGAAATCATTCTCCAAAGCTTTATCCTGACATTGAGTTCTTCAAGTCAGAAAGTTCCAAGTTTTACAAAACTGGAAAGGTTAAAAAAATTTGGAAAGATTAAAGGTAATGATTAAGAGATAGACAGTGTATCCAGGGGTGTTTTGATAAATGATTACCAAACAGATCTCTGAGGGGGAAAAGTTTAATGTTTCATACATTTTACTCTAATTTGGATTATTAAATGCTTATCATTTCCTTTTCTAGATAATCAAGAAATCAACAGATAAATCCTTGATCTGTGGCATTATGATTTCCAATGTATAAATGTGCAAACTAAAAATTCAGCAATTGACTCTGGAAAGCTAGTACAAGTTGTTTCCAACTAAGCCTGGATATATCTATCATCTAAGGGTCAACCTTAGGTCCAAAGAATCTCATAAAAACAGAAGATGGTCACTGAAGAATGAATTGTGTTGCCACATTAATGAAATCACAGATTGTTTTGAAGTTTAGAAGTACAACATAGCAACATATATTGGCAACAAAAGTTATGACACGGCAAAACACATGAAAAATTATTCAAACCTCACATTTGAATTTGATAGAATAATCCTATGCAAGTGGAACAAGTACTTAAAGTGTTTTGGAGGACAGAAGTTCATTGTCTCATAACCATAAGTGACACTGATGAAGATGAATGTGTTTTATGCTTTATATAGTTTTCATTTTCTTTGAGAGAGAGAATCCTGGAGAGAAAGAATGGTCTGAGAATCAGAATAATCTACTTCTGGTTGACATTGTCTATGTAATAGTGCAGGCAGCTAGATGATACAATGGATAAAATGCTAGCCATGAAGCCAGGAAGACCTAAATTCAATTCAAGTGTCATTCACTTACTAGCTGTGTGGTCCTGGAAAAGTCATTTAGCTTCTTTTTGCCCCATTTTTCTCATCTGTAGAATGTGGATAATAATAGCACCTACCTCCCAGGAGTGTCGTGAGGGTCTAATTAGATAATCATTATAAAGCACAGAGCCCATTGCCTATAAAATAGGCTATATAGGAGCTATATAAATAAATGCTAGCTATTGTGCTGTGAGCATGGCCAGGTCACTTAAATTACTAGTGTCCTCAGGCAATTCTCTAAGGCACTTTGGAAAGGGGGAAAGTACCAATCAAAGAGAATAGTTAATTCATTCATGACAATAATATTCAAGATGAAACTTCTTAATAAAGGCTCCTTAAAGATGCACATTTTCATACACACTTTAACAGTTCTGGCAAGATAGTCCAACTTCTTCCAATCACTTTTTTATCTTCTGCATCTTAACAAATGGTAACTAATAGCTGAGGTCTTTTGCCTGCTCCTCTTCCAATCTTCTTAGGTCTTTAATTCTAACATAAGAACAAACAGTTTAAAATCCAATAGTAGAAAATCCAAGTCCCACTGCTGACACCCATGATGTACAGGGTATTGCTTGGGTCCAAAAAGAGTTGCTGGTTTACATTTGTAGAAGACACTTCCACAAGTGGATTTCCCTACACTCATAATCACAGATCATAACTTCTGCTTCCCCAAAAAAATTGTTAAACAAAATGATCTGTCTACTTCCAATTTTAAACTAAATTTTAAAGTTATGTTCCACAAACGCTCTCATTTATAAAAATAAGACTGCACAAAATGAATGGAATTGCCTAAAGCTCAAATCATTCATAAAGAATGTTAATCACTTTAGCCTATAATGTAATTTTAAGTATATATTCAAAACATGATTCTATTGATGATTCAATTATCATTGGACTAGACTTCATCTATGATCCCTTCTATGACTCAAACTTGATAGAGTTGATTAGCAAGATAGTGCAACATAATAGAGTGCTAGACTTGGAGTTAGGAAAATTTGAGCTCAAAATTAGTACTTACTACCTGTGTCACTCTGAACAAATCACATTAATTTCTGAGTCTTTATAAATGGTTATGAAAATGATACCTATATGAGACATATATCTTGATTCATAGAGTTACTGTGACTTCCAAATGAGGCAATTCATAGTCAACATTTTGTAAACCATAAGAGTTCTATGATTATTAATTCTTATTATTATTAAGCTAAGGAAATAGACTATAATCTGATATAGCATCAAAAAAACATTTCAGTAAAAAGCTGAAAGAAAGACCCCATCTCGGCCATCCCTGACTGTGATCAGTCTCCAAGTTTGCATCAATAATTAATTCATGATTAGTTCATTTCAGCCCACATTTGAGCCTAAGCTTCTGCTGAGTGAGGTAATATTTCAAAAGTTAAGCTGCACAATGGAATTTATTGGACTTCCTGAAGTCACTAGTGCAATTATTTTTGCTGTTCACATATTAGGCTCTGTCTCAGGAGAAAACGCTGATGCCTCTCATATAATACTCTCTCCCCAAAGTTGGAAAGTCTGTCATCTTTCTCAATATACTCACTTCGTTAAATAGTTTACAGCTTGCAAGGGGGTCACAAAGTCTGAGTTACAAAATAACTGTCCTGACAGATTTAAACAATAAAACCACCAGATTGTTACAGAAATGTTTTTCTCAGAGACTGTTTCTGAAACACATACTAAATGCAAATATTGAAACACCTGCATACATGCCAAATACAATTCCTTTAACAGATGTTAATCCCCCTGCATCTCACTGGTGGATTTAGATCACATAAATGTAACTTACCCCCATCAGGCCTCCTTGGAAAAACAACCAATCACCTTCCCTTAGCTTGACAAAGAAACTGTTACTCCTTAAATTCATAATTTCATTTTTTATGCATGATAATGAAGATATCTTAAAGGAAAACAAAACTATGATGAGTGAGCAGAAAACTCAAACTTGACTGTCAGTGTATTTTCTAGAGTATTATGGCAGTTGTCTATCTTCTCTTTGGAAAGTTTACAAAGAATAGCAAGTTTAAAAAATAATTTATTTTTCTCTGGGGGGTTGAAAATTGATGTGAAATTGGACTGCTTTCTCTAGTCCATTCTTAATCAGTCCAAGCCAGTCCAAGGTAGTCAAATATCCCATTCCCATGATGAGTGCTCCCACTCGCAGTAAAAGCTGCCTGGATCTCCAAGAATCTTTACTAACTTTTGGTACCTTTGAGAGATTGCACCATGGGGGTCTTTTTTAATTCTCTTGTTATTAAAGCTTTCTTTGTCCAGATAAAAACCAGACTTTGGATCTAGCTGTTTGCTCTAAACTAATCAAGATATGAACATAACAGTTCTCTCTCTCTCTCTCTCTCTCTCTCTCATCCACATGTATTTATAGTCTCTCATTTCCAAATGCATATATAATGCATATGTGTCTATGCATATATGTCTATATAAAGGTACATATGAATTGTTCTATTTGAGTAAAACTAAAGTTTCTGAAAAATTCAGGCCAGATTATTGCCTGTCTTTGTGGTTATATTGCTGTATCATATGCATTTTCAATTCAATTTGACTCATTAAATTTAAAGATTTTTTTTTTAGTTTTTACAAGGCAAATGGGGTTAAGTGGCTTGCCCAAGGCCACACAGCTAGGTAATTATTAAGTGTCTGAGACCGGATTTGAACCCAGGTACCCCTGACTCCAGGGCCGGTGCTTTATCCACTGTGCTACCTAGCCGCCCCTAAAATATTTTTTTTAAAGAATCTACTATATTGCCAAAAAATGGTCTAGGCGTGGTAGACACCATTTTTCAGGAGGAAAAAAATTGTGACTAATCACTAATCACTTTCAAAAGAATCAACTCTCATTTAACTAAATTTGCTTGTTTTTTATAAAACAATTGTGCAGATAAATTCACTGCAATAAATGAAAATTGTCACTTAGAAGGAATGATTTGATTAACTATAAATGTTTTGCATAAAATAAATCTGACTAAGTTAAGATTAGAAAGGCAATGATCAACTGGGAAAAATCTTTGCAACAAGTTTCTCTGGTAAAGGTCTTATTTCCAAGAAATACAAGAAACTGATTTAAATTTATTAGAATAAGAATCATTCCCCAATTGGCAAAGAGTCAATTCAAACAAAATGAATAGGCAGTTCTCAAGGAAAGAAACCCAGGCTACTTATAATTGTGTTTTAAAAGCTCCAAATCTTTACTACTGAGAAATGTAGTACAAAGCAAACAAAGCAATTCTGAAGTTCTACATCATATCCATCAGTTTGACAAGGAGGAGGGACTCTAGAAAAACAGGCACACTGATACATTGTTGGTGAACCTTTGCATAGATACATGCATTATGGAAAGTTATTTGTAACTCTATATAAAGTTACTAAACAGTACATGTTCTTTGATCCTGATATATCACTGCTAAGACTATGCCCCACAGACATCAAAAAGAGGGGGGAAAGTCCTCTATTTACAAAAAAATTCTAATAGTTATTTTTGAGTTATCAAAAAAATAGAAACTAAAGAAACGTCCTTCAAATGAAGAAAAAACTGAATGATGGGTAGTATATAAATATGATGAATTACTATTGAGTTGAAGGAAATAGGTGATTTCAAAGAAACATGGAGGAGGTCACGGGGGACCATGCAAATTTGAATGTCTCATTCTCCAACTTAGAAATGGAATGGATAAAGATTGATATTAAATTAAATCAAATTGTTTCTTGTAGAAGAGAAAAAGAAATTATTATAGAAAAAGAAATTAATTTAAGATATATATATATATATATATATATATATATATATAGAGAGAGAGAGAGAGAGAGAGAGAGAGAGAGAGAGAGAGAGAGCTCAATAAGGGGCATAAGGGGCAACTAGGTGGCGGCAGTAGATAGAGCACGGGCCCTGGAGTCAGGAGTACCTGGGTTCAAATCCGGTCTCAGACACTTAATAATTACCTAGCTGTGTGGCCTTGGGCAAGCCACTTAACCCCGTTTGCCTTGCAAAAACCTAAAAAAACCAATAAAAAATGAAATAACATGACTTCCATTCTTTAAATAGGGTAGTACATAAAGGTACTTTTTATAGATGACAAAAAAAAAAGATATGCAATATGTCTGTACACATACAATCATTCTCCACATTTCTTTACCTATATTGAGCATACTAGTTCACCACCTCAGACTAACTCTTAACTACTCTCTCTCCCTTTCTTCTCATAACCAATCAGCTACCAAGGTTTGTCAGTCCCCTATCTTCCTACCTCTCTCCTGCTATTCACTACCTGCTTAACTACTCCCCTAGTTAAAACTCCTCTGCACCTCTCTCCTGGATTGTTACAATAATCTCTTAAATGGGAAAATGTGGCTCTGACACTGTCATTCACCGATCAAAGATTATCACTAGATCCCTATTTTTTCTAGGATAAAAATACAAACTCTTCAGCCTGGTATTTAAGGCTCTTCCCTCTGGTTCCCACTGATTTTTCCAGAAATGCTTCATATTACTCCCCTTCACATTCTCTACATTTGGGTCAAACTGACCTGCACTTAACTTTCTATTTCCAGACTCCATCCTTATGCACCTTGTATCCCCTATTTCTGAAATACACTATCACCTATTCTCACTATTTAGAACCCAGTTGGTCTTTTTATCTTTTGTTTCTAGCAAGGTACTTTGAATGCTTTAGGTCTTCAATAAATATTTCTCAAATTGATTTGAAATAAGCATAAATGCTGTGAGGTATACTTTATTTGGAAACCAGAATCATTTAGGAAATGGAATAGGTAAACATGAACCTAAGTGAAGAAAGGAATTCATTTGATCATTCAACAAACTAAGAATATTTATGTCCCCAGGACCAAGCACACTATAAATACAAAAGTAAACATAATTTTTAGCTATCTATCAGTAATGCATCTGAACCAAGCTAAGATTTAGTAAGTTAGTCTGTCAATAAACTTTGAAAGGCAAAAATTGCTCCTTTATCTCATAGCACTTCAGGATTTTACCCTTACCATGCCTGCCACTTACCTACCCCACCATACACACCCATCTCACATCCCATTTGACTGTAGACTGCTCTGTATGACCAGACAACCTTGTGTCGATGAACACATCTTTAGATCTAATTGGAGTCCTCCTTACTTAAATGGAAACAATGCAATTGAGTCAAGCATAGTAATTATTCTTTAATTCAAGACCATGACTGAATCAAAATTAGGATGAATAATCCATAGTAACATTAATCCAAAGAAGCTGGACCATCTGAAGAATCCTGGCACTTTAAAGATATGAGATCATTACAAAAAAAAAGCAAAAAACAAAAAAAACAAACAGACAAACCTGATTCACACCCTTTGCCCAAGAATTCTCCGCCTTCAGTTGAAGGCATCTGACAAATTGGAAACTGCTGCCAGTTATATCATTGTTGTGGTACTTAACTGGTCACATTCCTTCTGTGCTGTCTTGCTCTCTCTCATATTCTGACAGCTCAATCAATTAACAATTATATATTGAATAGCTACTAGGTATTTAGCACTGAGATAGATACAAAATTAGTATAAAACATGATCCCTGCCCTCAAGGACCTTACAATCTTGTTGGGCAACAAGACATGCACACAAAAAAACAATGTGAGAACAAGACAAAGAGAGAGCTAATAATAGACTTAAGTTAGAGTTTAGAGAGCTATGAGAGATATAGAAAGTGGAGAATGTGGAGAAGAATTCCCAGGATGCAAAAAAAGGCGGGGGGAAGCAGTTGAACTTGAGCTGAATTTTTGCTAAAGCAAAAAAGAGGGAGCAAGGCATTCTAAGCCAAAGAAACAAAAGTATGGAAGACTGGATAAAATAACAATGCTCCAGGAATCAGACTGGCTATCTTATGGTTACTAATCAATTTTTCATTTCTCAGCAATAGCCCTAAAACTATTCTTATTTTTAAACTATGAATCAAGGTGTTATCAGTCAGGAAAGGTTTTTTTGAATTTCTTTTATAATCTTTGCCATAATCTCTTGATACTTTGCCTCACCTGTCCAAAAATCTCTCATAAGAAAGAAACACAATTAAGAAAAACAAACTAACAGATTAATGGTGACTAACAGTACACTAGTACACGCTTCATTCCACACCTATAGTCTAATCCTCTACCAGGAGATTAGAAAAATCAATCAAAAAGCAATCAAAAGGAGTATATGTATCTTGCAACTGTGTATGGCACCTAAATCTTCCCAAAGCAGATATCATGTCATTACTCAAAAAACTTCATTAGCAACCTGTCACCTACAAAACCAAATATAAATTCTTCTACAGGGCAAAGACTTTCATCACCTGAATCCTCAAATAACACACACACACACCTTCCTGGTCTTATTATACCTTGCTCAATAGATCAAAGAATTATTCATAGAAATAATAGAAAAATTCATCAAAGAAAATGACTACAATGAAACAATATACCAAAACTTTTGAGATGAATCTTTGAGGGCAGAGATTTTATTTCTAAATACTTTATTAATTTAAAAATATATGTATATAATATCAATTAATTGGATATGCAGCTAAAAACAAACTAGAAAAGCAACAAATCAAAATACCAACTAAATGCTAAATTAGAAATTCTGAAAAAAAAGATTAACAAAATTAAAAGCAAAAAAATTGAATTGATGAACGAAGCTGATTGTATTTTGATCAAGAAAACATCAACAGTTAGCTAAACTGATTTTTAAAGGAGGGGAAACTACAACTTTAGTAACAGAAGAGAAAAAGAAAACTTCCTTTAACAATTAAAGATGAAGAAAACTATGGGGGCGGCTAGGTGGCACAGTGGATAAAGCACCAGCCCTGGAGTCAGGAGTACCTGGGTTCAAATCCAACCTCAGACACTTAATAATTACCTAGTTGTGTGGCCTTGGACAAGCCACTTAACCCCATTGCCTTGCAAAAAAAAACAGAAAAGAAAGAAAGAAAACTATGGAAAGCCTCTTTAAATATTTCTATGTGAATAAAATTAATAACAGAATAAAAGAATGAATATTTATAAAAATATAAAATACTCAGACACTTAATAATTACCTAGCTGTGTGACCTCAGGCAAGTCACTTAACCCCACTGCCTTGCAAAAGCCAAAAAAAAATCCACAATTTATAGAGTATTGGTTAAGGAGACCAAGTAGTTAAGTGACTTGCCCTGGATTACAAGGTCAATATGTATCAGATGTAGAATTTGAACTCAAAAGTTACAGACTCTAAGTGCAGTTTTTTAATTTGCTATGCTAGGTGCTTTCAACCTATTCTAACTTCACCCTAGTCCTTCAATACAAAATTTCAGGGAATTAGAATGAACAATAAAACACTAATATCAAACCATAATCCTTCTAGGCTATCAAAATGGTAACCTAAAAAAAATAGGGAGAAGTTAAATTCCTAACATATCTAAAGAGAATATTTCATGTGATAATCTCATCTGCCATAGTTTTCTCCTCCCAAACATACTGTAAGAATTCAAGGATCTATGATTTTCCTCAATATAGGTTTTCTTCCATCAATGAAACCTCTTTAAGTTGGAAAATCTTAGTATATGATCCTTGGATAGTTCCTGGAGTCATAAAATTCATCAATCTGATGATTAACTTCCCTTGCCTTGGAACTACAGATAGAAAAGTTTTTCCAACTTGCTAAAACCTTCCAAAGTTCACTCCATTGTCATAGTCTTGGAGAACTCACAATAAAGTCTTGAAATAACAATCTAATCAAATAAAACTTCACAAGAATGTTTCTCTTGGGTTGAATCAAAATGGACTTTGAGATTCTCTAAAGTATTTACTGACATTCTCCCCTATTACTTCAATCCCTCATTACCCTGCTAACCAATAAGTAATGAGGAATCTCTAATCAAATCTGCGGAAGTAACTGTCCTCTCTGTCACAATTGTCTATGTATTCAGCAGCTGAAAAGTAAAATTCATTGGGATTGAGATGGAAGAATTTGATCATAATGCAACAGTTTTCCTTCCTCCACTCTATAATTCACAATAGGATTTCCTGACCTCAGGACCATACACCCGGAAAGTGCCTTCCAGATTGTGTCTAGAGACCATAGCGACTGGATCTACATAAAAGCATGGAGGATATACAGAACTTACTTATAAATCACTTCAAAACACTTGGACTAATGGCATCAAATCAGTAAAATGTGTTCTTTTTAAATTTGCACTTTTCACCTCTGAGGCCTTTAGAAAGACTATCTAACATCCATTGACACAAAATACCCTACAGTTTAATTAAAGGGAAATAATTCAGTTTGGGGAATCGTCAACAGACAATTGGAAGTTGTCTTCCAAATGCCACTCTTCCAATAGAAATATTCAGCACCATAAAATAACAATCATTTTTTTCAACACCATAAATCAGGCTAACATATTTGTTTCCAGAAGGATGAACACCTTCCAAACCTAAATCATTTCAACACAGTACAGCTGTCTGGAACAAGAGTGGGATTTCTCTGTTTGTTATAAGAAAGCACATTTCAAGTCATAGACCAGGGACAAGATTTACAACTTTCTATTTAGGTATCATGGGAGAAGGAGAAAGAAGAGGAGGAAGAAGTTGACAATACCCTGAAAAATAGTTTTTTGTTCTTGCTAGTTAGATCAGATATAATGGCTAGTGAAGTCAAATCAAATCATACAAAAAAAAATTAAGTAATAAGGGGTGAGTGAAGTGAGAAAGGGGTAAAACAAAGGACAATATGGATCTTCCAAAGAAGAAAGATGTATCAATGCAAAGTCTTCACAAAAATACTTTGCTTCAGTAAAGAGGGTTAAAAAAAAAAGTTATTTTTCCAGCCACAACATTTCACAGAATCACTGCAATCAAGATATTTTTGCAATTTATGAATATAGGCCTAGATAATTTTAAACCTAAATTCCTCATAGGATTATTTTGTGTTTTTCTCACTATGGGATTCTCTGCTTTTAAGATAAGAGATCAGATCTATGAGATTACTCTTTTCTTTAAAGAAAATTCATTATGGTAGCTATTGTTCAGTCATGTAAGACTCTTCATGTTCCCATTTGGGGTTTTCTTGGCAAAGATACTTCAGTTGATCATTTCCAGGGGACCTATTTTGTATTTTTTAAACTTGAAAATGATTATAGAAATGTTAGTTATTACTAATATTTCCATAGAATTTTGATACAATTAGCTAACATTTATATAGTGCTAGGTACTTTATACACTTATAAGTGTTACCACATTTGATACTTAAGACAGCTCTTGGAGACAGATGCTATTAGTATCCTCATTTTACAGCTGAGGAAACTGAGACAAGTTACGGGACATGCCTGCAAGTACACATAGTGAGTAAGTAACTGATTGTATATCAACCAGTGCCCTATCTACCAAATAGTTGTAAAAACTATCTTTAATTACTGACTTAGCCTCCTTTCCTCAATAAAAAGACCTTTACTTTTGTTGATATAATGTTGATATATTTCCCAAATTCTCGTTGGGTCTCGTGCAGATAAGTGGCTCCAGACCAAAGTGAGAGGGCAGTCTGTGTCTTGGGGACAAGTTCATTTTCTTCTTGGTTTCTTCATATATAATTCATCTATTGAAATCTCAGATCTTTTCTAGTTTTGGAATAGATTTCTATGTTGGAAATGACTTCCTGTTTGCATTTTGATATGTGCTTGAGGCCATTCTGATTTTTCACTTTGCTAAATCTTGTGGGACAGGCAATCACAACTTTAAGACTATTAAGTTGCAGAGAAGATAATAATCTGCCTTAGTGGAAGAAATATCTTTGCTGGGAATTCACCACACCAATGAAACTACAAATTTGGTACCAAAAAGAAAGTGTGATTAAAGCCAAATGCAGACAATAGAAAGTCATCTTACAATAAGGTTCTATTACCAAATTTTTCCATACATCAACCCTAAACTTGTCTATTTTCAACTTCAGTTCATTACTCCTAGTTCTTCCCTCTGGAGTTAGATGCTTCATTTGTTGTTGTTGTTGTTGTTGCTGTTGTTTATTGACTGTACTGCCAGTGCCTAGCAGACAGTAGGTTCAAGAACTATTATCTGATTGGTTTCCAATGGTCTGGGCTTTAGTGTGTTTGAACTTCTTCTTTGATACCATGATACCATGCTTCAGTTCTTTTCCTTGCTCCTATATCTCTAAATATCTTATTTTTATAGATTATTATATTGATATTATATGTTAACTTTGTGACTGATCCAATTCATTTACTCTATCTTCTTTTCCTTCTGGTATTCTGCTTATTATTTTCTGTTCCCTAAGGAAGTAAATGATATTGACCAGGTTATGATCCTACAAATTTCCTTAAAAGGGAAAAAAAGGGTATGTACACAGTAGGAGTGAGGGAAAGTGGCTCAGTCTCTTATAATTGTAGCTGACATATGTAGAGGAGGCAAAATGTTTTATATAAGTGAGTTCATTTGATCCTTATAATAACCCAAATTGGGCAAAAAAAAGTATTATTATACCCTTTTTACAGAGAAGAATACTGAGACTCATAGGGATAATGTGATTTTTTTCCAAAGCAACAAAGGGAGGAAGGGGGTTTTTCTGGCAAATTCCTAGTAGACCTAGGAATTAAACCCAAGTCTTTGATTTCCATAACTATAAGAGGAGGTGATAGGACTAAATGAACTCTAAACGTCCTTCATACTCTAGATTTAAGACTATTATGATCCTAACAGCCCATGAGCTAAAACCCATTATTTCATTGTACTTCAGTTCCCTGACACTTAATCTACAAGGCCCTCTTTCTTTATCACCAAATGAGGCAGAGAATCTGGGTCTGTTGATAAATGTTGAAAATTTGACATGAAAAGTCAATAAATCAGGACCAAGGATTGAGAACCCTCATGATTTAAATTTTCAAGTGACAGACATCTTCATTTTCTGTCATTATGAAGATTCCTAATAACCCTAATCCAAATGTACAATATTTTCAAAGACTTTGTTCTAGGGGATTTCTTTAGAGGGGGGGATTTATCTATTAACAATATCAACAGAAAACTATGTCCAAGAGATTTCCCTCAAAGTGAATCTTCCTTCTAGAAAGACTGAAGAATGTTTTATTCTAAAACAGATGGCTCTTTTATCGGATGTAAGAAAGGAAAGCAGTGACTAACATGAAGCACAAGCTGTTGTCCTTTAAAGTCATTCTCTTCATCTGGAAAAGGCAGAGTTCCAAACACTGAATATTTCAATAGAGGATAATAAACTATCCTTTACTAATGTATAATTGTCTCTATCCATGTTTAAAATAAATGCTATGCTCACTTTCTAAAACTGTTCCTTATACATGGGAGGATGTACAATATGCCCATATGTGGTAGAGGAAAACCTCAATATATGGCTTCCACTAATATTCCATCCCCAAATGGGGCATGTTCCAGTAAAGTCAAGGGGAGAAATGGAGGATCAACTGGAAAATCTACCCTTGTCACAATTCAACAATTGCATTAACCAATTCCCTTAGGTATAAGAATTTCACATCACTTTAAAACTCTTACTTTGGTGAAAGGGCCCTCTACTTGTCAGTGTGGAAAGTGATATAAATGAAAAAAGAAGGCAAACTCCTGAGTACCCAAAGCAAAGTCATCAAGCATCTCAAGAAATGGAATCATTAGAATTAAGGTGGGGAGAAGGAGAGAGAGAGAGAGAGAGAGAGAGAGAGAGAGAGAGAGAGAGAGAGCCATCTAAGTCTCTTGACAACTTCCCAATTCAATTTCTCGTTTCATTTCTACACTATCCCACTTGTCTCCATATCCCAAAGCAGACTTATCTTGCACTCCATAACTAGACTGTGCATGTTTCCATCCAGTCTAAACTAACCTGTATCTGATGACTCCAAATCTAGCCCTATGATAGAGAGGTGACTGCCCTACTACTTATACTGGATTAGTTTCAATACTGGTAAAATAGTATAATACAGAGCAATCAGGTTGATGATGATGATGACAATGATGATGATGATGATAACAACAACACTAACATTTACAAAAAGTTTTAAGGTTTGTAAGTTCTTTACAATAATATCTTATTTTATCACAATAACCCTGGAAATAGATACTATTATCATTCCCATTATATAGACGGAGAAAATGAAGTCAGACAAAGATAAAGGTGATTTACTCAGGATGATTTCAGTCAGTCATATCCAACTCTTCGTGACCCCATTTGAGATGTTCTTGGCAAAGATACTAGAATGATTTGCCATTTCCTTCTCCAGTTCATTTTATAGAAGATGCTGAGATAAATAAGATAAAGTGATTTGTCCAGGTTCACATAGATAATAACTGTCTGAATCTAGATTTGAACTCAGGAAGATGGCTCTTCTTGTCATCAGACCCAACATTTTATCCACTGTGCCACTTAGTTGTCCTATAAAAAGATTGTTGGTTGTTGTTGTTATTGAGTCATTTCCAACTCTTTATGACACCATTGGGGTTTTCTTGTTAAAGATATAGTGTCTTGCCAATCCCTTTTCCAGTGGATTAAAGCAAATAGAGGTTAAATGATTTGCCTGGGATCACAAAACTAGTAAATATCTGAGGCCAGATTTAAACTAAGGTCTCACTGACTCCAGATCCAATACTGTATCCACTGCCCCACCTAGCTGCCCCCTTACTCAAGTTTATATAACTAGTAATTGTTAGAGGTCAATTTTTAACCCAGTTTTTCCTGACTCCAAGTAAGGAAGCTCTATACATTG
The DNA here is from genome assembly GCF_037893015.1 of Macrotis lagotis. Lineage (NCBI taxonomy): Eukaryota > Metazoa > Chordata > Mammalia > Peramelemorphia > Peramelidae > Macrotis > Macrotis lagotis. The sequence goes on from NC_133660.1 coordinate 85,566,204, forward strand.
GACCCCTAATTACCTCTAGAATCAAATTCTGGTTGTGGTAAGAAAAAAAATTAACCAAGAAAATATACTATTAAATAAGCCAACAAATTGGTAAATTAGAATAATAATGAAGAAAAATTAAAATAATATTTAAAGTGATATATTTTATATTACATATGTACACCATTTTATAAAATATTAAGGTATTTTGAAAACAAAGCACTATAAAAATATCAGCTGGCATTAATATGCAAATATACTAGATCATAACATATATTCAGTAATATTTTGATGAGAAAATAACATTCTTATGTTATATGAGTAACATTGTTTTATATTATACTATTTTATTATTTAATTATTTTATATATTTAAATATTATTTTATAAATTAGTAATACTAGCTGATGCTAAATAGTACTTTCAAGACTGAAAACTGCTTTATACACATTATAGCATTTAATACTTATAGCCACCCTGGAGGCACCTATTACAGGTAGTATTACCCACATTGAATGAATAATGTAGACATAGGCTACCTGTATTTTAGCAAAGCATTTGAAAAAAAATCTCTAATGATATCCCTGTGGACAATATGACAAAACACAGACAGAATGATAGAATTTGTTGGATTTGTAGTTGGGTGGATGATTGTACTCAAAGCATTCTTATTGTCAACCTCAATAGAGGTCTCCAAGCCAGACTTGGATGTATCTCTACCCCCAACTTGTTCAGTACATTCGTCAGTTATTTTAATGAAGGTATCACAGTCATATTTATGAAATTTCTGGATAACATGAAGCTGAGATCTAAAGAACTAATATGCTAGATGACAGAATCAGCATCAGCAAGTTAGAATTTGGAATTAAATATAAAATGAAATTTAATAGGGATAGATTTAATGTCCTGAAGTTTAGTTTTTAAAAAATATCCAACTGGGGCGGCTAGGTTGTGCAGTGGATAGAGCACTGGCCCTGGAGTCAGGAATACCTGAGTTCAAATCCGGCCTCAGACACTTAATTACCTAGCCGTGAGGCCTTGGACAAGCCACTTAACCCCATTGCTTTGAAAAACCTAAATTTTTTTTTAAAGGACCCAACTGGGACAACAAAATAGTACAGTGGATAGAGCATCAGCTTGGAGTCAGGAAAACCTGAGTTCAAATCTAGTTTCCACTACTTACTAGCTCTGTGACCTTGAGCAAGTCATTTAACTTTCATTGCCTTTACAAGATTGGGTTCGGGAGAAGGGAGTTGGTAGCAGTTCCTATTTTGATTTTTTTTTTTACTTAGAGATTTAGGAGACTGCAAGTACAATATGACTCAATAGTGTAGGGACATAGGTTAAAGAATAGATGACAGGTTCACCATATACTGCCCAAGTCAGATCATGTCCATAATTTTATATTCAGTTCTTTGCACTAAACTTTGTGAAATCATAGACAAATTGGAGTATTTTAAGAGAAATGGTATCAGAAGAGTGAGATAGAGACTGTGCAATATATAGATCAATTGAAGGAAATGGAAACATTTCACAAATCAGGGACATTAATAATTGTCTTCAAGTAGTAGAAATGGGTTCAAACTCCAACAGGAAAAACTAGAAGTCATATTGGAAATTGCAACGGGTAAGATTCAGACTTGATGTAAAAAAATCATTTTAACAAATAGGCTAATAAATACCATCCTACTGAATGAGCTTTCTTTGGCATTAACACATTCTCTCACTTCAATTTAACAAATGTTTAAGTACTTTCTAAAAAAGCTACATGTGGGTCACCAAGCAGTCAAAAGCAAAAGAAAACACACCCCATCATCTATGTGGAAACACTACTTCAATCCATGCTAATAGTGCAAGAGATAATGACAGTCTTGAAAAAGAGGTAAAATCATAGAGGTAGAAAATGAGGAGAAAATGGTGATATGGAAGTCAAGGAAGGAAAATATCCAGGAAGAAAACATGGTCACTAGTATCAAAAGTTGGAAAAGAGAAAATATAAATCTGCAAATAAAATTAAAATTTTTAAATAAACAGTATCAAACTTGCACAGAATCAAGATAGGGTGAGGAGCTGAAACTGAAAAAAGGACACCAGAGACCTTCAAACTGATGCTGGTGTTTTGGAGAGAATTCTTGGCCAGGTATAAAAGTCAGATTAAAATGCTTCTGCATTCTTTCGGACTCTAAAGTCTGTGACTCTGTTTATCTTAGTGAGTATTTGTTGTTAAATTAAAACCTTGCCATACTGAAGAACAGGGTGGAGGTAAGGGGCAGACATTTCTCCTCAAGTCCTAGGAGGTAGACAACTAGAAACAATAACTGACACTGACCTTGTGCTTTCATATACATTATCTAGGTCGATCTTTATAAAAGTACAGTGGATAAGTAATATTCATAGTCCAGATGAGGAAGCTGAGGTTTATAAAACTTAAATGGTTGGATCATTCATTCAGGTAGAAATTGTTCAATGTAAGATGTGAACCTTTAACTCTTCAACATTCTTTCCATTTCTTCGGGCAAAAAAAAAAAAGACAAGTAAACCAAGGTCCTCTGTATTAAGTTAGTTTGAGATTTATGATTATTTTTTTCTTTTTTCCTGAGTTTGGGTTGAATGGCTGCAAAGACAACATTAAAAAAACTAAATTAGTTGTCCTTGCCAAAATGTGATATTTGTATATACATACATACATACATACATAGATATATTTTACTGATGCAGAAGAGAAAACAGTAGAATACTAAAATTATATCTTAAGAAGGATTGACAGAAGCAATTCTAAAGTTCTAGAAATTAAAATTATAGACATATCCTGCATAATAGTTCAGAATTCAACGATTCATGATTATATTTCCTCTGAAACCAATAGAATGGAAGCTTATTGAAGGTAAGGACTTATTTTTTTTTTGTTTTCTTTTGCTTTTCTTTATCTTTGTATCCCATTGCTTAGGAAAGCTAGATGGCACAATAGAGTGCCATTCCTGAAGTCAGTATCAACATGGTTCTTTTGTGAGTCATAAAACTTAACTGGGAAAATAAAAGTACAAGTTAAATATATTTTCAGAAGTGGTTTTAATATAAATTATATAATATATTTAAATTGTTATATAATTGTTATATAATATATAGTTATATAATATATAATATAAATAATAAAATAAAATATAAATGTATAAATGTATAAAAATATAATTGTATAAAATAAAAATAAATGTATACCAATATAAATAATGAAATATGAAATAAATAATATATTTAAATATTTCATATATTTATATAAATAAATAATGATATAGTTGTTATAATTTACATAGTTTACAGTCTATTGCACATCACAGGTGCTCAAATATTTATTGATAGACTAGTGTTTAGATAGATTCATTAGGGGATTACAAAGCACTTCACAGAAAGGTGTAATGGATGATGTTAGTGATGATGATGAAGATAATGGAGATGGTGATATTAACATTTCAATGTTATCTAGTACTTTACATATGATATCTAATTTGAGTCCTATTACAAGTCTCTGAGGTAGATTTTACACATGAAGAATCTATTGATAAAAGAAAAAAAGTTGTAACTTGCCCAAGTTCATTCAGCAAGTATGTGTCTGAGGCAGAATTTGAATCCTGATCTTAATTATTTGAAGATAAGATTGCCTAGATTCTATTCTTGCCTTTAATACCTGCAGGTTATGTTAACCTAGACAAATTAGTGAATTTCTCCGAGCCATAGTTTCCTCATCTATAAAAAGGGAATAATTATTCCTTTGTTACTCTCATCAAGGAGTTGTCATGAAGTCAAATAAGATCAATAGCTGCCAAGTATATGAACCAAAGGACATATTCATGCATACATTCATTCAATCAGCATTCTTAAAGCACCCAAGATATTCTAAACATATCTGCTAGTCGCTAGGGCCACAAGACAAAAATAAAATAGCCACTTCCCTCTAGGAGTTTACTATAATTCTTTGTTTCACCTCTTTTAAGATGGTTGGTACTGGGGTAGCTAGATGGCACAGTGGGTAGAGCATTGGTCATAGAATCAAGAGGACTAGAGTTCACATCTGTTCTCAGACACTTGATACTTACTAGCTGTGTGACTTTGGGTAAGTCATTTAACCCCATTGACCCATAAAAAAGAGATTGTTGGTACTGTGAATGAATTGCAGGTCCAAGGAGTAATGTGATTCTTTCTGTTCTGAAAATAATCCTCAAACCATACTAATTCTCAGGGAAAGTAGACAATAAAATAAGTTTTATCCCAAGAGTGACACAAACATGACTCAGATAACCACAAAAGGATTGAAAGGTATTCTCAAGAATGGAGCTCCTGCTAATCTTGTACAAAAAAAAATCATTGCCCAACTTTTCAATACTCTCTGTACCCAAGACTTCAAGCAGTTTGCACCTCTGTACCCAAAAGATTCCTCAGAAACACACTCACTCACTAACTCACAAAGGAAACAAAAGCTGACACAAAGAGAAAGACATCTAAAAATATCATACTCCTGAAAACCAATATATATTTTGTAGTTCTCATTTGTTGGACAAAATATCTAATTCTAACACTGTAATATAATGGAATCATTAAAACACTAGCTTAGAACCCTGAACCCTCTGTATTTATGTGTTGCCTATAGACAATCAGGTAGAGCTGTGGCTTTGGAATCACAAAGACTTGCGTTTGAATCCTCCCTCAAGATACTTTCTGCTAACTAGCTGTGTGACCCTGGGCAAGTCATTTAAACACTTATTGCTTCACATCCAAGGCTAACTCCAGCCATTTTAATTTATATCTGGCCATTGGATCCAGATGATTCTAGAAGAGAGAGTGAAGTTGGTCAATTAGCATAGCACCCCACCCCTTAAAATCCAGTTCACATGCTTGTAATGGCATTGTCTACCTGAAGTCATGGTCTTAAAAAGCAAAGGACAAATATCATCATTGGCAATTCCAAAGTGAGATAGATTCTGAAAGTGTTTTAGTGAAAATGGCTACCTTCTTGGCCCCAAAGATCAAATATCTTCTTTTCCCAGTTGTCCTAATACTATCAGTAGGCACTATAAAATCACTTAGTAGAATAAAGCAGAATTAAATTCTACTTTATACATCAAGCACCATAACTTAGAATTTTGAGACAAATTTACTTGCAAGGAGAAAGGGAAAGATGATGCCTGAGAGAACTTTTTCCAAGCCTATTTCTGCCCTCTTCCCAAATGGAACATGGCATGGAAAACATATCACCTTTCCTGGAGAAGCCCAGGTCATTTTTCAAAATGACCTGGAAGTTACCATTCCCCATCTAAAGGGTCACAGTCAGCTTGTTCTTCTATTTGGGCAACAAGAGATATAGAGAAATACACTCTCTCTCCTAGATTACTAAGATCCCTATAAGTCCAGGAAGTGGTCCAATAGAGATCATAATGCATGTCCACTTTTGGACAACTTCAGTTTTAACGGCTTCTACCCATTCTTCCTGGTTCTACCCTCTGGATCAAACAGAAGTCTTAATCCTTATTCAATGCGACTACTTTTCAAAAACCTGAACACATCTACCATCTTCCTCTTGAATCTTCTTCATACTAAACCTCCCCAATTCTTTGAATTGATGGCATTAGTTCTTTTTTAAATTATTTATTTTATTTTTAATTTATGGAATGAAACAAGCATTTCTATACATAGTATATTTTTTCAACTGCACATGAAACTGCAAATCCATTGTATACAACTTGCTATTCCTTTTAAATATATAATAAAGTTAATATGTAAATTTCATATGTGGTGTTGTTTAGTCATTCAGTTCTGTTTAACTCTTCATGATACCATATGGATTTTTTTGGGTAAAGATACCAGAGTAGTTTGCCATTTTCTTTTTCAAAGGTTTAAGACAAACAGGTTAAGTGACTTGCCCAGGATCACACAGTTAGTAAGTATCTGAGGCTGTTTTGAACTCAGTTCTTCTAACTCCAAGTCCACTAAGTCATCTAGCTGCCACATATATATATATATATATATATATATATATATGTATATGTATATGTATATGTATATGTATACATACATATAGAGAGAGAATATAGATACATAAATATATATTTTCCTAATAAATTCTCATATAATGTTGGATAGAAACTAACCTTTCTTAGTAAAAAAAAAATTAATTTCAGCACCTAAACAGCCATACAATGTCCCTTCAGTCCCCAGTTAACGCTAGACTTTTTGTTTTCTAACTAAGTACTCCTTTGCTCTGTGGCAAATTTGCCAAAGGCGATATTCATAGAGGTTTCAACTCAGAAAAAAATACCCATATTACATCAGACCTCATAAAATATTGAAAATGGAGGAGTGGTTTTCTCACTTCTGGCATTCCGGATGTGTATCAGACACAGACATGCTCTATGTAATCCCTGGTCTGAAATAACTGGAATGATTTCCATCTAAGGTCTCAAATTATTTCTCAATCAGGATAACCCTTACAAAGCTGAATTGCCTCTAAGTACTGTTTTAATAAATCATTCTTTTAAATGAACACGTGTAAAGTAGTCCCACTGAACTGTTTGTTAATCAAAGCTTTGGTAAACAACTTTAACTACCTGAACCTCTATGGAGCTAACTCCAACTGGAACCATGAAGTTCACACTCAGAGATAACTATAAATGTTTTAGTTTTAAATAATAAATGTCTTCACACTATCTCCACCCTGATAGGAAAATCCCCTTAAGCTCAAAGCTTAGTCCCACTTCTTGGTCATTTTTCTCCCACTCAAATTGAAAACATGCCACTAACAACTGCTCCACCAATTCATTTGATTTAAATCTCAAGATGAACAGCAACTGTTGGAACCTGGGAATCTTTAGAAAAAGGGATTTTTTTAATATCAAACTACAATCACAAACTCTGAAATATGTTCACATAATAAATTTTTGACTGAAGTTCCCAAATGGGATTTCACCAGTCTTTTAAGATCTTTTAAAGATCTTAAATTCACTATACCTATCATCTAACTCCCTCTTCCCCACTTTCTTTCTATAAGGAAACCAATGTGAAGCATTGACCCTTTGGCTATGACTTTTCCTTTCTAAATAAAAATAATATGTAGTGACACTCCAGAATTATTAAATGTATCAACTCATAGAGCTACAGCAGTAGCAATGAAATTCCAACTAAGTAGAGAGTAGGAATATATAGATCATGTCACCAGAATGAGAAAAATTTGAAAAGAGAAGCTTCAAAAACAAAATGGAAATAATTAGTTCATTATTCTCATTTTCATATTCCTTCACACTCTGCATATAACCTTCCTTTCTAGGCTTAAGACACATTATTCTCCTTCACAAATTAACAATATAATAGTTAACATTGATATAGTGCCCAGGAACCCAGCCCTTTGCTAAACAATTTACAAACATTATTTATATCAAATATCATTTGATCCTTACAACCCTGGAAAATAGATGCTGTTATCATGCCCATTTTATATCTAGGGAAACTGAGGCAAAGAAAAGTTAAGCAATTTTCCCAGGGTCACAAAGCTGGGAAGTATTTGAGACTGGATTTCAACTCAGGTCTTCCTGATATGGATTTCTATCTGCTGCACCATCTGCTGCTATGAATTCTACAGCCCAATCAAACTGACTTATGGGCTATTCGTCATATACCAATATTCCATCCTGCAGTTCTTTGCCTTTGCAGGTTGCAGCCCATGTTTGAAAAGCATTACTTCTCACCTCCACTTCACAGACTCCTGAGCTTCCTTCAAAGTGCTGTTCCAGTTACCTCCTCCACAGTCCTTTCCTGATGCCCCCAGAACCAGAGACTTCCTAACACTAAAATTAATATATCTTCTTTCTTTCTCTTCTCTTCTTTCTTCCTTTTTCTCTCTTCTCTTCCATCTTTCCCTTTCTCTTTTCTTTTAGAGATTAAGCTTCTCTATCTCTCCCAGGATGAAAGTACATTATCCACCCACAGTACCCACTGCTGCTCTTCTTAGGTGTTTTAATCAACTGCTTTTCTGACCTGGTCTCATTCACCTCTCCAAAGGCAACCTGGTGCTCTTTGTACCTGTTGAGTCTGACTATATTGGTGCTTGGACTTGGTTCAGACACAGCCCTCTACCCCATTGGCTTTAGTTCCACTGCAACTCAGATTTCCAGGCTCAAGTAAATCTCCAGCTTCTACCTTCACAGTTGTAGGGACTTCAGGCATACACCAAGAAACCTGATTAATGTGTCTTTACTTAGTATTATTTATGTTACAGGGGTCATTTGGGAATGCTTGGTTGATTTGGTGGAGTACCCTCCTCTCTATTCAATGAGATTACAGGGTCCAGATATTAATGACACTGAAGGTCTTCCCAAGGAGCCTGGCATACCATATAATATATTGCTGAGGGACATAGCTGAGTGGACAAGATGAGTTCCTCTGATTGGTTCCCATTAATGGGAATTTTCCCTTCATAATGGATTGGGTGAATCCCAGGAAGGCAGATTCTGGTCAAAGGAACCCCCTGTTTTGTGGTCCAATAAAAGTTTTGTTCTTCCTTTTGGAGGTTATCTTCAGAACTTTCCTTTTACTTCCATACAAATGGGCAACAAGAAGAGAGAAAAGATTTCTTCTCCCTACCAGTACTTTGACACAGCTCCAGTCATAGGGAACCACTCAGAGTAACTGTCTTCCAATAAGACATACATCTTCAGGTACCCATGTCCAGGCTGGGATGTGTGTCATCCTAGAAAGTGTCAAATCAATCAAATACAACAAAGAATAAAGTATTTCTTACAACGAGGTCACATTCTAATAGATGTCCAGGCTGTGATATATGTCTTCCTAGAAAACATCAAATCAAACAAATATTAAACACCTAATATGTATCAAGAACTGTTCTAGAAATTGCAGATACAAGAATAAAGAATGAAATCTTCCTTACAATGAGCTCACCTTCTAATAGATGAGGGAAACGAGTATATATTAAAATAATACAGCAAAAATATAAAAATTTAAATATATAAACAATATAATGCAATAAAAATGTATAATTATATTTAAAATATATTATATAAACTAATTAATAATATATATTGAAAGTATATAATCAATATATAATCAAAGATAAGAAAATATGCACATAAATGCATATGGTAGCAGTCTGACATAGCAGATAGAATACTGGACCTGAGCTCAAATATGACCTCAGACAACTACTTACTGAATGACTTTGGGCAAGTCTGAACCCCGGTTTGCCTCAGTGTCCTCAGTTGTTAAATGGAGATCACAGTACTACCTCCCAGTGTTGTTGGGAGAATTGAGAAAAATATGCAAAATGCTTATCACAGTATTAATATATACTATATGAATACTAGCTATTATTATTATATATTATTATTAATATAATATATTATATATTATATTTGTATATATATATATTTACAAAATATTTAAATACAAGATAGTTTAGGAAGATTGGCACTAACTTTCAGAGGCATTAAGAAAGGCTTCATTTAGAAGTTGATATTGTTTGTCCTTTGTTCTCAAAGAAGATCATAACAACAGGAGGTGAAGTCATGACAAGCAAGTGAACTGGCTTTGAGTGAGGGGGAGCTGTACTATGTCATCAGACTCACTTTCTCCTCTGGAGCCCTCTAGGTCCAGTGGCCAGATAAGAATCAGGATGTCTGGAGATGTCTCTGGATGCAAGGCAATCAGAGTAAAGTGACTTGCCCTAGGCCAATATGAAGTAGCTGAGGCCAGATTTGTCCTCTTGTCACTACAGATGGTGCTCTATCCATTACATCGGGTGCCTCTCCTAAGTTTTATCTTAAAGGAGCAGAATGATATTATGATGCAAAAAATAGGAGAGTGAATTCCAGACATGTGGAAAATGACTGATGCAAAGGCGCAAAGACAAGAGATGGAGTGCAAAGTTTCTAATCTCATTAAGTGAACTAAAGAACCTAGGGTACCTCTAAATCAATCAGAGATCTTCCTAACTCCCCTTGGGATATTTGAATGGTTTGGGGGAGGTTTTTTTGAGAATAGGATAAATTTTTATTTTGTCTTTGTATTCCCAGAGCCAAGTACAGAACCCAACAATATAATAAGAGCTTAATAAATGTCTGTTGGTCAAATTCATCATTGATGATGTAGTCATTGAGTGCCTAATAAATGTTGGACAAATTCTAATTTGCCACAATTCAATAGGAATAATAGGAAAGATAGTTGAAAGAAGTCAATGTAAAAAAATAAAAATTAATGAGTGACCTTCGGGTGGGGAAATAAACAAGTGAATGAATATTAATGCAAAGAAAGACTTTTTGTGTATTAAAAAAACAGCTGAGAGGGATGACATCAGAAAAGCCTGGTAAGACTTGTATGAATTGATGCAGATTGAAGTAAGCAGAAACAAGAAAATAATTTATACAGTAACAACTTTGTAAACACAAATAATTTTAAAAGTTGTTAGAACTCTAATCAACTTGTTGACCAGCTATAATTTCAGAGGACCAATCATGATGAATACTAACCATCTCTTAAGAGAGGAGAAGATGGACTCATTGCAGAATGAAACATTTTTTGACACAGTCAATGAATGAATTTGTTTTGCTTAACTATAAATATTTCTTGGAGGGGTAATTTTTCTTTTTATTTTGATGAAGAAATAAAATCATTTTTGTCAATTGAAGAAATTTAATTTAAAAAAAGAAACTATATTTGTCCAACTCCAATCCTAAAGATAGTCTGTGTGCCCCGAAGGTAGGTGAACCCTTAAGTAAAATAAAAAGCAGGTGTACACCATGTTATTACAGAATACCAGACAGCCCACCATCATTTCAACTTCCATCCTAGTTCATATAAGTGTTAAATGTCATTCACACTGGGGTTTTATGGACTTTACACCTAACGATTGCAGATGGCACTAAAAACAGGTCCTTAGGTCTGCTATGGCTTAAGCAGGTCTCTTGTGTTACACAATTTCACAGGATATATTTGGAGATGAAGCAAGAACTACTAATGAATCCACAGCCAAAGGAAAGAACTTATACTCTTCTTGGAATATATACATCAACAGAAAAAATTGTGAGTGGGGTTTCTTTTTAGATTTCCACTTCACCATCAACAAAAGTCCATTCCAATACCAGATATTGAGGAAGGCTTCCATCAATTATGTAGAATGATTCTGCAACCCTGATTCAAGAAAAATAATTTGAAGGGAAGCAGGACAGGAATGATGAATGGGATTTAACTGGAAGTACTTTATGGAACAGGTAAATCAATGAGATCTCAAATCTATTCAATCACTTGAATATATAAACATGTTTTAAAGAATAAATTTGTTCAATTAATTTATTGTCTAATTTTCTCCTGTTTTTTCTGTTTTAAAAGAATAGAAATAGTGGCAGCTAGGTGGCGCAGTGGATTGAGCCCTGGCCCTGGAGTCAGGAGGACCTGAATTCAAATTTGACCTCAGATAATTAATAATTGCCTAGCTGTGTGACCTTGGGCAAGTCACTTAACCCCATTGTCTTAAAAAATAAATTCTTTTAATAGAAACAGTGGACAAAAAAAATCTTTAGGAGTAAATTAAGGAAGTGGGAAAGAGGATAAATCTCATGCTTGATGGAAATGTTGTAGGGTAGGATGGAGGAACAAAAGACTACATTCATTTTAATAAACTAGTACATAAATTAGATGCTGAGTTAGGCTTTAAACTTTCCTAGAAATAGATCATAGGATCATAGATTTAAGGTTCAAAGTACCTTACAGGTCACATAGGACCAAAATCCTCATTTTGTGATGTAGAAGCAACATCAGAAACTAAGGTACAAAGATGAAAGAAAGGAAATAAGCATTTTATTAAATACCAACTTCTTGCCAATCAACATGTTTGTCACATTTGCAAATATTAGCTCATTTGAGTATCACACAAACCCTAAAATGAAGATGCTACTGTTATCTTCATTTGATAGTTCTAAAAATCACTGCCTTATTAGCATTTCAAAATTTCCTTCCATCCCCCCTTCCCACCCCCATCCCTTTAGTGGTAAACAGTCAGGTTAATATTGTACATACACATTTGTGTGAAACATGTTTACAGATTAGACATTTTTGGTATAAGGACAGCAGAAAGGAAATAAACACGTAAGAGATTTTTTTTTATTGTGAATGAAATGTTCATCAGATTCTGAAGGATTTTGTTTTGTTTGTTTTTCTTCCTCTGGAGGGGATTGCAATGTCCATAGCCAATCTAATAAGGTTGTCCTAGCTCTCTGAACTGCTGAGAGGAGCTGCTTCCATCAGGGTTGATCTTCTTCAATGTTGTTGTTAATGTATACAATTGGTTCTGCTCCCTTCCCTCAACCTCAGACATTGTAATTCATTGTATGCTTCCCTGTAGTCTAACCATTTATGGCTTCTTATAGAACAAAAATATTCCATAATATGCATGTATTATAACATATTTAACCATTCCCCAGTTAATGGGAATTTCCTCAACTTCCAATTCTTTGCCACTACAAAAAGAGCTGCTATGAATATTTTGGAACCTGTGGGGCTTTTCCCATTTTTTAATGATTTCTTCTGAATAGAGGCCTAGAATTGGAATTTCTGGGTCGAAGGATATGATCAGTTTTATTGCTCTTTGGGCATATTTCCATATTGTTCTCCAGAATGGTTGGGTCAGTTCACAACTCCACCAGAAAAGCATTAATGTCCCAATCCTCCCACAACCACTCCAACATTGATCATTTTACCTTTTTGTCATCTTAGCCAATCTGATAGATGTGAGGTGATACTTCAGAGTTGTTTTAATTTGCATTTCTCTAATCAAGAATGATTTGTAAGGGGCTACTAGGTGGCACAGTGGATAGAGCATCGGCCCTGGAGTCAAATCTGGTCTCAGACGCTTAATAATTACCTAGCTGTGTGGTTTTGGGCAAGCCACTTAACCCCATTGCCTTACAAAAAAATCTAAAAAAAAAAAAAGAATGATTTGGAGAATTTTTTCATATGATTTCTTCATTTGAAAGTGATCTATTCATATCTTTTGACCATTTATCAATTAGAAAATGACTTATGATCTGATAAATTTGATTTAATTCTCGATATGTATTTTAGAAATAAGACCTTTATCAGGATTCCTAGTTGTGAAGATTGTTTACCAACTTTTTGCTTTCCTTCTAATTTTGGAAGCATTGACATTATTAGTGCAAAAACTTCTAAATTTAATATGTCAAAATCATTCACTTTGTACTTTATAATATTTCTTATTTGTCATAAATTTGTCCCCTTTTCATAGATATGATAGATGAGTATTTCTTGGTCTATTAACTTATCTATAGTGTCTTATGTCTAAATCCTATACCCATTTTGACCTTATTTTGGTATAGGGTATGAGCTGTGGGTCCATGCCTAGTTTTTGCCATACTATTTTCCAATTTTTTTAATAATTTTTGTCAAATAGTGAGTTCTTGTCCCAGAAGCTAATGCCTTTGGGTTTGTCAAACAGTGGAGTACTGTAGTCATTACTGTTTCTTTTGAACCTGTCCTAATCCACTGTTCCATTACTCTATTTCTTAACCAATACCAGGCAATTTTGATGACTGCCACTTTACAATATAGTTATGGATCTGGTAGAGTTAGGTTACCTTCCTTTACATTTTTTTCAACAGTTCCCTTGCTATTCTTGACCTTTTGTTGCTCCCTAGTTCAGTAAAATAATTATTTGATAGTTTGATTGGTATGGCATTGAATAAATAATTTAATTTGGACAGAATTGTCATTTTTATTATCTTAGCTTACCCTTACCATGATCAATTGACATTTTTTCAATTATTTATTTCTGGCTTTATTTGGGTGAGAATAGCTTAAAATTGTGTTCATACAGTTTCTGGGTTTGTCTTAGGAGATAGATTCCCAAGTATTTAATGCTGTCTACAGCTACTTTAAAATGGAATTTCTCTTCCTGTCTCTTGCCTTTGGTTTATATTGTTCATATATAGAAATGCTGATGATTTATGTGAGTTTATTTTATATCCTGCTACTTTGCTGAATTTGTTAATTTTTCAAGACACTTTTTTTGCAACCATATCTTTATTTCTCTTTGATTCCCACTTCCATTGGGAAAGGGAAAATACAGGAAAAGAAAGGACAGGAAAGGAAAAGGAAAAAGGAAGGGAGGGGAGGGGGTGAGCAAGGGGTGGGGAGGGGAAGGGAAGGGGAAGGGAAGGGGAAGGGAAGGGAAAGGAGAGGAAGGAATCTGGTCAAGCAAAGCAAATTTCCACATTGACTGTGTCCAAAACTGGATGTCTCATTTTGCATCTTGAGTCCATCACCTCTCTATCAAAACTTGAGTAGTCTTGATACTTCATCATCAGTCCTCTGGAATTCTGAATAGCATTAAAACTTAGGATTTGAAGCAAGATCTCTAACTTTAAATCTAGGACTCTTACCACTACAATGTGAATTATTTTCAGTAAACAGCATATTCCAGGGAAAGGACATAAGAGCCAGATAGAAATAATAAAAATAATTGTCAATGATGATAATAATGTTGAAGATGGCAGTAGTTAAACAGATTCTCTTCCTTTTCTTTCAGAATCCCTACTTTTCTAAGAAATGATCTTCTTTCCCCTAGCAAAATAATGATTCTCCATGAAAGATAATCCTTGATTACCTAGTACCAAATAGATACCTGGTAAAGAGATATAAATATACAACGGGGGGGGGGGGGCAGGAGAGAAGTTCAAACTAAAAATAACAATATGAAACAATGTTACAAATGACTAATAATAATTGAAAGACACTTTAAAATAATTCTAACATACTACTTCACCCCCAGCAGATCAGCAAAATGGCAAAAGAAGAGATGATATTGGAAGGGTTAAGGGAAGACAGCCTTTTGGTGGAACTATGAAATTGTGCAACTGTTCCAGAAAACTATTTGGAACAGTACTATATGTAACTTGATGAGGCCCAGGAAATGGTCTTCTCCCAAAAGAGTCTGGCTTTGGACTCAAATGGTCCCAGATTCAACATTGATAGTTAAAAGAGGTAATAAACTGTTGTTGCTGTTTTTTCACACTCTATGGTTTGTTATACCCACATCCTATAGTAGAACTCCTGAGAAAATCTCTTAAATAGATCTTAGATTGGTTCATGTCTAGAGTCTCCCAAAAAAAGGAGTTAACAGGACCTTCCCTGGAAAGAAACTCAATGCAAAAAGAAATTGCTAAAAGGTATGGGAAAGTTATTTTTTCCTCAACCACATATGAAAGATTTGAAATTCAAAAGTCTCAGATGTGAACTGATAAATATTTAATACATTAAGTAGTAATCCATCACTCCTATTATATTTTTCTGGAAATAGGCAAAATACCCAGGAAACCTTTCAATTTCAATTTCACCTCAATCTTCATTGTCTGAGCAAAAAAATCCAAGTCTAGGTCTTACCAGCCACAGCATGATTCATCTTCCTCAAGGTAATATTCTCTTCTGTGAAGGTTATAGTTTCAGGAAGCACCTCCAACTGGCAAAAAGCACTCATTTCAAGGACTCTGACTTTTAAATGTACTAAGCCTGAAATCATCCATCTCTCAGGATCACTGACGAGTAGTCTTTGTGCTCAGAAATATAAAAGTAAAAAAGCAGCAAAGAACTTGAGATACAGTCTAGGACTCATCTAAAAGAGCTTGTGTTCTTACTGCCACACTTTTTGAACTACTATTGCTGTTGCTAAGGAAAGGAAAAAGGAAAATGCCCTCATTCTACTAGGAAATCCAATGGAGAGTTGAAAGAGTCCCAAGTAAGATGTTCAAAGAGCAGAAGAAGCAGTCTGCTGAGTGGGCAGCTCTTTTTGACTTGGTCACTGGTTATTTTGAAATAACCTCCCTGCCTCCATGAGAAAGATCAAATGAATAATCAGGAACTACAAGTCGTGAATTCCTTTACCAAGAGGTCAGCCCACATATAATCCACCCAAAGAAGTCAAAGCATTGTAAGACCTTCCTCATACATATTTCTTGAACTTTTTTACTATATAAAAAGTCATGAAACTATATATACACCCATTGAACTAATGCTATTAGTCATAATTTACTCCAAGATAATCATTGGTAGATGGAAAAGTCTCATATATCAAAATGTTTATAGTACACATTATTTCTAAGAAGTCCCTACCCAGTTCTGGACTTAAGAAAGATTGTGGCAGGGAGGGATAGCGAAGTAAAGAAACTGCCCCTCCCCTCCATTTACAGGAACCAATTGACAACCTAAATACTGGCCATTCACAGGAATTATGCACTGAAATTGCTTTCTCTAATCATACTCTTCTGTTCTTCCATCTTTCTCTCTTATCACTCCTCTTTAAAATTATTCTCTGCAACATCAATTTCATTCCTTCTTCTATCACTAATCTTGCAATGTTACTAGTACTCTAGCCTCCAGCCTTTCACCCTTGAATCCCTTGCTTCCCTAGTCCATCCATTCACATAGTGCAATCTTTAACTCTATTTCCTACTCTCAAAGCTGTTAAATGTTGCTAGAGCAAGGTAAATAACCCTTTCAATAAAATCCATCACAAATTCAAGTTTATAATCTCTAATGGTTTTTGCTGCTGCATTGTAATTATTTTATTCTTTCTTAATAAATAGATCACACTCTACAGACTGGTTACTGCAAATCAATTCTCTCCTCAAGTAAGTTATACCAAATCCACTTCTCTTTTTAAATGGATGATCCCAACTATTATTTCACTGAAAAAATTAAGACTTTCCACAGAAATGCCTTGTTTTCCCTACTCCGTACTTCAAAACCATTGTGCTTCATCACCTATCTTCCCTGACCTGGCTCTAGTCTCAGAAGATAAAATGGCCTATCTTATTAAAGCTAATTTTTTTTCTTTATACCCTTGATCTCATTCCTTCCTTCTTTGGAAGTTCATTCTAATGAATAATCTCATCTTAAATCTCTCACTTCCTTACAAAGCCTTCACTTTCCCCTACCTGCTATACTGTATCTCCACAGAAAGTCACTGAAGAAAGAGCACCTGTATTCAAATCCTACCTCTGATATTTATTACCTATATGACCTTGTAACTTCTCTGGGTTCATTTTCCTCATCCTAAATGAGGGAGTTGAACCAGATCAAGCCTGAAATCTCTGTCAAAGACACAGGTTTAGTGTAGATTGTGATGTATTTTATTATTCATGGATTTGTTTTTAATGTAAAAGTACCTGGATATGGCTATATCTGACCACTGGACCAGTGAGGCTGGTGACTTTGCCCAGCATTCCCTTATTTAAATCTTATTCATTTTTTGCATATCTTGGCATCAAGAGAGAAGGACAAACTCTGTTAGTAACAGGAATGGCCCCACTTTTGGCAGGTTGGATTACCCAGCTTTTCTTTCTTCCTTCCTTCCTTCCTTCCTTCCTTCCTTCCTTCCTTCCTTCCTTCCTTCCTTCCTTCCTCCCCTCCCTCCTTCCTTCCTTCCTTCCTTTCTTTCTTTCCTTCTTTCTTTCTGTCTCTCTCTCCTTCTTTTTCTTCTTCTTCTTTTTCTTCTTCTTTTTTCTTCCCATACCTCTGGGTGTTCTGCCCAAAGACCTGGCAAGATTTTCTGGGATTTCAGACCCTAAATCACTCTGATTTTCATTGATTGGCCAGCAATAGGTGCCAGGACAAATGTCACTTGGTCATTGTTTCAGATCTGATTGGCTTGGGGTTAATGTAAATAACAATTATTTCTGTTTTGGTCAGAACCTTTTAGGGTCTTTCCCTGTCCCATATAAGAGGTTCTTCTTGATTTCTGAGAAAACCTGAGGGTCTTACTCTCCCACCTTAATTTGTTTTTTTGAAGTGGTCATTTTTGGCCTCTTCTCTTACCTAACCTTGCTGACTGAATGGATATTGTGTCTCAGTCAAACTGTGACTTGGGAAAGACTTAGCTTTTTAAAGGCCTAGGTCCCCCACTACATCCAGAACCATTTCCAGTGGTCTGCACTAGACTCAGATGGCTCTGGAAGAGAAAGTGAGGCTCAAACTCTGCATAGCATTCCTTCACTCAAACTCAGTTCATTTGCATGCCATGGGATTACCTCCCTAATGTCATGATCTTCCTCAAGAACAAAGAATGAAAAAAAATCAATCTATCCACAAGTATCTATTAAATAATTATTATTAGCTTGCTTCAGTGTAAGATAAATGGTTGTGCTTAAGATCAAAAAGTATTGGCATTGTTAGTGACTAATTCTTTAAATAGAAATGTATCTATGGAAGCTCATAAGATATTATAATGAACAAGGGGAATATATTTTATTTCAACAGGATTTCCAAGATCCTGGGAGAATTTGCTTGCCATGGTGGTGATTTTTTTTCCTGAGAATCTAGTTTGGTCAGTGATGGAATAAGTTGTGATAGAGTCAGAGAGTAAGTAGATATCCACATACCAAGGTGAGAAGTGAGATATGAGAGAAGTGAGATATGAGATATGAGAGACATTATAGTGTGGGCAAAGATATACACCATGCACGCATTACATAGATAATATTTTACATATATTTCCTGCCTCCCACAGAAGATTGGGGTTTACTTGAGGGACAGAACTGTGAACCCTTCCACACTACACTTTGCCTGAAAATAGTGGGAACTTCATTAATGTTTACTGAATGAACTTGACCTTTAAATGAATTGTTTTTGAGAGATAATGTTGGTAGTGAAGCTCCTCCTATTGTTATTGACAACAGATATTTTCACCTCCTTAAAAAGAATCACACCAATAGACTATTTTCTTCAAGATCACTAAATAAAATATTCTCTATGGTTTTAGGAATTTCTCCAAAGGTAATGAAAATCAGTAATGTTCATCCATAACCACTAAGGATCAGTCAGTAAATACAAATTTATTAAATGTTAACTATGTGGTACTCACTGGAGATACAAAGAAAGAAGAGATAGTTCTTAATCTAAAGGATCATAGATCCTCAGAGAAGGAAGTAAACAGAACTCTGTGGTAGATTCTGTGTTAAACACTTTCAAAAATATTAACTCATTTTGGTAATTGATGGTAATTGATAAGTGCAATTATTATTCCCATTTTACAGTTGAGGAAAGTGGGTCAAGAAGAAGTTATAGGACTTGACCATGATCACATAGCTAGGGAGTGCCTGAAGCTGGATTTGAACTCAAATCATTCCAAGTCCAGTTCGCTGCCACACCATCTAGCTACCACAG
Organism: Macrotis lagotis; assembly: GCF_037893015.1. Lineage (NCBI taxonomy): Eukaryota > Metazoa > Chordata > Mammalia > Peramelemorphia > Peramelidae > Macrotis > Macrotis lagotis. Next base: position 85,585,406 of record NC_133660.1, read on the forward strand.
GGAGGAGACAACATGAAAATTCCTATATGCAAACAAGATATATACAGAATAAATTGAAGTTACCAAACAGAATAATAGGAAGGAGCATTTTATATTCATTATCTCATTTAAGTATTATCATAGACCTAGGATATTGATATTATACATATTCTTGTCATCATATCCAAGTAAAGAAACTAAGATTCTGGGAGGTTAAGTAATTTTCCAATGGTGACACAGTGAGCAATTATCAGAGGTGAGATGAAACTCAGATTTAGTAGTGTGTCCTCTCTGCCACTTCCACAGCATGATTGAGTTCCAACTGGGTCAAATCCAGGTATGGCAACAAATAAACACTTCAACTGATTTTCAATAGAAATATGAACTCTTTAGTCTGATGGGAAGGGTTAAATCACCAAGTGATAAAGACCTTTTTAGGAACATTAAGAGATCTATTTTTTCTTTAAATTTAAAACACTTACAAGTAGAAACTAGATTCATATTCTTCACTACATTATTATTCAATGACAGAAGTTCCCACACCAAGTTCCCTGTGGTCAACAGGTCATGAGGACCTGTACAAAGTGCCCACCAATGATCTTGGACATCACATACTCATTTCATCGGATCTCTAAGAATGCATGCTTGCTGAAGCAAGCCTGTAATGATGTCTCTGTCTCTTTCTTAGATACACTCCATTTTAAATCATCACCCCAACACAGTTCTGGTGTCAGGAGGTTACTTCTGTATTTCAACATCTCCATCAGACCACGTAGAGCTCCGCAGCTCAACAACTGATCAAAATCTCCCACCACTTTTTCAGGCACACCTTCTGTTCTCTCCTCCACATCCATCCTCACATTCCTGAATGGCTTTGTTCCCTTATATGAAGTTATAGTTATGGCTCTGATTAACCCTCTCATTACCCTTTTCTCTGCACCAACAGAAACCAAGAGAGCAAATTCACTCCAAATACAGTTTAGGGCAGTGGGGGGAAGTGACAAACTTCACAAAGGTCCAGAGGTTGGGTTTAATTTGGAAACAAACCTCCAAAGTTCAATTGCTTATCCAATCCTTATCCAAACTTGGAGATCTCATTAGAGTGGCCCAGGGATGTGATGACAGGAAGGAATTAAGGTTCTGCCAGGCACCAGTGAAAACCAGCTGTGCACCACCACCACCCCTAGCTGCCTAATTGCTTCTATGGTACAAGTGAAGTATGTGAGAGGAAACTTTGGAAGGATAGTATCAGGGCACCTAACCCCAAGCATTTCAGAAGTCTCAGAGAAGTTACTTGTGATAGGTTCCAGGATGGGAATTTCCCAGGGTGCTTATGGAGCAGATTTCTTGGGACCATAAGAGAATGTCCTTTTTGCAATAAATAAGTATAGCAATATATTTTGCAGCAACAAAAAAAACAGAAACAAATAGATGCCCATCAATAGGGAAATGGGTAAGAAAGTCATGGTACATGAAAGTGATATAATATTACTGCCTTGTAAAAAAGAAAAACATAAATATGAAGAATTTAGAGAAACTTGGGGGAAAAGTTATGAACTGACACAAAGTAAAGCAAGAAGGACAGAGAAAACAATATACACAATGATTTTAACAACCTAAATGGAAAGAACAAAAAAAAAATAAAATGGAACATTGTACAATTACAAGAACCAAGCTTGGTCCTGAAGAAGCTATGAAGTTCCACCTCCCTTCCTTTCTTTGAAGAAAAAAGGTACCTGTGAGTATGAAACACAGCTTAAATTATTGAATTTGATTTCTGTAATTGTTTTATTGAACTGCTTTCTTTAATTATTTCTTATAAAAGATGACTGTGTGGGGAAGGGAGAACTTGAGGCTATAAGATCTTGTTTCTACTTGTTTCCATAATGACTTCAGGGAATCTGTTTTCCTTGTTTCTAGTCTTTCCTATCTCCAATCCAACTTCAACAGAGCTACCAAAAATAATTTTATAAAATACAGGTCTAAATATATCCCTATCCTGATTGAAAAATGCATATACCTACTGCAGAAAAACCTTAAAGTTCATACCATATTAAATAATGACAAAGAAATCCCAAGTCTTCTTTTACCCCAGAACTGAAACACAACAATAAAAATCAACCAGAATTCCATAGATAATAGGAAAGAGAATCCATAAGCAAGACTTGTTCTAGATTCTGACAGAAGAAATGATGTAGCATGGCCAGAAATTAGACAGGGACTTGTGTAATCTGTAAGGTTAGGTATTCAGAGGTAGCAATAGAGGAAGGTTTCCCAAAAAAAGTCCAGGTCTAGAGACTTTGGAAACTAATAAATGGCATAGGTAGCAATTAGCCTCTGTTACAGGCCTCAGACAAGGACAGGCTCTGAGATGCCAGGGAGGACCCTGAAGGTCCAATGCTTTGAATGTTGAAGATCTAGGGCAGGGGAATGTACTTGTGACACACTTTCATATTTAATCTGCATTAACATTTTCTCTATTACATTCTTTAATCAAGACTTGTAATGCTATAAGAAACACTGAAAGAAATTACGAAAAGAATAGTTTATAGAAATTTATAGAAATAGTTTATAGAAAAATATTTTTAAAAATACTTAATTTTTCCCCATTACATGCAAAAACAAATTTTAACATTCATTTCCTTTTTTTAAGTTCTATTGCTTTTTTAAATTCTATTGCATCTCTTAACTTCATAATTTTTAAAATTAGCTTAAAAGTAAAACTTCACTGGATCTAGTGCTCCAATCTCAGATCTGCCATTCAGTAACTGTAACACTTATTCCTCTTTTCTTTTTCAGAAGAAGATGTGGGCCACAGAAACCTGACTATATTGCTAGACTGAATTGATGTCTTGTTCAGTTTTGGTAAACCACTTTTTTTCTTTTTTATTCTGTTGTAAAAGATAGTGTACTGAGAAGGAGCAGGGAAATGGCTATATTTGGAAATGAAGGTGTTATAGAATTAAAGAATATCCATTTTTAATAGGTGTGTGATCTTTGATGAAATTATTTAGCATCCTACAACTCAGTTTCCTTACCTATTAAATAGAGATGATAGAATTTGAACTTCCTCCATTGTAGGGTTGTTGTTAGGAAAGATCTTTGTATACTTAAAGTGCTTAACAGTTGTGTTTATAAATTATGAGTGACAGATAAGCTGCTTCTCAGCATTGGTGGAAGAAGTTTGGACAGTAGAAGCACCTATATCCCAAAGAAATGACAAATCCCTAATGCCCCCTTGAAGAAGTAATTCTCATTTTACTCCCATAAAGCAGCTCATTCTTTCTCTGGATCTCATTGCATTACTCAGCAGCTCAGGGTCTTTATAGGAAAGCAACTATCTTCAAAAGCATATGGAACCTACCAAAGTGACCGAGATCTGAAAAGATAATATTATCTCTACCCTTTCTATGAACTAACTCTTTCCATTGAGCTAAATAAGCTATCTTCCTTCTTCCCTATGTTTATCTTCCCCTCTCTTTGTGTTTCCCATTTTTTTAAATTTCTCTACCTCTTTTTTCCTCCTCCCCATCCCACTTCCTCCTACCTTGGTGATCAGACAAAGCAGTTATCAGAGTTCCCTCTCTTATTCCCTCCCTTCCTTCCCCATCCTTCCTGACCAGCTGATTCCTGGGAGGAATCCGATAACTTATCAATAAGCTTAGGTTACTCCATAGGAATATTTGCCAGCCTAGGAAACAGTCTTTCTTTGAAGGATAGCAGATCAGAATTTGAGTCTCCATCGGGGGGGCCAGATTTGTTTTTTTGTTTTCTTCTTGTTCACAAGTAAATTCAAATCACTTAAATAGACATGGTTTCAGTATTTCCTGTTTTCAAGGAAACAGATACACTAACAAGTTAACAAGACTTATATAGATAACTCTCTTCTTATTTGTCCTAATCCATCTCTGTATTTCTATGATTCCTCCCAACTTAGGCCTTAGGCATTCAAATTGTCCTCATTTGAACAAAACAGATATTTAAACATGCCCTTCTGCATTAACTTTCCTTCTATATGAAAATGAACTTTTAAAATTAATTTTATTAATGTTTTAATTAATTCCTTAAAAAAGACAAATCTTAGTACATCTATGCTTTGAGGTTCATTCTGCCAATATCACTTCTAAATTTGTAATTCTGGTCCAATAATCAAGAAAACATGAAGAAAAATATAAAAGTCAAACCACAGAAATCAAGAATTCTTATTTAGTTAATCACTTTTGAAGATTTTTTAACAGTCTAGGTGGCATGGTAGATAAAGCACCAAACTTAGAGTCAGGTAAACCTGAGTTTGAATCCAACCACAGATAATTATTAGTTGTGTGAACCTGGGCAAGTCATTTAATCTGCTTTTCTCAGTTTCTTCATTTATAAAATGGAGATAATAATAGTATTTACCTCCCAGAATTGTTGTGATAGTAGCAGTAGCAGAAGTAGTAGTAGTATCTAAAGTTTTACCTGAAATTCCAGCTCTTGGGGAAAGGAAAATAGGGAAAAGAAAGGAAAGTAGGAAAGAAAGGAAGGTAGGAAAGAAAGGAAGGAAAGAAAGAAAGAAGAAAAAAGAAAAAGGAAGAAAGGAAAGAAAGAAAGAAAGAAAGAAAGAAAGAAAGAAAGAAGAAAAAGGAAGGAAAGAAGAAAGGAAAGAAAGAAGGAAAGAAAGAAAGAAGAAAAAGGAAGGAAGGAAGAAAGGAAAAAAGAAAGAAAGAAAGAAAGAAAGAAAGAAAGAAAGAAAGAAAGAGAAGAAAAAGGAAGGAAAGAAGAAAGGAAAGAAAGAAGAAAGAAAGAAAGAAAGAAAGAAAGAAAGAAAGAAAGGAAGGTAGGAAGGAAGGAAGGAAGGAAGGAAGGAAGGAAGGAAGGAAGGAAGGAAGGAAGGAAGGAAGGAAGGAAGGAAGGAAGGAAGAAAGAAAGAAAGAAAGAAAGAAAGAAAGAAAGAAAGAAAGAAAGAAAGAAAGAGAAGAAAAGAGAAGGAAGGAAGAGAAGGATGGATGGTTGGAAAGATGGAAGGAAGAGAGTGATGGAAGGAAGGCAAAAAAGGAGAAACAAGGAAAAGAGAAAGATGGAAAGAAATATAGATGTTGTTTTTGGGTTGTGTCCAACTCTTCATGAACCCTTTTGGAGTTTGCCTTGTCAAAGATACTGTATTGGTTTGCCATTTCCCTCTCTAGTTCATTTTACAGATAAGGAAGACTGGATAAATGATTTGCCCAGGATCTCACAACTAGCAAGTGTCAAAGTCATATTTGAACTCAGGTCTTCCTGCTTCCCAAGTTCAGCACTCTATCCTCTGTGCTACCCAGTGAGAGAGAGAGAGAGAGAGAGAGAGAGAGAGAGAGAGAGAGAGAGAGACAGAGACAGAGACAGAGACAGAGACAGAGACACAGAGAAAGAGAAAGAGGCAGAGAGACAGAGAGACAGACACAGACAACAGAGAAAGACAGACAGAGAAAAGAGAGATGATAGACAGAGACAGAAAGACAGAGAGAGATTAGCAAGTCAGCATTACCACCATAAATAAATGTACCTCAGACTCTCCAATTACAGAATTTCTGTTAGTTACCAAATATAAAATTGGAAATATAAAATGGGTGAGAGCACTTTCTCTGTGTGCATGGGTTGTGTGTATGCATGTTCAACAATGGACTGAGGGGGGATTTCTAGGGGGTTTCACAGGCATTTCCACTCACAGTAATGATCTCTTCCGACCACTTTAATATGAAGTCATTGCAGTGGACCAGAAACATCATTTTTATTTGGAAAGGAAGGGAAAAAACTTCTGCTAAAATGAACAGTTTTAGCAAATGTTTCTAATCATTTCCTTTCAGTACCAAACCACCAAACAATCATTTTATTTACTACATTTTGCTTAGGTATATAAATCAAAGGACAATAACAAGCATAATGTCAAAGAAACTTCTTGACACTTCATCCATTTAAGTGAGCTTAGTCGATAAACAGTTTAGGCGAAGTTCTGGTTTGAAATGCTGTTCCCAAGAGGACTGTGGGTTCATAAATTGCTATCATGCTTACTTCTGTCATTATTGGTTCGTGATGGGCTCTGGGCAGCCACAGTCATTACCAAGGTCAGCATTACTTGACCTGCCCTTTCAGAGAATGATGTTTAATCATATAGAGATGACCAACAATCCATTTCTATAGGACTCCTACCCTTTGCTTGTCATCATGTATGTAACATGTTGCTTTCTATTTCAAAATCTGGCACTCAGTAAAGGAGAAAAATCAATCTGCCAGTAAGAACCAAATGCCATATGCTTCCTGTGATAATTCTGCATATCTGTGGCAAACCAGCAGCTTCCCATTTATTTTCAAAAGAAGAATCCTGAAGAATGAAAGCAAGAAAAAGTGAATGTGAATAAACAATAGAAAAAACAGAATTCTAGCATTCAGAGATTTTACAGTAATATATCACATGGGATCTCTTACATCTTATTTTCCCAGTTACGGACTTTTGCTAAGATTTATTAATAAATGAAACAACAGCTAACTCAAAGATTGATGCAAAAATAGTCACATATTGCCTGCAAAAACTCACTACCAGCAAAAAGTCAGACACTCAGCAAGGCCTAGAGAGTATGGAACAGTTTATATCCCAGGCCTGTACCGTGCCCTTTGCCTTATGGATTTGGGAAATGTCAAAAAAGATCAGAGCAGGGATCCAGCTATGTTTTATTCAGATCCTCTGGTCTTAACCTTGAAGGAAACACTTAGGGGTTAGTTATGACTTAAACACTGTGCATTAGGTTTGTTGTCAATGAGCTCCATTTTACAAGAGAACAAAACCAAGAAATCTTAGAAACTGACTTGATGAGTGGAATCAACTTCTAGAGATGTGATAAATTTATGAAGTGAATCAACCTGGCTTTTAAAGGTCACAATTAGTTAAACAGTCAGAGGTGGAGGAGTCTTGCCAATCCTCTTAATCATTTTAGGGACTACATAACAACATCTTTGAGAAGAACTAGGCAAATAAAGTGCTGTGACAACAAAAATTACATCCATTTTCCCACAGAGATAACCCCATTATATAGGAGAAATTTACAATGGCCTTTCCTAATTTAAAAATGAAATCTCCTACTGGACACTACTAATTCAAAGGTCTTTAAATAACTTTGAAGTAAATGTTTAATAACCTACAGTAGGAAGCCAACCTTGCTAATCATTGAATATTGTATTCATTTTACAGCATCTGCTCATTTATCTCAGTAAGAAAATGCAGAGCCAAACACTCCTTCAGTGGACTTTAATAATGAACTTTTGTTGTAATTGCTCAGGAACTGGCGTGATAAAGGACCTGCTTTGTCCTCAACAAAGAATTTGTTCAGAGGAGCATAGACTTTTTTTTTCAATATGTTTGAATTTACTCTATTACATATTACTGTACAAGTGAAAAGTGTACAATTAAAATCCTTTCCAGACAGCAATTGCCTCCCTCCTTCCTAACAACCCCCCCCCCCCGCCCAGTGGTATGTGCAATGGTTTATTTTGCTGTTTTAAGTAAAGCAGACTCCACTAAAGTCAAAGGACTTCCAACATAGGATCATAGCCCTAGAGCTGAAAGGAACCTAAGAGAGCATCTAGCCCAAGCCCTTCACTTGATAGATAACTATAAAGGAGGTGATGAAAATCATGATGATGATGATGATGATGATGATGATGATAACCAGAATTTATACCATCCTTACGTTACTACTATATGCCAATCACTATGTTAAGCATTTTATAAATGTTTTATTTGATGCTCACTCGTGGGTAGGTGTTGTTATCCCTCTTTTACAACTGAGGAAACTGAGGCAAATAACACTTAAGTGACTTTTCCAAGGTTATACAGCTAGTAAATATGCAAGGATGGATATGTACTCAGGGCTTCCATGTAAGGAAGCTTAAGGCTCAGGGAAGTTAAATGACTTGCCTAAGATTATATAGGTAAGAAAGGTCAAATGCAGGATTTAAATCCAAGCCCTCTCACTCCAAAAACAGTATTCTTTTTACTGTTTCACTTTACTTCAAGCTGTTCTGGGGTTTTTTCCTATGTTTTCAAAAATAGCCAAAGATATCACCTACCAGCCACAAAGAGCACCTATTAAACATAGATGCATATATGTTTTCCGAAAGTAATTAGTCAGTTAACAAGAATTTATTAATCCTTCATTATATGCCTATACTAAGCCCTGGTGTTACAAAGAAAGGCAAAAGTTATGCCCTCTTCTTTCAAGGTGCTTTTATTCTACTATATCGGTAACATGTAAAAAATTGTACATATAGATATCCCTATATCATTATAGATACAAATTTTATAAATACAAGATAAAGATATCTATATCAATTTATACATATATATACAAGATAAGCTACCACTACATCTATTATCTATAGCTATATATCATATAGAGATATCTATATCTTGTGTATATAATATATATTTGGATATATTTTACATGTACAGTTTTTACATGTCACATGCTACATTAAAGACATATCTAGAAACATCAACCTTGTCTTTATCATTTTTGCATGTTACAAAAAATTATATCAATATTATATAATTATCTGTTATGATTTAATATATAAAAATACTGATAAAACAGTAGATAAAGATAGATATAGACATTTGTTGTTCAGATATTTAAGTCATGGTCAACTCTTTGTGACCTCATTTGGGGTTTTCTTGGCAAAGATTCAAGTTTGCCTTTTCTTTTTCCAGTTCATTTTACAGAAGAAGAAACTTAAGTAAAAAAGGGTTAAGTGACTTGCCCAGGGTCACACACCTAGTAAAAGTCTGAAGCTGCCTTTGAATTCATCTTCCTGATTATCTACTGCACCCCCTAGCTGCCAGAAGAGGCCATAAGTTATGTGAATGAAAAACACTTAATTCAAGAGGGAGAAGTGTGAGGTTTCCTGCTGAAGATGAAATTGTTCTAAGATTGAAAAGAATCCAGGGAAGCCAGGAGGCAAAGATTAGGAGGGAGAATTTCCAGAAACACAGGACGGCTAGTGAAAAGGTAGTGCAGAGAAGAACCAATGGCAAGACAAGAGGTCCCAGAATTCTCAGCTAAATTTTCTACCAAAGCCTGGCTGACCAGAAAAAAAGGATGGGCTGGAATCAATGCAGAGAGGATTGAAGCAATGACAAATCTTCTAAGAGATAAATAGAAAAGGCACCAGTCCTATTTTAAGTGGGAAGATTGGTCAATCATTTAATAAATCATTTGATGCTGCTTTTGCTTTTAAAAAACTGTTTGCACAGTATCTTTTTGCAGTAGGACATAGGGTAAGTGATAAAACTAATTTTTGAACTTAGTCCAGGTGAAAACCCCACATAAAATTAGCTTTATTTAGTCTTCAAATGGGAGTATCTGAAAGAGCATAAAACCCTTAATTCTGCTAGCAAACACTTGATGAGAGCTGTCAACCAACCCATGTTGGATCAGCTTCGTGAGTATCTGATCAACACAGAAACCTGACTTCTGTGTCATATTATAGTCAGTCTTTTTTTAGTTTTGATTTTGGTAACCCTACCCCTGACATATAACTATTAACCCCTGAACATAAGGGTTTCAATCTATTTTCTCTCCTGACCTCATAGTCCACAATTCTTTGCTATCATTTTTAGAGGCACTTCAAAGGGTTTCAGAAAGAAATAGTAGAGCTCTGCTTTTTTTTTCTTTCTATATTACCTTTCTACTGGCAGAAAAAAACAGAAAAACAAAACAAAAAAAATTTTTGTCTTTATTTCTCTCATCCTTCTGTCATCTGACCCCTTTCCTGCTGTCGAGAGAAAGGTGACTTCTATTTGCCGCCTTCTCCCTGGCTTCCTGCCAGTATTTCTAGGTTTTCAATTTCAATTATTGATGATGAAATCCAAAATAGTTTAGGTAAATATGGCCAAAGGTCTCATAACACAAATATTTGAGGTGTCGTGTTTCTTGAATTTGCAATGTTGAGGTTTAAACAAACATACACATAGACTGGACTTGTGAATTCATTGAACTAGATGAAGAAATTCTCTTGACCACAAGTTGACTCTACAGAACTGAGAGTCTTAGAGAGTTTTCTAAACTCTAGAATAAAAATAATTTTCACACGATCTCACAACTAGTATATGTACAAAGCAGGATTTGAACTCAAGTATTTCTAATTCCAAAGCTAGCTTTCTATCTACTATGACAGACACCAACTCTTTTTTTTTTTTTTGAAGCCAATCAGGTTAAATAATTCGTCCAAAGTCTGATAGTTTACTAAGTGTCTGAGGCTGAATTTGAACTTAGGTCCTTCTGATTCCTAAATCAATGTCCTATCCACCCCCTAGTTGCCCCAAACACATCAACTCTTAAATAAATAGCTATATTTATGTTGTGCTTTAAAATTTACAAAGTATTTTACACAGAGCATTTCATCTGCTCCTCACACCTAAATGAAGTGTTATTACCTCTATTTTATAGTTCAGGAAACCAAGACTTAGATTAAATTACTTGCCTGGAGTCACACAGCTAATAAGCACCTGAGGCAGGATTTGAATTTAGGTCTTTCTAATTTCATATCCAAAGACCTAGCTACTATGGTTATTATTTATATAAGGCAAGGATAAGAAAATAATGGCTTGCAGTTCTCAGACAGGTTGATAATAATTTCACCCCTGACGAATATTGCTCTCACAGAATTCTAGTGCTTAAAGGAATTCTATGTTACCCAGATATAGCCTTTCATTTTACAGATAAGACTGCTGAGATCAGAGCAGTTTGGTAACTTGCCCAAGATCACTTCAGCCATTTAAAGAGTTAGAGTCATTTCATCTCAAGGTCATGTATGCCTTGCTTCTCAGGTAATGGTGGAGACAGCATGTTTCTTTCTCTTAAGTGCTAAAAGAATATAAGCCAATGACTTCTATTATTCTTCTTTTCCTTTCAGTTTCTGAGGCCCCTTTTGCATTCATTCCTCACCTTGACCTCTCTGCGATATGACATTCTTCTCAGAGTTCTTCTACTCATTTGACATCAAAATAATCAATTACTTAATCCACACTCAATCATTAAGTACTGAACAGATGACAGACTCTGCTAAGCACTGGAAATTATAGAATTCCCAAATAGTACAAATAATGAATTCCATGAAATCTTTACATGTATTTTAATTTGAACTATTCAAAGGTATAATTATGTAAAATATGGTTATTGGTTCCAGACCAATGGAAACATTCCATACAAATTCAAACAATTTGGCCATTTTTGTGGAATTGATTATTCAGATGAATTGTAACCTAGATGTAAAAGAAAAAACATAATAGTTCCTCAAGGAACTTACATCAGAAAATAGAACTCAGGAGACATAAAGAAAAGACAAAGATAATGTCCAACAGGATTATTAGACTTCTCAGAACTTTTTAGACTATTAAAGGATTCAATAACATTTTCATTGCAATGCCTTTTGATGGATTATGCCTTTGGCACTTCGAGTCAGTTGTGCCTCACAACAATTCTGGATTCCACATTTTACAAATGAAAAAATAGAAGCTCAGGGGGGTTTAAGTGGATAGTGTCATGGAGAGGAACTTTCAGAAGAGAGAATTTCTTGTATTCTTGTATATTAAAAAGAGTTTCTGTATTCTCCTGACCCCCCCTTTCCTAGAACCTCACTGTGATTAAGAACTCTATAACAGAGTATTGATACTTTTGTGTGTGAAAATGACTTTCTATAATCAAGCATTAAACTTTATAAACTTTTTCTGAAAATTTTTGCATGGTAAAATTATTGTCCAATATTCTCTCCAATGCAATAAAACTGCTACTATGTATAAATATAGTCATATTTATTTCATGAAAACATTTATATATTTTTGTTGTTTAATTATTTCAGTCATGTCTCTGTCACTATACAGGATTTTCTTGGCAAAGATACTTGGGTGGTTTGCCCTTTCCTTCTCCAACGCATCTTACAAATGAGGAAACTGAGACAAAGAAGATTAAGTGATCTGATGAATAATCAAGTGAATCTTCCTGGTTCCTAAACCAGTCTCTATCCACTGTGCCATATATTTATTGTCTTGCTGTCTCATATATTTATATATTATTTGTCTACAAAGTCTGTGAACTTTAAATTTAAATAGGGCCTTCTTTCCCAATGTCACAAAGAACTCAAATTCTATTTGGATCTAAATAGGGAACATCTATCACTTTTTCACTGCAATCACTGCAATGTTGTTTGCTCATTATTTCACTGAATTTTGAATTATTACATAACTGAAATCATTTTCTTGGTGATTTCTTTGATGTACCTTACTACCTTTAAAGAACTTTCCACTACAATAAATTATACACATCTAAGTGGCATAGTGGGCAAATCACTGAATTTTATAGAAAGACTTGAAATCAAATCCTGCTTTAGATAGCAACTATGTAACTCTAAGTAAGTCCCTTAACCTCTCTTCAGTCTCCATTTCCTTCTCTTTAAAATGGGTATGAAAATAGCACCTAACTCCCAAGGTTATTATGAGAATCAAATGATAATATATTTGAAGTGTTTTATAAATGCTATTTGTTGTTATTATCATTATGATTATTAGTTTTATAGGGAACTGAGAAGTCAATGTGTGTCAGAGGCAGGATTTTAAGCCTTTCTAATAGCACAACTAGATCTCAATTGATAATTCCACACAATTTTTCTTGAATTTATAACATTGTTATAAATTATAAAAATATACAAATTATAAAAGTTAACAAGTTAATTTTTCTCCTCAATTACTTAATTGATGTTCCTGGGATAACTCTGACATGCAGATGAACTCAAATCAGCTAAATATAATCTACTTTGTCTTCTTTATGCTATACATTCCAGAAAATTACATGTCTGATTTTTTTTACTTGCCATTTCTATATCAAGCTTAGAGTAGTATTTATTAAATTATATTTTAGGAAATATTAAAGTAAATGGTTGTGAGCAAAGGCTTAAAAATTTTTAGTAAAACAACTTCGCTCATACTCATGTTTGTTTTTGTCTCTGAGAACAATATCCCATGAGTCAAGTTTATGGTCAATCAAAAAAAGGGGGGGGCCGTTACATTTCCTAACTGGAGGTTGGGGACCTTTAACTTTCCAGGAGGTTTTGCTGAGAGAGTTTCTGGTAAGCAGAAAGTCCCTGAAGCTGGTAATCAGGCCCACAGGATATGTGTTAATTGTTCCTGATATGTAAAACTATCTACAGTATCTTGGCTAATAATGTTGTTGCAGGTACTTCATTTTCCAAATGAAGTCTTAAAATCATATTCATATACATATATATAAATACACACACACACACACACACACACACACACACACACACACACACACACATATATATATATATATATATATATATATATATATATATATTGATTTATCTCCTATCCCCTTCCACAAAAAAAAATGAGATTTTCCACTAAGATCTTCATTCAAAATCTAGAATAAATTTGGTTTAAAAAAATGGAATGAAAGTTTGCTTCTAAGTCTTATAGAAGAATAAGTTTAATTGTATTAATTGGTTCAAATAAATATTAGCTAATTATATATAATGATAATACAATATATATTATAATGCAAGGAATATAACGGGAGGAAATTTGGCATGGTGTCTAGTGCACAGGCCCACAACTTTGACTGAAACGTATTGACTGGGTAAGCCTAGTCAAATCGCTTAAATCCTCAGTGTTCTAAGCAACTCAGTTACAGAGCAGAGCAGATGTCAATCTTCATGGGTGAAAGAAATTCCCAATATCAAGGAAATCTCTAATGAATGTTAACTCACTTCTAGTGGAGCTAGGTTCAACAGTAATATAACAATTTATAATTATTAAAGAAGAGGTACTTCATTGTTCATTACTAGAAAAGGACTTTTGACATTCAGAAGACTGTTGACAACAAGGGAAAAAACCTACATATAAAAATAGTCTTAGCAGTATGACTTATGAACAAAAGTATGCACCAAATGAGAAAAAGAATGCATCAAATTATGATATGGGCATAAAATAAAACATTATTGATCTGTAAAGAAAGACAAAAGGAATTCCAAGAAACATAGGAAGTCCTGTATGAAATTATGCAAAGTGAAGAAAATAGAAAAAAGTGACACATACACATATATGAATACATATGCATAAATATATAAATGTATTCATATTTGTATATATGCATGTGTGTATATCTCAGCATGACTATAATAATGTACCTAAAAATCTGCACAAAGAGGCAACAAAGTGAAACAAAGGTTGGATGGGATAGACAGTGTTGGCCTTATATTATCAAAGTTAAAGCACACATCCTTCCTTTCCATTAGCAATCAGGAAACTGCAAAAATGAAACAGTTACTTAACTGTTTATAGGTGTCATTTGGGTGTTTGTTGGCAAGCGTTCTTTGAATCAAAACAAAACGCATTGATAAATATTTTAAAAGATAACTAACTAGCTATGTTATCTTGTGAAAATCCTTTTACTCCTACAGGCTTGGTTTCTTCATCTGTAAAATAAGGGGGCTGGATCTCTAAAGCTCTTTCCAACTCTTCAAACAGTAGAAAGTTCTGAAGATAGAACACAATAATTTAAAAAACAGTTTGATAAATTTAAATATGTTAAACTCAGGAAGGCTAGGTGGCACAATGGATAGAGCACCAGTCCTGGAGTCAGGAATACTTGAGTTCAAATCTGGCCTCAGACACTTAATAATTGCCTAGCTGTATGGCCTTGGGCAAGCCACTTAACCCCATTGTCTTACCAAAAAAACCTAAAAATAAATAGATAGATAGATGATAGATAGATAGATAGATAGATAGATAGATAGATAGATAGATAGATAGATGATAGATAGATATGTTAAGCTCAGTTCTCATTTCTACACACCTTGAAAAACACTAATTAGAATGTCCTCCAGCATTTCTAGGAAAGGGAAATTTCCATCACTCCCTATCTAAGGACAGCATGTGAATGTTTGCCTATGAATATAGACCTCTATTCTTCATGTTTGTTCTTTCCTATTTTAGGTGGAAGATTAGACATGACTATGACCTTGTAGGTTGTAAAAAGCCAGGAGAGTAAGATACCAGGAGGCCCTACAGCAGAGTCAGGTTTTATGATCAGCCATTCCAAGAGGAATGACCTTCAGCTCCCAAGTCAATAGTAGAATTGAACTTGGCGGGTCAAATGTATATAGAAACTGCATTATGTCTGAGTCCACTCTTCCCGTGGACTAAGGTAATAGAGGGGATAGTGTAAACTTGGATGTGAGGGGGGAAGTGTTTGTGCTTGTATTATTGCTATTCAAAGTAAATATCCCTTGGTAAAAACTACACATACACACACACACATAGAAGAAAAGATGCAGCAAGGGAAAGGAGTCAGGGATCTTTTTTCAGGGATCAAAAACAATATGTCTAGCAACAGGAAAGTTGTACAGTAAAAACCACTAAGATATAACTATTCATGTATTTGTTTCCATCCTCTCTCCTCTCCATTTTATCTTCCAAGCTGTCAATCTGCCCAAAATACTGGTCTATGTTTCTATTCTGCTTAAAAATCATCAATACCTCCCTATTACACTATACAAATGTAAAGGAAATTGAATCTGAACTGAAATGAAATAAAACCCAGAAATCCTATATTAGTAGTGGAAGCCTCCAGAGGGAACCAACTGAAACCTTGCCTAAGATGAAAGAAAATGACTTAGAAGAGGCCAGCCCAAGTCACGGCAGCCACCAGCACAGCACTTTCTATTGACATCCAACTCCCTTCCTTTTTCACCTCTAAGACCCGCAGCCTACCATGCTCATTTTTGCTACTCTAGGAATACTGAAAATGCTTTAGTTCATTTTGGTGTAGTATTGTATTCACTATTCCTTACTGTACATCTCAGAGAACTTGGGTAATTTCCATGGTGAAAAATTCAGAAGAGCAAGGTATCCCCCCTTTCTATTAAGTATTGAAGATATTAAGGATTGAGAAATTGCTAATGGAAAGGAAGGGTGTGTGCTTTAACTTTGATAATAATAAGGCCAACACTGTCCATCCTATCCTATTAAGTATTGAAGATATTAAGGATTGAGAAAGTCAATTGAGTGTAATAATGAAGAACTCATCACTGAATGAAATGAATAAAAGTAATTTGGTTAATCAAACAGTAAAGTATCTTCCCTTTCTTTGGAAGGCACATTTTAAATTTTTTCTCATTGTCATATGATGCCTTAGGTATAGAGAGATCCAAGTAATCCCTAAAAGTGATCTCAACAGAGATATTTCCCTCCCTCCCATTCATCCCCACTTCCAACACACACACACACACACACACACACACACACACACACACACACACACACACAGACACAGCACTCTGGGCATAGCACAGTATTCCAACCATAGTAGTTTCGTGGTAGAAACTTAGTAATAGTGTTAAAGTTACTGTTAAAGATTCATCTCTCAAACTAAAGATGGAAAAGTTCAGATTATTGTGTGAGATGACTACTTCCAATCTAGGATCCTACCTTGAATAAAATGTATATGTAAAATGTAAACATCATAAGCAAAGGTTTATATAAAATATAAAAAGTAGTCAATGTTTGATAAGTAAAGTGGGATAGTGGATAGAAAGTCAGTCTCAATGTTATAAAAACTTGGGTTCAAGCTCCATCTCTGGCACTCACCTTTAAAACACACCCTATTATCAACTGACCCAAATCCTAATCAAGTCTCACTACCCTCCCAGAAAAACATTAAGATGCCTAAGTTGATAAGTAAGTGCTGATCTAGTGTGGTAAGGATGTTTAGGTAATGATGGTTCCTTCACTTGTAACAATGAAATTATAGTTCCATCCATGACAACAAAAAAAATGTTCATGTCTGAGCTATAGATTCAGTTCAAGAAATTTAGAGCTTAATTATTGTAAGACAACTGAGCAAATTTTCCTATAAGCTGTAACCAAAAGACATGTCATTATTCATTCTTCTTTATTCTTTCAATGAACTCTAGACCTGCATAATAATAATAATAATAATAATAATAATATAAAATAAAAGTCATCTTTTCAGAAACTCTACACCTTTCAATGAACATAAGAAACAAGCATTTATTAAGATCCTGATGTATACAAGACACATGTTAAGCCCTTTACAAATATCTCATTCAATCCTTACAACTAGTAAGGGTATGAGGCTATATTTGAATTCAGACCAAGCTTTCTTGTCCATTGTACCCCCCCATTATCTCAATGTCTGAAACAATAAATCACATCTCAAATATATAGTTTTATGAAAATCAATGAAGCTATGAAAAATGACATGTTTTTAATAACTCAAATCAAATCAAGAAGTCTATGTTTTTAACTAGTTCATTCTATTACTGCTGAAGTTCACCTTATAGCTAAGGACACCATTCAACAAAGTCCTTTGGTAATTTGGTAAGCAAAATTCTTTAACAGGATTGAGAAGTGAACATCTTGTCTTCCTTTTTCTGTTCTACTTTGTTGCTCTTCTTGGAAGGAGGGAAAAGAGAGAGAATAAGTACAGAATTTTTTTCAATTAATTTTTTCAAATGAATCAGCCTCACACCAAATTCCTCTTTAGCAAAGAGCATTTAATGGTTTTACAGAATATTGCCTTACTTTTTATGAATATAACAGAGATTTAAAGAAACCCTCAAAGTCTCGGGAGTCTATACCTAGACAGTTAGATTCAGGAACATTCATCTAAAATGTGTACTAGTCCCCTGTGAATACCTTGAAGAGGTATTCCATTCCTTGGTGTACTTTGGTCATCATTTTCCTTCATTTCCATTGGCATGGTTTCATTAGTTTTATTGTATGATGGTCTTGGTATGAAATATGAAATGCAATAGAATTTTTTTCAGGAGTTATTCATCATCTCAGGGTGAAAGACACTATTATGTGCAGAACTTGATATTGAAGTCCATTTTTCCATATAGAAGAAATAAAAGTCATCTTTTTCAGAATGTTTCTTTATAGCTTAGTTGTTTACTAAAAACTAAATGCTAGTCCAGAAGCATTTTAATTTTTTTTAGTTTTCTTTAGAAATATTAAGAAATAATACTTTTCTCTAAATCCCTTTCCAGATTCCTGGGTGAAAAATCTTGAAAAGGTAGTAGTTGCAATTCTCTCTATAGTTTAGAAATGAGACCTTTATCAGAACTCCTAGTTGTGGAGATTGTTTCTCAGCTTTCTGCTTTCCTTTTAATTTTGGCAGCATTGATTTTATTAGAGCAAAATCTTTTTAATTTAATAGAGTCAAAATCATTCATTTTAGAGTTTATAATGTACTCTACTTATTCTTTGGTCATAAATTTATCCCCTTTCCATAGATCTGATAGATAGAACACTTCTTAGAATATTAATTTATTTATAGTGTTATCCTTTATTTCTAAATCCTATAGCCATCTGACCTTCTTTTAGTATGGGGTGTGAGATGTGGCTCTATGCCTAGTTTCTGCCATACTACTTTCCAGTTTTCCCAACAATTTTTGCCAAAGAGTGAGTTCTTATCCCAGAAGCTGATGTCTTTGGATTTCTCAAATAGTAGATAGCTGTAGTCATTTGCTTCAGTTTCTTTTGCACCTCTCCTAATCCACTGATCCATTACTCTATTTATTAACCAATACCAGTACTAGAGAATTGCATCAAATTTATAAGGTTACAAGTCATTCCCCAGTTGATAAATAGTCAAAGGATATGAATAGACAGTTTTCAAATGAAGTAATTAGTTATATATAATCATCTAAAAAATGCTCCAAATCATTCTTGATTAGAGAAATGCAAATTAAAACAACAATGAGGTATCATCTCACACCTATCAGATTGGTCAAGATGAGAAAAAGAAAATGATCCATGTTGGAGCAGCTGCAGCAGTATTGGGGCACTGATGCATTGATGATGGACTTGTGAACCAATCCAACCATTCTGGAGAGCAATATGGAACTATACCCAAAGAGCAATAAAACTGTTCATACCCTTTGACCCAGCATTTCCAATTCTAGGTCTAAATACAGAAGAAATTATAAAAAAATGGGAAAATTCCTTCATGTTCCAAAATATTCATAGCAGTTCTTTTTGTAGTGTCAAATAATTAGGGATTGAGGGGATGCCCATCATTTGAGGAATGGCTAAACAAGTTATGGTACATGAATACTATGGAATATTATTGTTCTATATGAAATCATAAATGGTCGAACACTAGAGAAGCATGGAATAAGTTACAGGATCTGATGCTGAGCAGAGAGCAGAATCAAGAGAACAATGTACACGTCAACAACAGCATTGTGAGATGATCAACCTTGATGGAAGCAGCTCCTCTCATCAGTTCAAGAGAGCTAGGGCTGTTAGACCAGCTATGTTATCCCCATCCAGAGGAAGAAAAACAAAAAAAAAATCCTTCAGAATCTGATGAACACTTTATAAAAATTATTTCTTAGGTATCTCTTTCCCTTAATCCTAATCTCTCATACAGAATGTGATTAATATGTAAACATGTTTCTCAAAAATATGGATGTACAATGCCAACCTGTTTGCCACTGAAGGGAGGGGGTAGGAAGGAAAGGTAGAAGGAAATTTTGCAACTTAAAAAATATGCATGTAGGAGTGGCTAGGTGGTGTAGTGGATAAAGCACCAGCCCCAGAGTCAGGAGTACCTGGGTTCAAATCCGGTCTCAGACACTTAATAATTACCTAGCTGTGTGACCTTGGGCAAGCCACTTAACCCCATTTGCCTTGCAAAAACCTAAAAAAAATAGGCATGTGCATAAGTCTGAAAAAATAAATGAATTTACAAAAAAAAAAGGTAGCAAAGTCATTACCAAAGAATAAAAAGACTTTTCTAGGAGAAGTGTATTAAGGGTGGCAGATTTCACAGAATAACCCTAGTCTCCTTCACATCATGACCTTCCCTATCTCTGAAGTGATTTGGTTATTGATCCATTGCCAATTTACCTGGTACACAAAAGGTCAAAGAGCACCTGATAGACAATGCCAATTTACCTGGCAGATAAAGAGGATCAATAATTCTCTAGAGAGATCATTGGTCAAATCACTTCAAGAGTGATAAACCAAACCTGAAAAGATTTGATTGAACTAGCACCCACCCTCTCTTTTGAGAAATGATTATGGTATTCTTGGGAAAATGCCTCCTTGTGGGGTTAAAGGAGTTAAAGTCTTTACACCTCTGGTGCAAAAACTTACTGGGCCCTTTGAAAGGCTATTCATCCATCTCTGGTGTCCAGCCAGTCACCCAGTTCTCCTGTGGTTCCAAGAAGCTGAAACATGTACAGCAGCAATGTCCCAATAAAACTGTCTAAACCAGGCTGAGGGTAACCAACAAAGTGATCAGTTAGATAGGGGAATGTCTGCCTAAAGGATATGAAGCTGAATAACTGATGAGAACAATTAGTTCCAATGATCATGAAAACAGTTGAAGAAGGTTCTATGGGATACTTAGAGCTTAATCAGACATTGAGAACACCAAGGTCATCTCCCAGGCCGTTTGTCCTACTACTGGATTCCTTTGTCCTACTACTGGATTCCAATGACTCTAGAAGAGTGAGACTAATGACTGTCTTACTGAAATCCTTTCAACTCAAGACATGCCCCTCTGATATCATTGATCCTCTTCAAAAATGAAGAACAAATAACAATGATATCAAATGAAGGAAGGAGGTCCCTTTGTTCAATTCTGGGAATGAGAGTAGTACAGGAGCAATGTGACTGATTTAGTTGCTCAATTCTGGTGTTAGACTATATTTTAAGAATCCTTGTTCAATATTCTCACAAATGTTACCTGAAAACTCCCCAAAGAAGAATCTTTTTGAAGGACATGGGGAATATGCCAGTTTGAACATCTCTCTCCAAACTGGATGACTAATTCGTGACCTTCATTATCAAAAAGACCAAAATGACATCACTATGTTTGAGACGAATTAGAGTGTGTCCTACTGTGGCTGATCAGAATGTTCTACCACAGGTTGGGCACAAATAATACATGCATCTGGAGAACCTACTCTAAACTTATGCAATGTCATGTTTCCTTGGAACTGCTTCAATCCTTCCTTCTTTACAGAGTGCAGCAACCTCACTGATGAGGGTACACCATGCTGTGTGGTCCTGTGCCAGTGTCTCCCAAGCTTTATAATTGATTCTAGAATTCTAAATTCTAATTCTAAAGAGAGACCTTAAGGGTGTCCCAGTATCACTTCTTCTGACCCCTTTGTGAGTGCTTGTCCTGTGTGAGTTCTCCATGGAATAGTCTTTCTGGCGAACATGCTTCTTGTATTCTAACATGACCAGCCCATCATAGTTGTACTCTCTATAGTAATGTTGGAATGCCAGGCAATTTAGCTTGAGAAAGGACTTTAGTGTCTGGTACTATCTCCTGCTAGGTGATCTTCAGAATTGCCCTAAGACAATTTAAATGGAAATGATTCAGTTTCCTGACATGGAGCTGGTAGACTGTCCAGGTTTCACAGGCATACAGCAATGAGGTCAACACAACGGTTCCATAGACCTTCAGTTGGTAATTAGTCTATCACTTCTTCTTTCTCACACTTTCTTTTGGAACCTCCCAAATACTGAGCAACCTCTGGCAATGCATGTGTCAGCCTCATTATCAATGTGCAACTCCCTGTAAAAAACGCTGCCAAGATATGTGAACTGGTCTGCAGTATTCAAAACTTCTTCATTTGCTGTAACTGATGACTTCAAATATGGATGATGTGATGCTGACTGATGGAGCACTTGTGTTTTCTTGATGGATTCATTGTTAGGGCAAAATTAGCACAAATAGCAGAGAATCAATCCACATTTTGTTGCATCTCAGCTTCAGAGGCTGCATTGAGTGTATATTCAACTGCAAACAGAAAATCATGCAACAACACTCCTCCACTTTGGTTTTGGCAAGTAGAAGAATTTACTATCAGTGAAGTATGTTCATTCTCTGAGAAGGCAATTGATAATATGGCTGAAAACATCATGCTAAAAAGCATGGAAGCAAGGACACATCCTTGTTTCACTCCACTGTTGACTAGGAAATCTTGAGAGCATCGTCTACTATCCCAGCAAGCTTGCCATCATAAAACTGACATGTTTTACTGATGAACTTCTCTGGGCAACCAAATTTTGACATCAAAATCTTCTGGCAAAGAATATTTTTGAAAGCTATGGGATACTGTGCCAGTTTAGACATCTCTCTCCAAAGTAGAAATAACTTGGATATAGTTTAATGAATTAAAGTTGCTTCTGGGAAAATTTAGCCTAAAAATGTAGAGTACAGTATTAGCCTTTATAATGAAGGAAAGAAGAGTTTGTAGATTATGATTTTTGCCATATTAACATCCACTTTTATCTAGTTGTACTCCCTTACTAACCTCACTTTCTCTGTGAGGAGTATAATAATGGCAACTCACTTGGTACGATTTTTTTAAAGCTCTGACCCAATTGATGTTTGTTTTGCTTATATACAAGAGAGATAGTCTGACTTAGTGAAGAGAGAACTAAACTAAGAGACAAGAAAACATGAATTCAAGTCTCATCTTTGATATATACTAGCCAGAGAACCCTAAGCAATCACTTAACATCTCAGTGCCTCAAGGAATTCTCCAGACTAAAAACCAAAGACTATTAATGATGGGCAATTGGTAGAGAGGATTTCCCTATTAATAGTTCTCTGAATCAAGAAAATGGCCACCTCATATCCAAGAAAAATCACATATACATAAATCATAAAAAATACACATATACAAAAATCACATATAAAAAAAAAAGGTAAAGCACCCCCCCCTTTGCTGTATTATAAAGGAAAATCAGGTGGTCTTATGGGGAACTGGTCTGGATCATTTGAATGCTTCACTAGTCTAACAGAAGATTGAATGGGGGTGATCTTTAGATGTCTTTGTGACTTATGATTCTATAATAGCAGATACTTGAAAGCAAATATAGGATATACTCAAAATAGCTACATTTTCTCTACCACACTCCATGTGTTCTCAAACACTATGTTTTTCAGAATACTTCAGTTTTATATTCACAAATGCAAGATATTTTATAGATCACTTAACTGAAGTAGAAGACTTTAACACTTAGATATAGGTAGAATCATAACAAGGATGGGGCAACAAGAGCTTTGTCCTTAGGTGCTGAGATTTAGAGGTTGCTGACAGCATCATCTCAACATACACTTCATTCATTGTAGCCAGATCTTATGTAAACTCTCCTAATCCCTCTCTCACACTATCTCCTTATTCAAAGGTGCAAAAATGTCTAATTAGAAAGAAGGGAATAAGCTTTAATTAAGAACCTCCTATGTATATAAATATCTCATCTGGGAGATGTCTACTATTACAATCTTAATTTTAAAGTTGAAGAAAATGTGGCAGAAGAGGTTAAGTCACTTGCTAGAGTCACATATCTAGTAAGTACCTAGAGCCAGATTTGAACCCTGATCTTTCTGACCCCAGTACCAATGCTCTATCTACTGAGCCTCTAAACTATCATATAGCGTTTGCTATTGTTCAGTCATTTTAGTCATGTCCTATTCTTATGAGCTCGTTTGGGTTTTCTTGACAATGATGCTATTAAAATGATTTGTCATTTCCTTCTCCAGCTAATTTTACAGATGAGTAAACTGAGGTAAATGAGTATGAGTGAGTTGCCCAGGGTCACACAGTTACTAAGTGTCTGAGTTCAGATTTGAATTCACAAAAATGAGTCTTCCTGACTCTAGATCCAGCACTCTATCTATCCACTTTTCCACCTAGTTGGCCCATTATATAGAATAGCTCGGGATAATAACAGCAACAACAATAACAACAGCATTTTTGTATTTTTTACTATGTACTAAGAGGGTCACTGTGTGATCAATCTAAGATCACCCAACTACTTAATGTCTGAAGCTCATATCTCCCTGATTCCACTGCACCACCTAACTGCCATATAGTATAGCACTGGGTTAAAAAGAATGACCCTAGGGGTGGCTAAGTGGCGCAGTGGATAGAACACCTAGCTGTGTGTCTTGGGCAAACCACTTAACCCCATTGCCTTGGAAAAAAAAAACCCTCAAAAATTAAATAAATAAAAAAGAATGGCCCTAAATAGTTACATACATAGATAAGCAGGTATCATCTTAAAATGTCTTAAGGTACTACTTCATCATATCTTCCAACATCTTAAAAGATTAAATACTAGTTTGCAAAGATAACTAATTTAAATTGTAGAATAACTCAGGCACTAAGAGAATGTTACTCACTGAGGGTACATTATTAAAGCGTCCGCTCAGCAAGCAATGAGACAGTGGCTGTGCTTCAAGACAGACTGAATGATATTGAAGGGTTCAGTAATTACCAAAAAGGTTTCCAGACACACTCAAGTTATTGGGCCCTGATACAAATGGTAACTTTCACTATCAATTAACTCTCTTCATTTGTGTCACTGAAGCTAATGCTCACAGTAACTGGAATGAAAAATGATGTTTACATTTTACTAGTGTTTTATATTCAATTAAACATCTTGGCTGTTATTTACATAGTGGAATGGCATGGCATTTATACCATGCAATTTGATTTTATTTCCATATAAATATTTCTTTAAAAAGAGACCTAAGTTCAAATTAGCTGTGAAAATGTCACTAAAATTAAAATAAACTCTAATTTAAAATTGATCACAAATTCTCCTAAAACTAGAACAGAAAGTCCATAAAAATTATAAAAATGGAAGAAAATAAAATATATTAAGACAGACTGCACATTTCCAGAAAGGAATCTCACTGTTGAACTATCTTTAACAAGATAAAAATGAGCCCTCTCATTCATAATGCTTTGAGTTTATTTTAAATGAGTTTGTTGGTGGAAAGTTTATTTGTCCGAAAACAAAAGTATGTAGAGAAATAAACCTGGACCCCAAGGTTTCACCTTTTGAATCAGGAGTTCAAATTCTAGCATGGGTCACAACTGGCATCTTTTTTCATTCCATTAATAGTTATTATTATCCAATAACAACTGACTCAGTTTGACTAGTAATCTCCATTTTATTCATACCTGAAACTACATGGTTGGACTGGTCAGAATCAAATTTGGAGGAGATAGATAGTGAATAGACGGATTAATGGATGGATGGATGGATGGATGGATGGATGGTTGGATGGATGGACAACTGAATGAATGAATATCATACATACACACAACCATTTCAGTCTTCTTACATCTTACATCCCAATATACCCTTTGATCTGGTAATGCTGTTCCTTGAATGAGTTTTCCATGTTCTGACTGCATTTCAATGGCTGCATCCCACACATGAAATGCCCTCCTTCTTCATCTCCTGCATGCATGGGATGCTCTCTTTCTTCATATCCTGGTCTCACTGGTTTCCCCAACTTAAAAATCCCAGAGAAGACTTTCCCAAGCCCTCTTAATCCTAGTATCTTTCTTTTGTAGATTATTTCCTACTTAACCTGCATACAACTTTATACATTGTCATTTACATATTGTCTCTCCATTAAACTGAGTTCCTCAAAGGCAGGAATGGTCATTTGCCCTTCTTTGCATACCCAGTGCACAGCACCTGGATTTGCAGTAGAGCTGAGTATGAAACCTGCCTCAGCTACTAGTTGTAATAACTCCCTCATACCACAATTTCATCATATGTAAAATGGAAATGTTAATAGCACCTATCTCGCCAAGTTGTTTTGATGATCAAAGAAAATAGCAAATACAAAGTGCTCCACAAATCTTGAAGTGCTATTATTAGTAGTAATATTGTTAATATTATTATGCAAATAAAAATTACAGCCAAAACTCAGATACAGTGGAAAAGATGAGGATTTTGCAAACAAAATTACATACAATAAAGTACATATTCTTACTCCCACTTAATTTCTCCTCCAGATCCATTGATCACACTGGCCCCACAGATTTGTCTCTTAGCAATAGCCCACAGAAATGTGTCTCTAATAAAAGACTTTCTTTCTGAAATTTAGTCTCTAAAACTGGTTCCATGCAAGATCAAAATGTCTAATCTATTCTACCTCTTTTACTGAGACAAAATCTTTTTAAAGCATCATATAGACAGAAAAAAGAGTGGAATTAAGTAGATTTTTTTTTACTTTATTTTACTCACGTTGGTAGATGGACAGACTTAAATCTATCAATGGTTTCACTAGGAAAAGGGTATAACACTGATTGAACCTAGCCCATGGTGAAAATGTGAGAATTAATCATATTGGAGCAGCTAGGTGGCGTAGTGGACAGAGCACTGGCCTTGGAGTTAAGAGTACCTGAGTTCAAATCCGGCCTCCAGACACTTAATAATTACCTAGCCCTGTGGCCTGGGGCAAGCCACTTAAGCCCATTGCCTTGAAATATCCTTAAAAAAAGAGCACTTTCAAGATGAGAAGGAGTAATTAAGATTAAGCTATAATGTGGCAACTAATATTTCTATGATGATTACAGTAAAACAGGAAGAAGTCACTACTTGGAAGCCGAGGGTTTGATTCTGAGTAAACCCTTTAATAATGAAAGTGTCTGAACTAGTCAGCAGTTAAACACAATTCATATGTGTCTTTAATTAGATCATGCTATTGGAGTACAATATAGTGATAAAGAAGATTTAATAGTGCATTTTATCTTTTTATTACTTTGATTTGATGCAACATATCTATGTATCTTGGGAAGATGTTTTACTTCAAAAGGAGTTTCTGTCCACCCACCTCTTTACTGGATAATTAACCTGGAAGGAATAAAAGCAATATATTTGTAATTTGCCCACTCAATCAATCATTTCCTATAGATACAGTTCTGTAATTAGCCCTTTTCTTTTATCCTACAGAAGAATCCATTTTGTAAGGATTTAAATGATGCTAGTTATTGGTTAACAGAGAAGAAGCTTTTTTGGAATAATTTGAATCATTCAGCCAAGTAAATAAGTGGATAGAGCACCAGCCCTGGAGTCAGGAGGACCTGAATTCAAATTCTACCTCACACTTAATAATTGTCTCCCTGTGTGACCTTGGGGAAGTCACTTAACCCCATTGACTTAAATAAATAAAAAAAATTAAAAATAAATATTTATTAAACACCTACTGTGTATCGGGAATTTTCTCCTTCAATATGATCCTATGGGTTCCAGAAAATACTTTTTTAATTTCTATCTATATTAAAGTAAGGAAACAAAATTACTGCCTTAAAGGAAATGATTAAATATGATGAGCTTAAAATATAGAGAGACATTTTTTGGCCTTTTCTTTTTTTGCAAGACAATAGGGTTAGATGATTTGCCCAAGGTCACACAGTTAGGTAATTATTAAGTCGGATTTGAACTCTGGTCCTCCAGATTTCAGGACCAGTGCTCTATCCACTGCACTACCTAGCTGCCCTGAGACATACATTTTTAGCCATGACCAAGATAAGCTTTACTAGACTATGCATGTTTATAATAATGGTATTATTGTTCAATCTTTATTTTGCTTCTGGTTTGATTAGAGGGCAATGGAAATAGATTATAAATGCATGTAAAAATAAATTTATTTTTTATTAAATAATGAATGGGGTTTGTGGAGGAACATTTGAACAAATACAAAGTGAAGTAATCAGAACCAGGAAAACATTTCAATAACTACAAGATATATAGAACTACAAGAAGATATAACAACAAAAAGAAAAGAAACAAAAATTTATACAATTATTATGATAAAGCTTATCTTAGAAGATTTGAGAAAACATACCTGCCTCTTTTTTTATGGAGGTGAAAGACTAATTGTGAAACTTCATACATACTGTTCAATTAGATTGATGATTGGTTGATTTCTTTTTAAATGTTTTCCTCCCTCTTCTTTCTTTCTTTGTTACAAACTACATGGACAAGATAAAAGCATGTACAACTGCATATAAGTGAATACTTTTTTTCGATGCTCAGCAACTAAAATAAGCAAAGTGAAAAAGAACAGTCATGCTCACCCATTTCTTAAGGCATATGGAAAAATGACCAATTGAACCAAACCCACTGCAAGGTCAGTCCCCTGTCCCCTTCATCATGAGGTTATTCTGCCCACCCTTGTTCTCCACAGCCTGCTAACAAGTTCTCTTACTTTAACTCCAGAACTTAATCACTTAATCAAAACTTTTTGTTTTCATTATAAACTTAACAATCACCAACACATTTTATCAAAAAAAAGAATATTTAAGATAATTGTCTAGAAAACAGTCAACTTCAGCTATACATCATTTGAATTTTTTAAAGAATTAGATAAATAATGTAGATATGATACAGATATAACTAAAGATAAAATAGATATAGATATAGATATTTAGATTTAGATGTATAAATGCAGGGTATCCCAAAAGTCTTCATTGTTCAATTGTTTCAGTTGTGTCTGATTTTCATGACCCCATTTGGGGTTTTCTTGGCAGAGCTACAGGAGTGATTTGTCATTTCCTTCTCCAGCTCATTTTATAGATAAAGAAACAGAGGCAAACAGGGTTAAGTGATTTGCCTAAGGTCCCACAGTTTCTAAGTGTCTGAGATCAGTTTTAAAGTAGTCTCTCTGACTTCTGTACCAGCATTCTATTCCCTGTATCACCTAGTTGCCCTTCCCAAAAGTTGTAATGCAGTTTTAAATTTTACTAACTTAATTAGCTTAAAACAACAATAAGCCTTTTGTAACACTCTGTATATGTAAATACATATTATTTAGCACAAAATTAACATTTCAATCCCTTTAATTCTCCTTGTTTGTTTCCTTCTGTATCATTAAAAAATATTTTATTAATTCTTTTTAACTTTACTATATATAAAGCATTCTCTATTCCAGTGTAATGACAGACCCAGTTCCTATCTTTATCTATATAGAAATAGAAAAGCAATTTAGAATAATAGAGAGGGAGGCAGGAAGATCTGAGGTTTATCACCTGTTTTGTGATTCTGCCCAAGTCATATAAGTTCTTAGGTCCCTCTCCATCCACTAGCAACTCTCTTAGACTACAAGATGTAAAATATTTCCATCAGTAGAGAAGTTCCCTATTCTGATGAAATTACAAATATGAATTCCCCCCCCCCAAGATGGATAAATACTCCAGAATAAGAAGAACAGAGAATCTCTCATAGGAGAGATTTTGGAGAATTTTTTTCTCCCCATCTTTAGCATATTCATTCACTAAGAGCTTGAAATGCAGAAAGCTGAGACACTTTTAATGAATATATTTGCCTGGTTTGGACCTAGGGTAACAGTACACAGGGGCAAAGGTTAAAGAATTGGAGGCCCTGGCTTAATAGCAGATCTAAACTGTTCTGTAAATACCACAAATGTCAGTGTTCCTCCTCAAGTGGCATTACAGTAGGATTAGCGTCCTAAGCCTTGTTCCAATTTACTGAGAAATGGGAAGAATGATTCTCATCAACCTCGTCTGAAACAGGGGAAGATTGATTTTCCTTTACCCCTTATACTGCTTTATGAGTTTTCCAGATTCTGCTTTTCCCTGACTGAACAGGGATGGAAGCCACCAGAGCTGCTCTGGGCCATATGTGAACAATAACCCAGAAAGACTGAGGATTCATCAAGCCGGCTCCAAGTCCACAGGAAAGCCTGGCTGGCTTGAGCAGGCCTCCTTCTATTGAGATGACCTTTTGCTGCTTCAGTTAGCCAGAGCCTGGAATCTCTGGACAGGTAAAAATTCCCTATCCTATTCTCAGAAGCTCAAAGCAGCTGTGGTAGTGGATGGAGAACTAGCCTTGCAGTCAGGAAAGAAAAGAGTTCAAATCCCACATCTGACAATGCATAAGCCATGTGACCCTGGCAAGTCGTTTCTTCAAGTCTCAGAGTCAAATCTCTAAAACCACAAAACTGCAGAGACATCAACCTGCCTTGGTAGAGAGAGTCACCTCATGTGGGAATTCCTTTTATCAAAGAAATCACAGATTCACTCCTTATCCCTTTGTGCTTAGAAAAGCACAAAGGGAGTTGTAAGGGGAAAAGGGTTTATAATAATAACTCCAACAAATATTTCTTTAGCATTTACTATGTAACTAAATACTTTATGATTCTTTTTGTTTTGTTTTTGTTTTTTGAGAAAAAATGGGATTAAGTGACTTGTCCAAGATCACACAACTAGTTTCAAGTGTCTGAGATCAGATTCAACTCAGGTCTTCCTGACTCCCAGGTTCACTGCACTATTTACTGCCCCCTATAATTATTGTCTTATGCAGTCCTCACAACAATCCTGAGAGGTAGGTGCTTTTATTATCTACATTTGACAGATAAGGGAAACTGAGGCAAACAGCAGTTACATGACTTACCCAATAGACTTACATCTGTTAAGTGTCTGAGAGTTGAACTCAGGTCTTCCTGATTCAGATCTATCTCCCAGCACGATACTTAGTACTAGTAATAAAGTATTGGGACAAGAAGCTAAAATTAGGAAGTTTGTTGCAAAGAGAAAGGCTGAACTCTCCAAAAATCACAGGTTTTTCTAATCCACAACAAAGGTGAATGATACCGGGTGGTTACATTGAAAAGAGCACAGTAATTGACATCTTGTGATCTGAGTCTCAGCTACTTCTGTGACCTCAAGAAAGTCACTAAACTAAAATGTGATGATCCAACTTACCATCACTTCAAATGCTAGATTAACAATCTTATAAACTCAATACAAATTCTGTTACACATGAGCTCAGAGACTTCAGGCAAGTCATTTAGGTTCATTGGGTCTCAGTTCCCTCATTCATAAAATGAGGGCATTAGAGAGACCAAAAAAAAAGAAAAAGAGCCCCTCTGTACAGAAATATTTATAGCTGCTTTTTGTGTGACAACTGAAAACTAGGAAGGTGATCATCAATTAGGGAAAGGTTGAACAAATTATGGAATATAAATAAAATGAAATATTATTAAGTTATAAGAAATAGGGAAGGGAATGCTTTCAAAGAAACCTGATGAACCAAAGTGAACCAAACCAAGGGAATACATTACACTATAATAACAGCAGAATAAAAAGAACTATACTGGAAAACTTAAGAAGGCTAATCAATGCCATGATCAATCAGAGCACTGACAATGAACAATGATATCCACCTTCTAACTAGCAGGCACTAAAATATACTGAATAGGCAGAAAGATCCACATTTTTGGATATGGTCAATTCATTTTCCTTGAATATGCCTATTTGTGACAAGGTGCTTTCTTTCTGCAATGTGAAGGAGAGGCAGAGAAAATAATTGTTCATTTAAAAATCAATTTAAAAAACAAAATGAGGTTTAAACTAGATGACTTCAAGTATCCATTCCAATTTAAAATGTGATTACCCTATTATGAGAGTACTCTTTAAAATACTTTATCCTTTGGGGGAACCACACAAACGGACATTAAGACCCATAGAATTAACATAACATCTTTCTTTACTGAGTTATAAATGCTTGTTTTTTGATAGCAAAATCAGAATTAGCGATTTAAAGGGAGACAATGGAGTTAGTAAAAGGCAAGTTGGTGGATAGAGGTCTAGCCTTGTAGTCAAGAAGAACAGTCCCAATTTGGAAAAATAAGGTTGATAGTGCCCCAAGCACAACTAAGACTAAAGATTATCAATGTGTATCAATTATCAATTATCTATAGAGTTATAATTTTAGGTCTAGTTCCTTCCCCGTGCAAAAAAAAAAAAAAAAGATTTCTTTGAAGACAAACAAAACTATGAAGTTCTTTCAATTGATTTGATAATGGCAGCAGAAAACTTTATTCTATGCAAAATTAATCAACTTTCTCTACCTTCTTAACTCTTCTGCATTGCATCATTCCAAACCTTTGAGATTCAGCTGAATGTCAAAACAGCAGAATCACAGCATGATGATCTAAGAATATTGACTAATAGATACCCCAGGTAGGCACAGAATGAAAAAAAAATGTGAATCAACATCCATTGTCTTCATACTGTGCCAGGAAGGTGAGAAATTTACACAGAGATGCCAATTCCTATTTTATACAACTATTAGTTTAAAAGGGGGAAATCATCTTCTGGATTTTGATGCTAAATTTAGACACTTAGAGAGGTCTACCTTGCATTATATCTTTCAGAG
The DNA here is from genome assembly GCF_037893015.1 of Macrotis lagotis. Lineage (NCBI taxonomy): Eukaryota > Metazoa > Chordata > Mammalia > Peramelemorphia > Peramelidae > Macrotis > Macrotis lagotis. The sequence continues at coordinate 85,617,459 of NC_133660.1, forward strand.
GAAAACATTTGTTTCTATCTTTCTATCTGCTCCTATGTATCTCTCATTGTCTTTTGGTCTGTCATTGTGTATCTGTGTATAATTCTCTCAGTCTCTGTCTAATGGTGACTGTCTCTTTGTGACTGTCTCTATCACACTCTCTCTCCCCCTCCTCCTTTCCACATCTTCCCACCCATTTTACTCTGTCCCTCTTCTTCCCTGCCCTTCCTTTTCCTCCTCTTCCTCTTCTTTCCTCTCATTCCTTCTTTCCTCTCCTCCCTTCTCTCTCTGTCTGTCTCTCTATCTCTGTCTTTGTCACACACACACACACACACACACACACACACACACACACACACACACACACCAACCTTCAAGTTTTCGCTTTCTCCTCTGCCATTCTGTTCTCCTGCCAAAGTATTTTGGGATCAGTTGGTCCTAAAGACATTTTGGGACAGAGTAGAAATTTCAGTGGAAGAAAAGCAGAAGAGATGGAATGGGGAGAGGGTGGTAGGATGTCAGGGAAGGAAAGCATGTGGGGGGGGATATTCTTGCATTACAAAAAGAGCTTTTCAGCTTGCAACAAAAATCCAATTCAAGTTAACAAATTAACCTTTTCTTGGTTCACTAATGATTTGAAAATAATGACTACATTAAGTTGGGAAACCTAACCACTCTTAAAGAATAAAAATATAGAGATCCACATGAACTGGGCTGAACTGCTTGATGGTAACTGCATAATAGTTGTTTTTGATAATTTATAAAATAAACTCAGGAAATATTTTGATAGATTAATACTCAGATAAATTGCAAGTTAAACTTCTCCAGAACAGTAGCGCAATACATTTTACTCACCAATGAAGAGAAAGTTGCAAATGGTCCAATTGCTTAACAAGCTCCATACTGTTAACTGTGAGCAGGTGGAATTCCAGATGGTTCAAAATTAGGAAACTGATGCTCCAGCTACTTCCAATCTGCCAAGTGTGTCTATGGCCAACTGAAAACTGTGTAAAGATTGTCCTTAGGTTCATGATCAAGAACATGCCAAACTTGGATTGAGCTATTCCTTTCAGAACATCCTTTTCCTGGTCAATAATCAACTTTATTCATGTGAGGGAATTGTGTATCTTAAATAAATACTAAAGGTAAGCTTAGGGGCAGCTGGTGGTGCAATGTATGGAAAACCAGGCTTGGAGTCAGAAAAATCTGAGTTCAGATCCAGCCTCAGACACTAATTGTGGGAACCTGGGCAAACACTTAACCTTTGTTTGCTTTAATCCACTGTAGAAGAAAATGGCAAACTATCCAAGTATCTTTGCCAAGACTATACTATTGAAATTATATTTATTCTTTGTTTTTTTACAAGGCAGATGGGGTTAAGTGGCTTGCCCAAGGCCACACAGCTAGGTAATTACTAAGTGTCTGAGACCGGATTTGAACCCAGGTACTCCTGACTCCAAGGCCGGTGCTTTATCCACTACGCCACCTAGCCACCCCTACATTATATTTATTCTTTATCACATTTTGTCATGGTTTAATAAATCAAAGTTCTTTCTCTACCCCTAAAATGATCAAATAGTTTACATTCAAATGAAATATTAGTCTATATATTCCTTAAAAGGTAATTTAAGTCTTTATATTTATGCAACAGATAATTTTAGATCCTATGTTGCTGAAATCTCACTTTGTAATTATGCCACCCTGAGCAAATCACTAAACCCCTATTTTTCTCAATTCCTCTGTAAAATGAGGTTACACTGGAGAAGAAAACAGCAAATTATTCCAGTATCTAGTCAATATGGAAGTCAGGCTGACCTGAGTTAAAGTTCTCTCCCAGAAGCATATAGATGCTGCTAGAATTTTTCTTTCAAGGAGTTTCCTATACTAATGAAATTATAGATCTGGATACCACTCTAATAAATATAATTAAAATTAATTAGGATGAGTAGTCCTCTACATCAAAGAGTAGTGGCCTCTTTAGAGAGTAGAATTTTTAAGAGCAAGTTATTACTATATGTCTCTAGAAGAATGTACTACAGTATTTCTTACACTTTGCTTTTTAAAAAAATATATGATCTTCAAAAAACTATTATATCCCATCACCTTCAGAACTCTTTTTTTTCATATGCCCCAAAATATCCAGATATATCATCATGTTAGTGCAGTGAACCATAACAAAATCTGTGCAAGAGGGTTTTTTTAATATAATCATCATCACAGTTATTGCCAGTTGAATAATAGACTGTTTTACACAGTGTGTGTGTGATAGTCATCTGTGTTACTAAAGTTGTAACTGGAGAGTTATTGGTCTGACTTCTCTGAAAGGCTCAAAGAAGATGACACAGATTTGAACATACAGTATGAGATCAAAGAAGGTAATAATGGGACAGGAAACAACATCTAAAGAAGAGAAAAATCTCTGTGGTTCAGCATTCATTTTAAAAAGTTCAAGAGTAGAAAACATGGGATATTACTTTAAAATACCCAGAATGAATAAAATAGTTTAAACCCTGCCCTGATAGTATTTCCTATAGGAATATCACTAAATAATACAAACACTTATTTGAAAAATTCTTTTCCAAATTAGCAAATCAGGTATGGTAAAAAAAAATATATAGTATAGTAAAAAATTACCCAGCAAAATAATTAGGGGAGAGGAGAATCTATATGATTAGTTTTTAAATGCTCCTCCTATCAATATACAAATTGCTTTTTGATCATTAAGAAGACCTTTAAAACAACCCTCATATAAGCGAACTCCCAAAGCAACCTATATATATTAAGTAAACCAAGCAGATATTGACTTCTATCCCCTTCCAGCTGATAAAAAGGGACATCTTCAGTTTACATCTCTAAAATAAACAGGGAATTTTGGGGCTTAGGAGGAGGCAGACATGGAAATCAGGGATCAAAATTATATATATATATATGTTGTGTGTGTGTGTATTTAGTGTTCACAAGGCATAAGTCACAAGTCACTACTGTACAGGATATTCGACGCCTTGCTTGAATGAATTAAAGGTATTTAATGACTATTAATCTATAAAAATATCTCTCAAGGTATGCCAAGAAAGAAAACTCTAAGAATTCATTAACATTGCTACTATTGCTCACCATGATGAAGGCCTATATAGAAAAGGACCAAATAACTTTCTAGACTTGAATGCATTTGCCCTAGTAGATTTCTTAAATCAGACTATCCTTCACCTCAACTAGAAGCAGAGATGCCTTTCCATGTTACAGTTTTCCTCCATTAATCTCTCTCTTTCCAAACATCACTGCAGTCTTCATTTTCTCCATTCCCAAGCACTGACCATTAACATTGACTATATAGAATGTTGTTCTATTCCTATTTGTTTTACATATTAAAAAAAATTTTTAAGAACAGTGCCTTTTCTCCCTATGCCAAGATTTCTAGGGGCCAGGTAGCCATCTGACAACCCAACTTTAAATATCATAATACTTAATGTTTCTTTAGATTTATGTCTTTAAAAGTCTCTTAACTACTTCTAAATTTTCCAAGAATCTAAGAGAAACAAGTGGAACACTTTCAGTATTCATTTATGAATACTGTACAATATCATCATTTTTTAGGGAAATGATCATTGGATAAACTATTTCCTTTCCTCTTTTATTTTAAAACTGAAGTTTATTGTGCTGAATAACTGGCTATGTATAACTAATATTGACTGAAAAAAATATAAGATCATTAGTAGATCAAAAACTTTCTTCCAAAATAAACTATTCTAGTGCTGAAAAAGGAATAATGGTACAAAAAAATTTTTCCTCTTATCCTGTTATTTTAGCACTTCAAAAGATCAATGTTAAGTTCTCCCTCCACTTGTACTGGTTATAGCTCATTCCCACTTAGTAGATGGTATTAAGAATCATTAAATTATTTAAAATGAATACATCATTTTGACTATTATAAATTTCCAAATTAATTACAAAGAACATATAAGGAAAATGCTATCTGCATTCACAGGGGAAAAATGGATAAATAGAAGAATTTTCAGATATATATATATATATAATATATATGCATAAATATATAGATATATATATATATACACATCCATTAGATATATTTGGGTCTAATGATAGCCATCTCTAGATGGGTGGCTAAAAAAAAAGGAAAAAAAGAAATTTACATGATACCATACATGATACCATTATTGTATAATTAATAGGGATATTCTACATAATAGAGGTGAAGTTTTATGTGCAAGCTTTTTTGATTATATCATTATAGAAATATTTATTCTGTTTGATAAATAAAAAATAAAATACATTTTAAATTTCTTTTAAATTAAGTCCAAAAATATTCTATCTCCTAGCTATAACCCCCTGCAGTGATGAAACTTCCTGAGCATTTTTTAGTAGTCAAGGCTTTGGGCAACAGAAACTGAGTGCCTAACTAGGTCAGAGCATGCATTTTGATAGCAAATCTAGGAGTTAAACCCCAGATAAAGGTGTGCTGGAAGGCTTGGGAGAACCAAATATAAAATTTTCAAGATGAGAGCAAATGTCACAAATTAGGGCTTGATTTATTTTTACTGTTGAGTTTTAGACTTAAGAAAGTATTGAAGAAAATGTTAGTAAAGCAGATTAAATTTATTAGTGGGACCAGGTACTTTTTTTTTTCTTTCTGGAGTAAGGGTTGTTAAATATTTACCAGAAATCCTTTCCCCTGGTCACCTCATTAAGACATCACATTAGGACTTGGATAGACTTTCAGATTAATAAAAGAACTTAAATTATCTTTTGAGGGATATGATGAATTTATTTATATAGGATAGACTTGGTTTTTTTAATTTATAGAATAAAACAAACATTTCTATAACAGTATAATTTTTTAAAAGTTTTTTTTAAAAATAATGACTGCACATAAAACTGCAACTCTATTGTATACAACTTGCTTATCTTTTTTAAGTTGGAAGAACTTAGCTCTCAGGGAAACTTTTTAAAAAGGAAAGTTTCTGGCTATCCTTTTTTTAGCTTCTCCTCTTGAGGCAATATGATGTGAATCCAGTATTCTGTGGGAAGAGACAAGGTCCCTTCACTAGTCCCAGGATCTTATCAATCTCACCTTTGTGGTAGCTGGTGCTAGAGGTTATCATGACTATGGGAGCTTACATATTTTATTATCTCTTTTCTTGAGTTGGTGACTTCATGAGTAGCACTGACTGGAAATCTGAGGTGACATGAGCTCCTTTTGTCATAGTTACAACAGTAATAGCACTAGCAATGGCATCTACAAGATGAAAAATGGCAAATGGCAGGTGAAGTGTTTCCTCTGGAGAGAGCCCACCAGAAGACCAACTGGTCAGCTAGATCTTTTTGTCAGTCAGTTGATCATATAATGCTAATGTGGGGAAATGGGAAATGGGAAATTAATGAGCAATCTTTGAAACTGTGCCTTAATGAGACTTAAGTACTAGTCAGTTTTTTACATTTTCTTGACATCTTTCAACCCCACTCCCCTAGCCAACTGTATCTGTAACTTTAAATTGCTATTGAATGTGTTTAATTTTTTTCTATCAATGTACATTGTGGTTCTCCTAGGCTTATCTTTGTTTTCTGTGTAAGAAAAAAATCACCAGTTAAATATTTTTCCCTGAATCCTCTTTCAGACCCTTCCCATCTGGGGAAGGGGAAGGATCCTGAGGTACCTTTAAGGTACCTCCCTTTCATATGAAGCAGTTTGGTACTAAAAGGAAAAAGGGAAATAAGCAATTATTAAGCACATACTAAGTTCCTGGCACTGTGATAAGCATTTTGCAAGTATCATGGTATCATTTCACTACATTGCTGGCAGATAGGTGCCATCATTATCCACATTTTACAGATGAGGAAATTGAGGCAAAGTGACTTGGCCAGGATTACACAGCTAGCCAATGTCTGAGGCCATATTTGAACTCCAGTCTTCCCTACTTCAAGCCTAATGCTCTATCCACTGTGCCATCTACCTGCTTCTTTGTCTCCCCAAATTACTAAAATACACAATGTCCTTTGACCCAGCAATACAATTATTAGGTCTCCAAAGAGATCAGAAGAAATGGAAAAGATCCTGTATGTGTATAAAAATATTCATAATAGTTTAGATGTTTATAGTAGTTCTTATGGTGGCAAAGAACTAGATACCATAAAGCATCCAAAACTGGGGTATACTTGAGCAAATTATGGTATGTGAATGTATTAGAATATTATTTTGCTGTAAGAAATGATGAAAGAGCTACAGAGAGACTCAAGAGTACTTGTATTAACAGATGTAGAGTGAAGTAAATGAATCAAGAGATCAATTTTATATTATAACTATAACATTAAAAAATAAACTATTTAGAAAGACATAAGAACTCAACCAATATAATAATCAACTGTCATTCCTGAAAATTGATGATGAACATTGCTACCTTCTTCCTGAGGATATGATGGACTAAATATGAGACATTTTGGTGATCAATATGAGAATTTATTTTATTTTACTATATATATATCTATATCTATATATATCTATATATATATATATATATATATATAGTGAGGGTTTTGTTTTTCTTTTCAGTGAGAAAGTGAAGGTGTAATAAAGAAAAAATATTTTTTTAATTTAAATACCATAATAAGTAAAGGAAACAGTTTTCATATGATATTTGAGCAGTGTAGAATATGGTCTACAGTATGCAACTTTTTTAAGACTTCAGAGTATAAAACTAAGAAAAAATGAGAACTTCTATAACTATTTGAACATTGAAGGATGACTAAATAGGGAATGTTGATGTTACTTCATAAGTGAAGGGTGAGTCACTGAATACCAGGAGGCTCTGATTTAAATCATTGACAGGACAGAAAAATTAAGCTGAAGCTAGAAAGCTCAAGAAAGGATAGAAGAAGAAGACTTGGCAGGAAGGGTCAAAAAAATCATTTTTATTGAAGTTGTTCAGCAGTCAGTTGGCAAAAAAGACTTCAACTGCTAGCTCCTTATTGAGCTTGTTGGAAGATATTTTCAGTTCCAGTAATTGACCTTTAGTACCACTGAGAGCTAAAAGAGGTGAAACCTCTTTAAAGTTCCTGATGCCCTTTTTTGTACTTTCCCTTTCAATCCGGATAGGGAGAAACACAAAGGAGGGGAAAACAAATTACACATTTGCTTTATAAGAAAAGATGCTGAGATCTAATTGGATGACAAAGAATTGTGATGTGGGAAGAGGTGACTTGGCTGGTATGTAGTGCCCAGGGTCGGGTTGAAGTTCTTTGACTATAAGAAGCCTTCTAGCTAAATTTAAATGTCTAACACTTTTGTAAATTGTTTACTGTAGTTTTTAAACACCTATAAATACCTTATTTAGGAATAGAAAAGAGAATCTGCCTAATTAGAGTCATGTAGACTAGCAGACAATCACTTAGTAGAGAAATGGATTATTATTATCCAGATGTTCTTTATCTGAATAGTGATATTAAGTCTAAATTCTGAGTTGTGAGTTATAGCAATAGCCTAGATGTTTTTTCCTGTTATATTTCCCTTACAGGTGAAATATATGTTGTAATATATGCATATGTATTTATGTATATATATGTATATCTATTTACACTTTTATGTGTATATACAGGGATAGAGAGAGCTCATTGTTAGGAAAATGTAACTCAACATATGACTTGTATTCAATATTACTTCATTTGCATTAGTAAGTGCTTCTGGTATTAGTATTTCTTTTGCCTTACTAAGTAAATAATTACGTTTAAGAATTACAAATAGTATTGGTATGAGTTCATGCAAATGAAAATATCAATGAAGTTCAAGAGCTAAACAATAAGACTATTCCTAGGATCCTGAGAGAACATGAATGTAACTGTGTGGTGGTCATCTTTTTCTTAGGAATGAGTCAATCTGACAGCAGGGTGGAGTAAGTGAACCAACCCGCAAAATGTGAATGTAAGTAAATAAGGATCCACATACTCATGGAAGAAGTGTGAGACATGGATAACTCCATGTGCCTGTTAAGACTTACATGAGGGATGGAGCCAAGATGGTGGTGTGAAGGCAGCATTTCCCGAGAACTCTGACCCCCTAAATCCCCAAAAAGCAAAAGATGGGTCTAGTCAAAATTTAGAGCAGAACCCACAGAAAGATTGAGTGATGCATTTTCACAGTCCAAGATAACTTAGAGTTCCATGGGAAAGGTGTGTTTCACCAGGATGGAGGATTGGAAAAAAGCCTAGGTGAAGCCCAGCCCAGCCCAGTCCAGAGATCACCTGCAACAGCTTGAAGGGGTGGGGAGAGAGCTCTGCTCCACCAGAATGAGTGTTGAGTGAAGAGCACTGGCCACAGAATCTGCAGCAAGAATCAGGAGAAAGCAGTCTATACCCCCCAGAGATCGTAAGGGAAGTCTGCAGAGATTTCTCTGCTCTCCCTGGGGTAGGATTCTGCAGTTTGACTACACTCACATATTGTGGTTTGGGCTTCCATACTAAATAACCAAGCTGGATCTCTCCTTATAGCCCCAGGGAAGAGGGTAGTGCTGCGGTCATCTACATATCAAAGCACAGATGAGAGAGCATAAGACCCTGGAGGAATAAAGGTCCCAGTGGGCTGTCCAAAAAAACAAACAACCCCAAAGCTTTGGAAATTAAATTAGTCTTGTAAATTAGTCTTGGGCTGAGGAAATGAGTAAACAACAGAAAAAGAAGAATCTGACCATACAGAATTACTTTAGTCCCATGGAAGATCAAAACACATACTCAGATGATGACAAAATCAAAGCTTCCATATCCAAAACCTCCAAGAGAACTAGAAAATGGGCTCAGACTATGGATGAACTCAAAAAAGACTTGGAAAAGCAATTAAGGGAGGTGGAGGGAAAATTGGAAGGAGAAATGAGAGCAATGCAGAAAAGTCAGGAAAACCAAATCAAAAGTTTGGTGAAAGATATACAAAACTGAAGAAAATAATATGTTAAAAACCAGTTTAGGTCTAATGGAAAAAGGAAAACAAAAGGCAAATGAGGAGAAGAATGCCTTAAAAAAGCAGAATTGGCCAGCTGGAAAAGGAGATAAAAAAAAGCTCTCTGAAGAACATAACTCCTTCAAATGCAAAATGGAACTAAAGGAAGCTGATGACTTTGCAAGAAAGCAGGAAGAAATAAAACTGCCAAACAAGGCCAAAAATTAGAAGAAAATGTAAAATATCTCATTGGAAAAACAACCGACCTTGAAAACAGATCCAGAAGAAATAATTTAAAAATTATTGGACTATCTGAAAGCCACCAACAGAAGAGCCTAGACTTCATTTTCCAAGAAATAATACAGCAAAATTGCCCTGAGATCCTAGAAGCTGAGGGTAAAATAGAAATTGAGAGAATTCACTGGTCACCCCCTGAAAGAAATCCCAAAAGAAAAACTTCCAGGAATATTACAGCCAAATTCCAAAACTCCCAATTCAAAGAGAAAATTCTAAAAGTTGCCAGAAAGAAACAATTCAACTACGGAGACTCCATAGTCAGGATTACAGGATCTAGCAGCATCTACATGAGGGCTCATAGGGATTGGAATATTATATTCCAGAAGGCAAAAGATCTTGGTTTACAACCGAGAATCCACTACCCAGCAAAACTGAACATTCTCTTTCAGGGGAAAAGACGGACTTTCAATGAAACAGGGGACTTTCAGACTTTCTTATTGAGATAACCAGAGCTGAACAGAAAGTTTGACCTCCAAGTACAGGACTCTGGTAAATTATAGAGGGAGTAGAAGAGAGGAACTAAGTATGAGCAACTTGATGATATTGAACTGTTTGTATTCCTCCATGGGAAGAAAATATTGATAACTCATATGAACTTTCTCATTTATAAGAGCTGTTAGAAGAAACATATATAGACAGGACACAAGAAGGAGCAGAATATAATGGTATGATGTGGTAAAGGGATGGAATCAATGGGTGATGGGGGACAGTACTGGGAGGAAGGAAAAGGGGATGAAGAAGAAGCTGAGAGATTGCACATAAGAGTCAAGAAAAATCTTTTCCAATGAAGTGGAGGGGGGAGGAAGGCAAGGGGGAATGAGTGAGCCTTCATTCTTTTCAGAAATGACTCAGGGAGGAAATGACATACATACTTAATAGGGTGAGGAAATCTATCTTGCCCTGGAGAAGTATGGGAGGAAAGGGGCGGGATGAGGGGGAATAGGGGTAGGGAAAGGGGGTATAGGTGATAGAAGAGAGGAAAGATCGAGGGAGAGGGTACTCAGATTCAATGCAATTTTGGACAGGATAAGGATGAAAGGAGAGAGAAAATATAATAAATGAGCGTGGGGAGAAATAGAGTGGAAGTACAGCTAGTAATAGCAACTGAGGGAAAAATATTGAAGCAACTCCTCTGGTGGACTTAAGATAAAGAAAGCAACTCACCTGAGAGACAGAGTCATTGAAATCTGAACACAGACTACAGTACAATTTTTTCTACATATATATATATATATATATATATATATATATATATATATGTATGTATGTATATATATGTATGTATTCTTGAGGCTTCTCATCTTCTTCTGGGGGGAGGGGGTCATGTTTATTCTTATGTTTACCCTTATAACATTTAATTTACATCAATGTATGGCATGGAAACAATGTAGAGACTGTCAGACAGCCTTCTGGGGGGAGGGAAAGGAGGAGGGGGAAAATTGTAGAATTCAGTGTCTTGCAAAAAATGATAGGTACATATTACTATTGTATATAATTGGAAAAAAATAAAATGTTAAAAAAAACTTACATGAAAGCTAAAAATAAATTTTCCCTTGGAGTAACCATTGTGAGACTGAGAAGCATAATTCCTCAAATGGCAGTCAGGATTCTCAGATGAACCCAAAGCAAATTTGAATGGCTGGTAAGAATAAGAAGTAATTCTTAACTCAAAGTAGATCATCCAATTGTTAAAGATTGTTTTAAAGAAATAGTTGATGTCGGGGGCGGGGGTTAAGAAAAAAGACCAATAATACATTATTGGTGTAGCTGTGAATTATTGGTTCCATTCTAGAAAATAATTTGGAATTTTGCAGCAAATGTCACTAAACTTTCCATACCTTTGCCATAGATGACCAGAATTGGGCTTATAGTCCAAGGAGGTCAATGAAGAAAGAAATGTAGCATGTATGAGAAAATATAATAGCACTCTTTGATAGTTAAAACCTGGGAAGGTTGAGTCAATGAGTTATCACTTGGTGTACAGTTGAAAAAATTTTGGAAAGTGAACACAATGAAATATTATTGTGTAATAAGAAATTACATATATAAGGAATTCAAAGAAATGTGGAAATAGGGACAGCTTTGTGGCACAGTAGATAGAGCACCAGCCCTGGAATCAGGAGAACTTGAATTCAAATCCCACCTCAGACAATTAATAATTACCTAGCTCTGTGACCTTGGGCAAGTCACTTAACCCCATTGCCTTGACAAAAAAAAAAGCAGAAAAAAAATGTGGAAATAATGTGATATAAACTGACAAAAGTAGAAACAAGAGAAGACTATATGCAATTATTGTAACAATGTAAATAAAAGCATAAGTTATGTCTTGATGAATTATAATAAAAATCATAGAGAAAAAATATGGAACTATATCTTCCTTAATAGTGGAGTCTACAACTTGAATGTTGATGAAACTGAATTGATTTGTCATTTATATTTGCCTAAATGTTTTCATGTCTACAAAGAGTTCTGTGAAAAACAGGGATTTGGAAAAAGTGGCTCTGCTAAATAGTTCTTTTGTGGTGTTAAAGAATTAGAAATTGAGATGTCTATTAATTGAGGAATAGTTGAATAAGATGTATGCTATTGTAATGGAATGTTATGAGAAAAAAATGAGCATGTTGATTTCAGAAAAACCTAGAAAGATTTATATGAACTGATACAAAGTGAAGTGAGTAATTCCAGAACACTGTAGTCAGTAACAGCAATGCTGTAGGATGACCAACTGTGAATGACTTTGCTATTCTCAGCAATACAACAAGACAATTCCAAAGGACCCATGGTGGAAAATGCTACCCAGAACTGATGGAGTCCGAATAAAAATCAAAAAATACTATTTTTCATTTTTCCCCTTTGAGTCTGTCTTCTCTCACAACATGACTAACATGATAATATATTTTAGATGATTGCAGATAAGATAAGCTAAATAAAATTGCTTACAATTTAAGAAAGTTTGAAGGGAGAGAGGGAAGAAATTTTGGAACTCAAATTTTTCAAAAGTAAATGTTAAAAATTCTCTTTACATGCAATTAGAAAATATGTTTTTAAAAAATTGTTATTTTTCCTTCATTCTTGAGGACAATCATGACATCAGAAAGTTTATGTTATGACTTACAAGTGGATTGGATTTAAGTGACAAAAGACTGTGCCAAGTCACCAGCCTCACTTTCTTCCCCAATCATTTGGGTTCAGTGACCAGATATTATAATTGTTGTCCTCAGTAATTGAGGAAGACTGTGATTTCAAATGAATGATGGCATGACTTGGACACTATATTTATTATAATTGAAGGGATGGTTGTGCAAAGACATCCTTCTCACTGCTTTTTTTCCCAGAACTGTCTCACTCCATGATTTGATAGGATACAAGACTTCTGGTGAAGTTTTGGGAATATGGTAATGCTCACAGAAGAAATTTACTGTTTAGTTGTTTTCAATCATGTTCAATGCTTTGTGACCCATTTTTGGTATTTTATTGGCAAAGATACAAGACTGACCTTTTCATTTCCTTATCCAACTCATTATACAGATGCAGAAACTGAGACAAATAGAATTAAGTGATTTTCCCAGGGTCACACTACTAATAAGTGTCTGAGGCTAGATTTGAACTTAGATCTTCCTGACTTCAGACCCAGTCTTCTTCTGTGCTACCTAATTCTTGAAGAAAGCATGTGCATACTAAGAACCCAGGACTAGTAGTATTTTCATTCACAGATGAAGAAATAATACATATGTCTAAAATCACACAATCAGCTAATAGCTGAACTAGGAAGAGACTCTAAGGTCTTCTGATTTCTAATTCAGTGTCCTTTTCATGATACTCATCTTCTAAGACACAGTGAATCATAATTTCAACTACTATGGCATAGCTGGAAATTCCTGGGAAACAATAGTGTCAAAGCCTCTTCCAAATATTATACATCACCCATTTTCAAGTGTTTTATATAAGGTTTTTCTATTCATCCTCAATATCACAAATTATTTCTTCCTATTAAAGGTTAACAAGAATGTCTGCATAAAATGTACATAAACAAGAAAAGATGATATCCCTAAGTAGAATTTCACAAAACCATTTCTCTTTTCTTTGCACACTTATAATTTCCTTAAATCTTATTTGTCTTCCACATACCTTACAGAGATTTCTCAAAAATTCATTTGCTGAATTTATGTATCAACTTCTTATATCAATAACCGTTTTCCTCTGAAACTAATGAATTCTTCCCCAAAAAAAACTGCCTTGTTACTATTTTAAGAGTGTATTTATATATGTATGTGTGTATCCCTAAATTTATTAGTAATGAATCTTTTGGAAACCCAAAGCTTTAAAATCAATCTTCAGATCCTTTTCATTGATGGGACAATAAGTTGTTCTTTTTCAAAGTGTATTGTTCATTGACTCATCATGTCTAGGCTATGTACTTTGACTTGTTTTTCTATCAGTGGTAAGAAATTTGATCAGGACCATCCACACTTGTCCTGTTCATTTATGACTCAGAGCAGATACATGCAAAACATCTGGTAGAAGCAAAGTCAAGTCGACCTCAAACAAAATGAATCTAACTGGTTCACATGAGCATTAATGCACATATGTGTATGCATGTGTTTATGTTATACAAGCTGCTCTTATGTATACACACATGTGCAGAGTTGAAAATAAAGCATTTGCTAATGAGCATGAAGTTAATGTTCCAATTTTTAATAATATTTTTCATTTAACAAGCATTTATTTTTTAATTTAAGGGAAATGGGAAGGAAAAGGAATCTAACACCTCAGGGGTGAATTACATGGAAATCTGAGCTTCAGCTCCTCCAAAAAATAGAATTCTCTCAGTTAACAAGGAAAAAATAAATATATATTCATTAAAGAATTTGCCCATTATGCCAGTCACCTGAACAGAAACTATAAAACTCTTCATTGTCCACAGGATTATGTTCCCCAATCTGATATTCAAGGCCTTTCTTAATCTCACCCAATCTACCTTTTTTAAACTTCTCACTACTTCCCTGTACAAATGACCTCTCTAGGTGATTCTCTTAACTGCCCAAAAAACACTACCTTTCTTCATGAAATGCTCATTAAAAATCATAAGAGCTAGAACAAACCTCAATGGACATCCTATCCATACTCCGCATGTTATAAGTGAGAAATAGGACTTAAGGAGGTTAAGGGACTTGTCCAATGTCAACCAGTCATTAAATATTTTTGTGGGATTTGAACTCAATTCTTGACCCCCAGAGCTTGCCCACTGTATCATATTGCTTCTCCTATACTAGTTTCTTTTCTGCATGTAAGTTTGCATTCAAGATTCTTCTCCTCCATGAAAAATCTTTCAGACCTCTCCACATTATAACCATCTTTTCTACTGTGAAATGACAATACGAATTGTCTGTCCAAGTGGTCTCCACTTTAAATCATAGGTTTATTTTTTATCATAGCATTCACTTATGGGGCAGCTAGGTGGTGCACCAACCCTGAAGTCATGAATACCTGAGTTCAAATCTGGTCTCAGACACTTAATAATTATCTAGCTGTGTGACCTTGGGCAAGTCACTTAACTCCATTGCCTTTTAAAAACAAAAACAAAAAACAAAACATAGCACTCACTTATTTGCATTAATATTATCTAAATCCCTGTTTCTCTTCACAAACACTAGTCAATCCAGCCTCATTGTTCTGAACAAAGGAACAAAGGCCTTTATAATCATCAATATTCCTCAAAGAATTCCTAAGCTTCATTTTATGTAGAAAGTTAATATGACTTGGGGAAGAGGAGGGGACAGGGAGAATTTGCTGTAAGCAAGAGCCAGGAAACAGGGGCTTCATCCATATCACCTTTTAGGAACTTCATCATGAGTCATCTGGGCACAGGCATCCTTTGTATCCATCTTTTGCACTCCTATTTGATTTTTTATATACTTGCATTTTTCTGCCCAATTAGATTATAAACTGCAAGTGTGTTCCAGTCAACTCAAACCCTCCAAGCCAATTGTTAATTTTTTATTTGAGTGTTTACACTTCAAAAATTTACAAACACTATAAATAAATATTTAACTTTATTACTTTATTAAATTCTAAATTTAAGAAAGTGATGACAAATATTAATAATGCAAATTAAGCTAAAATATTCCGTGGGTACACTTTTTTCCCTAGAGCTGGTTGTTAAACATTTATCAGTGTTCAACTAAAGGGAAAAGATTCGGTTCCTTTTTGCATTCCCTAGGGGCCTCAAAATAATTTTTTGCTTGTGTGAGGTACTCAGCAAATATTTGTTGATTGACTCATTTTAATCCTTCCCTCCCACTCCCATTTTCTTTTTGTTTACACTATTCACAGTTACCTATCACTTAGAAAAGTGTTTACCCCACAGGAATACTGGAGAGGACTCATGAAGACCCTTTTATATTAAACTAGCTACACACTGAAAGTTATTTTGAAAACTTCTTTAATGATTATTTTTCAGGCTTCTATTACTGAGAAGTCTATTTACCACCCCAGTTTTAGTGAGATCCTGTTGTTAGGATTTTCCTTGTTTCCTTCATAAACCCTCATTTTCAGAGGTTAATTACCTGGTTGTAAAAGTGCACTCCAGAATGAAACTTGACCTACAAGGTCTCCATCTTTGGGTGAATATTTTTACCAGTTTTAAAAAAAAGAATGAGAGAGAAAGCCATCTGTTCAACCAATTTAAATATATAAATAGAGGAGAGAAAAACTTAAGACAGAGGTCCATGGATTTTGAGCACCCTTTGGTATTTGTGAAATGCATTATGGCTTTGATACTTGGGGGGGGGGGGGAGGGAGGATAATGCAGTGATTCTGCCATAAATCAGAGCTGGTAAATAAAGCAGGCTTAGAAGGAAGGGTCCTTTAGCACAAGTATTTTTTGATCATCCAAAATGTAGCTTATTTTGTGGGTCATGTAAAAGGAGTATTTTCCTTTTTGAATAGTCTGATTCTAAGAAAGATAAAGTGCAGAGGGTTTAAGAGAACATCAAAAGGATGTGAAGAATGTGTTTCTCATTAATATCACATAACCTTTCCTACAAAACTTTTCATTTCTCCTCCCCAGCTCCCCAAAGAACCAAACCAAGGATGCTGACAGCTGAATGTTAGTAAGGTGTTAGAACCAATGGTCTCCCCCTTTGAGCAACTGGGTCTTAATGCAATATCATTTTCATAGTTTTCTTCATACACTAAATATAGGAAGACAGGCTTTGCTCTACAGAGGTTAATCACACACCAATGGAAGGGGGGAAAACTAACCAGTGATGGAATGAAGCCCATAATATGCTAAGCCCTGGATTATTGACTCCCTCCTAGGCACATATGTAACTCCCATTAGCATTACCATGAATAAAACTTTACTTACTTTACACATTCATAACAGAATAGATCACAGTGTTTGGGAATATCCTCATAAAAAATATTGATGCTGGACCAGATGTGTCTGTCTATATTTATGCTTTTCAGAGTGACACATGCCCTTCCATAACTGAATAAATCACAAATTGTTTCCTGAACAATTTTTGAAACACTAGCTTCCTTCTTCGACTGATTACTCATGATAATCTAAAGTTAATCTTTTTAGAACACAAATAGATTTTCTTTCTTTTTAAGAAAATAAGGACTCAAAATCTAGAAAATCTAGATTCAAATTGTGTCTTTGATGCTTAATACCATGAGTGACCACAGGCAGATCAATTATTGATTCAGTGCCTTGAACAACTCCTGAGTGCTTATTTTCTAAGTTATAGATTGTGTACTCTATTAAAGGACAAAATTCCCATATAGGAAGTTCCTCATGCTGATGAAATCATAAACTCTCGTGTGTGTGTGTGTGTGTGTGTGTGTAAAGAATTGTCTCTCACCTAATCTCAAACTGGAAGGAATCTCAGAGATTTCCAATCCAACCTATTCCTATAGAGTTTCAGTAAAATTAGCAATTAATAAGCAACTACCTTTTTAGTGATTTGGAACTATTACTACCTACTATCTACAAATGTGCATCTCTGAACTCTGGAAGAGAATGGCTATAAAACCTGTGGAATTGGCTCTGAAAAATAGGATCTTCTGACCTTTTAGAACTTCTACAAGGATATTTTTCTGATATATATATATATATATATATATATATATATATATATATATATGTTTCCATTTTCTTAAAACTTGCAATCCTATTTTACAGTTAGAGCCTTTTGAATGAAAATATCACTCCAAGTCACTTTTCAAATTAAATTATTGAATCTTAAAAACTTGTTATTGACATAACAAAAAAAAAGAAAATGGGAAAAATAAGGAATCTCTAATTTAGGATTCATACACACATGGAATACTCAATAAATGTGGAAAGAAGGAAGGAGCGAGGGGGTGGATAAAAGGGAGGAGAGAAGGAAGGAGGGGAAAGGGAAAAGAAGAAAAAAAGGAAAGAAGGATGAATGTTCATATGAGTTCAAATCCCACTCACCTTGATTCATAAATTCAATATTTAGAAGTTTCATTCTCTATAGCTAGAAACTAAGCTTAAAGAATGGACCTGAAGATCAGTCCCTTAGCAAAGAGGGAGAGAGACCATGCAGAGAGAATAACTAGGAATACTCTATATGATGCTTCAAATACTAGAAAATTCTGTTTTTTGTAGTACATAAATATTCCTTTTATGATATGTCGAATTATATAAAGTGGAGTATAACAGTATGTCAGTATAATTATTCAGATGAGTAGAATTTTCCTACTTTATCTAAGGCAAATAGATGCCTTATCCCAGATGTGCCTCCCAGAAAACCATAAGTAAATTGTCATAATACCTGGGTTTGGTTCTATCTTATAAAAAGCATAAACATCCTATCTTGCAAGAAGGTGAGGTTTTAAGAAGAAATTCATCTATGTTACCAAAGGATTCAAAGATAATAGCGATTTCTGTGTGTGTGTGTGTGTGTGTGTGTAGTCTTTACTGGAGAACTTGAATTGCTAAAGTGCATAGAAGAGAAAAATAGTCCTTAATAGTCCTTAAGTCTTTAGTCTTTGCCTATCATTTCTTCTGAACTCATGAGCTGATCTTTCGCAGAGCCATATTCCTGAATTGATATATATATATATACATATATATGTATATATATATATATATGTATATATATATATACACACACACACACACATATAGCAATGAGTACAGAAAAAAAGACATAAATGCAACAGCATAAAGTTGAAGTGTACTTCTCATAATAAATGGGGCTAAATGCAATTGTGTTCATTTGTTTTGCTTGATTGCATTATTTGTTATAAGTTAAAACTGCTATTCAGAGAACAGTAGTACTGGAGACTGAAGAAGAAAGAATAAACAAGGATGGGAGAAAAGAAAGAAAGAAAAAGAAGAGAGAAAGAAGGGGAAAGTTGTACAACTGTATAATTCCATATATCTTATTAAAAAATAATGTTTATATTTGTTGATTATTACACTCATAATATAGAACTAAAACACTCTGTGCCCATTACTTCTCTTGCTCCCTTTCAACCTAGTCATATGCATTTTATAATCTTCCCATCTACTGAAATATGACTAAGTATGGTTCTCTACAGAGATTCATAGTAAAATCTATAACAGGGTCTATAGATCCTGTTATTCTTCGAATAACATTTTTAAATGTATAAAACAAAATACACAGGACTATAAAGGAAATAAGTTATATTGAAATAATGTATCAAACTATTTAAAAATCATTTTTTAAAGTACCTGGACATCAGATTAAGAGAGACCAAACCCAGAGAACATCATTGTTTGAATGCTGCTGTCATAAATCATTTTGTCAAAATGAATGTGGAAGTGGAAGATCGCTGCACTATAAAATAAATTTTCCCAACCACCTGTGTGGGCATCATTGAATGCAAAGACTTAAAATTCAGAATTATATCTTCAGTCTTGTCTTTCTATGCAAAACTGTAATATCCACATCCCTTTAATATTAAAGTAAAACTAAAATTTTAGATAAGTTCTCTGGAACAAAAGGCCCTTGTTGCCACTTTGACAGGTAGTAGGAAACTCCCCCACATTGCTAATTGTTCTCTGGTCTTAACCTTAGACAATGATTTAGCGATTGAGTGGATTGAATTTCATCCTTTCCATTTGAACTACCCTTATAGTCACTCACTGAAGGGTTTATGGTCATCAAGAGTGACCAAAGTGCCTGGGCATGTGTGCTCAGGTCAACATGGAGGGCTCTACATGTGGGCAAGGACTGGGGCATCTTAAAGTGAAACAGCTGTATGGAAAGTAGTCAAGGCATTGGAAGCAATATGATAGCTGCTATTAAATCGCACTTTGGGGGCTTCTTGGGGGCTTTGATGATTTCTTTCTTCCTTTAAAAAGCTTATCTTTTTTTCCTGAACTCAAGTCAACCTCACAAAACTAGCCTAATCCCTTCTGTCATTTGTACCAGATTTGGGCATCTGTGTCTGTGAATGCATTATTTGTGGGAGATGTTATACGGTTTTGCTTTGGTAAGGCAAGAAGAAGTTGGGGGGCTTTGGAAACATAGAAAAAAGAGATGTACTTGAGTTAGAATATAACAAGAACACTGAGACATACCTTTATCACAAATAAGCCATTTTTCTACCTGTTTCCTAACCCTAGGACCTTCAACCCTTCCTCACTCCCCAACTATTTTTATACTGTACCCTTTATTTCACTCAGGCTGTAAGTATAGCAGTCACTCACATGTTCAAAACTGGTCTGGAAGCTTGGATCTGCTCCATTTCCAACCTGAGCTCTTTTTTAGGTAGCCTGGTGGCCACCTCACTCTTGAGTTCTTACCATATTGATACCACATTTAGTGCAGACACCCCTTTAGTTTCAGCTGATGACTCACCTACTTCAATTAAGAAATCCTAAACTGAATCCACAAACTTTAGGTTCCTCCAAATGACAAGAATTATATATCTATACCATCATTTCCTCTTCTGCCACTAGCTACAAATGAAAAATAAATTCCCCAGGAGGTTATTTTGGATTGTGTAAGTATCCAGCCTCCCAAACCAGACTTTTCCAACTTCAGCATGATGTTCTTTAAGGAAAAAGTGTTCATTTAAGTAGTATCAATTGGTCTTCAAGAGCAAGGTTCATTAATTCTTTCAACTAAATTCTGATCTCATCATTGTAGTCACTTTCTCCAATGAGTAACACATCCTGTGTGATTCTTGTGCATGTCCCATTATAAAACCTCCATAGAGGATTTAGCCATAAAAGGCAAAGTGGTGCATATTTTGAAGGGGTAAGGGTGGGTTTAGACCTGTAATTTCATTGGTATAGTGAAGTCTTAGTAAACTCCCTCTCTCACTATAGACTGGCAACTATCTCCAAGAATATTATTTGTATAATTAGCATATCAAATGAAATTAAGAACTTATAGCTCTAGTTTTCTTCCAAACCCTCCCATTTCCGGCAAAGTCATCATATCATTTCTTGGCAATGTAAAGGGGACAGGAGCTTTCATTGATACTATTGAATGAGAAGATTCCCTCTATTAAAGCAACTTGGAACCTTAGTTCAAATCTTAGAGGATTGCCTAGTGAACTGATAGATTACATAACTTGTTTTGAATAAAAAAATCATAGTCAGCATATTATGATTAAAAAGATCATGTTTTAATATCTCTTCTCCTTAGAAACTGAGATGGCTACAAAGAGATCACAAAAAAGGTAAAGATCTCACATGGATAAAAATATTTATAGGAGCTCTTTTCATTTTGGCAAAAAATTGGAAATTGAGGAGATGCCCATCAACTAGGGAATGGCTAAACAAATTGTGGTATATGAATGTGATGGAACACTATTGTCCTATAAGAATTCATGAAGGACGGAACTTCAGAATAGCCTGGAACAAATTGCATGGTCTCATGCTGACTGAAGTAAACAGAACCCAAAGAACATTATACACCCTAACAGCTACATTGGATGATGATCAACTATAATGGGCTTGTTCGTTTCAACAGAACAATCATCAAAGACAATTCTAAAAGACCCCTGATGAAAAATACCATCAATATCCAGAGAAGGAACTATAGAGTTTAAATATAGACCAAAGCTTGCTATCTTCAATTTTTTAAAAGTTGTGTTATGCATTATGTTTTTTTTCTGTTTCCCCCTTTTGATTTGATTCTTCTTTTATGTGATTAATATGGTTTTATGTTTAACATAGTTATACATATATAACCTATATTAGGTTGCTTTCTGTCAGGGAAAAGAGGAAGGAAGGAAGAGAGAGAGATAATTGTAAAACTCAAACCCTTACCCAAAAAAAATGATTGTTAGAAACTATCTTTGCATGTAGTTGGAAAAACAAATAAATAAAAGTATTGAATAAAAATAAATAGATAGGGGGACAAAAATTCAAAGTGGATCAAGAGCAAGTCCTGGGTTCAAGTACTGACTCTAATACAAACTAACTGTGTGACTCTGGACAAATTATTTAAATTTCCAATGTTCTAAGTAACTCTCTAAGACTATAGCTAGTAGAGGACATTGGTGAAAGGAGTCTTGCAAGAATTTCTTATACTAATAGAATCAAAGACCCATATATCAAGGGTGCCTACAAAAATAGTGGAAGAGAAGAGGCAGAAGGAGATATTGGGTCTATTGGAGACCAGTGTATGTTTATAAGTGATTCGGATTCTGGATGACAGACAAACCAAAGAGCATCATTAGAAGTAACTATCAAAGAGGTAGAGCAAGCAAAGGTCCAAAATAAGGGCAACATCATTGTGTGCCCAGATAACTTGTCAGCAAAGGTATTGATGACTTGATTAACACCTGGAAAGAAAATGACTGAAAAGCAAGTAAAAACAAAGATATTGTCCGCAGAGACCAATTCACTAAGTTGGATAATATGACATGGGACATGTTAATTGAGTGGAAGTATATATCTGTTCATGCAAAAGTTGAAGGCATTGCTGCAGCTCAAAAATTAGCAAGAGAAGTAACTAGGAAGAAGTGAGATTTAATCAATATTCATGAATAGTGAAAATTAGGTCAAGGGGTCCCTGTTTAATCTTGCAATATAGTCTCCAAATTATTTTCTCTTTACCTTTGCCCCCTTTTGTTGGAGCTATATCTTACAAGATTATCTTTGGTCATTTTCTACATATGCTTTCTGAGTTTTAATATGTGCTATTTTAATTTTTCTTTAATAATACAAATCAAAAAGAAATGCATACTACAAACAACTGTAGAAATTGTTCACATGTACTAAAAATAAATAAGAAGAAGGCAGATAGCTCCTTCTCTGTCAGAGCCAGATGAATTCGGCCTTGCTCAACTCTTGCTCCAGATCCTAGAAACCAATCCACTCTGCTTTTCCTTCAGATAGTATGGACTGTAAAACAAACCTCTCCATCACTAACACTGCTTTCTAAGGACTTCCTACTTTAGGACTCATCCTGCTAATATGCCACAGTTTCCCACTATCAACTGATTTACTGATAATCTAAAGATGCTTGCCTGGATCATTCAATCTGCTTCTCTGGGGTTCATTCTTAATGACTTTTAGAATTTATAAATGCCAGTTAATGAAGTCTTTTAATATGGTGTCTTTCTTCCCACTCTTCCAAATGTGAACTTAACCACAGACTATCTTTCTCATGTTGTCCCTAGACCTAAAACTTAACATTTTGAACTTAGTAGGAATAGAAATTGGAATAAATGCTTATCCATTAATTTTTCATAATGTCTGACTTGTACCTCCTCAATCCTTCCAATGAGTGCCATTTTACTTTATGAAACAAACAGCTCTTATCAATTAAGAAAAATCTTAATGTTTTGACAAAGGTAGGAAAAAATTCAGCAGCAAGGAGGGACTTTAGGAAGATGTCCAAAATGAGTGTTTAATAATATTCTTATCCATCATAATGTTGAATATTTCACAGCTAAAAATTTGTGGATTTTTGGTAAACTGTTCATTACTTTTACAATTCTGGATATTGATTGCTCTTAGAAATTCCTTTTAGGCTTCCAGCCAAGATGGTGGAGAGAAGATAGGCACAGTTCTAAAGTCTCCTGATCTTTCCCCATCTATCATATGAAATAAACCTCCTAACAGAAATCTGACCCACAAAACCCAGAAAGAAAAGCCAGGAAAAAGAACATCTACCTCAGGATTTGTCTCCAGCAGCAGCACTGGATGAATTCTGGCAGGTGAGTCTGGGCTCAGAGGGAGGATCAGCCCCAGATCAGCCAGATTAGCAGCTGAATTGGAGCCAGGAGTCTGAGGGCCCAAGAGCCAGACCTGCTGGATCAATGATGGGGCTAGACAGCTTGAGTTTGAGTCAACTAGGGAGCAGAGGCAATGGAGTTGGCACTGTCCCTCTGGAGCTTGCCGACAGGGCCAGGGTGAGAGTTCCAGTGCAGGAGACCTGCAGACACCATCCTGGGCTCCTCTGGTCTGAGGAACTCAAGAGTGCATGCCTCCTTTACAGCTGAGGCCTCTTCCCTGAACAAACAATTGCAGACTACTTCTGCCTCAGGCCCAGGTGTGTAAGCAG
The DNA here is from genome assembly GCF_037893015.1 of Macrotis lagotis. NCBI lineage: Eukaryota > Metazoa > Chordata > Mammalia > Peramelemorphia > Peramelidae > Macrotis > Macrotis lagotis. The sequence goes on from NC_133660.1 coordinate 85,641,204, forward strand.
AAGAACCAACCCAGCTGACAATCCAGAGATAAATGACCTCAGGCCAGGGTAAAGAGCACCTTTGATTGAAGGCAAAATAATTCAATAGCTCCAACTCCTCCCTTCAAGCAAAGGAAGAAGGCCTCAGTCAAGGTCATAGACACTCCAGAGAAAGCAACCAACACCTCCTACTGGCCATCCAGAGAAACTGCACTCAGTGAGTAAAGCCTTTAGCCATCCCAAGCCCAGGTGAACCAGCCCATCCCCAACTCAAGGTCTCAGCAAAATGAAGAAGGGTCAGCGGAAAGGTGGATCCATAGAAAAATTCTTGGAAGGGAAAGACCCTAACTCAGAAAGACCTAGAAACTCTAAGGAGAATACGATCTGCTCTTCAGCACAGAAAGACTTTTGAAGAAATAAAGAAGGAGCTTAAAAATAAACTGGAAAGTTTGGGAGAGACAATTAATACCTTGCAACAAAAAACAAATACTTAGAAAATACAATTGGACAAAAACAAAAGATGAATGAATCTCTCACATCATCAATTGGACAAATACAAAATGAGAATAATTCTCTCAGATCCTCAACTGGACAAATGCAAAAAAGAAAATAATTCTCTCAAAACCTCAATTGGTCAAATGGAAAGCTCTTTCAAAAGTAGAGTTGACCAATTGGAAAAGTAGTTGCAAAAGGTTAATGACAAAAACTCCTCCCTAAAAAAAAGAATAGAGTCTGCAGAAACTAATGACTCCATGAGACAGCAAGAGTCAGTTAAACAAAATCAAAAAAATAGAAAAAAATAGAAGAAAATGTAAAATGTAAATGTAAACCAAAACCACTGACCTTGAGAATAGATTGCAGAGGGGCAACCTGAAAATTATAGGACTTCCTGAAAACAGTGAAGAGAAAAAAAAAGTCTGGACTTAATATTACAGGATCTAGTGATGGAAAACTGCCCTATATCATGGAACCAGAGGGCAAAGTAGTTATTGAAAGAATACATTGATCCTCTCCAGAAAAAAGATCCTAAAATGAAAACACCAAGGAATTTTGTGGCTAAATTCCAGAACTATCAGATAAAAGAGAAAATCCTGAAAGCAGCCAGAAAGAAACAATTTAAATATCAAGGAGCCACAGGAAGGATCACACAAGACCTTGCTGCATTAACATTAAGGGATCGAAGGGCCTGGAACGAGATATTTCAAAGAGCAAGGGAGCTTGGAATACAGCCAAGAATCTACTATCCCACAAAGATGAGCCTTCTCTTCCAGGGAAAAAGATGGACATTTAATGAAATTGAAGAATTCCAAAAATTCCTGATGAAAAGACCAGAGCTACAAAGAAAATTTGGACATCAAACAGGAGGTTCAAGAGACACATGAAAAGGTAAAAAAAAAGGGGGGGGGGTGGTAAAAGGGAAAAACTGCTATCCAGTGAGTTGAAGCTGGCTATATCCCAGCATGGGGGGGCGGGGGAAATTCTCATAAATCTTGAGAATTGTAACTCTAACAGAGAGACTATACCTAGCCAGAAATGATGGACATTCATGATCTAACCATGAGACTTCTATCTAATGGGATGTAACTGGCTTTAACCCCGCTTGGGAGAACAATTCTAATAACTCTCAAGAATTTTAACTCTATCAGATAGAATATAGTTAACTAGAAGTGACAGACACTCAGAATTTTCTATGACTCAGATAGAATGATATAAAAAACACTACCTCCTTAAAAAGGGAGACAAGAAAGAGATGGGAGAAGGGAAGGGATTGAATGTGGTAAATCTCATTACACTAAGAGGTACAAAATACCTATGGTAATAGAGGGGAAGAAGGGAGCAGATGAGAAACACCTGAATCTTCTTCTCATTAGACTTGGCTTAAAGTCAACCTACACATACTCAGTTAACTTATAAAACATCTAACCTTTTAAGTATTAAAAGTAGAAAAGGGGAGGGGGAATGGAGAAAGGGAAGGGAGTGGGGAAAAGGGGGAACTAACAAAAGGAAGGGAAGGGGAAAGGGGAAAAGGAAAAGGGGAAAGACAGGGGAGGGGTGATATAGGAGGTCAAACACACTGAAGGGGTGGTATTCAGAAACAAAATACTGGGTAATATGGATAAGGGGGAAAGGGGGAAAAATACAAACAGGGGGAAGATAGCACAGAGGGCAATAAAGAATTAGTAATCATAACTTTGAATGTGAATGGGATGAACTCTCCCTTAAAATGTAAGCAAATAGCAGAGTGGATTAAAAACCAGAATCCTACAATATGCTGCTTACAAGAAACTCATTTGAAGCAGAGAGATACATATAGAGTAAAGATAAGGTTGGAGCAAAATATATTTTGCTTCAGCGGAAGTAAAAAAAAGCAGGGATAGCAATCCTTATCTCAGACAAAGCAGCAGCAAAAATCAATAGCATTAAAAGAGATAAGGAAGGAAACTTTATCCTCCTAAAAGTTACCATAGACAATAAAGTTATTTCAATACTGAATATATATGCACCCAGTGGGACAGCATCCAAATTCTTAGAGGAGAAGCTGAAAGAACTACAATAAGACATAGACAGCAAAACTTTACTAGTGGGAGACCTCAACTTCCCTCTATCAGATCTAGACAAATCGAATCATAAAATAAAAAAGAAAGAAGTTAAGGAGGTAAATAGATTGTTAGAAAAATTAGATATGGTAGACTTATGGAGGAAACTGAAAGGGTATAGAAAGGAATATACCTTTTTCTCGGCAGTACATGGAACTTATACAAAAATTGACCATGTACTAGGACATAAAAACCTAATGATCAACTGCAGAAAGGCAGAAATAGTGAATGCATCTTTCTCAGATAACAATTCAATAAAAGTCATATGCAATATTGGGCCAAGGAGATATAGACCCAGAACAAATTGGAAACTGAATAACCTCATTTTTAAAAAATGCCCCTCTGCAATTTTAAAAAATGAGTGGACCAAAAAACAAATTATAAAAAAAATTAACAATTTTATCCTAGATAATAATAATAATGGAACAACATACCAAAACCTATGGGATTCATTCAAAGTGACTCTCAGGGGATATATTATAGCTTTAAATGCTTACATAAATAAATTGAAGAAAGAGGAAATCAATGAACTAAATATGCAACTCAAAAAATTAGAGAAAGAACAAATCAAAAATCCCCAATTAAATACCAACTTAGAAATTCTAAAAATTAAAGGAGAAATTAATAAAATCAAAAGCAAAAAACAATTGAATTAATAAATAAAACCAAAAGTTGGTATTATGAACAAAACAATAAAATTGATAAACTTCTGGTCAATTTGACTAAAAAGAAGAAGAAAGCCAAATTGCTAGTATCATAAATGAAAAAGGTGAACTCACCACCAATGAGGAGTAAATTAAAATAATAATTCAAAATTATTTTGCCCAACTTTATGCCAATAAATTTGATAATCTAAGTGAAATGGATGAAAATTTACAAAAATATAAATTGTCCAGGTTAAATGAAGAATAGATTAAATACCTAAACAACCCTATCTAAGAAAAAGAAATTCAACAAGACATCATTGATCTCCCTAAGAAAAAATCTCCAGGGCTTGATGAATTCACAAGCAAATTCTACCAAACATTTAAGGAACAATTGGTTCTAATTCTATATAAACTCTTTGGGAAAATAGGGAAAGATGGAACTCTGCCTAACTTTGTCTATGACACCAATATGGTGCTGTTACCTAAACCAGGAAGAGTTAAAACAGAGAAAGAAAATTATAGATCTATTTCCCTGATGAATATAGATGCAAAAATCTTAAATAAAATCTTAGAAAAACAATTACAACAAGTTATCACTAGGATAATACATTATGATCAAGTAGGATTTATTCCAGGAATGCAAGGTTGGTTCAATATTAGGAAAACTGTTAGTATACTCAATTATATCAACAACAAACCTATCAGAAATTACATGATCATATCAATAGATGCTGAAAAAGCTTTTGACAAAAATACAGCATGCAATACTACTAAAAACACTAGAGAGTGTAGGAATAAATGGACTGTTCCTTAGAATAATTAGCAGTATCTATCTGAAACCATTAACAAGCATTATATTCAATGGGGAGAGGCTAGAGGCATTCCCAATAAGATCGGGGTGAAATAAGGGTGCCCATTATCACCATTACTATTAAATATTGTATTAGAAATGTTAGCTTCAGCAATTAGAGAAGAAAAAGAAATTGAAGGAATTAGAATTGAGAAGGAAGAGACAAAACTCTCACTCTTTGCAGATGACATGATGGTCTACCTAGAGAATCCCAAGAAATCATCCAAAAAACTACTGGAAACAATTAGCAATTTTAGCAAACTTGCAGGTTATAAAATAAACCCTCATAAATCCTCAACTTTTCTATATGTGCAGGGTGGCTAGGTGGTACAGTGGATAAAGCACCAGCCCTGGAGTCAGGAGTACCTGGGTTCAAATCCAGTCTCAGACACTTAATAATTACCTAGCTGTGTGGCCTTAGGCAAGCCACTTAACCCCATTTGCCTTGCAAAAACCTAAAAAAAAAAAACTTTTCCATATGAGTCTAGCAAGATACAGCAGGAAGAGCTAGAAAGAGAAGTTCCATTCAAAGTAACCTCAGACAGTATAAAATACTTGGGAGTCTATTTGCCAAGACAGACTCAGAATCTTTTTGAAAACAATTATAAAACGGTTCTCACACAAATTAAATCAGATTTAAATAATGGGGAAAATATCAATTATTCATGGGTAGGTAGAGCTAATATAAAAAAAATGACAATTCTACCCAAACTAAACTGTTTAGTGCCCTACCAATCAAAATTCCAAAAAATTACTTTAATGAGTTAGAAAAAATTGTAAGCAAATTCATATGGAGAAATAAAAAGTCAAGAATTTCCAGTTTAATGAAAGAAAAGTGCAAAAGAAGGTGGCTTAGCCCTACCTGATCTAAAATTATATTATAAAGCATCAGTCATCAAAACTGTTTGGTATTGGCTAAGAAATAGAGTAGTGGACCAGTGGAATAGACTAGGTGTAAAAGCAGGAGATGATTATAGTAATCTGCTGTTTGATAAACCCAAAGAGTCCAGCCATCAGGATAAAAACTCCCTCTTTGATAAAAACTGCTGGGATAATTGGAAGTTAGTACAGAAGAAACTTAGATTAGACCAATACCTCACACCCTTTACCAAGATAAGATCCAAATGGCTACAGGACTTAGACATAAAAAAACAATACTATAAGCAAATTGGGAGATCAAGGACTAGTTTACCTGTCAGATCTATGGAAAGGGGAGGAGTTTATTACTAAGGAAGAGTTGGAGAACATCACCAAAAACCAATTAGATGATTTCGATTACGTTAAATTAAAAAAGCTTTTGCACAGATAAAACCACTGTAACCAAGATCAAAAGAAAGGTAGTAAATTGTGAAACAATCTTTACAACTAATGATTCTGACAAAGGACTCATTTATAAAATATACAGAGAACTGAGTCATATTTTTAAAACAAAAAGCCATTCCCCAATTGACAAATGGTCAAAGGATATGCAAAGGCAATTTACAGATGAGATCAAAGCAATCCATAGCCATATGAAAAAATGCTCTAAATCATTAATTATTGGAGAATGCAAATTAAAGCTTCTCTGAGGTATGACCTCATACCTCTCAGATTGGCCAATATGACCAGAAAGGATAATGATCATTATTGGAAGGGTTGTGGGAAATCTGGGACACTATTACACTGTTTGTGGAGCTGTGAACTCATCCAACCCTTCTGGAGAGCTATTTGGAACTATGCCCAAAGGGCAACAAAAATGGGCATACCCTTTGACCCAGCAATACCACTACTGGGTCTATATCCTGAAGAGATGATGACAAAGGGTAAAAACATCACTTGTACAAAAGTATTTATAGCAGCCCTGTTTGTGATGGCAAAGAATTGGAAATCAAGTAAATGTCCTTAGCAAACTGTGGTATATGTATGTCATGGAACACTATTCTATTAGAAACAAGAAAGGACAGGATTTCAAGGAAACCTGGAGGGATTTGCATGTACTGATGCTGAGTGAGATGAGCAGAACCAGAAAAACACTGTATACCCTAACAGCAACATGGGAGTGACGATCAACCTTGAAGGATTTGTTCATTCCATCAGTGCAACAAGTGGGAACAATTTTGGGCTGTCTGCAAAGGAGAGTGCCATCTGTATACAGATAAGGAGATGGGTAATTTGAACAAAGTTCAAGGACTATTCCCTTTAATTTAGGAAAAAAACAGATATCTTATTATCTGATCTTGTTACCTCTTAGACTTCTTGTCTCTTCTTTAAGGATATTATTTCTCTCTCATCACACTCAATTTGGATCAAGGTACAACATGGAAACAAAGTAAAGACTGACAGATTGCTTTCCATTTTGGGAGGAGTAAGATTGGGGGGAAATTGTAAAACTCAAATAATATCTTTAATAAAAATGAATTTTAAAAAAAGAAGTTTCTTTTAGATTCTGGATGTCAAAGTCAAATAATTGAATTATTTCTGTAAAAAAAATCAAAAACTGGATTTAAGTCTTTGTTCTGCTCTCATTAGGTAAAGTCATTTAACTCTCAAACTCTTAGCCTCATCACTAACCTGTGCCAAAAATAACACTAATTTTTATATTGATTTAGTTCTTTACAGTCTTTAAAACTACAAAGCATTTTCTTAGTTACATACGAAGCATCCCCAAAATATTAGTGCAGTTTTAAAAGATGAATCTCACAGCAGCCAGGTGGTGAAGTAAATAGAGCACCTGCCCTAGAGGAAGGAGATTAGACACTTCATAATCACCCAGCTGTATGACCTTGGGCAAGTCACTTAACCCCTCTGTCTTGCAAAAACAAATTAAAAAAAAAATATGTATCTCACTTGCCCAAACTGCAAAGGCTATAGAGTACAAGGCCAATAAAAATACCATACTGCTGCTCTGCCTGGTGCTACAATGATAGTGATGTAGTACCTCAACGACATGGAAAAAACACATATAAAAGCTCAAGGTCTCCTAATGTATCCAGAGCAGCAACAGAAGTCCTATTTCCTATGGATTATCAGGCCACTGGTTTCAGACAGTGAGGAGGTTTCTGAACAATATCCCCCTCACTTTAATCAACATAATGTGTGTGTACTGTCATCATTCACTTTTCATGCTCTTCTTCATCATCAAAGGGAAGATTAGCTTGATATTTTTTTGTAGTACAGAAAATGAGTAGGCTACCTATGGAATTCAAGAAGTCATTCTTATACTAAAATAATTGCCATTTATACAGGGTTTTTGCATAGTACTTTCCATTATCTCATTTTATTCTCAACACAGTCCTGGGAAATAGTTGCTTTTTTATCAACCTTTTATGTATGATTAAGGAAGCAAATTAAGTGATTTACATACTAGCAATTATCAGAAGTTAGATTTGAAATCTGGTGTTCTGACCCCACATCCCATACTCTTTCCTACTCTGCCATACTGTATCTCAAGAACTTTATTCAGATAAAGCTACCTCCACAATTTCTTCTAAAATGAACAAGCAGATTGGGTATAAGGAAATTATAAAGAATTAAAACCTCAGGAGCGGCTAGGTGGCACAGTGGATAGAGCACCAGCCCTGGAGTCAGGAGTACCTGAGTTCAAATCCAGCCTCAGACATTTAATAATTGCCTAGCTGTGTGGTCTTGGGCAAGCCACTTAACCCCATTTGCCTTGCAAAAAAACCCTAAAAATAAAAAAAAAACTAAAAAAAGAATTAAAACCTCAGTCAGCCATTAAATATGTCCAATTATAATAAACTATCTTTTGCCCATGCTGATGATTCTATTGGGGTTATGCATTATAACTGTGGGATCAATTATTATTCACCAGTTGAGGTATGTTGTATTGTTACCCTGCTGAGGGAAGTCCAATGATTTCCTTAAACACAGACTTTTGAAGATGAGAGAACCCAATCACCATTCCTTCCAACATTGTTGATTGTTAGGAATAAAACCAGACCTTTGCCCAGATGCTATAAATTATATATAACCTAAAAATATAACTTATATAATACAAAAATAAACTCATATAGAGACAAAATTTACCTGAACCTAATATTAGTGTACAACAATGATGAAAGTTATTAATTATGTATCACCTATATATATATATATATATATTATATATATATATATATACACACACACACACATATATATATATATATATATATATATATATATATATATATAGCATGCTATAGAGGCAGGGAGGGATAACTGAACCATCTAGAGAGCTGGACCTTGAATCAAAGACCTGAGTTTAAATTTAGCCTTAAAAACTTACTACCTGTGTGTCCCTGGATAGTCATTTAATCTCCTTTTCCTCAATACCCTCAACTGTAGAGGGGAGGATAATAGCAGAACCTATCTCCTAGGTTTATTGTGAATATCAAATGAAATGGCTATCTTCAAAATGCTTAGCAGAGGTGCCTAGCACATAAAAAAATACTTATTACCTCCATTCCTTCCTGGGATTCAGTATATGCTTGGATTCCGCCATTTTGAACAAGTCACCTAGCATTCATACTTCAATTTTTTCATCTGTAAATTGGGAGGGTTAAAGTAGATCATGCCTAAAGTCACTCCTCATTCTATAATTCTAGAGTCCAGAAAACTAATATAGGATCAAGGAGCAAAACTAGAGATGGTATAACTCAAAAATTAAATGGCAGAAAGAAGAAAATAAGGAAAAAAGAATGAAAGAAGAATCAAGAAAAAAGAGGAAAGAACAAATAAATCTTTTCTCTGATTTTACAAGTTTATAGTTAGAATTATCTTATTAAGTAACAAATTACTCCCCCCCTTACACCTCCCATAGCACTTTGTTTTGCATGCAATACATTTTCCAAGAAATATTATAAGACAGCTATCTGACTTGGGGATTTCAACCCTTGCTAGACTATATAACCCAAAATTATGTCTTTTCTAACTAGTACTTAGCTAGTGCTCTACATATAGTAGGAAATTAATATTAATGAAATGAAGTTTAGCTGGACCTACCTCCCTGGAAATCATTATTGCTGTTATTTCTTCAAAGGTATCCAGTCAGAGAAATTGTTCCAAGTATGTACTCAGTACTAAACACAATCCATCTATTTAATTAGGGTTGGGGGAGGGATACTACTGACTACCCTAAAGCCCTCCACCTCTTCCAAATAAAAATATTGGACCAACAGTATAAGTTTAAATTATAGACCTTGGGGGGGGAACACTTTAAAAAGAGACCTCTTATCCTATATTACTTGTAAAATAAGGAAATATCCAATCCCTCCAAAATGTATGGACTGGGGCAATATTTAGCTGAGTTGGATATTGTAGGTAAAAATAGTGTTTATGGAGTTTAGAGAGTTAGGTTAACATTTCATAAAGCTGATGGATTTATTTAGGAAGTACTTAAATTTAGTGCCATTGGTAATAATGCAGCTAAAATGTTTAGATTTGTTAAAATTTTTCCTCCTGAAAGGAGAAAAACACAGATTCATTTCAAATGCCATTAAGTCAAAAAGAAAGGGTTATAACATCTTTCCCCCAGTCCCATTCAGGAAAGAAGATAAGGAAAGAGAGATTTGCTCTAGTTTTTCATCCATGACATTAACCTTGAATATAATTATGCACGGAATTAACAGGAACAGGACTACATGTAAACTGTATGCAAAAAAAAAAAAATCATCATGGCGCAAATCTGGCCCCAGATCCTTAATAATTTATGTAGCTGTAGAACTTGGCAAGTCATTTAACCCCATTGTTTTGCCAAAAAACAAACAAAATCATCATGACTTGGGGAAAGTTTTGTAAGGCAAAATCCTCTTCAACTTAGAGGAGGAAAAACAACAGAAACACTAAATTTCTTGTAAATTTTTCCAGTGTTTTCTATAATTAGTTGTTTCTTTTTTTCTGTTGCTATTTCTTGCTGTTATATCCGGAAAGGGATAGAACTTCCTATCCCAAAGTTGAATACCTTCTGGCTAAAATCACAGACCTTGCTTGGGACGATACTCATCATAGCAGTGCCTTTAATAAATGTGTATCAAATTCCATTTAATTGAACTGAATTTAACAGCTGAATGACCTCTGTTTCTACCTCTGCTAAGTTTTTCCTTTAAACTAGATTAATTGGTTCTCTTAAAAAAAGTCAGAGTGGAACACAAAGTTTTAGTAAATAAATTTCTATCTTATACAATTCTCTTATTGTCCCAATAGAGTAATTTTCCTCCTCCACAGAGGCAGAGGGAGGGAAAAAAGTTAATTCCCCAAAGTTTTCCCTATGGCAGTCAAATGCTCCTTCTTAAGTGACCTCTTTCTATTAGCATCCCTAGCTTCCTTCAAGGCTCAGATCCTACAAGAAGCCTTTTTTATAATATATGTATGTATAATATATATATATATATATACACCTTATATTCACTTGTATAATATAATAATTATAGAACAATATATGTATAATTCAAGGCTCAGCTCCTACAAGAAGCCTTTATTATAATATATATATATACTATATATATATATATACCTTATATTCATTTGTATAATATAATAATTATAGAACAATGTATGTATAATAATAATAATAATAATGTATAAACTTACCTATATAAAATAAATGTTGTCTCACTTCCTCAAGATGAAACTATTTTTTTAATCCTGTCTTTGTACCACCTTGATAAGTGATTGTTAGATTTTTAAAATAGCTAATAATAATAGTTGACATTTATATAGTGCCTTCTCTGGGACAAGTATTTTGCTAAGTGCTTTACAAATATTATCATATTTGATCCTCTCTACAACCCCAGGAGGTAGATACTATTTTTATCCAATTCTACAGAGAAAAAAAAAGATGCAAAGAGAGGTTAAGCAGTTTTCCCAAGGCCTCACAGCTAATAAGCATCTGAGAACAAATTTGAATTCAGGTCTTACTGACTTCAGACTCAACATTTGAGCTACAGCATAACCTAGATTGTCTTGAATAGCTTGCTAAATATTGAATGACTTTTAAGTTCTGGGCAATCTGCTTAAAAGAGCATTTCTCAGACTTTCTGGTCTAAAGACCCTTTACATTATAAAACTATTTTGATCCCCAAAGACCTTTTGTTTTACATGGGTTATAACTATAAATATTTACTATATTCAAAGTTAAATGACAAAACAGAAAATATCAATAAAATATATTTAAAGGAAATAAATATTTTAAAAGAAGTATAACATCTTAGTATCATTATAAAAACAGTATTTATTTTGTGTACTCCCTGAAAGGATCCCAGGAACTCCCAGAACCACTAACTTACAGTTGCCTTTTTCCTTTATACTAGGCATCAGCAACCATTCATATAGAAAGCCAATTATACATGTAAATATATATACACACATATATACATATAAACACACATATTAGAATTGTTACAAGGGTCAAGTAAGATAATTTTGTAAAATTTGTACCTGGTACTAAAATTTTGGCCTCAATAAATGCTTGTTCTCTTCTCTTCCACCATTATCCTTTTACTCTTTCTGAGGAACTATCTTAAGATTACATATATTCTAAGTATACAAGTAAATTTTTTTAAATTTGTCAAAAATTCAGATATTTACAAATATTTAATACCTTGAAAATAAAACACTAAAATATTTGATAGAATTTGACAGATTATTTTGTAGATTATATCTAAATCTGTCTGAATCAGCATCTATTCATATATAGATACATGGATATATAGATATGTATATATGAATCTGTATATATGTATAATATATATACATATTAACTGTAAGTACACATATAAAATGTATTGCACAAATGTAGCTAAAACATGCACATAAATGTATATATATATATATATATATGCATATATGTGTATATGTTACCTTTAGGTAATTTAGACATATACACATACCCCTAAAGTACCTAAAGACTATAAGAATTTTCTTTAGATCATGTGTACCCCAAGTATCCAAATGAAAAGTTTTTTTAAATAGTTAAACATCAGATTTTTCAAATGGTCTGACATTTGACATCCTGGAGACAAAACACTACAATACTTAACTGGGTTTTTCACTTTTAAACCCAGATATTTTACAAGGAGACATGGGAAAATATAAAGAACTGAAACTGCATGAAGTACAATCAAGAAAACAATGGACAGGATGCCCACAACCATGGAAATGGAAAAAACAATCACCAAAAAATTCAAAACTGCATGTAGTGCACTGACTGTCAGTGGACAGTTATGAAAACATATCTTCCTCTCCTCTTTGTAGCAATGGAAAAACTATAAAGGTATACCACTAAGGCATATGCTGCAGGCATAATTAATGTATTTCTTTGACTGAAGTTACTATGTCTATGTCTGTGCTTCTGTCTTTTCCTCTCTGTCTGTGTCTGTCTGTGTGTGTGTCTCTCTCTCTGTTTCTCTATCTTTCTATCTCACTCTGTATCTCTCTCTCTCTCTCTCTCTCTCTCTCTCTCTCTCTCTCTCTCTCTCTCTCTCTCTCTCTCTCTCTCTGTCTCTCTCTCTCTCTCTCTCACTGTCTGGCTGTCTCTATATCTCTGTCTCTGTCTCTGTCTTTGTCACTCTTTGTTATCTCTGACTCTCTCTCTCTCTCTCTCTCTCTCTCTCTCTCTCTCTCTCTCTCTGCCTCTTGCTGTCTCTCTGTCTCACTCTGTTTCTGTGTTTCTGTCTGTCTCTCTGTGTGTATGTGTGTGTATATCTTTCTCTATCTGCCTGACTCTCTGCCCCTTATGAATCTTTTGATCTATAATTTGTAAAGTATTATACATTGCAATTAAATGGAAAGACTGTATGCTATACTGAAGAAAGTTGTCACTCAAGTCAGGAAGACAAAACTTCAAGCCTTGTCCTTGATGTAACATTGCTGTGTGATCATAAGGAAATCACTTCCCTTCTCAGTTCCCCCACTCCATCACACTCCCAGCAACTCTGTTAGACTATAAATCAGACAGTTGTGGATCTGCTTTCATAGAAGGAGTTTCCTACAGTGATGAAAACACAGTTCTAGATGACCTCACATTCAAAAAAATATAAATTATAATCCAAATAATCATGAATTCAAAGTTATAGGTGACTTAGTTATCACTTCTGCCTTCCTATTGACAAACTTAATTTTCTTCCTTCCCTCCCACTTAATACACATAGTTGTTGGGTTCTTCCTTTATTCTTTTCAAGATAAGATATTATTAAAGCCTTTTATTTTTATATCACCTCTGTTTCTGAATGCAAACCTCCCTTCCCAAATAACCTTCTGTTGTAATAAAGATTAGAAAACAGATTAAGAAAATCATCTAAAATATGGACAGCATCTGTCAATGTATGTAATATTCTATATTGACAGTCCCCACAACCAACACCTCTTTGATGAAGGAAAGGAAGTATATTTTCTCAGTTCTCCAGGGCCAAGTTTGGCCATTATAAATACATAGAACCAGTACTTTTAAATTCTTTCTACTTGTATTTTTGTTCTCATTTTGTTTATTGTTTATATATAAATATATTTATATGAGAGAGAGAGATTTACAAATATACATGCATATATTCAATAGAGGATTTTCAATCAGGAGAATCCAGAACCCTCACTTTATAGATGAGAAAATTCAAGCACAGATCAGTCAAGTTGACTTGCCCAAGGTAATACAAATAGCAAATGACTGTTAAAAACTGTCTTAAATCCAGTTTCTTTGACGCCAAATTCTGAGTTCTTTCCATTGCACCACACTGCTTCTTCCCTAGACCTCTATAACCTAAAAGACTACAAAAAATAGCTAAGCAAAGGCATATCGAACACAATATATATATGATTCTTGTCATCAAAGAGAAATATGTACTTGATTAGGTTCTTCCAAGGAAAATCATGTGAATGCAAACAAAATAATCCTTACTTTAAAATCAAGACCCACCTCCTACGATAGAGGTAATAGACTCAAGATGCAAGATGAAACAACTTTTCTGGATAGAGTCAATGTAGGAATTTGTTCGTCTTGACAAATGTACTGGAGAGAAAATAAATGCTTATTTTTGAAGAAAAATAAAATAAAAAGTTACATTAAACACATAATATATATTATATATGTATGCATATAGTGTATACATATATATAGTGAATCAATGAACAGACATTTGTTAAATGCATACTACATGCCAGACATTGTTTTGTACTAAGCAAAAACAATGGAGTTGAAAAGGAGTTATTAAATACAGTTGGAGGCAATTTTCTGCTTTGTCTAATCTATCTTAATAACAGTAGTTGAGTTTCTTGCTGAAAGAATTTTCTCACTTTTTTTTACTGAATCTATCTTTATGAAAATCTTCTCATTGATATTATTTTATTATTCAAATTTAATCCCAGTTTGGAGAAGCACAATACTTTTTGACATACCTTGTTCTATTCTATAAATAGTATTATACAGGAAATTAGTTTCATAAACAATATATATCATCATTTTTTAAAAATCAAAGCCAATATCACATACTTGAATTTTTCCCCCTCTGTTTTTATAACTGTTTCTAGACTATAGCTATTTGAATTTGTTTCCCCCCTTCTGATTTTATTTTCTATGTGTAATGAAATTAATGGAAATCACTGACTCTAGAAAAGAAAAAGAAGTCATCAGATCAGATGACTGTAACCAACTTGTCACTCTCTTGCATTTCTATGTCTAGACATTGGTGGACCAGTTTTCTCCTTTTCCTCTTGTTTCTCCATATATCTCCATCCGACTCCCTTTCCCTTTTTTCACCCCTTTTTAAGCCATCACTAGGTAGTTAAACCTCAAGAAACACTGGTTTGGCTTCTCTTAATTCACTTTTTTTAACTAGAATAAGAAACAGGGTCACAAAGAAATACCCTATTGCCTACTCCCATAGAAAGACTCCATTTTCTGCCATGATCAACTTCCTGGCAGTCTCAACAGAGGATAGGGAGGCCTGTCTGGTGCACTGTGTGTTTGTCACCCAGCACAAACTGGGAAACCTATTACCTACAAAGGTATTAGGAAAGTGCTCCCAGCTGAAAGCATTTATCCAATTCCAATTGTTGTTGGAAAGGCTAAAACACTAAGGGCAGTATTGTTCCAGTAGCTACTGTTTAAAACAATGCAAGGCCTGTTTAAAGTGAAAAATTGTGGCAAGAAAACCAGGAGTTGATTTTTAAAATAATAATAATTGTGCATCGAAAAAAGCATTCCTAAAAGGAGCATTTACATGCTCAGCATATGTTTTTCATTGTAACAGCATTAACCTATATAAATGAATATGTAAAATATAATGGTTGCTCTGCCTATTTTGATGTTTTAGAATGGCACTCTATCTTCGTTTGCAAACGGAGTAATGAAGAGTAATGAAGAAAAATCATGTAGCTGTCAGTAGAAAGTGACTGTGGTTTATGGCATTACTAAATACAGTTTTGTATTGAAAGTTTTCTGTTAAAAAGTAATTGAAAACTGCCCCCCTTTTTTAAAAGGGTAAATATATTTATATTCTTGTAGAGCAACTTCAGAGGAATGGCATAACATCCCCAACTATAATCATGTGTGTGTGTGTGTATGCTTTCTAGTATGTACAAGTATAAAGATATTTTAAAGACTCCAATACATCATTTCTATTTTTCACTTAACAAAGCATTAACATCAAAATCTTCGTAATTATCTAGGATCCCTCATTTGAAAGTAGTGTGGAAAAACATGTTAATGGTTAAGAAATTCAGAATGTAATACTAAACAGATTAACACAATGAAAATCACATTCAAATTTTTTTTCATTTTTTTTATTTTTAATATGCCAGAACAATTCTTGGGGAAAGGGAAAATTCTTATGAAAAAAATCACCCCTTACATTTATTGCTTCTCCTTTCCCTAAGTAGTGCCACCAGTCTATAAGTTAATGGTATAAATTACAAACTATAAGGAGTCAGGCTTAGCTCTGTATTCTACAAGTAATTGTTTATAATTTTATCACTTTGAAATTTTGATAAATGATTGCTTATGATATATGTACAAGTTCAAGTTGCCTAAACAGCAATCCAAAATAGGAAGGGATTCCATAATTACTGAGAAGTAACTAACTAGAATTTCTAAAATTTTTTTGAGTGAAAAATAACACCATGAATAAAATGGCTTACTATTGACAAAAATGAATAGGAATACTTGTCATAGATTCCATTTTCCTTCTTTATGGTTTTACTGTATTTCTATCTACATTTTAAGTTAAATGACATAAAAAATTTCCAGGAAATATTCTAAAAGTTCCTATTAAAAAATACTTGCCTTCTAAATGAGTCTGTTAGAAAATAGTCATAAAATAATCATCCCTATAGCAATGCCCATCCCCCCCATAAATCCATTGTACTCTGTGTAAAATATTCAATGCTCAGACAGGGTAAATCTCAGAATCTACATGCAACTCAGAAATGATATGGGTACTTACAAAGAAACTAAATATCACATATATACAGGTCCTAATCAATGTTACCTCCACTTGGACATAAAGTGTGGTTGTTGATAGTTATCTTTATAACTTCAGCTGGAGTGGGCGGGGTTAAGTCATTTTGTTTTCCTCTTATGGAGAGAGAATCCATAAAAAGAGATTTATTACCATATTTTCTTCTTGAAATGTAGTATTTGCTTTGGACTTTAAAAGTGGTCCTCAGCATAGAACAGAGTAAATATTACAGCTTTGTTAAATAGCAGCCAAGGTTTAATTGTCTGTGAAATATAAGGCTTAGGACATGATTTGAGTTAACTACTGTTTTGCTGATACAAACTAGCGGCTGCTTGCACAGTGACCAAACATATCCCAGGTCTGATTTATACAGAAGGGCTATTAGGCAGGAATTAAAGTGGGCCAGGGGCAGCCACATGCCTGCAGGAACCCATCCAAAGAGCTGGGAGTTTTATTCTTCCTGCAGCAGATTTAAAGTGGCTTTGGACAAAAAGTCAAACAAGAATAAGCAGCTGTGGAAAATATAACAAATCATACTAATAGTTTGGGGAGGGGGGCAGAATCCTGTAAAGGTTGGACTGGGGTTGGGGAGGAGCAGAAAGAACTCCCCCCCCCCCCCGAAAGGACACAGAATAGATTTCTGTGTTCCGGTAACCCCCAAAAGAGAAAGAAAAGAAGGAAAGAAAGAAAGAAAGAAAGAAAGAAAGAAAGAAAGAAAGAAAGAAAGAAAGAAAGAAAGAAAGAAAGAAAGAAAGAAAGAAAGAAAGAAAGAAAGAAAGAAAGAAGAAAGAAAGAAAGAAAGGAAGGAAGGAAGGAAGGAAGGAAGGAAGGAAAGAGAAGGAAAGAAGGAAAGACAGAAAGAAAGACGAAAGAAAGAAAGAAAGAAAGAAAGAAAGAAAGAAAGAAAGAAAGAAAGAAAGAAAGAAAGAAAGAAAGAAAGAGAAGGAAAGAAAGAAAGAAAGAAAGAAAGAAAGAAAGAAAGAAAGAAAGAAAGAAAGAAAGAGCAAGACCAGATATGAATTGATTAGATTATTAGAGTGGCTAGAGACCTGAAAGAAAGTTTGGTGGATTGCTTTGGGGGTTTTTTTGGTTTGTTTTTGGTGTTGTTTTTTTTTTTATGCTGATCTATTTTTTGCACAGATTTCTAAGAGCGGAGGAGGACGAATGTCCCCACCACACAAACCCCCGCTCATTTTGCGGGGCGATCACCACCACCCCCAACCCCCATGCTTCCAACCGAACTCTAAGGGGGTGGGCACCAGAGCTGCCCTGGTGTTCTGGGGCAACCGAAGCTCTCCCCGCTGCTACTGGGCCCACGGCCGATTTGCCCCAGTGGCACCGGAGCCACAAACCAACCAGTAATTACAAAGCAAACAAGACTGAAGTATTGGATTGGTCTCAATCGTGACAAGATCTACGCTTTTTTGCCGCCAATGTGTTTGTGTAGCTATATTTAAAGGCACTTGATTGAGGAAATGTTGAAAATAGCGGTGAGGGTTTCCCTAATGAGACCTCTAGAGGAAAGCAGTGGCATTCGAGGGGGCGCAGCTAGAGCCAAGGAGGCGGAGGGGGAAATAGTTAACCCCTTCCTAACCGCTGGCCGGTTAAGAACCAAAAAAAAAAAAAAAAACTTGAAAGCAGATAAAGAAAAGAGATTTTTTTTTAACCCGCCTTCCTAGTAGGCTGAGGAAGGGGCCTCCTCGGGGGCAAATAGAAGAGTTTTATTAGGAGGAAAAGGGGACCCAAAATCTTTTAAATGACATAGGATTGGCAGGGAAGCCGCTGGTCTAAATCCCGGCGACAGTGTGTGGACCTATCTATCTGTAAGCTGAATTCTTCCTTCTCTGGCAGTATGGCTGCTCTTAGGGTCAGCTCGGGCTTTTTCTCTTCCACATAGAACTAACTGGTGAACAACAGGTCTTGGGATTGATGAGTTTTTGCACCATCGACATTTTTCAGAGCTGGCGGAGGCGGGCAGTGAGGGGTTCAGGTGAAAATGGATGAAAATGTACTGCACTCAGCTCCGGAGGCACTAAAGAGGCTGAGATGACTCATGCACTTCAGTCAAATGCTCTGTATCAGACCTACCATGCAAATAGTTGCAAAGCTAATCTGGAGACTGAAGCCCTCCATATCTATCATTGCCCTTTATCCTTCCTTGGTCCTGTAGAGCTCCAAAGACCATTGATCCTCGTCTTGTATGCATAGAGGGTTAGGGTAAAGCCGAGGGTTAGGACAGGAGAAATGACTCCATGTGAGGGTACTCAACACTCTGTCTGACTCCTCTGGAAAGTACCCTGAGGGTGTTTTGTCGGTGAAAATTGAAAGGGTTTTTTCTCCATAAGATTCATGTAGTCCTAAACCTCAGACGTTCTCTGCCCCTCAGTTGTTTCCTTCCCCATTCTCTTGCCTTGCCCTTTTTTCTTTTTCTCTCTACTTTCTCTGTTTCTGCTTCTCTCTGCCTCTATGGGTACAGACCTCTGTCTTTCTCTGCCTCTCTCCTACTCACCCCCCCCCCCCCCGAAGTATTTTACCATTAATTTTATTTTTTAACCACTAATTTTACTATTCCTTTACCTCCTTCAATGCCTGGGAGAAGAAATCATCTTGGAGAAGGATCTGTGCCAGTTTGTCCAAATCCCTCTTCTGAAGGAAGGGGTAGGAAAGAATTAAGGAGGGGAGAGAGTAAAGGTGGGGATTCTGGTTCATTCCAGTACATAAAATTGAAAAGGGGCTAGATCTGAAGATGGCTGGACTTAGTGGTCCCAAGCAAAAATGGAAGTAAAATCTAGTCATGTTCAACACCCAGCTTTTCAGTATGGTCCAACAAAGAAGGGATAGTTTGATGCATAGGCCCAAGTGGTTAATGTTTCTAAAGTGAGAACTCAAATATTCTAACAAGTCAGCCCGGGTAACTAAGAAAATTTTGGCCAACCTTTTGAAATGTAGGCTAAACTGCATTCCTGAACCAGCCAAACCCATAGGGCTACTGAATATATCTATAGACTAGAATTCTGAAGGTATTACACTCAGTGGTCTAATTCTTCTAGACATTTCCACCTTGTTTTAGAGGATTTATGAAGTTATTGTCTCTCAAGCTACCTATCTCCCCAGTCAAGCCTGAAGCAGATTTTCCCCAGAAGTGTGTATATGGAACATCAACTGTGTAAGAAGGGAGGGGGGAGGAAGAGCATAGAAGGAGACTCAGGCTTTAGCCTAATCCAAAAAAACTGAGTCACTATTCTAATTAGAGGAAAGGATGGTCAATTTATAATTGAAGTTTTTGAATGCAGAGTTGTTTTCAGCTAGACCATATACTGGCTGACTTGAAATACACTATTTCTAAAGTTAGGAATTGTATGGAAAAAAACGTGGGGACACTTAGGAAAGTGATGGGCCCCACACGGAATCGAGCTTAAGATCTCCAGGATAATGTAATCGGAGAAATTTCAAGCAGAACAAAAAATATAAATGAGACTGCATTTGTGTACTCCTCCAAAGAATTGTGTATTTTTATATAACTAATTCTTTCGTTTAGGGGTTGGAGGGTGAAGGCTTTGGAACGCAAGAACAGCTGGGTCACTTTTTTCTTTCCTCAGGGTCTTGGCCTGGGTTAACTTGTGGGGGCTCAAACACACATTAGAGAGAAACCATCTTTTTTTTTAATCTGGAAAATGGAACAAAGCAACGCCTCTCCAATCACATTTCAGATACATAATCTGAAACAACAAATTACCCTCCTCACGCATTTCCAGCCAGCATTCTGCCTTCTCTGTTTATATTATGACTTTTCTGTTTGCAATTATTTTTATTTTAATTTTCTGTCACTTTAACATAAACCAGAGCATTTTCTTTTAATGTTTTGTACACAACATGCTCTTTTTGATAAGATGTTCTTTCCTATTCTCTTTGAGTTTTCCTTTCCGTGTTTGGAGTTCTGTATCAGGAGTTTCTAATATTTCTCCCTTTTTTAAGGACTTGTCCCTGTCTTGCTTTATTTGTTTGTGTGAAATTTAGTTTGAAAGGAGATCAGAGAGAGCAGGAGGGGTTTGTAATAAGAGAATGACCAAATGACCCAAAGGCTGATTATATGTCATTAACTGGAGACTTGGTGTATCCAAATTACCAAAAAGACCTCACTCAGCCAGATCCATTACCTTTGGATACATGTAAAGATAGTGGGATATATACAGAGACAGAGTATATATACAAGGAGCCCGGTGCAATTGTCAATAAATCGGTCCCAAGATTTTCTATATTAGAAGGCTGCCTTTAAAAATTGAACTCTGTGGTTCCTTGGGAAAGATTTATTAGAATCTGATGCTGCAGATACAGGTAGAAGGTTCTGCCCTCCCCTACCCTCACCCCAACAGCATTAACATTTACATAACTAACATTTTTGTGTTGTGTCGTTGGAAGCAAAATTATAGGTAATTGTCTAAGCTCCAGAGAATATTTGGAAATCAAGCCAGGCTGCTTTTGATCTATGCATGCTGCTAAACCCAAACCTCGTAAAAAATGGAGGTTTTCCATTAATATTGACAATAAAAGTGTTTCTTTTTGTTAACTTGAAACCTAACAACCCTGTCTAAAGTCGATTTTCTGAACAGGAAGTCCCCTCTAACGTCCAAGGAAAAAAAATTCAAGGAGACTATCTGCACAAATCCCAACTACTTGGAGTGACAAAGAAGGCTAAACAACACGATTCCTTATGATTGCGGGCAATGCTTGGGAGTGAAACATGAAAATGTAAGCTCAAGTTCGGGAGTCAGAAGGTGCAGGCTCCGTTATGCTGTTCTTGCCATACTCGCCCTTTTAAAAAAGTGCAACTTTCTTCTAAATGTGTAAAGCCATGGAGCCTGCGACGTAATCTAACTGAAACCCGCTACTTTCGACAGATAAACAGTGTGTTTGCAAAATCACAACAACTTCCTCAATCAGACTTCGAGGGGTTTCCTCCTGACAGGAGGTAAATATTGCCCTTGCTGGTGTCGGGCTTCAAACCAGAATGGTAAGATGGTCAGTTTACTTCACTTAGCTTTTCATTCGCTGTGGCTAGTATCTATAGAAGCGTAGGAAAGATTTGGTTGCTTACCCCTTATCAAAGTCAGTGTAGACCCGTTCTCTCTGCGCACCACAAGCTTTATTTTCTCCAGCACAAATGAAAGAACCTTGAAAGAACCTGTATTCAAAGTTCTCCCTCAGCAAAAGCTTGTTTTTAGGATTATCTGGTAGTCTAATTTTTAGCATTTTATAGAAGATGGAACTCTTCAGAAGGAGAAAGAAAATTCTCTGATTGTTTTGGTTTTAAATAATGAATTCATTGCTTCTCACTTTGGCAGACTGGATTCTACAAATCCAAACACTGCAGGAAAGCACAGTGGGAATCATGACAGAACTCGGAGATAATCTGGAAAAAAGGAACTCAAAGTAACCGATGGCTCCTGTTATGAGTTTAACGTTTCAGGAACAGAAATGAATTGAAGGACCTGCATCTGTCCCCAGTATAATCACTTCCATTGACACCCACCCAAGGAAAGTTTCATCTCTATGGACAAGTCAGAACACTGGGGGAAAGAGGAGGGAGGGCCTTTCTACTACTCCCCTCAGTTCTATCCATTCCCCACCCCCAATGCACTCCCACTGCCCATTCAGAACCAGACCTGGACATTTGTGGGATCTGGGTATCTTACAAAAATCACTTCTCTCCATCAGTAGGAAACCTTGGCTTGAAAACTGCGCCCCCTATATGTAACAGTTAATCATAGATTTTTGAGTCTTTAGTATAGGAGACTTGACTTAACACAAAGTAAAAATCCAGGTGTCAGTTGGCAGTGAAATTTTCTGGTATTAAAATTATATGCATTTTAAAAGTCATAAAATGAAATTTTTATTTATGCTCCTCTGCCTGCTGAGCCTGAGGCACTTGTATAACTTTTCTACCTCTAGCCCTCAGTTCTGTTAACATACACCCTCTCCACTCTCCAAATATAGAGGGGAAAAAAATTATCTCATTTAAAATGGGATAAAGCAATGCCAGCTACATAAATGACCCCCAACATTTAAAAAGAGGCTTAATTCTTAGAGTAGTATTTAAAAAATAAGAAAATAGAACTATCTAGTTTGATTTCTATTTATGATTGTTTCTATTAAAAAAACACAGGGAAAAAATAATGAACAACCTTTCTTCAGAGTAAAATTTTCAGTTTCAAATCCTCAGAAGTGTTGGAACATTTAGTAGCTATTAAGTCAATTTTCAACAGAGAGAGGGAGGGAGGGAGAGAGAGAGAGAGAGAGAGAGAGAGAGAGAGAGAGAGAGAGAGAGAGAGAGAGAGAGAGAAATAGAGAAGGAGCTAGTTGATGAACAACCAGCCGAGTGGTTCCATGTCACTTGAACAATGTTTCTGGGTCAGGAAACCCAAACGTCCTATCTCTTAACAGAATATTTGTGTTCTTCACATTGCTCCATAATGTCATACTTGATCTCAGAAGTTTCTGAGAGTCCGCTTTATCCTAAGACATCATGGAAGCTTAAAGGCAAGGTCAAAGTCGTTTCTCATGTGACTGTTTGGAAAATGTGAAATTAGATTTGAAAAAGATGACAAAGGAAATTGAGATGTAATCCCATCAACACAAAACATGAATTTATGGTCCATCTGGCCTGAATCTTTTGATTCCTCTTTATGGTCCAGTTTATTTTGAATTATCCTGCACAAAACATAAGATAGAGATAGTGCTTTGCTTTCAATCACAAATACAGGGGGACGTTCTATTCCTCTCCTTCCCAAAAAATAAATTCCAGCTTTTCTTTAAAATATAGAGTTGAACCTGACCGATTTTTAAGAAATAGTCCCACACAAAGATCAAACTCTTACAAAGCAATTTTCAGCTTCTTCCAATACACTTTGAATCCCTTCCATGCGTGTAGGTGTGTTGAAAAGACTAATAATTGGGCTCAAATAATAGTTTGTTCCCGATTGTTTGTGGAGGAAGAGAGAAACAACAATCACAGGGTCTAACAAATGATTTGTAACGAAGACAATTGGTCTAGAATAATAAAAAAAACTTATTGAAAGTAAAGGTTGACTCTCGAGGATTCAGGTTCTAGTGCGGAGGCAGCAGGAATGAATGATGGGGCGATTTGCTGTCTCTATTAGCAATGAGGTTAGAGAGAAAGAAAAGATTCTCCAGAGTACCTTTAGACTGAACTTTCCCTAAAACTGTGACCCTAGGCATTAGAGCTTCTAGCTAAACTCCCCAGTTTAATACCAGTCAGACAAACCGAGCAGTTCTCACTCCTGTGCCTTTTCTTGTCTGATTCAGATACATCCAAGATAGCAGTCCTTCTCCAGATTTCTGGTGACCATGGTTTGAGTGGGAGAAGGTGGATACTGGGACAATAGTCTGCTATGAAGAAATGCTTCACTGCAACAACAAAAAAGAAAGAGGGAAGAGATTTTTTTTTTAATTGCTGGTCAGAAGCGCTGCTTTCTTTCTCTATCCCCCCCACCCACCCATCTCGCCACCACCCTCTCTATACCCTCACCATTAAGTACTGGCATACCCACTTGGGGAACTGAGTAGTACCTAGACCATCTGAACTGGAAACAGATAATAGAATTAGTTATTCTATCTTACCACGGGGGTCAACACCTAATAAAAAAATTAGGGTGGACAAGTAGATTTTTATATAAAGGAAAAGGGTAAAAAAAACAAAGTGTTTTTTTATAACTTCTTTCAGTCTAGATCTTTATGGAGATTGCAGCAAAGAGTTTACACAGAACCTAAATTTTATTCAATTAATTTAGTTGAGAATACAAAAATCTTTTCTTTTTTCCCTATCTCATTCACCCCTCAACCTGGTAGACCTGCTCCTGGGTTAAAGCTGAAGATTCTAGGTCTAGGTTTCGAGTCTTTTGAGGTGCCGGAATCCTGGGACCCTTTGGTACCACTTGTAATTAAACTCTAATGATGCTGTCCTGGAGTATTGATGTGCAGATTAACATCTCCGACATCTTTTATTACTCTTTCTCTGCCTCATGTTTTCCGTTTCTTTCATCACTTGAGATCCTATCTGCACAGTGGTAGTGGTTTACCGCAGCTTTTTTTTTTTCTCAGCTAAAACAAAGTCTGAAAAACTATATAATGGAAAGCTCCCGAGGCTTTGCTTTTAAGAATAAATGGAGGCCCTGTGGCCAAAGCGGCTTCCCTAACCCATTTCGACCTCTGTTAAAGGGTTTCCGACCCTCCAACTCTGCATACAACTGGTCATAAGGTTTTCTCAATTCTCATCTGCTCCTGGCCCAGTTCAAACAACATCTTGCTTCATCTACCTGCTTGCCTGCCCTGGCCGTGTTTTTATAAACACAGACATTTTAAGAAATATATCAGATGTCAGTCTGTGGAAGGCCTAGTATTTATGCATTCGGTGTTTGCCTCTCCCATGAACCAATACACAATACGGGCTGACTACACTACCAGCTTTGTTCCCTTGATGAGGCAACTGGAAACCAGAGAGACCTCTTTTGGTGCTGGCCTTTTAAAGAGTATTTACATCTTAAAGACGGAACTGCAGACCTGCCTAGGTTGTAGCTGAGTTTGGTTTTGGATTTGGGGATTACTTTCTTTCTCTTTTTTTTCTATATGAGAGAGGTAGTGGGGAAAATGTGAAAGACCATGGATTCCCACGAAGAACCTGGCTTCACGTATATATCGTCTCTCTCTCTCTCTCTCTCTCTCTCTCTCTCTCTCTCTCTCTCTCTCTCTCTCTCTCTCTCTCCTTTTATTAGGCCCCGTAATGTGGACTTCTAGGAAAGTTTGGCCCTTAGGGTAAGTGGGAGTTTATGCAAATATGCACTCAACTTCTAAGTCTTTCCAGTGAGCATGAGTTTATTCTCAAACCAGGAAGGTGAAACCCTAGACATCTTCCCTGGCATTGTCTGCTGCCCTGGGAAAGGTGACGGGGGGGGGGGGGGGGGTGGCCCCTTCCTTTGGATGCTTAAGTAGAAGTCAAATCAGCTGGAAACCCAACGCCGCGCCGGAGTACTTAGGGTGAACCTAAACCCCCAGAAGAAGCACAGCCTGGTCACGGTGCCCTCGCTTTCAGCTCGGCCAGCTCCGCCGTGAGGATCCCTCGTTTTGGTAGGAAAATAGGGCGCACCAACGACAAGAGTGGAGCTTAAAACTTCATTTTCTCTGAGAGCCCTACAGCTCTACAGTAATGATGTTATGAGGTCACTGTGAATTGAATAAATTAATAAAATTCCTTATTCCATAGAGTCATTATTTACAGATAAAAGCATTTGTCTGCCCCAGCTCCAGTTCTTCTGTTATTTACCCACCAGGAGAGCCCAAGTCTGCCCTTCATGGATCTCCCCAGCGACATCGCCTTTCTCTCTGAGCCTTGGCAGAACTTGGGCTCAGGGTTTCTTTGTCTGCTCCGGCCTCTCTCCCCCTGGCTCTCTCCCATTTATGGCTCTCACTCTCCTGTTGACACCCTTGTCCGCACAGAACTATATTGAGCTGGATTCTAATATACACTCAATCCAAGTCCTCTCCTGTCTCGGAGCCCAGCCAACCTAGGACTGATATTAGCTGCTTTCGCTGCTGTTGCCCCGAGCCTTTTAAAAAGATGATCACGTAGGTGCCCTCCAGCAAGATACCCGTGAATGCCAGGGAATTCGAACTGGAGAGCTCGTTTCCCGTTATGATGATTTGGAGATCACCCAGTCTAAATCTCCAAACATCTACTAGCTCTCCTCCGGCCTGGCTGTTAAACTGGGGTTTAATGATTCCCCTTCGATAACTAAACCTGGTTTCCACAGATGCCTGCTTTTATGGGTGAGACAGGAATGCAGAGATATATTTATATGTTTGTTCGTAAAAACTGGAAAATAAGCTCTGAACACGCTGTAAAAAATATTCAGTTACTCACCAAACAGGCTAGTTAAACTGGCAGAAAACCGATAGCGGCCACACCACTGATTCGGGGGGAAACGAGGTGCCGACTTTTAAAACATTCCGCAAGCTGGAGGAAACCCTTTTGGGGGGTCTTGGTGTCCCCTGCAAAAAACAGTGACAATCGTTACATTAACCATAACCCTAATCAAAAACGAGGATGTCACAACCTTTGGACTCCGCCGTCAGTCTTTGACAGAGATACTCACAAAATTACCCTTCCCTTTCAAGACTTTACCTTAATTAATGGGAGATTGGTTAGGAAAGGAACTACTCTGGCAGACGCTGGAGCCTCCTCCCCAAGTAAAACCCTCCCTTAAAGGCAACTCTGGGCTTCGGGACGAGACTTTCTTGGAGGCATCGGTTGAATACACACATGCACACATACATGTTATATAAATAATAGACAGGAAGACATCAGGAAAAATCTAGACTAAGCTTGGTCCTGGGGACGGCACAGAACCTCTATTATTTTGTTACTTCAGGCAAGAAAAATGAATGGTGAAAGTCTCCTTTTATTTTTTTTTCATCCATTTTTAAGAGCCTGGAAAAATCAGTATCTGTGCTGTGTTCTTAACCAGAAAATAATAATAATGACAATAAGGGAAGTGATACTATACCTGGTTTGAGAAGATCCGGTTATTTTACAGGATTTTAAAGATTTTATTTAAATAGTAAGCATCTGCTAAACTCTTGCACTAACCACTGACTGATAAAAAAAAAAAGTTTAAAAAAAATTTCCCTTCGTTTTAATTATCTTATGGATATGAAAGGGTAGCCAATCCTAAAAGAGGACTTCAGCAATTAGCAACGTGAACATCAAAAAGTTTTATTGCGGAGAGCCCAAAGCACCGCCCCTGCCTCTCCGCGATTGGCGTGGACAGCCTCTGACGACATATATTAACCCGAGCTGCCCTAAAGATGTAGCTGTACATGGAGTTCTTGCTGGGAAAATCAGCTTGTTCCCGGCACGGCCACCAGCCTAGGGAAGTCGCCACCGAAACTCTCCGCGCCTCCACTGCCTCCTTCCACTGCCTCCACTGCCTCCACTGCCTCGGCCTCTGCATTTAGAGAGCTAACCCCACCAACCAGGCAAGCCAGGCCCAGCCAGCCAGAACCCAGCGCCTGGTCTCCCGAAGGAGCTGTTGCGCCCCCGGCGCCTTCCAAGACCCAAAGGACAAGGCAAGAAAGGGGCCGGAGAAAATGGATGCGCTGAGATCACTGTGAAAGGCCACGGATCCAAGCAGCGAGAAGAGGAACTGGGAAGGCGGAACGTGTTTCTCGCAGGCAAAAGTCACGTTCAAGGACAGACCGAAACAAACAAATCCCCCACCCCAAAGCATTAAAGAAAACAAAATACGACCCAAGAATCAAACTCAGGGGATCTGGTAGG
Source organism: Macrotis lagotis (assembly GCF_037893015.1). Taxonomy (NCBI): domain Eukaryota; kingdom Metazoa; phylum Chordata; class Mammalia; order Peramelemorphia; family Peramelidae; genus Macrotis; species Macrotis lagotis. The sequence goes on from NC_133660.1 coordinate 85,669,052, forward strand.
GGGAGGGGAGAGGGGAGAGAAGAGGGGGAGGGAAGAATCGGATGGAGGTGATTTCACTGTGACTCTCTTTTCGTGGCCTCTGAGACTGCACCAGTCCAGCCGGGCTCTTCTCCCCAGAGTCGTGTGCCTCCCCTCCCTCAGGGCTGCGGTGCGGGCCCTACCAGATCCAGCTCCAGTGATCTCGCAAGCAGTAGAGGGGAGAGAGAGAGAGAGAGAGAGAGAGAGAGAGAGAGAGAGAGAGAGAGAGAGAGGAGCTGCCTTCCCTGCCTGCCCCATCTGAACCAAGGGCAACCTGGTGAATTCGTTCGACTGCTGCTGCTGCTGCCGCCGCCGCTGCTGCTGCTGCTGCTGCTTGGCCGCCGCCTCGGTCACTGTTTGAGATCTGGAAACCCAAGGCCCCAGAGCCACTTTGAGGGGAGAATAGAGACTTTTGCATGAACCCTAAAGGCACCCTTTTCATTCTGCAGCAGCAACAACAACCTCCCTTAACCAGGAAGGAGCAGCAGCAGCCGGAGGAGGAGGAGGCAGAGAAGACGAGGAAGGAGAGAGCCTGGCTGCGCATCCGTGACCACGCCGGGAATTTGGCCAGCTCTATGGCTAACCTCAGGCTGGACCGGTGCTGCTGAAGCCCCTCGGCGGGCCTGCCGGGGCTGGGGGGAGGGGAAGGGGTCCTGCTGCCGCCACTACTGCGGCGAGGTAGGGGAGGCTGGGGGGTGGGGGGTGGGACGGGGTGGAGGAGGAAGAGGAGAGAGGAGGCAGCAGCTCCTGGCCCCAACCCTCGGGTGCAACCGGCAGGCTCTAGGGCCTCGTGGTTGAGGACCCCGTGGGACGCTTGGTTGGGGCCCAGAGTGCGAAATGAGTCTGGTGGGAGGCTTCCCCCACCACCCGGTGGTGCACCATGAGGGTTACCCCTTCGCTGCGGCCGCCGCTGCCGCGGCCGCCGCCGCCGCCAGCCGCTGTGGCCACGAGGAGAACCCCTACTTCCACGGCTGGCTCATCAGCCACCCGGAGATGTCCCCCCCTGACTACAGCATGGCACTGTCCTATAGCCCAGAGTACGCTAACGGCGCAGCGGGGCTCGACCACTCCCATTACGGGGGAGTGCCACCCGGGAGCGGGCCTCCGGGCCTGGGGGGACCCCGTCCGGTGAAGCGCCGAGGTACCGCCAACCGCAAAGAGAGGCGCAGGACTCAGAGCATCAACAGCGCCTTCGCAGAGCTGCGGGAGTGCATCCCCAATGTGCCCGCGGACACCAAGCTGTCCAAAATCAAGACCCTCCGCTTGGCTACCAGCTACATCGCCTACCTCATGGACCTGCTGGCAAAGGATGACCAGAACGGGGAGGCGGAGGCCTTCAAGGCAGAAATCAAGAAGACAGATGTGAAGGAGGAAAAGAGGAAGAAGGAGCTGGTCAGTAACTGGGGGGGGGAGGGGAGGAGAAATGGGGGAGGGGTGGCTATGTGGCTGCGGGTAGAAGGCCTTATCAGGATTGAGAATAACAACGATATTCCCGAGTCCTCTATTTATTTTTACACTTTTCTTTGTGGAGGGAGGAGGAAGTCCTCCACCTCTCTAAGCCTCTGCAGTAGAGCAGGCTTCGTGTCTGCTAACTCACTCGACAGGCCAGAATGCTAGCAGCGTGTTAGGCTGCAGAACTAGTCTTCATTAAACACCAATACGCAAAAATAGAGCTTTAGCATCTTTGGCAAAGTATTTTATTAGTTAAGGAGAGATTCCTGATTTGAGAGGAATTTGGAAGGAAGGCTATGAGGTTTTGAACTCTGAAGTTAAATTTTTGGTGTAGATTTTACCTTCAAGTATTATTTATTGAAGAGTGCAATGTTTAAAAAGTGTAAGGTCTTTCAGTTTCAGGATTAAATGTTGGTCGTAAAGTCGAGTTAACCATCTCACGAGAACATATTATAAAGCAAAGATAGCTCCTTAGCTAACCCCCTCCTCCTACCCGCCAAAAAAAAAAGCCTACCCTCTTTCACGAATTGCCACATTGCATCCCTAATTTTTGACTCGGATTCGGCCAGTCCTTGTTTCCCCTAAATTAAATCCCCAGATAGGTTTAATTTGCCATGCCAACCATGTGAGTTTTTTCCCAGTGAAAATAACTCCATTCCCATGATTTGGGGGTTCTAAGAACTTTGTTAGCATATTAACAAAAAAAAATAGAAAGAGAAGGAAAAAAATGTCCAACACCATGTTGGAGAGGCTGAAGAAAAGGAGGTCCTAAAGAATGTTTAAAGTCATGGCCCCACATCCCATGTTTGATCATCAGGAAAATGCTGGATTCAGGGTTCCCATATGGGTATGCGAGATTTTATTTGTTAGATTATAGATTTCAATTTGAGGCACAATAATATGTATTATAGTTCTCATTGTGGCGCTTGCTCTAAATAGTAAGAATTTTCAAACCGTTTCCAAAATTCTCTCTTCTGCACAAGAAGGGGTGATATTTAGTATGACTTGATTGTTCAAAAGAGAATCTTCGGAATAATCTCGGTGACCCACTTTTCCCCTGGGAAACAGGGTACCTCAATCTTTGTTTTAAAAGTAAGACCCCCCAAAAATTAAAAAAATAAAAAATAAAAGTAAGACCCAAAAATGTAAGTGAATATTGCCCATTCAAGGTTTCATACACACTCACTGGATGTTTGATTAGAACAAACTGGCATAAATAGTCATTGGATGCCAAAAAGACCCTTGGAGTCCCAGTGTCCTAGGGCTCTTGGACCAAGCCAGAAAATCCAAGCCTGCAAAGGAAAGTTTGCGGCCAAGAATTAGGCGGTGTGTGGCTTTGAACTGGGGAAGCCTTTGCCCAAATCTTCCCCCCACCTCTTGCACCGCAAGTTTTCGGTTGCCATTAAAAACATCCAAAAACAGACACCCCCCCCCCCCACTTTACCCCCAAAGGCACTCCACCCCCACCCGAGGTACACATCTGGCATAAGGAGAAAGGCCCCCAGCTTTGCTATAAAAGACTTTAAAACAGGCGGTGGTTTTATAAACTTTCCGATGCAAGAGGGTTAGCGAGGCAGACAGGAGGAGGCCTCGCTCTGCCTGGGCCAGAGCCGCAGAGATCTTTGTAGTTGATTTTGTCTCCTCTAGCCCAGTCTGAGTGTTTTGGTTTCTCCCTCCCCCATCCCGGCCCCTTCAAGCACTTTCCCAGTTGAGGTGGGATGGAATAGGGTTGTCGAAGGAAATTATATCTCATCTCTGAAATTCTTCTTTGCTCTTCTTTCTCCTTGCTTCTTCTCTGCTCAGAATGAAATCTTGAAAAGCACAGTGAGCAGCAACGATAAGAAAACCAAAGGCAGGACGGGCTGGCCACAGCATGTCTGGGCTCTGGAGCTCAAGCAATGAAGAAAGAGAGGGAAAAAAAGAGAGAGAGAGAGAGAGAAAAGAGAGAGGAGTCCCGCCGCTGGACTTGAATGAAGGACTCAAGGAAAACCTCTCTAGGAGGCTCTGCAGACATCTGCTCCGAGGACTTTCTGTATTTGGAATCAGCCAGTTTATTTATGTGCAATTTCCCTCCCCTCTCTCCTATCCCCCCCCCTTTTGAAGCACCCTATCCTCAACCCCTCCTTTAAAAAGTGGATATTTGAAGAAAAGCATTCCATATTTTAATATGAAGAGGAAACTCCAGCTTGGTAAGGGGTTCTATGTCTCATAGGTTTGATTTGTGTTGGGGTTTTTGTTGTTGTTTTGTTGTTGTTTTGTTATTTTTTAAAGAGTGTGTGTCCGTGTGTGAATGTCCCTTTTCTGCCTGTATAGGACACGCAGCATTGCAACCCAAGCAACCCAGCTAAAAAACTCCGGACATCAGTGTGTATGTGAAGTGTATCTTTAATACATGGCCTTTTAGATATAAATATTTCTGGGGATGATAAAGTTATATTTCAAAGCAGAAGTGGGGCCACTAATGTTATTCCATTGGTTCGGTATGTAGTGTTGCCATTTTATTAATGGGCTTTCCTTTTTTGAAGATGTTCCCAACAGCTCTTTGTGTTGTGCACTTCCGTCCTCTAAAAAGAATTAGTGGAGTTTAATTAATATTGAAGGTGTAAGGTGTAAACGTTGTAAGTATTCAATAAACCACTGTGTGTTTTTTTACAAAAAAAAAATCTTTTTATGTTTTATACCTCAAAGTGATTTGAAAACAAAATTGTTGTTCTTGTTTTCATACTATTTAAAAGATTCAGAAGTAAACTAAGTTATTAAGATTGCCTCTAACTTTATTTTAAAGAAGTCACTAATTAAAACCAAACCACATATATAATAGCACCCACCCCCCACCCCAGGACCCTCTGAGAACTTGTGAGAGCAGTTTTAAGCTCTAAAGGCCATAAGGTTTTCCAGGTCAGTTCTGAGTGATCTTTTGGATGCAAGGCTTTAAATGTCAGGCAAGACAGTGATCAGGGACCCTTAGTTAGCTCAGAAGGTGGGAGTATCTACAGGTCTTCCAGGAAAATGGAAAAACCATTTTCTAGAGCTTTGCAATCAGAGGATGTGTATGTGCCTTTTCTGGACATGACCTGCGTCCACTTAATCCAGTGACAAAATTTGCTGGGGGTGTTTAGTTTTCCTCGGGAGAAGGTACAAACTAAAAGTGGGAGGGAGGAAGGAAGGGGATAAGGAGGCAGAGGCAGACGAATGGAGGGGAGTGAGATTTTGCCAGGAACCTCAGAGCCTTTCTAATCTGTTTGGGCTATTGGATCCCAAGTGGAGGGGAGGTTTAGAGACACGTCCGTGATTAGGTAACAGGTAATTTTATGTCGTTAAAAATCGCGAACAAGACCAGGGATTTAAGTTGGAGTTTAGATTTACAGTGAGCTACAGGGAAATGGATATGAACTTTGTGATTCTCAGAATTCTCCTGGGCTTCGGGAGGTCAAATGAAGGCAACATTCTTCTCTCCCCACTCCCCACTGTTCTACAACCTCCAGTCTCCAAGAACTTCTCTCGTTTTCAGTGATTTTGTGTGCCTTACCCCCACCCCATTCCCACTCCCCCGCCCAACACACACACACAATCTTTGGTCAGATGGGCTGGAAGGAAATACATTTTGCTTCAAATCTGAGACTAAAGCCTTGTCTTGAGCTAGGAGTGTGAATAAATAATGGGAGAAACTTAAGGGTCATAAAGGACTTTCCAGTAAGCCTGAAGGTGGTGGTGATGGAGTGGGGGGTAGTAGTGTTGGGGAGAAAGAGGGAGCCGAGGGAGAAAGGTGAAATGAATTTTAAAGCGGTTGGTTCAGGAAACGCTCATGTATATAAATCCGATATTTGGATTGCTAGAGAGTTTCCATCTCGCCTGAAAACCTTGGAGTTGATATATATTGGCCTCGAACCTTCGGTATGGTCATCTGGCTCGAGAACGATCTATCAAAACCAGGACACTGACTGACTCTACCCTGTTTTGCCTGTCCTCTGACCAGTGGATCGAGGTGGGCCTGAGCCAGAGAAAAGGGCAGATTTGCAGGGGCATCTTAAAAAAAAAAAAGATAAGAAAAGGTCTCTTCGTTGCTTCCTTGGTTCCTCTGACAACGCTGAGGTTGAAGGGTTAGAACAACTAGGCCAAAGCGATCTGAACTTTCTCCTCTCGGGTCAGCTCACACTGGCTGGTCCTGGCGAGGAGCTTTGTTTACAGACACTTGCCTTTGTTTATAACACAGGAGAAGAGAGTCCTCATATTTTCTTTCTCTCTCTCTCCTGACCTGGACATCAACAAGCTCTATCTTTCCACTAAAGGTGCCCTTAACTTCCATTCTTTCCCAGCCTCCATCCATGTCAGCTGTGAGCCTGGGATTTATACGTGATTATGGTGGTGATGATGTTCAAATATGGCTAAAGGAGAGACAGACTCGAGCAGATAGAGTGCTATGTACATAATGATATTTGTAAATATGTGAGAGATGACTAGTTCTCTGTGAAGTGTGCAAAAGTGCATGCGCTGTGACTGTGTCATGTGTGTCATGTTAGTGTGTGAGAAACAGACAGATAAAGCAGAACATGATCAAGCTAAATTTATCTAAGACTTTGTGAGTATATGTATCCGTGTAGGCTTGATCAGTTCAGGGTTTAAAAGAGAAGTATGCTGGATTTAGAGTTATATTTCTAATAAAGACCAACTAAACTGACGAGTTTTTGCCTTGCACTGGCAGCCCTGTAGTAAAGATGCCCCCCAAATCTCACTTTGAAAACTATTAAGCTGAATCAAGAAATCCCAAATTCCTGTCACCTCCACTGTGCCCAGCCTCAGCCCCACCCCACTTCCTTAGGGATGAGATCTGGTGCCATGTTCTAGGGAACTGGGCTGACTTGTATCCTAAGGAGCCCATTTGGTCACTCATTCGGTCCCAGGGAAATGCGACCAAGTCCAGGTGCTTCCCCATTCCCCTGCTAAACCACAATTCTTGTCTGTTCCTTCCTTCTCTGTTAATGTTCTCTTTTCTTTTTTGCATTTCTCCAAGTGACTGCCTAGTGGGACAAACTAGAAGGAATCTATTTTAATTGCTCGGATAATGTGGATGCTGCCATTTTCTTAAAAGCAATCACTCCTGGAGCGAAATCACAAGAGCTCTAGACAGCCCGGAGCCGACAAAAATGTAGGTTTTGACGTTAAAAGCTAAATGGGGAAGCAGGGCGGCAGAAGGTAAATTGATGGTAGATCGGGATGTCAGTACCCTGGCCCCAGACCGCCGAGTGGAGCTGTGTGCTTGATAACCCTGGGAATATGAAATGGGCAGCAGGATTGTTTTTGTTGGTGGTAGTGGTGGTATGTGTTTGTGTGCGTTTGTGTTTTTGGTTCAGTAACACTATCATCTTCTTGGGGAAAAAGTTGGAAAAATATTCCCTGAGAGCATTACTGAGGACTCTCTCTCTTTCTCTCTCTCAGTCTTTCTCTTAATCTGTCTCTCTCTCAATCTCTGTTTGTTTCTCAATTTCTATCTCTCAATCTGTTTCTGTCTCTCAATCTCTGTGTCTGTTTCTCTCATGTTTCTCTCTCAATCTCTGTGTGTTTCTCAATTCTGTCCCTGTCTGTCTGTCTGTCTGTCTCTCTCTCTTTCTGTCTATCTCTTAATCTCCCTCTCTCTCTCTCTCCTTCCTCCCTCCAAGAATTTTAGACCTCTCTCTCTCTGCTATAGTCATTTGTAGGATTTTTTCTCAAAAGATAGAAGAAAGGGGTTTACAGAATTAGAAAGGAGTGAGAAAAGAGAGCAAAGGAGAAAAGAGCAAAGGAGAGAAATAAGATGGGGAAAGAGAAGAAACGAAACGGAGAGAAAAGAGGAGAGAGTGAGAGAAAAAAGAGAAAGGAATGAGAGTCGAGTCTGGTTGAGACAAGATCAGTTATTTTAGACGTGCCAAATGCTCACTTCAGCCTTCTAGGGCTGCAGCTTATCTTGAAGTTTGGAAATAAGAGGATATCACTTATTATGATGAAAATCAGTGGAGCCAGAGGAACTGCATTTTTGCTCAAAACCGAACTACAAGTCTCTCTTCCTTCTTTCCATCTAGATTGATAGGTAATAAGTTTAGGGTGTGTACCTAGCCCCAATTGTTTGCCATTCACATCCTCTACTGCGAGCAGAGAATGACCTCCTTTCCAAACTCAAGAGCATATTCAACTATCCGCACACCTTTAAGACAGCCAAAGGGCTCCCAAGAAGAAATTGTTGGATTGTCGGGATCCTGGTTCCTTGCTCTGACACGCATTTAGGCTTCTGGGCAGGATGGGAAATACGATAGGGAGAATCTAGGAAGGGCACACGAAGCGATTCTCACACCACCCATGTGAAAATGTTTCACCCAGGCAAGCAAAAGTTTTCCCTTTGCAATCTAAGCTTCCCTCTTAGGCCAGAACGAACAATGCCTTTGCCGAACCCTAAGAAAACACCGTAAGTCGTGCTGAGGAGGGGAAAGAAGACCGCCCTGCGCAGCTGAGTGCTGATTTTCTCCTCCTCAGTTAGCCTGCGGCTGGGGGTCCTGCCCCAAGACCTAGTTTTTAAAAGGGATCAGTTCTGGAGTGCGCTCTTTCCACCCCCACCTCCGCCCCGCCCCACCTTAGTCATGTCCACACCAGGAGCGGTATTGGAATGGAAAATGCAAACAAAACAGATCCGAAACAGGCAACCGCGAAAGACTGAGCCTTTCAGATCCGAGACTTGGCAGAATCCGGATTGCCGGAGCTAAAGGCTGTAACCGATGGAGGCTGGATCCTGCTCTCAGCCAAACCCTGGTCTGTCACCGTTGAATGTTTTATGATATCCGAGGAACCAGTTGCTTTGGCCCACAGCCTCTGTCCTGGAAACGGGGATGGAATCAGCCTGGCTTCTAGATCTGATGCCCGGGTGTAGACAGGGGAATGGGGGAGGGTGGGGGTAGTTAATGGTGGCTCATATGTTATCAGTGTCAAAGATGGCGTCACCGATAGAAAGGAGGGAGGGGGGCTTGGGGCTGAGACATCCTGCAGGCAGGCAGGCCGGGCGGGTCGGAGTCCTCTAGCTCTGTACCCTCAACGCGACCCCGACCCAGGGGCTGTGAAAGAAACTGACTGAGCTGCCGCTTCAGGGGGAAAAAGCACAGGGGCGCCCCCCCCCCCCCCAGGGACGTGGAGGTAGCCTAGATCTGCTTTATCATTAGAATGCCTTCGTGACACTTGGAAAAGTTATGTCGCCGGAGACTGGAAGAGACGGGGGGGGGGGGGGGGGGGTTCTGAGAGAAAAGGGAAAAGGTAGAAATTAGAAAGCGGAGAAACAGAGGGAGACGCAGAGAGATCCCGAGACAGACAGAGACAGAGACAGAGTTTTAAATTGTGTTCTCCCCGCCCACCCAAAATAAAAGGTAGAACTAAGAAGAACAAATGCCACATTGCTACAAAGCTAACCCTCTTTGCCATCCGGCCACCTTATCATTCCTGCCTAATATGAAATATGTGCCCTTTCAAGAATAGCTCCAATCTTTTTTCCATTTCTAATCGGTCAATTATGGCTCAGCTGTTTGAGTTTGCGTAGTCTAGCGGAGATTAAAGTGCGCTTGTCGGAATTACATAGGTACCTCAGTTAGATAATTTCTCCCCACCCCCCCCCACTCCCTGTGCAATCGCAAACAGTTTCCCTTGGAGAAACCTGGAAGGCTTTTTCTCCTGAAGTCTCACGTTTTCCTAACGTCTCCCCCTCCCGCCACACAAGCTCTTGCCCTTTAAATTCTCTCAGCATTTAGACCGCTTTGCTAATCAGATGATAGAGCCCTGATTACAAATTTATTCTTGGTCACTATATAAGTCTTTCTATCTGCTATTAGACACATCTGGGAATGATTAAAGCCTGGAGCCCGCTCCGGCCCTCCCCCAGCCCTCTTTTCCCTCTATCTCCTAGCGAGGGCCTAGAGACATGTTGACGTCAGATCAGACGGCTCGGAGCCATCCTGCTCTCTAGTTGGGTGTAATCATCACGTTGCTTTCCAATTTCATCTCAAGTCCAGCTGGGCCGCTGGAATTCAGGTGTGACGGGACAAGGAATCAAACAATACCCATTTCTATGAACGTTGACCCGATGATTTTTTTTTAATTAAAGATAGAGAAGAGGAAGCGGAGCTGGTGAAGATGGGTGTGGGATTAAATAGTTCACTTTAAATATTGGGGGGTGGTTTCCTTTCCACTCTGACAGCCCTGAGGATAGCGCACAATACTTCCCATCTCGAAAATAAACACTCTTCCTCCCGCTCTCAGCGGACTTCTCCCGGTCCTTGTCTTTCCTCCAGCCCCACTGTTTTCCAAAACAAACAGCAACAGGGGGACGCTGCTCTCCGCCTCTCCGGTGAAGGGAGCCAGCTAGCGCCTAGAAAGGAAGACGAGGTCCAGGCGGCGGGCTTGGCTGCCTCCCGCCCCCACAGAGCCGCGCCCCAGGCGGCTCCCCCAGCCCTCCAGCCAAAGTGGTAGTCGACTGATTTTCTAATGAACTCCCTGGCCCAAGGAGAAGCCGATTGCAGAACAAGATGTCTCTCAAAGGAATCCTCGGCCGAGCTCGGGTGTTCACTTTGCACCTGTTATTAAATTCTAATGAATCGGAGATTCCTGAACCGGCTTCCCGGACTTTAGAATGATTTTCTACGAAATCGACTTTTTTTTCCCCAAGGCGGCGTGTTGCAAGTAGGGGATGGGGGTGGGGAGGAGGGAGTTGGACCCAACCCAGTAAAGGCCTGGAGTGCACTGCTGAGTCAATGGGCTGACTAGTTCTGACAATACGCCCCGCCCCCAACCCGCAGCTCGCCAGACTAAAGGTCGGGGGTGGCGGTGGTTGGGGTTTGCTTGGATTTTACGTTTGATGGCTGGTCGAGTGGCCTGAGCTATTCAAAGCGGTCGGTTTTGTACATCCTTATTAACGAAGAATCACTGGATTTTGTACTTTGTCTCTCCAGGTTCATGATAAAAGTGGTGTGTCCTTCCTTCGTAAGGATGGGGTGAGGAAGGGATGAGGGAGCTACTATTTATATTTAATCTGTCAACCATAGGCTTTTCACTGCACCACATTATCTATTGCCTTGTCCCCCATTTGCCTCATTTCTGTCTCCGAACGCTTAGTCTTGCCCAGTAAATTTCTTAGTACCGTAGATTTAGAGCTGGGAAGTACTGGGGAGTAGAGTCAGACGGGCTGTGTGCAAAGACGACTGTGTTCAGAGTCCGAGGACTCGAGTTCAGATGCCAGTTCTGGTAACCCTGGACAGATCACTTGCATTATCCTGTTCTCAGTTTCCTTATCTATGTGTTGGGGGAGGAGGGGTACTAAATGAGTACTAGCTTTTTCTAGGCTCTCTAATCTACGATTCTGTAGGTTGTCAATAAAATGTGTATGTTTTGTATGTTTGGGGTTTTTTTTGGTGGGGAGGGGGAAATTCATGTTTAATGTTCAAAATCTCACTAAAGGATTCATGTAAGAGATGGAAATGGGTAGATTGGTTATAGTCTAACTCTAAATAAGTAAATAAAGATCTCCAGCTTGCCCTCTCCTAGTTCTTCCTTTGTTCCAGCTCAAGACACCACAACTCCACGGCATCACCCTGTAATCTAGAAAGGAAAAAGAACATTTCCTTGCTAAGCCAGGGAAAATGGCACTTTGTGAGTTCAGTTCTCTATCCCAGCCAAGAGGAAAGGAAACATCTAGCTTTGTGGCTTTGAGGGGGGGAGGGGAAGGGGAGAGGGGGAGAGGGGAAGGTTGAGAGGAATAGAGGCTGCAAGGGGGAGAAAGAAACAAGATTGAAATGTTTAACCAACACTACCCGCAAGCAATCTGGAGGATTCAAGGCCCTCACTTGCCTTCTAGGCCCTGAGGTATCAACCCCAAGGACTCCATCTCGAAAATGCTCAGTCCTAAATGGCTCGCAACCCGCCAATCTGTTCTTTGTGTTGTCTACGAAGGAGAATAAATTAATTATACACACTTTTCCAGATCAAAAACCCACTTCTCTCCTTAAATGTGTTTAGATGCTGAAAGTAAAGGTTTAGTTCCTTGGCTCGAATTATCCAGATAATCTCATCCATTTCTAAAAAATGCATACCAAGTGTCCAGTCCGAGTGGATATTTAATAAGGAAAAAAATGAACTGTTTACCTCCCAGGTAAAACTTCTCTGTTAGGAAACTCTGAAGCATACAATTGACGTTAAAACCACTCATCCCAGAAGGCTTTTTTTAAAAATGTAAAACTAACCACGTGCGACCGGATGTCTCTGTATGACAGGACCCGAGGGTTTAAAAATATCAGTCTTTGTTGCAGCGCCAAATCATCTTTCAATCCAGTTGTGGTGAATAAGAAATTAGGGGCCGGAGAGAATTACAGATTCTCTCTGATGAGACACTGCTGAGCCAGATGAAACAACTTAAGAGTAAACCTGTCACTAGCTGGGAGGGGACAGGAATACTCTAAAGACTCCATCAATGACTCCAGAATAGCAAAGAGGGCCAGAAGAGGTTTTAGGCTAAGTTATAAATGGCAGCAACTTCGTCTTTCCTAGAAAGAATGAAATCATTGTCCACTTAAACCACCTCAACACCCAGTAAATTGTGGAAGGAGAGCAATCAACTTTATAAATGCTAATCATAGAAATGATCATCAAAATCTAGTTGATAAAGCATTGATGGTCTTTTATCAGGCATCTTTTATCCTTCAGAGTATGAAGAAGAAAAATGACCCCTCCTCTGCAAATCTCCCCCTTGTCAAAAGAATGAAAGGAGACAGAGAGAGAGACAGAGACAGAGACAGAGACAGAGAGAAAGAGAAGGCAACTGGGGTCTGAAACTGGAAACTGGTGCCCAATACAAAAGAAAAGGCCCGTAGGTTGTAATGGGGGGGGGGTTGCTGGTGGCCCCTCCTGACCGTCCTCTTTGAGAATCTGGTTTTCATATACTCGCTCAGTAATCACCTCAAACTTCAACAAACTGAAATGATTAATTAATGTAATTTTTCAGGAACTCTCACAAAACGAGTTCTTTACATTAATACTCCTTTACGAGATTTGACATCTATCTCTATCCTTTGTATTTTTAAAACTTTGACAGATATTTTTTTCCAAAGGTCTGGGTAAGGAGGGGGGTTGAGGTGTGGTGTATATGTGCTGAAAAGGGTGGGTGGGAGCAGAGGAATGGAAGAAGAACCCTCTTTCCTCCTCAGTCTGGTAGAAGAAGGCTCGGAGGTTTGCTGCAGTCCAGCAGACACCCTTTGATTGAGGAGGGTATTTGGGGAGTTGCAGTGTTGTGCAGAAGATCATGTCTTTGCCCCACGGTGCTGTCAGCGGTGACAGATCCCAGATGGAGCCGCTACTGTATGGCAGATTGAGTTTCCCAGCAGAAAACTCTCTCCCTCCCTCCTAAACGTCTTCAAAAACCTTCTCCAGATACTCTAGGTCACTTCGTCTGAAAATGAAAAAACCCGACCTCAAAGGTTGGGGCTTCTACTACTTTTTTTTTTTTAAATACGTTAGAGTCTCTCTGCTCTGTCTCTGTCTGCCTGCCTCTTCGCCCAGCACGGACTCCAAAGGCTGTTGTTGCTGCTGAAAGCGAGCACTGCAGCTGTAGCCAGATGTTACCACTCTCCCCCGCCCCCGGGGGCCAGATCGGAGCGCGCCCCCCAGCCTGAGGGCCTACCGACTGCCCACTCACAGTACACCCAGACAGGTATTCCCAGACCTTCGCTGCTACCGAACGACTACAACTAAAACACTGAGTCGGCCTGGAGCAAATCGAGAGGCGGGTAGGTGCGGGGACTGGAGGAGAAAGGAAGATGCAAGGAGGGCAAAGGACGGGGTGGGGTTAGCCTGCTTCTGGGATGCGTCTCATTGCTGCATTTTCCCTGGCGAGGGGGGTCCTGGCAAAGAAGTGACAGAATGGCATCAGTTCAAATTCGCCGTAGGCCGACAGGGGGAGGGGGTGAAAAGTGAGGAAGGGAGAGTTGGAAAAAGGTCTGCAGAAGGAGCGGGAAAAGAGACCAGCTCCATTCCCTGTCCTTCAGCTCCTTTTCCTTCGGGTTCTTCACTAGCTGCCCAAGAAGACTTCACTCCCAGGGCATCCAGAGGGCCCGGGAGGACCCCGAAAACCGGAGAATGTAGGTTAGGGACGTGAGGGTGGGGTGCGGTAAAGGTCCCACAGCTCCAGAAGCCTGCGCTCGGCTGCAGCCGGGGCAGGCAAGAGGAGAACCCTGAGAACTGAAGACAAGCTCCGGCTAAAGGAATCCTATCGGGGCGGAGCTGTGGAGCGGGGAGGAGGGCGGAAGGTAGGGAGGAGATCGGAAGGTGAGCTCTGCGACACTGTCTCTGCAGAAGCTGGAGACTGGACTCAGGACCTCTCAGGGGTTGGAAAGAGGGGGTAGGAGCCAAGAGCCCGAAGGCTTGAAGACTCCCACTTTCCACAGGAGACATCTTCCTGCTCTCCTGGGTCCCTGGACCCTCCATCCCACTGAAAAGGTCCTTTCTCGCCTCCGAAAAGTTTTGAAATTCAGTTATATTTAGAGATATAGATAGATAGATTGTGTGTGTGTGTGTGTGTGTGTGTGTGTGTGTGTGTGTGTGTGTGTGTGTTCAATCTAGAGCTCGAGCTCAAACGGGTGGCCTTGGAGCTGGAAGGATGAAAGGGGTCGCAGGAGTGCTTTAGAAAAGGAGAGGAATACCCAACATCCTTTTTTCCCTTCCTTTTACCAGCCTCTCCTCACACATTCACACTCCCCACAGGACTAAGACTGGCTGGGGGGGGGGGGGGATCCCCCTGCCTTCTTCACCTTTTGACTCTTGTTTGAGGTCTCAAGCGCAAAGGAAAAAGAAAGAGAGAGAGAGAGAGAGAGAGAGAGAGAGAGAGAGAGAGAGAGAGAGAGAGAGAGAGAGAGAGAGAGAACAATTGAGCTTTAGCCCTCATAAGGACTAACTTTTCAACTCCCGGACTCTCACTTTTCTTTCCATTTATTTGGACACTACTGAAACCGTATAGTTAGTTACACTGGAGTTGAAAATAGAGCCGAGTTAGAGGGAAAAGACACACACACACACACACACACACACACACACACACACACACACACACACATAGACATCCCCCATCCCAAAGGTCTCCGAGTTAAATGAGTTAACTAGGCTGAAGCTTTCTGTCATTTAGTCCGCGGTTCGAGATCTGCAGAGTTCTTTTTTTTGGACTAAGAGTCCTGAGATTTGTATAGAACTTCTCTTGAACCCTAGGGATCCCTTAGGGAATTTCTCCTTTCTAAACGGGTAGGGGACAGTCTAGGGTGCAGTGGTACCGGCTGAGAAATCACGCCCCATTTGGCAGCCCGCAGCACATCCATCACCCTACCCCTTAATCCGACGGTTTATGATGAAGATTATTTATTTCAAAGAAGCCAAACCTTCCCGTACCCTGAAGCCGGGTTTCCTAGTAAAATCGGATGCCAAACTTTTAAAGTTTTCCAATCTTCTACTTCCGTCTCTCCTTCCTTCAACACATTTTAAAAGAAAAAGTTGGGGAAGGGAAAATAGACTTTACTTTAAAAATAAAAAAAAATCTTCCCGATTTAACTCCTTCATTTCTCCCAAAGAAATTTCATTATACTCGTAGAATCAATTATATTAATTATATATCAATGTTTGTTATCCATTTATTAGAAGAGTGATAAAATGTCCTTAAAATCCTTCTGACCATCTCTTGCCAAATCTTTCATTCTCTAATCCCTAACAGTCTCTTCCTTCCTCCTAAATCCCTTTATTAGTTAAAATCTGAGCTCTTTATAAAAAAAGAAAATAGAAACTCAATTTCAAAACTCCCGCTTGCTCTCCTTAGGGGAGTGGGGAGTAGAGGAAGAGAGATTTTTCATTGCACTCGCTGGATGAAAGCGGTTTATTTTTATTTTTTTTCTCATACCCACATGTCTTGTAAAAGGTTCCCACTGAAGGCAGCCCCAGTCTTTTCTCTGATGAATGAAGGGGCTTTCTTGCAGACTTCAGGCTCCCACCCTTCTTGTGTTTTAAGTTCTTGCCTGTAGCAGAGGTGTAATTGTGACCGCTCCTGGTTCGCAGAGCCTCCTGTTGGGAACTGTTAGCTGGGGTTGCATTAGGGCTGAGGACCTCCCAAGTGGTGGTAGCCTGGTGTCATAGGCTGGGACTCTGTATATTGTCCACTCTTCCTTCTCTGATCCTTTTTCCCATTTTGACCATTCTGCTTTCCCTTTTTGATTACTTTTTCTCCCGAATATTTTCTATCCACCTACTATTTCCTCTCTTTCTTTTTTGATTCCCTTTCTTTCTCCCCTCTATTTCTCCTTTAAATTTAAGTCCAGGCAAATGTCCACCTTTTCTGGAGTCTTAAAAAAAAACTATTTCACAGTTGCTACACACTGTTGCTTCCAGTTTTTCTCTCCCCCTTCCACTTCCAAGATTTAGTACCATTAAAGCACCCCCCCCCATAAAGTTAGAACCACAAATTGTAACCTTTCCTGGAGATCTGTCAATATGGCGATTTACAATGATGTGAAAAAACCCTTTGCAGCACCTGATCTCAAAGAACCATCTTAATGAACTGTTGGGGGGGGGGGGGGGCGTAAGAGATGAGGTGGGATTGTTTTGTTTAGTTTGTATTCTTACAAATAAATGTTTCCAGGGATCCCTTGAAAGAAGAACCTAAATGACTTAAATTAAAAGGCTTAAATTAAAGAATGAGTAAAAGGCAGAATACTCGAACTTCCTAACAAACTGCAGTTACCTGTTTTCATGTTAGTTGACTTACCTACCTATTCCCAATTACCTCCACCTGATTTAGACAGAAGGCCTCCGAGAAAGGGCTGTGGATGTTGAGAGGCAGAAACCAGGTTTATTCAACTTCTTTTTGTCAAACTTTCCATACTTTAGATCACATTCAAAATATAGGCATACCAATTCCTATTGTATAAATATCATGTCCGGTAACTGTAGGCTGGCTCTATTCAAGTGACTAAGGCCTGCTTCCTTACGGGTTTGACAATCCAGATCTTTGTTGGGTGACAGCCTAGATCTTTTCTCGTTCCTTCACCACCTCCCTCCAAGATCTTGTGCCTCTTTATATTTAGATTATACTTTCAGATAGCTGTATTTCACTCCGAAACAATCATGTATACTCTGCTGAGACAGGGGAAGGGATAATCATTTGATGTTATACAATAATTCTCTAACGATCAAGGACATCAAACTCTATGCAATTTAGTTCATAAAACATTCTACTCCTTGAAGGCTAAGAGTGAGCAGTTTATTCCGGGTGCCACACGGTGCTCTCCTTAAACAAAGACTAGAAAGAAATGTCGGAAACAATAGAGGAAAGACATCTAGAGGAAAATTCCTTTTGAGTTCTCCCTCCACCGAAATTGTAAGATAAACCGAATTTTTCAAGCTGCAGCACCAAATCCGGGTATTTTCGGGTGAAATGAACCCCCCCCCAAAAAAACCCTGCAAATCACTTATTCCCTAGCGCCAGGACTCAAGTGAAAGATGAACATCAACCTCAGGCTTCTCTAGATCTCTTGGACCATCAGGAATGAATCTAAGAGCTATTTAACTCCTAGAAATGAGCTTGGGCGAAATCCTCAGTAAGCGCAGAATAAATCCTAAAGCAGGTCTATAGTTCCCTCATTTTCCTTTAAGCAGGTAAATAGGGAAGGCTTTAAGGGCTTAGAGTTGCCACTTGGAAGATACTTAGCAAAGTAACAAAACTCGTCAAAGGCTTTGAGACTCAAGCCCACCCGCCACTTGAGAAGCTAACCCGTCTTCCTGTTCTCTCCCTTAAACTAGCTTTATATCCCTACGAGTCTCTCTGTAAGTTTTCTGTCCATGGGGTGTACCCGGTCATAGGCACCCAGACCTCCCACATACCCACAGACAGACCGACAGACCCCTACAGACACACAGGGCGCACACACATACACTCATCTGTTGGTGCATTTATGACCTAATGAAAACGTATCCTTTGGGGAAAATACTGCCTATAAAAAGTGAAATATGAAGAGCCCACATAGATTTTTTTCCTTTCTTTTCTTTTTTTTTAAGTTGATCTTGAACCATTTCAGCCGGACACCTTGGCTCCTTCTGTTGCCTCTATAATTGCCCTGTTATTTTTGCTAAATGCTGAGGATTGGTTCCAAGTGACCTCTGCTCAATGAAAACCATTTTCTATCATTTTGAATAAGGTCCCCCCCCCCCCAATAGCAGAGCATTAGGATTGCTGAAAATTCCCTGATCTATTGCCCGCTTTATCTTTATGGGGCATGGGGTGGGGGTGGGGGGAGGTTACCTTGGAAAGATCATTTTGCTTTTTCTCTCCTTTCTATAATTAGTTCCCTCCAAGCATCGACTTCAACTGCTCCGGACAGCTGGGGGAATCCATCAAACCCTTGACAATCTTCCAACCTCCCAACGCTCCTTTACCATCGCCTTTTATTTCTTTTCAAACACATGATTTTTCAAGAGCCTATTTTGATGAAAATTTTCCAGATTTTCCATCGAATCCCATTCCCATTGATTAAAATAATTACCAAAAAAAGGTCCCAAACGGTCAATTGCTGTTGTTTTTAATTGTGACAGATGAGTTAGAGAATCATTGAGGGGGCTTTATGCTTAAGAATCTGTGCTCATAGTCTTTGAGGACTTCATAAGGCAGGTGAACAGGACACGAGAATTTCTGCTCTTTTCGTCCCTGTTCTTCAGATGCAATTTAAACCCTACATAGTGTTAGGTGTATGATAGGATTCTCTCCTGGAATTTGGCCTCCGAAATAAAAGCAAGTTTATGTCGCCTGCTGGTTCACATGCAAGCTAGAAAACTTGAGGAGAAAACAGAAAAGAAAGTAAAAATGGAGCTTTGATAATATCTTTCCTGTCTCAAAAAGTGTAGCATTTATGTGTTTATCCGAATGCTTAATGAAATTTGGTGAGCTCTCATCTTCCTAACTGTAAAACTCGAGGCTAACATGCAATGATCTGAAAAGACGCGGAGGGAATAGTTGTTTAATTCCCTTTTTTTCTGATCATTCTTACTCCTTAGCCTAAACCATCTTTTTATTATAACTTTAAAAGTTTTGTTATAACTTTAAGACATAAAGGATAAGTGGACGGATTTGGCTAAAGGGATATTTTGCTTATGCTTTAAATCGTTGAATTCTAGTTAACTGTTTTCCCTCCACTATTTTCAAAACTGACATAAATTAATTCAATTGACAAAAAAAAATTCTATCTTTATGAAAAAGACAATTTGGAAAACAGGAGAAAATGGGAGTCCTGCAATTTAGTCCTACGTCCAACTTCTGCTTTCCACTGCTGGGGACTAAACCCATCTTTCAAGTTCAGCTGCAGTTTTTTTTTTTTTGTATAAAATTCTCCCAGAGTGAGGAACCCATAAAAATGTGCTTTTAAAAAATTTGGCCCATTAAATTGCTCTCTTTTTCAGTCATCTGCATAGAAATAAATGCCCATTAAGGTAGATGGGTTATTTCCAAGTGATTACAGCCTAGTGGTTAAAGATTCATTACATATTTGATACACCATTAGTGTTTGCTGGATGACTTTCTAGATCTTCCACCTTCTCCTCCCCTCCTTGTGATCTTATGCCTGTATATAGTATATTTTTAGAAAGATACATTTTGCTCCAAACCAATTATATCTGTTCTGCAGGGTAGGGGAGGGGTTGCTGGAAGCTTTGAAGGAACTAAAAAAGCTCACACCGATAGACAATGTGACCAAAGCATGAGACTAGTCCTAAGCATAATTCAAAATCTATGGGGAAGAGATGAGGCACATGCAAAACAAATGATTTTCCTGGCTCCAAAGAGCAGATGGCTTGCCTTTTTTTATTTCATCAAGGCTCAATCCAAATAAAAAAGAAGAAAGGATGGGAGGGGGTAGAGAAATATAAAAGGAAGGAAGGAAGGACAAAAGGAAGGGGGTGATGGAAATAGAGAGGGAAAAGGAAGAAAAGGGACAAGGAAAGAGGAAAAAGGAGGGAAGGAAAGAGAGAAAGGAGAGAGGAGAGGGAAGGGAGGGAGGAGAAAAGTGGGGAGAAAGAGAAGGAAGGAACGAGGCAAGGAAGGAATAGAGAACATTTTAGTTAGAAAGAATGGGTTTGGATCCTGGACCTATTGATAAACTATGGGTTTGATCTTAAGAAAGTTACTTAGTCTCTAAATCTCAATTTCTTTATTTTGTAAAATTATGAGATTATAGCAAATTGTCACTAAGATCACAGAGTCAGACATGATTGAAATGACTGAACAACAGCAATAATTATAAAAATTCCTTTTATCCTTATAGCTTATGACCCTGTGAAAAAGGAAAAGCAATAAAGACTATAGAAAGAATGATGAGGGAGGATGGGGGAGGAGATTAGCTGATTCTTGAGTCATGATAGTCAATTTCTTATGCTTTATTCTGTTTTTCTTTAATTTTTTGGAAGTCGGCTAGCAAAGGATTAAGTGGATTTTTAATGCATAAAATAAATAAATTAATAAGTAAATTTTGCTTCTGCTGTAAGACAGGGTTTGCCAAGTTCCCTCCTGGAATTACTTTTTATGAGTTATAAACCTTGGAAGGAAAAGAAGTTTATAATCAAATGATTGAAGTAAATTCTGTCATGTTTAAGTACGTCTATGGATATTAGTACAGAGTAGAATATATAGGTAGAATATATTTTACCTGCACTGTACTGATCACCAGTCTTTCCAATCTGGCCATTTACTAACCATATGTGATAATTTGAGGGACTGAGTCTTCTCAATCTAGGTCTTAAGAATTCTTACGTAGATAAGAAAGCAATTTTTAGAAGCATTACACTCAGAGGAGGTTCACCAAGAGTTCTACTGGCTGTTATTTTGCTATTTGTTCTGATTCTCAAAAGTTCTTTGACTGGTTGCAAACAAACTCTTCAGAGCAAAGTTGATTGAGAGGAAAGCAGGAACCCCTGCATCCCTCCTATAGCATGTTGGTAAAGCAAAAGCTTTTCCTTAATCATTTATGTAGGTGAGAGGGGAAGGGGAAAGCATATTGAGTTGGATGGACAACAGACTTTATTAATAGGAAATCCCATACCTTCATGCCCATCAATAACCTTATAGGTCCTTAAACTTCTAATGAAAACAAATCCTATTTTAAAAGCAATGACTTTACCCAGGTCACTAGAAGTGGTATTTAAATAGGAGGGATTTTGAGGAAAGGGCACTATGTCCCCAGAGGTGTTAATACACAGAGACATAATGTTTCTCTTAGGTCACAGATGAGAAACAGCCACCAATTAGGAGTTCCAGGAATAAATGGCAAAGCCTTTATAGGGAAGGATGCAATTTCAAACTGTCCTCTATCTCTTTTCTCTTCTGTCACTGTCTCTGCATTTGCAATCAGTCAGTCAATAAGCAACAGCAGCAGCAGTGCCAGCACAACAACCACAATCTATCTCCAGGGTCTCACCCTCAGATTTTATATCAATCTCAACCCTGTCCCCTCACCAGAAACCCTCCTCCTACTGACAGGTTTGCCTTCCACCTTCCATAAATATCTGTGAGTGGCAGTATTGCAAGGAACTTAATTCATTCATTTATCTATCTTGAAAAGCTACAGTTGAACCCCTTTTCTCTTTTCACGAATCCTATGGGCTTGATAAGGATTGTAGGATGTTTATGGCACTCAACTCTGCCTTCTCAACTCCAACAGGACAGAGAATGCCTTTTCTCCCTTTTGCAGCACTATGTGACCATTTCCTCAGAAATTCAGTACAAGAAACATAATTTTAATAAATGTGGAACCTTGCCTTAGCTGGTGCTGAATTAATGGCCGGAGCCTAAGTAATCAGGAGTAAGAGACCTAATGAATTGTGGACCCATTAGTGGACCTTTGAAATTAATTATGTCCAGGATAGAAAGTCAGGAAGCTTTCAAACTCGAACATTATTTTCAGTTTACAGAAATAAGGGCGTGGAGTAAGGAAGTATCAGTGTTGTGTATAAAAGGAGAAAAAATTCATTTTTGTCATTATGGAAAATAACTGAAACAATTTTTCTCTTTATCTCTTGGGTTTCTAAAATCTTTTCCCCCACCTTTTTCCTTCTTTACAATAAAAAACTTTTATAACTATAAGAAACTTCAAAAATAATTCAACAACTCCTTCATTTTACAAATCAGGAAACAAGGCTCTTTGCCTAAGACTGTCCAACTAGTGTCAGTCAGGACTAAAACTGAGGTCTACTGATCCCCAACATAATGTTTGCTCTACTCCATCAGTCTGTTCTTTCTCCAATAGAGGGTTGCCATTTTTAGGTAAAGTTATCTCAGGGGATTCTTGCAGTCTGTTTGCTGCCTTTGCAACAGACACATACTTGAAAAGTCAAAGGGAATACCTTTACTTAAAAACAATTTTGAACACAAATACAATATAGAAAGAGAAAAATACCCACCAGTTAAATTACAGCTTTAGGATAATTTATTTATACAACAGGTAGATCTAAATTGTTTCTTCTATAGATTTATGTAGTCCAGAGAAAGCAAAACTGTTCATACTACAAATACTTAATCTTGGTTTTTTTACACATAAAGGAAAGTAGATTTATCTTTCCAAAGGGGTAGAAGGGTTAAAGATTTCATAAAGGAAAGCTGTATATTTGTTCTCTACAAAAGCATTGGTGAATCTATTGACATGGTACCATGAGTTTTATTTTGAGACATTTTGAATGTCTGGAGATGAGGATGCTGAGCAGACATATAGACAGACCTCTGGAGTTGATCAAATGCAAGGGAACTCCAGCGGTTAATCGCAAATCGCATGTTATTATAATGCAAACAGATCAAAGAGAGGGCCAGGAAAAGCTGGGATCTACCAATACATATTTCTCTGCCTCTTTGATAATAGTAATTTCAGAGTTTTACTGAAATCCTTAAAAGTAAATCTAGAGGAAAAAAAGAGGCAGAAACAGTGACAAATGGAAAGACAGAGATAGATGAAATGTGGATGAGAAATGGAAAGATGAAATATTTCCTATTAAATGAATCCTCCCCAAACTTGGACTAAATTTAGAAGTAAACTTAGTGTGTATATGCATTTGCTGCTAGTTTACAACTAAGAAATTATCCACATAATGGGGAAGGGAAAAGTGTGGAGGAAGAGGGAGACCCGAAATGTTACAATGCCTGTTTACAATCTATCAAATAATTGTCTACATTTCCATTTGACTTTGCATCAACTTTGTCCATATAAGTGAACTTCTTCAGTGCTTCTTTGAACACTGATAGTCAAAAGAAGTGACTTTGGGGACTATTCTGTCATTCTTCCCTCAGTCTCCAAGAAAGGAAAAATTACATGATAATGACATCCCGACTGATTAGAAAAGTCTTTTGTGGCATCTTGATTTAAAAATTTTAAATGGATATGTGACCAGATCTTCAATGAATCCTCTGGGAGTGAGTTTTAATGTAAATATAACTTATTCTAATATCACTTTAAGTGACTCATTAAGGCATGAATTTTTTGCTTAATAATATCAAAATTGAAGAATATGTTAATGGCTAATTAAATCAGATTATATTTTGAATATTCCTACTACTATTGACTGAAAAAATTAAGATCTTTTTTTGGTCTGCCAAATTCCGGTGCATATATATGTATGTGTGTGTGTGTGTGTGTGTGTGTATACATATACATATACATATACATATACATATACATATACATACACACACACACACACACACACACACACATATATATATATATATATATATATATTTCCAAAGGTAAGTTTTCAAGTGAGGAAACAAAATGACAATAAAAAAAAAGAGACAAAATGGAGAGGGAGGAAAGGAGAAAAGTCTGCTTTCTTCAAATATTGAAAGAAGAGCTGTGTTCTCTGTATTCAGCCTTGAATTTTTTTTCCAGGATCCTGAAAAGGGAAACTGTCTGACTCTTTTAAGTTTTCTGTCTGAGCTGGATTTAGAGAACTACTCCCTTGCCTTTTTCATCTCTAACCTCATCTGCTTTAGAAGAGATTGCACCTTGCTGATAGAGAGGGAAGCTGAGGAAAGAAAACCAGAGAAAGTCCCGAATCTGCTTCTTTCCTTTACCCTTGGACACCCCAAATAAAGGGAGTTGAGTTTTAGCTGCAGGAAAAGAAAAGATTGGAGAAGAGGAAATGATCTCACTCAAGGGACTCCTTAAATGAAAGAAAGAAACGAAGGTGACCCAATCCAGAGACTGGAGAACTGGGCATAGAGACTTTAAAATATCAGTCTGGTACTAAAGACCACTGAAGGGATCCAGAGCAACTTTTCTTAAATAAGATTTCAAGGGCTTTTGTGGAGTTCTGATTCTTTAGTCCAGACTTCTGAGGATCCACAGACTCAACGTTCAAATCCTGAAATATAAGTTTTAGGTCTCAAGTTCTATGCTATATCTTAAGACTAGAATTGGGGAAGCTTAAGCTAAGGAAATATAGAGGCTGAGGGAACCTGCCATTCTAGCTGTGGGTATGTTTGAAACTAACTATCCATTACCTTCACTTCCACTGTAGAATAGACAGGTGTACACTTCTGTCCCATGCAATTCAGAGTATCTTGCAAGGAAGTTTACAAAGTCTAAATTTATGGTCAGGACATCAAATTTTTTTTATTTGAAAGATTTTATTTGTTTTGATTTTTACAATTTCCCCCCTAATCTTGCTTCCCTCCCCCCCACCCCAACCCCCACAGAAGGCAATTTGCCAGTCTTTACATTGTTTCCATGGTATACATTGATCCAAATTGAATGTGATGAGAGAGAAATCATATCCTTAAGGAAGAAACATAAAGTATAAGAGATAGCAAGATCAGACAATAAGATATCAGGTTTTGTTTTCTAAATTAAAGGTAATAATCTTTGGTCTTTGTTCAAACTCCACAATTCTTTCTCTGGATACAGATGGTATTCTCCATCGCAGATACCCCCAAATTGTTCTTGATTGTTGCACTGATAGAATGAGCAAGTCCATCAAGGTTGAAGAACATCAAATTCTTAAAGAATATATGCCTGCCACTTCCTGCCACCAATTCTTGGATACATCTCTAGACTCCTAAAGAATATTAATATGTAGAGCAGTCTGTTTTCCAAAAGTGATGACACCCCCTCCCCCATCTACAGCAACATATCAATCCCAGGATAGTTTAAGTTTGCTAGAAACATCATGTGGTTGGGGCTATCCAAAAATTACAGGGCGGTAGATCAAATTTCCAGATTTTCTAAGAGTCTGAAGAGGAATTTATTGGCAAAGAGGCAGCATGGGGTAGTGAATAATCTCCCTCAACTGGGAGTCAAAAGAAATGAATTCTAGTTTAGGCTCTGGTACTTATTAAGCCTTTTGACTCTAGACAATTCCCTGAGTATTTTTAAAAATATTTTTTGCAAAAAATTCCAAACTTAACAAACCAAATAGACTAGGCATTTTCATATGCGTAGAACAGAAAAAAAAAGAGTATGGTACATGAAATGGCAGGTCTCTATTATGTACAGTTTACTTTTCTTTTTAGGTAGATAATAAGATCAGCATGTCATTTCCAAAGCTGTATTGCTTAGCTAGTCTGCTTAGGAAGCCTTCTGTAGTAAGGAGATGTCTCAATAATTCTCTTGCCTGTTTTTCTTTCCTTTAAGCTATGTTATTCCTAAGGAAGGGAAAAAGGAAAGGAAAGGAAAGGAAAGGAAAGGAAAGGAAAGGAAAGGAAAGGAAAGGAAAGGAAAGGAAAGGAAAGGAAAGGAAAGGAAAGGAAAGGAATGGGGAAGGGGAAGGGGAAGGGGAAGGGTAGGGGAAGGGGAAGGGGAGGGGAAGGGGAGGGGGAGGGGAAGGGGAGGGGAGGGGAGGGGAAGAGAAAAGATTCTGAAGAAGTTAATGGCACAAAAAATTAAGAAACTGGTCTTTGATGGTTCAAAGTCTACATACTCAGTATGCAGGGAACAATCAATCAACAAATTATTGCTATGCATTAGACACTGTAAGGGAATCTTACTTTAATCAGAGAAACCCTTCAGAATTTCCCACCACCTCAACTGTTTTTTCCTCTAGGTCAGGCTGCTTCTTTCTACTCTCTTTGGAGTGGCTGGGGAAAATCAGGTTACCTCTAGCTCCCCCTGGCTGTTGGTACTCCCAATCTATGTCTTTCTTCCTACATCTCTCTTCTCTGTGACCAGTATTCACATTTCTCCTGTACGAAGAGGAACTACTTAAAAGTGAGGGCTCAGAAAGTGTTAGAGCAGACTGATTGAAGTACCCTTGTGGGGGAAGGGCAGGAAGAGTCCTCTAAGCAGCGTGCCTCTTGATTTGGTCAATCTTAAACATGTTGGAACAAACATGTAGACAAAAACTCATACATGTATATGCTTAGATATATCTGGAGAAATTAACAGGCTGGGACTAAGTGAGAGAAAAGAAAGAAATCTGATCATTTTAAGCCCCAAACCATTTAGAGAGGAAACATCTGGATTCTTCAAATTACAAAGAATCTCCCGAACTAACTCATCTTTTTACCTTGGCAAGACACACTATCCTTCTACCTTAAACCTAGTCTCTTTCTTTTTTAAAAACTTTTAAACTATATCTCTATTGTTATATTTTATTTCACTTCTATTCCCCTTCTGTCGTTCCTCCTCCCCTCTCCCAGGGAGTCATCCCTTAAAACAAAATTTTAAAGATTGAGGAAAAAAAATAACCAAATGTAATCATCACATCAAAAAGTCTAATGCTGTAAGTACTGTTCCACACCCAGAGACCTAGAACCTCTAGAAAAGAGTGGGAGGAAAATTTATCCAATATCTTCTTTGAATTCATCTCTTTTAAAAAATAATATTTTTATTCTAAAGTTTTGAAGAATGCCACTTTCAAGAATACATTCCCCAATCACACCTGACTTGTAGTTTAAGGCACAAGACAGTTTTCCCTTCAACCCTCTAGTTAAAAGCCCAGTTAACTATTCCAATGACTTTTATTCCGCCCTCCTTCCACTCTGTCCCAAAGGCCCCATCCTCAATAATGTGCCTCTTCCACTCTTACGCTGCCCACTCCCTGTTCCAACTTTGTTGCACTGAAACAGCTCTAACGTAGTGTCCTGGATGCCGGAATCTTTCCCAAAGTGGCATGGGGTCTCTTGCTGCTGGTCTGGAAACACTCCATTTTCCCACAGTATTTTACATTCATATTACTTTTCACACCCTGTTAGGCAGTAATGGCACTGAAACTGCTAAATACTTCCATGCTCTATGCCTGCTCTCCAGAGACTCTATCAGAGCCACTCACTTCCCCCTGTGATTTTAAGAGATTTAAACCATTTTTTCATCCTTTATGTAATGATTTCATTTCTATATTCTCCTCTCCCCTCCCCCTCCTTCCTTCTACTCTCTTAATTACAATACCTTCCCTCTGTTAACTGTCTCTTATTTATTCTATATGTTCATTTGCTTGTTTTTTCCTCAGAGTGTAAACTCCTTGAGAGCATGAACTATCTTTTGTCTCTCTTAATCCCCAACACAATATCTAACACATAATAGACTCTTATTGATTGCTTGAGTTAAAATTATCCACACTGAAATGTTCACCTATGTCTCCTAGTTCACTTGGGCAAACAAAACAAATACCTTTTTTCCCATATGGCATCACTCCAGGTACTTAAGGTCAGTTCTAAGCCAGTTCATTAAGATTTGATTCTCTATCAGAAAGAGTTTTGCTCTCCTGCACCTGTCTGAATTCTTATCATTTCTTGTCCTTTCCTATTGTTCATGGTTTGTTCTTCTCCTTTCCCCTCCCTTTCTAAAACCATGATCTTCTGAAAGAGGCTCTAATTTGTGAATAAGGGATTTTGCTTCCTCTCTGGGAGCTTTGCTAGTACATAGAGCACCAGCCCTGGAGTCAGGAAGATCTGAGTTCAAATTTGGTCTCAGACACTAATTACCTACCTGTGTGACCTTTGGCAAGTCACTTAACCCCAATGCCTTGAAACAAAAAAACAAAAAAAAAGGATCGGGAAGACTAGCATACAGGTCTTCCTTTGGAGCAATTGTTTGGAACTAACTTCTACTACATGTTTGTTAATATTTCAGAGATGTAGAGTGAAAAGAAAAATATACTGTTCAAAATCCATATCCAAAAGCCATCCATGCTGTTGAATTCTCATTGAACTCTTTTAGGGTGTTAAACACAAAATGAACGAATGGGCTCCACACTTTTGGACTAACTAGGTTCAATATCTCAATATCAGTCTGAAAAAGAAGAGGAAGTGCTCAAAAAACCCACTTAACTCTCCAAGTACATTTCTGAACTCTCCAAGGAAACTTAGAATAGAACAGTCTCCTAGCTAAGTGCTCTCTCTGTACCTGGACTGTGGTTAGTAGAAGATGTTAAAAGAAGCAAGCCTTGTAACGGGGAGAGACTGTATGATAATGGCTACTGTTGCCTTCTTTTAGAATCATAGGATTTTAAACCTATGGACATGAAAAATCAATGAGATCAGTCTCTTATTTTGGGCTTGAGGAAACCAAACCTGTGATATTAGAAGTGATTTTTCTAAAAATTACAAAAAAAAAGCAAGCGGTAGAGCTGGTATTTATATCTCAGAGACAATATAATCCAACTCAAACCTATGCAGTAACATGTATGCTATGATAATTCAGTGAACATATTACCACCCAAAGCAGGTAGTTTCACTTTGGAACAGTTAGATTGTTGCTTGCTTTATCTGAGTCCTCTTGGTTCCAGACATTCTTCCAGCTATTCCCCATGCTTCATCCTCTTTTCTGATTTTTTTTGACCTTCAGCTTCAAATAAAATTCCACGTACTATAGAAAATCTTCTCCAAAAGATCTTAATTCCAATGCCTTTCCTCTGTCACTTATATTCTATTTATCTTATACATAGCTTGCTTTTAATATTTTATTTGCTTGTTTTCCCCCTCACTAGATCATAAGCCTCTTGAGGGCAGGAACTATATTTTGCCTGCTTTTATTCCCAGCACTTTGTGCAGTGTCTAGCACATAGAAGACACTTAATATTGATTGATTGAGTCAATGAATGTTCATCCATTCCTCCTAGTTCCCTTGGGCCCCCCCAAAAGCAAATATAATCGTTCTTCCACATGGCAACCTGCCATACTTAGATGCTTAGGTCAGATTCTTTATCAGTAAGTGTTTTGTTCTGCCATCCCTGTCTTTCCCTATTGTTTCTTGTTCTTTCCTATTGTTCGTGGCAGTGCTCAGGGATGAACTCCAAAATAAGGGCACAGTAAGTGATTGGGACATCTTGGGAAGGAGAGACCTTAATATGAATTAGAAGGGAAGGATTTACATATAGTAACAGAGTCTGAGGCAGAGCTGGTATTCAAATCAAGGTCTTCAGACTTCAAGCCCTTTCTATATTACCACTCACTGCCTCTCTATCCTTACTTCTAGTTCAAAATACATTGAGGCCACTTCTTCCCATGCTTCAGGCTGCCTTATTTAAAAGGTTTTTAAGGATGTCAATTTAATGCAAGTTAGGAATAATAATTATACCTCTATACAAATAGCTCCTTATAAGGAGTTTTCTCCCAACATACTTGTATAATAGGTAGAGTATCATTTTCCTTATATTATAGATGAGGTCACTGACTGGGAGATCAGTGAGTTATCCACTATTATATAGCTAATAAATATCAGAACAAAAATCTAGATAGCATTTTTTGTATTGCATTATTTCAGTCTGACCCTTACCACCTACCTCTTTTCCCTTCTATCTGATTTCAGGGTGAGTTAAAGAGGCTAGAGAGGGCTACCATAACTAAAAGCTAAAGGCTGGACACTTGCCCTTGAAATGTGTTCTTCCATCTGTTTTTTGCTATACTCAGACTGGAACTGGATAAGAAAGTGAGAGAAGGGAGAGATTCACACACACACACACACACACACACACACACACAGAGAGAGAGAGAGAGAGAGAGAGAGAGAGAGAGAGAGAGAGAGAGAGAGAGAGAAACAGAACTGAAGTAGCACCTACAGACTCAATATCCCAGAAGATAGGGAGCATCTTTCTTTCCTATGTACTTTTTCAAGATACATTAAATTCCTGATCTTTATTTAACATGTGGTTGTAGCCTGCTGAGGAGGGTTAGAATGATTCAATGGAGAGATACAGAATGGAGGGGCAAAAACACAGAAAGAATAATACAGACAGAAACAAGCTGAAAAACTCTGGACTAGAATTGAGAGAACTGGGTTGCAATTTCAGTTCTACTATTAATAACCATGAACTTGGGAAATTTAATTTCACTTTCGGTTTCCTCATTTTTATAAAGGGGATGGGGATAACTTGGGCTAGAAGTTCTTTGATATAGCCCCCAATGTTATGAATTTTTTTTTATCTCCTCATGCCATCCTTCACTACTCTCTGGAAATTCCTCTTCCTGGTGCATCACTT
This sequence comes from Macrotis lagotis, assembly GCF_037893015.1. Taxonomy (NCBI): domain Eukaryota; kingdom Metazoa; phylum Chordata; class Mammalia; order Peramelemorphia; family Peramelidae; genus Macrotis; species Macrotis lagotis. Next base: position 85,698,992 of record NC_133660.1, read on the forward strand.
TTTTGAATCTCATCATAGGACTCCAGGTCCAGGTAACTACAGAAGACCTGTGTATTCCTGTGGATAGTCAGTGTGGTCCCCTAGTGTGGTCTCCTAGTGACCTGAAAAAGAGGATCTTACATCCGTAATAAAACACAGGAATGATTTAGATCAAGGTGGAAACCTGGCTCAGGGGGTTAGTAGCACTTTGAGCTCTGTACAAAGGCATTCCACACATTATCATACTTATCATCATTCCCAGGAATGTGAAAGTTACCTCAACTATGCTGATTAATTTGAGGAGGGTTGAGAATTTTCTATAAATGTCTTCTCCTCTTGTGCTTTTATAATATCCTTGGACTATCACAGTAGAGAAAGAAGGTGGGAGGCAGAGATGGGGAGGGAAGAAAAAAACAACTGATTTAAAACCAAGACTCCCCCTAACACTCCATTCCACTGAGTTCCTTCCCATCCCCCATAATGAGACCTGCTCAGATATGGTAAGTTCTTAGTGGGGACCTAACAGGTCTCCATGCAATCATGACTTAACTGTACCTTAAGACATCTCAAAGTGAAAGTGGGGAAGTGAGGTAGGAGTGGGAAGTCATCTCCTAAACTACCCAGTGAGATGTTTTTTTTTTTTCATTCTGTCAGAACTTTAGTTTTTTGGGGGGTGGCTGGATGGCGCAGTGGATAGAGCACCTGCCCTAGAGTCAGGAGTACCTGAGTTCAAATCTGTCCTCAGACACTTAATAATTACCTAGCTGTGTGGCCTTGGGCAAGCCACTTAATCCCACTGCCTTGCAAAAAAAAAAAACCTGAAAAAAACACTTTTAATTTCCTTAAATGAAAATTCTTGGGAGAGGGAGATGTACTTGGCAGAACTTTGAGGATCAGTAGCAAGTCAAACCAAGGACAGAGGACAAGATGAGGGTGGGTGTAAAGGAGTAATTTGCTCTATGGAGTTGGTAGGAGGCAGGATATTTCTTTTATGCCTTCTTCTCCTAAAACATTTTCTGGGGGAGAATTTCCTCTCTTGCAAGTCATTCTCATTTCTTCTACCCCTCCTTACCTTCATTATCTATCTTCTTCTAGAGGGTATGAGTTCATGCAGAGTTAGAAAAAAGCCTATGAAATCTGTCTTGAATAATCAGGCCCACCATTTGAAAAATTTTAATGGTTAATGTTAATGGATCATTTATTTAAATTGCTAATTCTCTTTCCCCTTTTTCCTTAGAAAGTATCCTGTACCCCATGCAAAGCTCTTAGATGCATCCATTCACAACAAACCCACACTTACCTTCTCATAAAGCTAGTCCAAACCTTTCTCTCTTTGGTTAATAGTCTCTTCAGTTAGGATAAAACTCATTTATGATCATTTAATTTCTCTGGATCTGAGAAACATTTTTCTAAAAACTGGGAGCCTTGATTTCTTCCAGTTGGAGAACAACAATTCCAAGACTGGCAGCAATGAAATGAAAGCTACTCAAAGGACCCAGTCAGACTATAATAACTCCTTTTCTCATCATTTAAAAAAGTTTATCATTTCTTGAATACCCATTGATATCCCCCTCTCTTATCTGTCCAATTACTAATATTAAATAATGAAACAAACATTTTTTTTTTCTCTTGGTGCAGCCTTGGATAAATTGCTAGACTCCACTGGAATCAGGAAAACCTGAGTTAAAAGTATTCTTCTAATATTAGGTGATTTGGGACAAGTCATCCAAACTCTCAACATCTAAAGAAAGACATAGATAGTTATGTGATCTGCATTGGAAGAGGGAGTTTTTCACACATAGAAGAATTCCAAGATGACCCACATCTTAAAAATCACACCTCCTTTCTTTTGAATAAACAATGATGTGTTCTGCACCAATTTAGCTATTTTTGGTTATCTGACTTGGGGATACCAATATTGCAATTTACTGGCAATGTACCCCCTTCAATGTACCCCCCTTCACCATTTAACTTATGATTATGTTTCTTCTTCATTATCATTTTTCAAGATTCTTTATTGGCTTCATATATTTGTTCTGTTATCTTACAGATAGAGAGAGGACTAAGGGCAGGCAAGGCAAGGTATACAATTATTACTTGGAACAAAACATTGTGTGTGGGTGAGACAAATGGAGAGCAATAACGTTTTTACAAATGCAAATATTTTTCCTACATATCATAATCACTTTAACTTTTTGACGAAGGGAAGTTGTTGGTTTTTTTTGCAAAGCAATGGGGTTAGGTGACTTGCCCAAGGTTACACAGTTAAGTAATTATTAAGTATCCAAATTCAAATTTGACCTCAGGTCCTCCTGTCTCCAGGCCTGGAGTTCTATCCACTGTGCTACCTCGCTGCCCCGAAAGCGTATTTCTAAGGCCTTTTCCTTGGTATAAGATCTGCATATTTTGTTATATGCAAAGTTCTGTATATTTTAGTGAAAACTAAAAGCACAGGCTACACTGTAACAGAATTTGGGGTGAGGAAGTTGCACAATTATCCAACCCTGTCTCAATTCTATGATCTCTGCATGCAGGCATGAAGAAGAGAAATCCTGCGCTCTGCCAAGAAAGCTCTTTGCCCCACTCACGATTCTGCTTAGCAGAATAGTTTCCAACATTTTCTCTTCCTGAACAGCAGGAACTCAAGCAGAGATAGAATCATGGATTTAGAGTTGGAAGAAAACTCAGAGACCATTAAATTGAGAAAAAGGAATTACTGAGAAGTTAAGACACTTGCCCATGGTGATACAGTTATTTAAGTGTCTGAAGTGGAATTTTAAACTGCAAGTCAGGGGGATAAGAAACTTGTAAATGAAAAAATAGGCAAAGTTAGTCTGTAGAAAAGAGGAGAGATGTGAAGAAACTTGCAAACTCGATTCCCTCAGATACCTGAGAAGCTCCCAGAGAAAGGAAGAGGAAGGGGTGCAGGGCGAAGGAATCACCCCCCTGGACTCGGAAAGTTTAAAAAGGAAGGGAAGCTAAAATGAAGGCATCATCGAACAGTCAATGTAATTGTCAATATTGTAGCATTAATTCAGACTCTGACTTAGGGACACCTTAGAAACAAAACACTAGCTGCGAAGATGTCCAAGTTAGGTAGATAGACGTCATCGGGTTTCTTTGGTCCCTGATGCACGTTTTAATTGGAATATAACTTTTTTTTTGCGGGGGGGTGGAGAAAGGATCTGATATTTGTTACTAGCTTACCAGGAAAGTTCATTTTTAAGTATCAGGTCCGTAAAAAAAGAAAGAAAGAGAGAGAGAGAGAGAAAGAAAGAGAGAGAGAGAGAGAGAGAGAGAGAGAGAGAGAGAGAGAGAGAGAGAGAGAGAAAGAAAGAAAGAAAGAAAGAAAGAAAGAAAGAAAGAAAGAAAGAAAGAAAGAAAGAAAAAAGAAAGAAAGAAAGAAATTGAGCTAAAGAAGCAGGGTGCCCCTAAGGTTCTACTCTCCTCTGATGAGCTGCCGTTTCGCATCTACCAGTTTTTCTCGCCTGGTGCTGGAACCTGGGCTCCGCACCTGGAGACAGCCTCCAGCTCCTATCTTTTCCGACCTAGAAGTCCGAAGCACCCCAAGGAATTCTCAGTGTCTCCTGAGGCACTCACTTCCTAGTGGTTCACATTCAGATTCAGGTTTGGAAACCGTTTCTTTGGCCAGAAATGATATTATTAAGGTTTTTTTTTAATAGCAATCAAAATCATTTATTCCTGAAAATAACAAAATATGATCCAAAGGAAAAAAAAAAATCTTTTCTCCGAGACCCGGGAGTTGAGGTAGGAATACATGAAAGGAAGCAAGACTTTCATAAATAATTCACATTGTGTAAAGGTTTGCTCACCACAGCTCAATCAAGGTTGTAAGGAAAGGCACATTACTCCTCTCCTTCGACTTTTAGAGATGAAACTCCAACAGACTAAAGACTTGCTGAAGGTCACTCAATCACAAAGGACAGGACTTGTCATCCCTTAGGAAGTTTCTGAGCCAGGACTAGAAGCCAAGTCTCTGATCAAGTCGCACCATCTTGTCTCCTAATCAATCAATAAGAGTGTATTTTTAGCACTTGCTATATTGGTGCCCAGCCAGGAATAGGTCCTTCCAGTGGGGAGTGGGGGAGGGGAGGAAATAGGAAAAAAAAGTAAGATAGATTCCTGCCTTCCAGGAGTTTACAATCCCGTTGGGAGCCTAATCTGACAGTCAGTAAACTCAAGCATTTATTAAACTACCTTCCACCGGCCAGACACTGTGTATGAGGCTAGTTCATAAACTATACAAAGAGCACTGACTGGCTCGGAAACTGGGGTTGAGATGAAGATATTGGATTTACCTTCTCTGTTTCATTTTCTGCATTTATAAAATGAGGGAGTTGCACCATAGTCCCCCAGGGTCCTTTCTAGAGTTATGAACACAACTGAGATCCTTCCAATCTAGGTTTTGACTTGTTTGGCTTGCTTGCTTGCTTGCTTGCTTGCTTGCTTTTAAACGAGTCTAGAATCTGGGGTTTCGGTTTGTTTTTGAATCCTCACCCTGCAAAAAAAAAAAAAAGTAAAAACCAAACAAACAAACTCCAAAAAGATACCTTTGGCAGCGTCTGTACCAAAAAATACATCCTATTTGTCTGAAATGATCACTTTCACTTTAAAAAATGTCTACGAAATTCCGAAAAGGTGGTGGGCTAAGGGGCTACCAAGGCCAGTTTACGTAAATTCATCACTGAAATTAGTAAGGCCTTGTGGTGTGGTGCAGTGTGGAGATAGAACATCAAACTTGGAACTAAAAAGACCTGGGGTTCGAGTTCCGACTCCTAAACACACTGGCTGGTTGACCCTGGGCAAACCATTTCACCTGTCTGTCTCTTCTCTAGGCAGCTCTTTAAGACTGTCACTTGCAGAGGGGATGACGACCTTCTTTGGTAAAGGGGGGTTTGCTCATCTAGGGAGTTCCTATTCCAGTGAAATCTCAGATCCCTATCATCCCTATCATAAGACCTAGAAGTGAACAGGACTTTAGAGTTCCTAAAATGAAAGCTCTGATTTCTTCTGCCCCGAAAGCAGTGGAGGTCTAAGTCTGACGCTGTTTGACTGAATGGGTCTTCCCTGGGACTCCAGGAAACCTCGGCATCTCCTTTCCATGTTCTTGCTTCCCCAAATCTGAGGGTACGGCTCTTTCTAACGCGGCACCTGCATACATCTCTCTCCTAGCTGGGTGGGTTCAGGCAGGACCTCTTCACGGTCTTTCCCCTGGCTCACATAACCATGACACTCCTTAGGACTCATTTTCTTTAGAAGTAGAGTGACATAGGGGATCTAGACAGGGAACCAGGAAGACCTGGTTCTAATCCCGCTTCGGACACTTACTAGACCTATACCCTCATCACCCGTCCCCTTGGCTTCCTCATCTGTAAAAATGAAGAAGCTGGTCTCAATGGCCTTCAAAAATCCTTCCAGTCCTATATCGATGGTTTCGTTCCCATCTGACCTTCCCCTTCCTTAGACTGCTTTCCAAGGGGTTCAGTTTTATGACCTTCCCACCACCCTTTGAAAGAACAGGAAGGAATAAGGTGGCTGTCCTTTCTTCAGGAGCTACCCTTAAATCCGGGAAGATCAGTATTTGTCTCCTCCTCACCGGAAATGATCACGACCGAGAACCTGGCTGCAGTTGCGATCATTAGCTGGTGGAGGAAGGGGCGGGGGGGTCTCTGGACTCGCGGAGAACTGACTGGGCTTGATTTGCCTTCCGCGAGAGGCCGGACCATCTGGGAGAGCCCCGCATTTGGGAAATCGTCTGACCAGATGCGTCTACGATGACCTTGGTAAACCGACTCCTGCATCCTCGGGCGGCCGCATCTGGACCCAACGGGCGGCCGAGCCGGCGCTGTCTTCAAGCGGACTGCGCGGAAGGAGTCAAGGATTTTAGTTTAGTTTAGTTTAGTTTAGTTTAGTTTAGTTTAGTTTAGTTTAGTTTAGTTTAGTTTAGTTTAGTTTTATTTTTATTTTATATTATGTTATGTTATATTTTATTTTAATTTATTTGTTAGCTGAGAAAATAGAACTCCAGTTGGAGTTGCTTTAGGGATAGCTATCGGGCAGTTAGGTGTCTCAAACTCTTAGGAAAGAGAAAAAATGGACTGAGCCTCAGCATCCTAAGTAAACGGTTAATGGTTTCGGCCCGGGTTAGAGTGGCTGGAGGAAAGCTCAATGAACTCAACTGCTTGCAACGCCCCCCCCCCACCCCTTCACTTAGCGCCGCAGATGGTACCGGTCTCGACTTTATTATCCACCCCCACCCCCGCCTCAGCCCCGCAATACAGAATTGAGGTAGAGTTTGGGGATGGTGAGAGAAGAGAAGGAAAGTGAACATGCTGCATATATTTCCACAGCGGTCGAGTCCGAATTATGCAAGATCATGTTTCAAAAACAATGTTTTTCGTTGACTGCCAAAGACCGCTGGAGTATCCATTTAAGCTCAGCCCTCCAAGAAGATTACTGTCCCCAGTCTGGTGCTTATTCTGTCTTTAGTTGGGTGGAATTTGATGTTATTACATTTTTTGGTACAGTTTTTTCATGTATACTTACAACAGGCTGCTTCCCTACTGAACTGGTGTACCTGAGTTGTCCATTCAGAAAACTTGTGATTTTAGAGGAAAGGAGGAAAGAAGAGAAAGAAAGAAAGAAAGAAAGAAAGAAAGAAAGAAAGAAAGAAAGAAAGAAAGAAAGAAAGAAAGAAAGAAAGAAAGAAAGAAAGAAAGAAAGAAAGAAAGAAAGAAGAAAGAAAGGAGGGAGGGAGGGAGGGAGGAAGGAAGGAAGGAAGGAAGGGAGGGAGGGAGGAAGGGAAAGAAAGAAGAGGAAGGAAGAAAGGAGGGAAGGAAGGAAGGAAGGAAGGAAGGAAGGAAGGAAGGAAGGAAGGAAGGAAGAGGAGAAGAATCCTGATGTAGTCAAGGTTCAAATTCATTCCGCAGGCTCCATCTAGTTGAAATAGTGGACTCCTTCCCTAGCTAGTAATCTCTTGACTATCATTTGTTTGAGACAAAGAAAGCCATAAATTTTTCAAAATTTAAGTAAACATGCTTTACTGAGGTCAGAAATATCTCCTTTATGAGCTGGTGACTCTGGATTCCTGAGTACTACGCCTATGGAGCACAATCAAGCTCTATAAAGAAGGAAATGGCTTGCATGCAAGCTTAGGAATCAACCAATTCATTAGTCAATTATTCATTTATTAAATATTCTCTCTCTCTCTCTCTCTCTCTCTCTCTCTCTCTCTCTCTCTCTCTCTCTAGATAGATAGATAGATAGATAGATAGATAGATAGATAGTCCTACACAAAAGCAAAAATTAAAGTCTCTTTCTTCAAGTTTACATGGCGGGGGGAGGGGAGGACAAGAGGAGAGGTAATGGGAGAGGATCCTAGCAGCTGAGAGGTCAAGAATGATCAGTTGAGCTTTGAAGAAATCTAAGGTTTATAAAAAGCAAGATTTTGAGGAGGGAATTTATTTCCAGTCCAGGAGCAGAAGTGTAGAGTGAGTGATTGTGTTATGTGAGGAAGTTTTTGTTGATCTGTCTTCTGAGAACCAACCTAATCCCAGTGATTCTCAACACTAGAGCTATCTATCTTCATCCATGGCAGATCTTTAAAATCATCTAAATTCTACAAAGTAGGAAGGACAATTTGAACTTGCATGCATGTCCACATTAAGGAAAGACAAAGATCTTTATAGTATTGATATGAGAAATAGTAGGAGGCTCACTCAAACTGTAAACCAACAAAGGCAAAATATCCTTGGTGGAAGCTGAGGAACAACAGTTCAAACAGTCTCAAACGGTCTGAAAATCAACTAAATTCCATCCTGAAGACTGGCTGTTTCCAGGACTTCAGAAGGAAGCTGAGAAGTTGTTGCTTCTGGGTTTGCTTCCTTTCACCTTACTCTTTTGGGCCCCCCTCCACTCCTTCCATCTCCTGGCCTGGTTTCACTTGGAGATTATTTTTCTTCACTCTATCTGTAGGACCATGTGGTCTCCATACCTGGATCTGGGTTCTGTGTGTATGTTTTTTAATACATTATGGGCGCCAATTCTCCTCGTGACTTGGGTTGAAGAAAGGTCAAAGAAAGGAAGAAATTCAGCTCTATTGTTGCAGTATTAATAGAGTCTTCCGCTGGTGCCTTTGATTCATTCCAGGACAAATGTAGCATAAGGAATTTCAGTAGTCATGTTCCCCTCTGCCTTCTCCAGTGCTTCTCAATCCTGTTCCCTGTTAAATAGCACCAACTTGAGCTTCTACAAGGACAAAGATGAGTCATTTTCCTTTATTGCTCATGGAGATAGGAAATAAGTGCTCCATTGAGTACTCTAAGTGGATTGAGAGGCTGTTCTGAAAGTCATCAATTTATTGGAAAATAATTTTGTTGTCTAAAGCAGTGGTTTCATCCATGTAACAAACTCCGTAGAGTGGAAACTCCCTCCACCAATGCAGTTGGGCAGCTTCTCTATTAGAAAATTCTCTAGGAGGCACTGAGAGTTTAAAGTCTTGTCCAAAGTCACAAAGCTATTATGGTCAGAGGCAGACATTCTTGACTCTAAAACCAAACCACTTTCTTTGAAGGTAATTTGAAGAAAATTGCCTTTTATGGAAATATATTTTTTCATTACTAAATCATCTTGCCTACCGACTGACCATTTACCAATTCAATCTTACCCCACCACCAACTGGGGGTGGGGAGAGAAGAGGGTTGGGGAGAGAGAGGAGGAAAGTAGTACAATCCAAAGTAGAGGCCCAAGAGAAATTGGCAATGAGAATATGTGCCCCCATCTCACCCTAATAATATTCAGGTGGTTATTCTGGCAAACTCCCTCCTAAAAATATTACTATTCCAAACTTCCAAGGGCTAAGAACTAGGTTAGAGATAAACAATCTAAATTAACTCTAGACTTACTAGACTTGCTCTAAATGTCCCAGTCCCCAACACATTCTTCACCAGTATTGTTTCCATCCAAATACAGAGAGCAGAGAGATCCTTTATCCTCCCAAGATATCCCTGCTTAAATTTATTATGTCCTGGATTCAAGTTCTGGTTATATTACTCCATAGTTGGCAAGTATCTAAGACTCTACACAATGAGCAAACTACGAAGTTGAAACAACTCTTTTTTGTCTAAACCATTGACATTTGTAGAATTTTTGAAACAAAAGTTGGAGGAACAGTAAAGCTAGGAGAGGTCCTACAATAGTGATATGAGCCAGTCAGGGCCAACTAGTTATGTGTAGTTTAATATTGTAGAGCTTTCTGTGTAACAAAACAAGGGAAAGGAGTTTATCAGTAAGATATTCCTAGTGTGGACCTTCATATTAATGACAATGATAGCAGCTACATGTGTATACTACTTCAGAATTACAAAGTCTCTGTAATGTATACTGTCATTTTTAGCATTAATTATAATATAGTAATAATGAGTCAGCTAGGTGGCAAAAAGAACAGAACTTTCTGCCAAACGTTGTAAGTCCTGAGATCAAACTCTGCCCTTATTGTGTGACTGACCAAATCACTTAGCCTCTCTCTTTCTCAGGACAAGTCACTTAAACCAGATATGTCTCCAGTACAAACTCCAGAAAGGAGCAGTCGATCTACCTAGATGCATTGAATCTCACTCTGGGAATTCATTCTCAGGAAGAAATCACAGTTCCGCTTCTCACAACATCAGTAACATAAGCACCATATTAGTGAGTTGCTATGAATAGCTGACATTTATATGACAGTCTATATAGCTAGTTACAAAGAATTTCATAGACATCATCTGATTTTTGTCTTCATCAGTATTAGTAGTTTTGCTAATAAACACAGATTAGGTAGTGCCCGCCTTTCAAATCCAAAGTGCAGTGGGAGCAGATCATTTTCTCCTTCTCAAAGACTCCAGAATCTTTACTGTACCCAGTCTTTAGATGAATTTGCTAGAGAGCCTAGAGGGGAGTATAAACCACTGCTCTCTATACTTCTCAGAAATAGAATTCGCTTTGTCAGTCTTCTCCTTCCACAAGATCTAAATATTGGAGAAATGAAGGGTCTAATTTTCTGACCCCTAATGAAATGCCTAGAGTCGTGAGTCTCCCACTACTTTTTATCACTTTTTAGGACCGTAAAATGTGAATTTCATGGTGGGGGGGCAGTGTGTTTGTCTGTTTGTGTGTGTGTGTGTGTGTGTGTGAGAGAGAGAGAGAGAGAGAGAGAGAGAGAGAGAGAGACAGAGACAGAGAGAGAGACAGACAGACACACAGACAGACAGACAGAGACAGAGACAGAGACAGAGACAGAGACAGAGGGACAGAAAGACAAAGGCTATTTGAACAAATTCCCCAATGATTGGAGTGTAAATTGACAAATATCTTCGGTTGTGATTTATAATTCCTCACATCATAAACTGAAACTTTTTTTTTCTTTTCATGTCCTTCAGACAAGAAGCCAATACCCTAGGAAGAACTTCCTCATTGGAAATTAAGGTAGTTCGTGGTCAGAGATATGATCTCATTCCACTGGGACTTCCGAAAACTCAGAAAGTTCCTTGGATTCTGGGTCTATATTTTAAGAAAAACTCCTCTCCCAGCACTGTCCCCTGGGAATCGGGAAAGCATCTTTGGGAATTTGGGTTCTCTTCCTGCTTTCCTCCAGGTAAGAATGCTCACCATCAGCCAGACGTCTTGTCCAACTGAAGGAAGAAATGCCTGGGGATTTTAACCCCTATTTCTCTGAAGAAAAAAAAGCTTCTTTAGTAACTTGATGTCCCCTAAAGGGTTCCGAACACATCCAGGGCTATTTAGGCAGAAAACATCTCAGCTGCCCTGGATGCTCTGCCTATGTATGTACTCACACAGCAGAGATAGCCTACAAGCAAGCTCTTTGGGGAAGGGCGAGTTAAAGACAGAGTCAGCCTCGTCCGGGCCTCATTGTTTTAATGTCTATAATACTTACGCTTGGTTTGAAAAAGAATAATGTCTTTACATTCAGAAGAAAAAAAAAAACATCAAAGGGCAGGGACTTCACAATATGGAGAACACATGGTCGTCTTGAAAGTCCTTGCCTGCCAAAACGTGTTTCTCAGGACTTTTCTCCTTTCCTTGTCTTTTCTTTTCTTTCTTCTGACGCTCCTCCTCTCTCTCTCTCTATTTTTTTTCCTCCAAAAGTGGGTGGTAGCCCCCAGGCTCCGGTTACATGGTGGGGGGGGAGAGGCAATTTGCAGTCAGGCTAAGCAAGGCAATTAGGGGCTGAAACGGTGTATTCAGGCTCAAAGACTTCCTACAGAGGCGTCCTTTTCCTAATCTGCAAGAAGTTCGACTGCCAACCAAATGTGAGTCTCCAGCAGCCAAGGGCAAGCAGGCTCCCTGGGTAACGAGGCAATGACTTCTGTTAGGAGAAGTGGTGCATTTAGGACATTCAGGACCGGTTTGCCTTTTTTCCCCCCGTAGCTGATTTTTCTTCTGACCCTGGATGGTGTGGACAGTTGCTTGATTATTCTAGAGCGGTGGGAAAAGCTCCAGCTTTTGAGCGACTAATCTAGAATCAGAGAGCCACTGACTGATCTATCTAACGGGCGAGTCACTTCACTTCTCATTTTCTTAAAAATAAATAGAATAATGCTCTCTCACCGAGTCGTAGAGACACCAGGCTGTTAGGTCTCTTTACCTGAGAAAGGAAAATAGAAGATAGAACCAAAAAGTTGGTCCAAAGCTTAGCCCTGGGCAATCTGAACAACGAACTGTTGTTCCTGTGGAGTCTATTACTTTTGAAGTCAAATTATTTCTTTGGAAGAATCAAAATTCTTTAGAATCATATCCTTTACAAAGGAGGCAACTGAGCCCCCAAAAGGAGTAGTTTATTCAAGGTCACAAAGCTAGAGTAGAAATGGGCTTTCTCGAGCATTCGTACATTTATCTCAATGAATGGGTTAGAAAAGATCATTTCCTCTCTTCTGGCGCTTTCCCTTTAATGCATCTTTTCACCACTTCTACTGGGGGTGGTGAGGGGGTGGTATAAATGATCTCAGGATATTATCTCAGAAAATTTAAAGATTAAAAAAAAGTTAAGGCCAGGGAGGGCAGATTTTAGGAATTTCTAATTTTTTTAAAGTTTTCATTATAGGAAAAACATGAAGCTCTACTTAATATAGCAATTTTGAGCCCCATAGAAGGAAGCACTTCATACAGAGACTTGGTTAAATTCTCTGACTTTTTGGTGAGGTAGCTAGATAGATAGCCAGCCAGATAGACAGATAACTAGACAGAAAGACAGATAGTTACAATTAATCCTAAAATGTAGATTCACTACAGAACATAAGTGACTTGAATGACTTAAGAATGGCTTCAGAGCTAGGCCAGAGTGGGAGAACTAGCTCTTCTACTGCTTGTTGGAATATAGGGATCCAATGGGGAAGGAGAAGACTCAAGAACAGAGAGATCCACTAAATTATTTCTTTTAGTCAGGTGCTGGGACATCATCAGTGTCACAGGATAGAGGTAAATGTTCTACAAATTTTTAGTCTGAGAATTGTTTGGAGCAATGAGAATTTGTGATTTCCCTAGGAAAAAAAAACTTGAATTCAGGTCTTCCTGACTGAGTTCAGTTGGATCCTTTATGTTAGGTTGACTCTCCATAAAATTCAAAAATCATATTGATGAAAGGTACACATACACATACACATACACATATTCTCTCTCTCTCTCTCTCTCTCTCTCTCTCTCTCTCTCTCTCTCTCTCTCTCCCCCTTGTCTCTGTCTGTCTGTGTCTGTCTGTCTGTCTGTCTGTCTGTCTGTCTCACACACACACACACACACACACACACACACACACACACACAAGCCTGGACAATTCTGAGAAAAGGGAAGATAGCTATAAGGCAATCAGGTATATTCAGTGAGGAACTGAATATGGAATTAGGAAGATCTTTGTTCAAATACCACTTCAAATATTTACCAGCTATGTCTGAACCAAGTCATGTAATTACTTTGTGCTCCAGTTTTATCAGTTGTAAAATGAAGAAGTTGGAATCAATGACTTGCAAAACCCCTTTCAGTTCTAAATCTATAATTTTCTGATTGTTATTTAGGAAATAATTTTGCTTAATGAAGAGTACTATGATCAGATCAGATCAGATGACCTAGGTTTTAATTCAGGATGAAACAAGCCCCAGCATTGTGATTGTTCTCTAAGCTTCCTTTACTTTGCAAGATTAAGACTAGTAATATTTGTAATGTTTGCCTATGGAAAAATACTTTTCAATAATAGCTAAAATTTCCATAACTTTAAGATATATATGTATATATATATATATATATATATATGTATATGTTTGCATGTGTTTTCTTATCTAAATCTTAGTCCTGGAAGGTAGGTGTCATTTGTTAATACTTCTTGTAAATATTGTAATACTGAAGGTTAATAACTTAGTCTCAATTTGCAGATGGAGAAACTAAGGTTCAAAAAAGGGGAAGGGACCTACCTATGACTAAACAGCTAGAATGTGTCTGAGAAGGATTCCAATCTTGGCCAACTTGACTCAGTTTTCCCTACACTATACCCCAAAAGCTTAATTGAAATGCATATTATTAAAATAACATAATATTAATCAAAAATATGTATCTGTGCTTAGGAAGCAGATACTGATAATGTGAAAGAACAGTCATATTGGAAAGGAAGTCATTTTAATTTCTTGCTACCTGACATTGCAGACTCCATACTATCCTCAAGTATTAATGAAGTCCAGGAAAGGAATTTCAAGACATTTCAGATCTACCACTGGTTTTGAAAAGAGAGGAGAGAAAGAAGCAGCTTCTCTACTTGGAAATAGACTTTACCAGCATCTCAACCAATTTTGAAACTATCAGATGGGGAGTGATCCCCAGGGCCTGCTCCTCAGATTCTTGTGCTGGAAGACTCTGTTGCTCTTGATGTAGAATGGGATTGCCCAGAATAATCAAATCAGCTTCAAGACCTTCTAGGGAATGAAAGATGTGACTTCTGAAGATGAGAGAAGAGAATGGCTACAAATAGTATTGGGGTATTTAGAAAGAAGAATATAGAGGAAAACCACTAGATTTGATGGCAAAAGCTATGGGTTTGAATCTTGGCTGTGTTAACTTCATACCCATGTGACATTAGGTTCAAGTCACTTCACTGACCTCAGTCTCAATTTAATCATCTATAATGTGAAGGAAATGAACTAACTGATCTCTAGATAACTTCTAGATATCTTACTTCTGTGACTTTATGCAAAGATATGAGCCAGCATTGACTGAAAATGAAATAGCAGCTCCTATTTATATAAAGCTTTAAAGTACATGCATCTCCCTACTCATTGAATGCAAACTCCTTAAAAGAAAAAAGAAAAAAATTCATTGGTTTGTTTTGTAATCCTGCACATAGTAGACAATTAAATCACTTGTTAGATTTGCAAAGTGCTTGATCTCAATTAATCCTCACCTCAACTCTTTGCGTATAGGTGATGTCATAATTCTCATTTATATATGGCAAACAAAATCCATCCTCCCAGCGGATGGGCAAGAGTTGCTGAGACATGATTAGTAAACATCTCATGTTAGAAATTAAACTTAGTTCTTCTGGATTCAAAGTTCAAGGCTCAGTTCATTGTACTAAGCATCCTTTCTGTGGTTTGTTCCTGAGTTTATATAAAATGCAATAACTCTACATCCTGGGAGAGGTCATGTAATTTTATAGGTATATCTCCCAGTGTTTTTTAAGCTCCTTTTACAACTAGAGACAAGGGTTTTTGTTAATAGGAAAAATTTCTGATTTTTAAAGTATTCCACCTTACCTGTTAACTTGTCCTTATCAGGGTTGGTATTCCAGATATTAGCGTAAGGGGTAATAATGACCTTTGATTTGGGATTTCTACTTTGAACCTTCAGAAATTGCTGATATTTATACAAATTGGCACAAAAGTAAACACATGACCTATGTTTTGCCACTTGTCAAGTTGATTCAAGAAACATTTATTATGTCCCAGGTTTTGTGCTAAGCATTAAGGATACAAAGGAAGGTAAAACCAACCCCTCTATTCAAAGAGCCCATACTCTAATGGGAGAGACAACTTGCAAACAATTATATATAAACAAGATATGTACAGGATAAACTGGTTGATGATGATTCTGCTGGTATATATGACTATTAGTACTCTTACCAATAAATAATTTTAGAGAGCCCTTCAAAGCTCTTGCAGGATAATTAAATTTAACCAATTACTAACACTTACTGTGTTCAAGGTTGAAAGGGATTCAAATTTTAGCCAGGTGCTAAAGGAGATAAAAAGGAGTTTAAGTTTATCGTCTAATAGAGAGGTTAAAAACACTGACAGGTAACTAGAAGCAGCAATGCATTCATCAAAGATGTGCACACAGTATGCATTTTATTTTTCTTCTCACAAGCAACTCTGAATTTTGATCCACATTTTTCAAAAGAAACAGCTTGGAAATGATTAAAGTATCTTGACCTCAGTTAAACTTAAGATTCTAATCTGCCTAGGATTTTTTTTTGCGAGGCAAATGGGGTGAAGTGGCTTGCCCAAGGCCACACGGCTAGGTAATTATTAAGTGTCTGAGACCAGATTTGAACCCAAGTACTCCTGACTGCAAGGCCAGTGCTTTATCCACTACGCCATCCCTGCCTAGAATTTTAATCTCCCTTCCCCTGCCCCTTTCCTGTATATAGGGAGTACCCTTTAGATTTTTGTATCACTGAAGAACAACTTATTCTGCCTGTTATCTCTGTTGTATTTGTCCATAACACCATGGATAAAAGTTTGCCTATAGTGAAAAAAGTAGATGGACATTTTTAGTTTTGTTAAAGAAGCTGACATATAATAAATGACATGTAAAATTTCCATAAGAAACAATGAACAAGAATACAGAAAAATATGGGAAAAAAGAATGTTTTGCTGTTTGTAAGTAAAACCAGTAAAGCAATATATAGACTAACCACAGAAATGTAAATGAAAAAAGTAACAATTAAAACCACTCTACCACCACCACCTAAAACTAAAGGCTATGAAATTGTATGAGATGAAAAAATGATTCCTTCTCCCCCAAGATGGAAAGACTGTAGATGTGGAACACTACATAGATTATAAGTCTTTTTTGATATGTTGGCTAATTTCACTGAACTGTTTCTTCCTCCCCATCCCCCCTTTTCTATTTTATTCTTTGTCAGAAGAAATGACTTGCCAGACAAGTGTAGGAGTGTGTTACATCACTCTGACCCAGCTTAGAAAATCATTGTCAAATTTTTCGGAGTGAGCATTTACAGCTCAGAAGTCAGTACACTGTACAAATCATGGCTGAATTTTTCTTGTCCTGACATAAGAATGTGATAGAGAAAATAATGCAGATTAAACTAGTTTAAAGTGTTCCCTGCATACATCCACCCTATGCCACCCAACCCCAGTTCACTTCTGGAGCATGAATTAACTTGATTGTTAATCCACACTCTTTCCATTTATTTGAAAATAAAGGTGATTTAGACAAAAAAGCTATCAACTTTTTTAAAAATGCTCTCAATGACAAAATCTTATCAAATAACATCTTTTCAAAGTGTATCTTTGCCAATGTTTCATTTATACATAAAGCTGAATAAATAATTTTGCATCTGTTGAAAATATCTTTGACTTAGAATCAATGCCTAGAAAGGAAAATATATTCTACCTTTTCTCCTCCCTCTCTCTAATTTCAGCCTTCTCTGGTGGGAAGGCAGACACCTTTCTGAATCTCTTCTTCCCTCTCCCCTTCCTTTCCCCTCAAAGTGCTAGTTGCAGTTTTTGAGGTTTGATTCAGCCCCATAGAGGCAGGTGGCAATTAGAGTCCGTCATCTTCATTGTCTTGCTCTTGTTCACCTTTTAAAAGCCAGGTGGCGCCAACTCTCAACCCCTACTTGAACTTGAAATTGTTACTAAGGGTGTCAAGTGAAGCAAACAAAATTGTTAAGTTTTCTAGATTATTATTATTATTATTATTATTATTATTACTATTATTATTATTATTACAAAAGTATAAGAGGGAGGATGAATTGAGGACACATCTCAGTTCTGTTCACCTTCTATAAACTAAGGGATGCTGGTGGGTTGTTTGTTAGTTGTTGTTTGTTTTTCAGACCATTTAGAATATTCTAAAATTCAGTAATGTCAAAAGGTGAAAATAAGCATCTGTTCTGTGTCTCATGAAGGGAAGGGGAAAAGATTTAACCAGTGAAATGTTCTGGTCATTATGAATGTCCTGGCAGATTTTGAGTAGGAAAGGGGTAGGTAGGAAGGAAATTAAGAAAAGTTAAATTCTATAAAGTATGTCTTTTATCTGGGGACTGACATGCATGCATTCATCTGTACCTACACAAACAAGTGGTGCAATGGAAAGAAAACTTCACTTGATACTGGAAGATGAGATTCCAGTCACACCTTTTCTTACTCATTACCTGTGTGCATCTGAGCTTTAGTTTCCTCATATTTAAAATAAATGAATCCAACTGCAAGGTCTGTAATCTCCCTCTAAGCCCTAACATTCTGAGCTATTGAATCTCTGAGAGAACCATAAGATCAGTTTTAAAGTTGGAAGAGAATTCAGAGGTCAACTAGTCCAAGAGTCATTTCGCAGATAAAAAAAATGAGGTCTTGATGGATTTGAAATAGTGAGCAGGATCACACAGGTAATAAGTGGTAGAGCCTCAATGTTGAGTCACACAACTAGTGAACAGTTGAGTGGGGATTCAAACCCACATCTGATTCCAATACTAGTGTTTTGTTCACTAGAGTAGGATGTCTCTGGTGTATTGTATATTGTGCAAATCTGTGGAAACAGCATACCTCTCATATTCAAGGAGAAAGAGCCTACAAAATGGGAGAATTGCATTTCTATCTCCACCCCTTCTCATCTTTTCCATAAAGTTTTGTTTTTCCTAATCCATTTTAGGGGCTAGTGCTATATAAGAAGGATAAGGACAAAGGCAAAAAAGTTGAAGCACAGAAATAAATGTATGACCTTGGTCAAGTCAACTCTTTTCTTTATGTCTCAATTTTCTCAATTGTTAAATGAAAGGGGTTGATTATGCAACTGATAAGATCTCTTCTAGTCTTAAGTTTATGATCCTGGCATTGCAAGAATTGTATCAATGCACTTATTACCTGTTCACTACTAATCTGACTGGAGCCAAGCTTGAGATCTGGAAAAGAGTTACCAATCTGGATATCAAAATCTGGCTTTTTATTGGTGCTACCGTTATAAATCATCACCCAACTAAGATGGATTCAACAAAAATAACTCTAAGCAGTCACTGGGATGCTAGTAGAATGGAATTGATATTGTGGCCAATAGAATGATTAGATTTTAATTGAAATGACAGGGCACACCCACGGAAACTGTTCAGCATTTTTAGTAGATAATGGTAATAATGATGACAGTGCTTTGTTCATGCTGCGCTTCCTTATATTAATGCTGACAGTATCCTTGCTGCAGTATGAAATGTATTCCTGGGTTCTTTCAAAGGGATTGCTATTGATAGGCTTCCCCACAGTTCTACACTCTCAGAGTCTAGGACCAAAAGTCTGGAAGACTCCTGAAGCCTGATGATGCTACATACTGACATATGGAGGGTGTGTGACTTCAAGGTGATATGACCCAGGGTGAGACCACAAGGAAAAATATCACTAGGAGGAGGGTCCTTTTGGGCCATTCTTGGAATTCAGTGGTCCAGCCCATCTTTAGAAACCTGCCTGTTTGCTGATAGATACATCCTGCCCAAATGTGGAAAAAACATTAAGGGCAAATACATACAAAACCAATTGAAATGTCATCACACTTTGAAAGAGAGCTAGTAGCGATATAAATATGAAGCCATCTGCACTTCAATTCAACTCAGCTCAACTGGGTTAGCTCTATCTGTAGAAGTGGTGGAAAACCAAACCTGACCTTAGAGGAGCTTACTGTATTAGACATGAAAGAAAAAGCTACTCTACAAATTGGAGTGGAAATTCAAAGGAGAGATTCAAACATTGTTACTTTGAAAATTCTAAGAGTGAAAAGATTACTCTGTTACCTTCAAATTCCGTAAAAACTCCATGGAAGAAGTAGCATTTGAGCAAGGCTTTGAAAGAAATAAATTTCAACCTGAGGGTGGGAGTGTGGATATGCAGAAGGAAAAAAAGGTGAAGAATCTTAGAATTTGAAGCTAGAAGAAAATTAAGTTCAATCTTTCCATTTTATAGATAAGTGTTTGAGAAATGGAGAAGTTAAATAACTTTCCCAAGGTTGTCTCACGGTGGAGCTAAGCTTTGAATCTCTGGTCTCTGATGCAGTACAGACACAGAAACTAGACTGAGCTAAAGGCAAGGAGGGGGAGGAGAGGAAGGAGGAGAGCAGAATGAGGATGATGATAAAGATCCAGGTTAGCTAGAATGAATATGACTTATATGGAGAGAAGAGCAAAACAAAGCCTGAAAGGTGGTTAGGAGTTAGATTGCAGAGGGTCTTAATTGTCAGGTTGAATAGATCAGATATTAAACATATATCAGGAGCTTCTGAAAAACTTTGGAAATTGAAATTGAAAACTTTGAATAGGAAAGTGATATGATCTGAATTTGTGTATATTAAGGAAATTATATAGGCAGTGATGTGAAAATTGGATTGGAAAGGAGAGAATAGTGTTAGTGACTTAGAAAACCTCAAATTAACATTATGTATATTTTATTGTATTTTTAGTTATTTTTGTTAAACATTTTCCACTTATACTTTATTCTGATTGGAGCCACTCCAGACCCCTTACAGTCATTTTAACAGTGAGTTTGACATCTCTGGTCTAGGTGACAGATACTAAGGACAAAAAATAGTTTGGAAGCATTGACAGTGGTTCCAAAATACATTGGGAAGTAGAATTTGGGGCATGAATGAAAGTGGAGAGACTAAGGTATTCAATTTATTGGAAGACTTTAAGTCAAAGTAAAGGGAGGTTGGAGTGTCATCAACTAAAAAGAAAAAAGAGAACTTAAGAGAGGTTTTAGAATTGGAAATGATGCATTCAGTTTGAGACATGTAGTATTTGAGGGCATGGGGGCAATCTCCAAGTAGAAATAGTCAAGCAGGCAGTTAGAAATTTGGGACTGGAGCCCAGATGAGAGGTTAGGGCCTAACCTACATATTTGGGAGTCATTTACATTGAAGTGATAATTGAAGTCATGGGAATGGATGAGATCACCAGAGAAAACAGAGAGAAGGAGAAGAAAATTTCCTTTGCCAATTATATTCGTGAAACCCCCAAAAGGGTGTAACCAGGCTGGAGTAGGGGGAAAGTATATAAAGATATAGCCATAAAATAAGTGTGTTTAGGGCTTCCATATTGGAGGTCCCCTGTATTACCCAGAGATAGGTACTTTGATCATTTACAGCTGCCTCCACAAAAGTCCTATTCTGAAACTTTATTGTGTGAAGAGGAGATCCCTGTTTTTATGAAGGCTATGCAAGTGACTTATAAGCTCTAACAAGCTGTGTCTGCCATCTTAAGTCTAGCCTAGCTAGGAAAGAAGTTCATCCCTAGAAGTATGGCCACTAAATGAAGTAATGGTTGAATGGAGACATTTGAAACTTGGAAGACATAGGTAAAAATCCTGCCTTTGATACTGACTGGTTGTGTGATCATAGGCTAGTTCCTTACCTCTCTGAGACTGTTTTATTGTTGATTTTCAATTATTTCAGTTGTGTCCAATTCTTCATGACCCCATTTGTGGTTTTCTTGGCAAAAATAGAGAAGTGATTTTTCATTTTCTTTTCTAGTTCTGTTTACAGACTAGGAATTGAGACAGAGTTCAGTGACTTGCCCAATGGAATAAGTATTTGAGGCTGGATTTGAACTCAGAAAGCTGGATTTCCCTGACACTATCATTGTGTAGATCAGTTATTAATTATCTTAATTATTATCTGTATTATTTAATTATTACTTAATTATTAATGTATTATTTATTCTTTGTTACATTTTAAGCTCTGAATTGAGAGAGAGAGAGAGAGAGAGAGAGAGAGAGAGAGAGAGAGAGAGAGAGAGAGAAAGGAGAGGGAGGAAGAGGAAGAGGGAGACATACAATAAATATTTCTTCTGGAGATAGATAACCAATTCCTTTATAAGTTCTTTTGATTTGATTGTTCATTTACTAAAAATGATTTAGTCTTTCATAGATGCTCTCCCAACAATATTGCTATTACTATATAAAATGTTCTCTTGGTTCTGCTTGTTTCACTGCATTATTTTATGCAAGTCTTTCTATGTTTTTCTAAAATCAGTCTGCTCATCATTTCTTTCAGCACAGTAGTATTCCATGATAATCGTATACAACAATTTATTCAGCCATTTCCCAGTTGAGGGGCTCTTCCTCAATTTCTAGTTTTTTGTCACCACA
This sequence comes from Macrotis lagotis, assembly GCF_037893015.1. NCBI lineage: Eukaryota > Metazoa > Chordata > Mammalia > Peramelemorphia > Peramelidae > Macrotis > Macrotis lagotis. The sequence continues at coordinate 85,720,387 of NC_133660.1, forward strand.
AAGAGCTGCTATAAATATTTTAGAAAATATAGGTTCTTTTCCTTTTTCCCTTGATTACATTGGGAAACAAAACTAATAATGGTATCACTGGATCAAAAGGTAGAGCATAATTCCAGATTGCTCTCCAAAATGGTTGAATCAGTTCACAGATCCTTTAACAGCATATGATTGTGCCAATTTTCCCATATCACCTCCAACATTTGTCATTTTTATATCATTTTAACTATTCAAAGTTGTTTTAGTTTACATTTCTCTAATTAATAATGATTTACAGTATTTTTCATATGCCTATTTTATAACTTTGATTTCTTCTTCCAAAAGCTGCCTATTTATATCCTTTGAGCATTTATCAACTGGGGAATGACATATCTTCATGAATTTGACTCACTTCTCCATATATTTGAGATATAACATCTGTCCAAAAACTATCTATAAAAATTTTCCTCAATTTATGTTTTCCTTCTATTCTTGGGTACATTAGTTTTATTTATACAAAATCTTTTAAATTTAATGTAATCAAAATTATCCATTCACGATATTCTTGGTCTCTTTTTCATTCAAAAATTTTTCTCCTATACATAAATCTGATAGATAATAGATTCCATGATCTTCTAATTTATTTATGGTATCTTTCTTTGTCTGGGTCAAGTATGAACTTTGACCTTTCATTAGTAAATGATGTACAATATTGATTTGTACTAGTTTCTGCCAGACTGCTTTTTAGTTTTCCCAGAAATTTTTGCCAAATACTGAGTTCTTCCCCAAAGTTCAGATCTTTATGTATATCATTTCTAGTATAAATGTGTATTATATGTAGCAATACTGATCTAAATCCTGCTTATATAGATAATCTTTGTGATAAGTTATTGTAGTTATGTAGTTTGTGATATGTTATTGTATTCCATTTAGGATTGTTAAATTAATATTTTATTAGTGAAATTAGTCTTTAATTTTTTTTCTGTGTTAGGTGTCAGCACCATAGTTGTTTCATTAAAGGAGCCTGGTAGGACTCATTTGGATTCCAAATAATTCATTTATTCCAAATATTCCATTATTTCAAATAATTTATTTCATATTAGAATTAATCAATCTTTATATATTTGATAGAAGTTCACTTGTAAGTCCATCTGATTCTGATGTTTTTTATTAGGAAGCTCATTATGATCTATTTAATTTCTTTTCTCTAAAATAGGCTTATTTAGATGTTCTATTTCCTCATCTGTTAAACTGGACAATTTTTATTTTTTAAAGTACTCTTTCATTTCATTTAAGTTGGTAAATTTATTATCATATAATTGGACAAAATAATTATGAATAATTGCTTTAATTTCATCTTAATTAGTAGCATATTCACCCTTTTCATTTTTGATACTAGCAATTTGGTTTTCTGATCATTTTTGAAACAATATTCATTAAGGAAATTGGTCTATAGTTTTCTTGGTCTAGTTTTGCTCTCCCTGGTTTAGGTATGAAGCTCTATTTATGTTATAGAAGAAATTTGATAGGACTCCTTTATCTTTTCAAATAATTTATGTAGTATTGAAATTGTTTTTTGAATGCTTCATAGAATTTGCTTAAAATTCCTATTATTAAGATTTCTTTCTTAGAGAGCTCATTTATGACTTAGTATTCTATTTCTTATTTTATCTGTGCAACAATATATTTTTAATAGATATTCATCCATTTCATTTATATTGTCACTTTTATTGACCAATAGTTGGGCAAAGTATTTCCTAATACTTGCTTTGATTTTATTTTTATTAGTTGTTAATTCTCTCTTTTCTCTTTGATATTGATCTCTTTATTTAAATCAAATTAGCCAGTAATGTATCCATTATATTGGTATCCATTATATTTTTGGTAAAACTAGCTTCCAATTTTATTAATTCAAAATTTTTTATTTTCAATTTTATTAATCCCTCCTTTAGTTTTCGGTATTTCAATTTTTCTGTTTTGTTGGATATCTTAAATTTTTTCTTTTTTCTAGTTTTTTTGGTAGATGTTTGCCCAATTTGTTGATTTGCTCTCATTTTTATTTATGTAAGTATTTAGTAATATAAATTTCCCCCTAAGTGCTGCTTTGAATGCATTCCACAAATTTTTATTTGTTGCCATTATCTTTAATAAAATTATCGATTATTTCAATCATTTGTTCTTTGTTCCATTCATTTTAGCATGAAGTTATTTAATTTCCAATTCATTTTTAATCTATATTTCAGAGACCTTTTATTCAGAAAAATGCACTTAATATGTTTGGTTTTCTACATTTATTGTTAAGTTTGTATGCCCTGATGCATGGTTAATTTTTGTGATGGTGCATGCATCTGAAAAAACAAGTATATTTTTTTCTCTTTCTATTCAATATTCTCCGGAGGTCTAGTATATTTTACTTTTCTAAAGTTATATTTATCTCCATAGCTTCTTTCTTTTTTATTTAATGGTTAAGTTTATCTTTCACTATTACAATTTTACTGTCTATTTTCTCCTCGTTAATCTTTTCTTCAAGAATGTGGATGCTACACTGTTTTATGTATGTTGAAATGAATTCATTATCTATATTTTTTAATAAAATCTAATTTCCCTCTTTAATTTATTTTTTCCTTGTGATTTCTTATTTCTACCCTTGTCATTTTTAACATAATAGAATCTGCTCCAGTTCCTCATTTTAATTCTTTGTGTATCTTTCTGTTTCAAGTTGTTTCTTGTAAGCCTATTGTTGTATTCTGGTTTCTAATCCACTCTTTTTTTTTTAATGAATAAGTTTTATGAGGGAGTTCATCCCATTTCCATTCACATTAATGATTGTTGTGCATTTTTATCTATTGTATTCTCTAATAATTATCCTGTTCCTTCCTCAAGAATCTGTTTTACTTCTGACAAAAAGCAAAATGCTTTTTTGCACATTAATTTAACCTCCTTCCCTTCTCTTAACTCTTTTCACTCTTCTCTTCCTGTTGGGTAAGATCGGTTTCTGTGTGTATATGTATTCTCCCCTCCTCAAACTAGTTCAGTTGAGTGTGAGGTTCACTCCCCCACCCCAATTCTCCCTTCCATTGTATAAACTCTTCTTTATATATCTTGTTTACTTGAGATAATTTCCCTCAATCTTACTCTTCTTTCCTCCTTTCCTAGTTCATCTCTCTTTCTCATTCAGGTCTTATGTCTAATAAATTCCCTCTAAGACACATGTAGACAATAAAGTTCTTAGGGATTACATGTACCATCTTCTTATACAATAATGTAAACAATTTAATTCCCTTTAGTACATTATGATATCTGACATATCTATTTTTTTATTCTTGAATCTTGTGCTTCAATATCAGATTTTCCATTTGTCTCATCAGGAATGCTTGAAAGATCTCTATTTCATTAAATATCTCTTAAATATTCAACTTTGCTAAGTAGATTATTCTTGGTTGTACTCCTATCTCCATTGCCTTTCTGAAGAGTATAGTATAAATCTAATATTCTTTAAAAGGAATGATTGCTAAATTTTGTATGATCCTGAATGTGACTCCACACTGTGAATTCTTTCTTTCTGACTGTAGTATTTTCTCCTTAACCTAAGAGTTCTAGATTTAAGTATAATAATCCTAGGAGTTATTATTTTGGAATTTCTTTCAGAAGGTAACCAGTAGATTCTTTCAATTTCTACTTTGCCTTCTGGTCATAAGAAATCTGGAGAGTTTTCTTTTATAACTTCTTAAAATATGATGTCTAGGTTCTTTTTTTGTTTGTGGCTTTTGGGGAATCTAGTGATTCTTAAATCATCTCTCCTTGATCTATTTTCCAGGTTAATTGTTCTTCCTGAGACATTTCATATTTTCTTCTATTGTTTTTTTAGTCTTTTGACTTTGGTTTATTATTTATTGATGCCTTATGGAATCATTAAGTTTCCATTTAGTTCAATTCTAATTTTTAAGGAATTATTTTCTTTAGTGAAGTGTTATACCTCCTTTATCAAGCTGTTAATTCTCTTTTGTAATTTTCTTACATAGCTTTCATTTCTTTTCTCAGTTTTTCCTCATCCACTCTTAGTTGGGTTTTAAAACCTTTTTTATTTTTTTATATCTATTTCCTTGTTGGTCTCATGTCCAATTTGCATTGTTCATTGAGACTGAATTTGTGGATGTTTTCTAGTCATTGTCTTCTATGTTTGTATCTTAAACATTCCTATCAAAATGTAGTTCTTTGTGATTAAATTCTTTTTTTGTTGATTTCTCAATTTTCCATTCTACTTGTTGTCTTTGAACTTTATGTTAATATTGGACTCTACTCCTCTCTGAATGAGAAGTGGCTGGCTTGAGTTTCTGTCTTTTTAAGTTCTTCTGGTCTCATTGCTCATTCTGGGGGCCTGTGAGTTTTCAGTGTGCTTCCAAAATGGATTGATCTGGGAAGAGATCTATTTCCTGCCCTCTTGGTCTGTGCTTTGCAAATTCTCGACCTATATTTGACTTGTGTGAGGTTGAGTTTCTATAGATTGTTGCTGGGACCATTTACTGTTGGGCCAGTGAAAAGTTCTGCAGTTGACTCCCCCTTGGTTTTGTCCCTTACCCTGGTTTATTTGATGTTAGGCTTATGTGCAAGGCTAAAAGTTCATACTGAGTCCTGATTCTTCTCTTGTACCCAGTCACATGTTCCTGAACCCTATTCCTTGCTCACAAGTAGGGTTGTGAACTTTGACCCAGGCTAGGATGATAGACAAAAGAGTTGTCAGATGGTACCTATTTCCTAATCCCAATGTTAATATAGGGATCCACAGGGATTTCCTTCTGCTCAAGTGTATTCTCTCCTGGTCTTTAGTAGTCTTACTAACCCTGAGCACTAGAATTTTCCCCATTGCTGCCACCCACTGCCACTCTGCTGCTGTCACTGCTATTATGCTGTTCTCATCAGCAGTCTCCATTTCAGTGTCCACAGACTTCTTTATATTCCTAAGCTTCTCCATGGGCTAGAAAAAAAATGAGACCTTTTTCTTGCCTTCCCTGATCTAAATTAAATCTGGCATACTTTTCAGGTTGTAGAAGAGGTTAGAGAAAAGTTGAGGCCAAATACTACCTTTCATTCCACCATGTTGTCTCTGTCCCTAAAACATAATAAAAAAAATTAAATCATTAGATGTCAAACTTGACCAAGTATTTGCAAAAGACATCCATACTGGGGGGGGAGGGGGGACAGAATTAAAATATATTTGAGAGTTTTATGCAGTCTCAAATAGAAGAAAATCCTAATATTTGGGGCTAGAAAATTACTGACAGAATTGCTGCAAAAAAAGTCATTCTTGATGAAAATGTGAGAAATATGTAGGAGTTGAGGAAAAAATCAAGAGTGCTAGTTTGAGAAGTGAATGACATTTTAGGATTCATACTTCACAGTAGAAGGATGTCCTCTCAAGCCAGAAGGAAAATTTGGAACTATTGAGGTCTTTTAGAAAAAAAAGATAGAATAGAATTCTTAAGGAGATAAACTAAGAGAGATCCAAATTTTAGAAAGCTTAATAGCTGCAGAGCAGCAGCAATAGTATCTGCCTCTCTACCTCTTCCAGGACTTAACAGGCATCAATGGCCCAGGGACAGAAGGAAAAAAAGAGAAAAAAAATCGGACTGAACTGCTTCAAATAAAAAGATGAGAAAGGATGACCATTGTTCTTATAGAAATCTGGAATAAAAGACTCTGGGCAAAAACATGTAGTTTGCCTATCTCCTCAATGACTGAATGTAGCTCCCAGAAAAGGTTTGTACTTTCCCAACTTGGTTCCTGGGGTCTGTCCTTTAACAGACACTCTAACATACTCTGCTTTCCCCTTACACAAATGTTTCCAATGTCTAGAACTTTTGCCTCAACTATGAAGAGGTCAAGGGTTATCTAGAATTAAACATAATTTAAATTAAGGCAGAGAGACAGATCTCTGCCTGACTTTGGGAATTTTCCAAGGACTTTGAGTAATTTGGATTGTTTCCATAACTTTTATTTGATTTTAATAGTTTATTATTTTTATTTTTCACATATTTTTTTAAAATTAATGTGTGTCTATCTTCCCCATTAAGCAATTTTTTTAAATTAAAAAGTACTTTAATACATTTTTATATATTGTAGAAACACATTTCTACAATAGTCATGTACAAAAATATTTATTTTTCTGCATTTTAAGTTCATCACCCCTTTGTCTGAAGGTAAGTAGTATGTTTTATTCTCATTCTTTTTATGTATTAATAGGAGTTCTAAAGTCTTTCAAGTTTATTTTTCTCAATAATGTTATTATATAAATTATTCTCTTAGTTCTGCTCACTTGCTCTATATCATTTCATAAACATCAGTATCCCAGTTTCCTCAGTTTACTCTTTCATAGAGTATGACAATAATCCATTTCATTCACATACCAAAATTTATTTAATCATTCTCAACTGGAGGGCACTCCCTTAGTTTCCAGTTTGGGGTTACCACAAAAGAGATGTTAGAAAGAATTTTATGCACAATAATTCTTTTTTTCTTTCTTTTATTTCTCTATTATCTTTAATAGTGGCATAGCTAGATCAAAATGTTTGTCCAAAATGGAAAATTTCTGTACATAGTTCCAAATTGCTTTTCAGAATGGCTAGATCAATCAACAGGTTCACTAACAGGGAACTAAAGTACCTTTTCCCCCATAGCCCTTCCAACATTCATCAATTTTATCTTTTGTTCAATTTTGCCAGTCTAATAAGTTTGAGGGAGAACCTTAAAGTTGCTTTAGTTTGCATTTTTCTATCATTGTTTTTTCATAGGACTGTTGATATTTTGGATTCTTTCTTCTGAAATTTGTTGGTCAACTGGGGAATGACTCAGTCTTACAAATTTGAATCTGTACTTTTATACCTTGGAAATGAGACCTCTGTCAAAGAAAATTTTTACAAAGATTTTCCCCCAGTTACCCTTTTCCTTCTATTTTTTTGCTCCATTAAATTTGTGCAAAAAACTTTTAATTTTCACATAATCAAAATTAATTATTTTATTTTGATGGCCCTATCACTTGCTTAGTCCTGACTCACATAAACTTAATATAAACTCTAAAAAGTAGTAGAGGAAACCCTGTGGACAGTGAGGAGCCATTATATTGCTCTTTGGCTAAAAAGCAAGCTAATTATTGTAGCAGGGGGTAGCTGATTAAATCTCCAGAAACTTTAAACGGGTAGGGAGCAGAGGGTGCTAATGACTTATCTCCTGGATAGTTGCAGTTTCATTAAAATAGAGTTGTCAACATAGAGGGACTTTAGTGGTCACCTAGTCCACTCCTTATTTCTCAGATTTAAAAACTGAAGCCCAAAATGTGTTATTTTTCCTATTCTTAGGAACACCTCTATCAAAAGAGAGAACATTTTTCATTTACAAAAAAAAAGAATAGAAAAAATAGAATTTCATATGAATCTGAATTGAAATTCGTTAGTTATTAGCAGGAGTAGACTAGATAGCATCTGGGAAATTGTGTAATGTTTTTAATGATCCCAAAGTGCTTCCTGACACAAATATCCAGTTTTCAACACTAACATTCTCTCTATTATGCCATATGACTTCAGTGAATGAATGAATGAATACAAAAACACTTGCTAACAACATACTTTTTGCAAAGCACTGCATTAACTGTTAAGGAAACAAAAAAGTTAGGGGTTCTCAATGAGTTCCCTGAAGAATCACAATTGTGGGTAACCTTCAGGGCAATGGAGTGATGAATGGTGGATTTAAAAATTCTGTAGCATATTAGCAAGAGTGAGATGTTTGTAAAAAGTGGTATAAAAGACATTAAGCAAAGCACAATCAAAGGGCTTCATGTCTGGGTCCCTTGGCTCTGATATGTGAACTCTTGCCTTATCTTTCTAGATCCCAGACCTCCATTTACACCTTTCCCTATTGTCTCTTCATAATCATCCTATTTGCTGATCCTGTCAGACTCTTGGTCTGGGTTCCTGGGATCTCGAAGTTGAACCCACACTGCCCCCACAGAGCTTCCATTTTTCCTTTCTCTTTTTCTCTTTTCTCCTTTCCCTTTGTAGCATCCCTTTTAGTGCTATCTTCCCCTATCCCCTATCCTAGAGAGCAGAGATTACCTTGCTTGCTTAAACTATATCCTCAGATTTAGCACAGTGCCTGGTCCCATAATAATTCTTAATAATCTATCTACCTATATTTCTTTCTGTTTCAAAAAAGCAATGGTGATACAGTACAAATGAGGGATAATAAATCTTGGAGTCAAAAAACCACTTAAGCATTTATTGCTGACAGATTATTACAGTGTTCCCTAGAAAGGAACAACAAAGCCCTTCCTCCCCTTGTCCCCCAACCAACCCCAATCACAAAATATTTTGATAAGCATTTTCCTTAGCTGAGAATAGTTATCCAGAAAGAAAAATTATAAAAATTTCAAAATTTGAAGGGACCCCAGAGTTCAAGTGCAATGCCTACCTAAAGAACAATCTCCTCCTCAAGAAACAATAATCTTAGCCTTTGTCTGAAGACCCTCAATAAGAGACCCTATGGCAACCCATTTCAATTTCTGATAGCTCTGTTTCAAGGATTTTCTTTATATTGAGATGAAATTTGTCTTTTGGCAAATTTTACCTATTGCCCTATGTTCTACTCTCTCGTAAGCTATCTTCTTTTTTTTAATATAAAATTCATTTTATTAATGTCTTTTTTCTTTCTTCCCCTATTCTTCATCCAAGTTTTTCTCACAATATCAGCAATTACAACATAACAAAAACAATTAAGCAAAAGGAAGCAATTTTTATGACCTATTCTGAAACTATATGTGGTATGATCTAGTAAGTTCACATCTCCCTGCAGTCAGAGAGGTTTGTTTCATTATTTGTTCTTCAGGAGCTTCATTTAATTTAAATTTTATCTTTAATAAATTTAATAAATATCAACAAACATGACTATTTTGATGTACAAAGAACAAAAAGAAAGTCTGAATATGAAACTATAGACTTCTATTTGAGTGGTGGTGTTGTTTTTTGCAAGGTGATGTGATTGAGTGTCTTATCCAAGGTCACACAGCTAGGTAATTATTAAGGGCCTGCATTTGCATTTGAATTCAGATCCTTCTGACTCCAGGGTCAGTGCTCTATCCACTGCCCCACCTAACTGCCCCTATTTGTTTTTTTAAGTATATATATTTAACAGGCTAGTAACAAAATTATCTGATTTGTGTCCTCTTCTGAACTTATATTCATTGATTTTGTTTTCAATTCCCTAGAGACTGACCTCTGTTTAGTGACATTTTAGTCACATATGTATGCATATATGATATAGATGTGTATATACACATATATTTATATATGTTGTTCTTATGTTCTACTTATTTCACTCTTCCATAAATTCATTAAATCTCACATTTCCCATATATATATATATATATCTCATAATTTCTCATATTCTTCATTTATTACTACATAATAATATGCCATTATATGAATATGCCATAAATTGGATTTCTTTGCATATTCCCAAATCAATAGCTACAAATTTTGTTTCTTTGCTAAAACAAAGAAAGCTGCCATGAACAATTTGGCACATGTGGACCTTTGACTTCCTTTGGGTATCTGCCAAGTAGATAAGGATTTCAGATCAAAAGATATGGTCAGTTTAGTCACTTTCTTTTTTGGGTTTTTTTAGGTTTTTTGCAAGGCAAATGGGGTTAAGTGGCTTTCCCAAGGCCACACAGCCAGGTAATTATTAAGTGTCTGAGACCAGATTTGAACCCAGGTACTCCTGACTCCAAGGCCAGTGCTTTATCCACTACACCACCTAGCCGCCCCTAGTTTAGTCACTTTCATAATTCCAAATTGAAATCTGGAATAGCTGGACCATTTAAAGCTCCAACAATTGTATATCTGTCTTCCCATAACCCATCCTCCCCACTGACTGTTCCTATCCCAACCTTTTCCTCTAAATACCATTCTTTGTATAAATGAAATTTTCTTAAGTTGATTTAAGTATACATTTTGTAATGGTTGTGCTAGGTGAGAAAGCAGTCAGTTATAGCTCCTCCTCCAATTACAAATACAATTCTCTTTCCACTAAGGTTTGACATCCCTTAGAATGTGATAATGCCTTACTTTACAGAAAAAGATTGGCACTACATTAATGAAGTTGTTGTAGGTTATCTAACACATAATAATCTCTAAAAATTTAATTGACGTCTTTTGTTTTCATAATATCTTCACAACTGAATATACCCATGAGTGTAAACATTCCTTTATTAAAAAAATAGTTAAGCAAAACTAACCTACATCTTGACCTTGTTTCATTGCATATGTAAAATTACATGCCCACGATCCCATAGGATGTGCATTTCCTTATCCTTCTCCAGAGCCAAAATTTCATCCTGGGTTCTTCAAGAATATGTTAACAGATCACGAAGTTCTATGAAATTGAAAAGGCTTGAATTGATTGCCCTGTGATTCTGTGTTTATTGTCTGAGTAACAATAAAAATGCAGAGAGCTTCATTACAGGAAACTTGGTCACTAAGTCTCTGAGTCCCAATTAGCAAGGAAATAGAACTTCCCCATTACTGAATAGTTTTGGTGCAGTCTCTTCTACACAACACACTAAAAAGAAATTTCCAATTGCATGGATGGTGCTAGAGAACTCTATTTCAAGTACAACCCTGCAACTACTCTACAAAGCTCAAGCAGATTATTGCAGCTGCCATGATTTGATCATCTCCTCTACTATTCAATGTTCAATGCTAGCATGACTGGTAATGGCTTGATCCCTGTCATGGAACAGATAGATACCATCACTCCAAGACTCCTTATATCCTTGTATCCATTTCCTTCTTGACCCTCTAGAAATCTCTTCTCTCCCTCCATCTGGTCCTGTGCCTTGAGGTCAGGGTATTATGGAAAACAGATTCCTTTCATGTTGGGGGACATGCCCCATGTTAGAATTTTAATATATTCAAGGCATACTAGAATGTAATTTGGAGCTATGCTCCAAAAGTTATTAAACTGTGCATATCGTTTGACCTATTAATATCACTGTTCAATTTTTGCCCCAAAGAGATCAAATGAAAAGGAAGAGGATGCATATGTACAAACATATTTATAGCAGCTCTTTTCATAAGTAGCCACAAACTAGAAATTAAGGAGGTACCATCTATTGGGGGAATGGCTGAAAAATTATGGTATAGAAAATGATGGAGCAAATACTACTGTACCTTGAGAAATGACAAAAGGAATTTTTTTTAATACATGAAATAACTTATTTCATTTGTATTTTATTTTTTCTCAATTACATCTAAACAAAAATTTAAAAATTGCATTTTTTGATATTATGTTTCAAATTCTCACCCTCTTTTTACTCTCCTCTCTTAGAGAAGGGAAATAATTTGATAGAGCTTATACATATACAGTTATGCAAAACATTTTCATATTAGTAATTTTACAAAAGAAAATACAGAACAAAAATCAACAATAAAAAGAAAACTAAAAAGATATGTTTCAATCTGCATTCAGACTCTATCAGTTCTTTTTCTGGAGGTGGGCAGAATTTTCATCATAAGTCCTTTAAAATTGTATTACTGAGTATAAGCAAGTGATTAATAGTTGATATCATCACACAATTTTACCATTACTGTGTAAAATGTTCTCCTGGTTCTGCTCACTTCACTTTGTATCAATTCATGTGTCTTTCTAGGGCTTTTCTTTCTGAAATAATCCTGCTTGCCATTTTTTATTGTGCCATCACAATCATATATCACAACTTAATCAGTCATTCACCAATTTTTTTTTTAGGTTTTTGCAAGGCAAATGGGGTTAAGTGGCTTGCCCAAGGCCACACGGCTAGGTAATTATTAAGTGTCTGAGATGGGATTTGAACCCAGGTACTTGAACCCAGGTGCTTTATCCACTACACCACCTAGCCGCCCCTGTCATTCCCCATTGATGAACATTCCCTCAATTTCCAAATGATATTATTGGATCAAGGCTATGCACACTTTGATAGTCATTTAGGCATAATTCCAAACTGCTCTCCAGAATACTTAGATCAGTTCATAACCACAAATAGTGATTAGTGACCTCATTTTTCCACATCCACTTCCACATCTGTCATTTTCCTTTTCTATCATAATAGTCAAACTGTTAGGTTTGAGGTGGTCCCTCAGAGTTGTTTTAATTTGCAATAGTCTAATCAATATCGATTAAGACATTTGTATATGACTAGATACTTTCGATTCCTTTTTCTGAAAATTGTTCATATCCTTTGACAATTTGTCAAATGGTTAACAATTTGCATTATTATAAATTAGATTCAATTCTTTAAAGATTTGAGAAATAAGTTTTTTTATCTGAGAAACTTGATGTAAAAAATTTTAAGAGATAGTTTTAAAGAAACCTATGAAGATTTTTGTGAACTGTTGTGGAATCCGAACACTAAATAGTAACAACATTGTAAAAACAAAAAACTCTGAAAGATTTGAGAACACTGATCTATGCAATGAGAAACAATGATTCTAAAGAATCAGTGGTAAATCATGGTTGGTATCCACCACCTGAAAGAGAGATAATAGATTCAGGATGCCAAATCAGACACATATTTTTAAACATGGCCTATACAGGGATTTATTTTGCTTGAGAATGTGCATTTGTTTCAAGTGTTTTGTTTTTCTTTAATTGTTGGGTTTTTTTCCTAATTTGAAGGGGGGAAATGGGTGAGAGGGAAAAAAATTTATCAAATAAAAAAATATAAGGTTTTTTTTTAGCAGTTTCATGCTGCTGAGCCATAGCATTATGGGAAATTGAACCTTTTCCTACTCCTCTCCTCCATTACCCATGGTTGCCAAATCCATATCCCCTCTATAAAAATAAACCAATTGCCCTTTATGAACAGTAAAAAGGAGTGGGTTAATATACATTTATAGAACTTTAAATCATCTGTGGCTGAAGGGATTAAAAAAAGCAAATAGAAATTTTAGAAGGCATTATTAAGCTGCCTTAATACTGTTTTCATTTTTAATCTTTCAGATAGGCACAAATGTTAGAGGTTATTCATGGATATTAAAGAGGCAGTTTAAAATAATCCTCCTTATTACTGTTAAATAATGGTAATAATCATATATAATGTTATACATGAGATAATTCTTCTAAAACTCCATGTTAGTACAAGTGTAAATATAAGCTTTGATATTCTCATAATAAGGCAACAACTTGATAATGAACTAAAATGGTATCTTGCAGCCTGAAGACATAAGCATATCTGAACTCATCAGTCATTTAAACTCCAAGAGATTCTAGTGCTATATTGATTTATTAAATGTGTTTCTATATCAACTAAGCTCTCTGCTAGGTTCTATAGGAAAGAAAAAAATTTCTTGTTTTTTTCTTAAATTTAGTTTCCTTCCTGACTTGATTTACCCCCCTTCAACCTGTAAGGCAAGGAAATGTTCTGAGAGGATGAGAAATTGATTTCCTGAACAAGAATCATAGATTTAGAACTGAAAGGGATCTTGGAGGTGATTTAGTCCATTTCCCCCTCATCTCCTAGATGAAGAAATAAAGACCCATAGGAGTCAACTTATCCAAGGTCATTGAGATAATAAATAACAGAACTGGGGTACAGACCCAGGTCGTTTCACTCCAAATTTGTGGAGCTTTCCTTTATGGCACAGCATGGTCAGTGATGTTCTTAAAGTGAGTATTATATATTGAAAGTTCATTAGAAAGTCATGATTCTTTTTTTTAAGTTTAGTAGAGTAGTAATTGATTCAATGAAAATAACAAAATCAAAGAAATTACCCAATGTGTTTTATGTCCTAAAGCCTAGAATATCAACAACATAACCATGTAAATGAATGTTTCATTATTGTTGGAATTATGTTGTAAAAAATGGCACCAGGCATCTTGATGTGACAGACTTCTAGACGCTATCACCCAGTTGGCTAGGTTTGGGACTTTTTGTTTCTTTAATAAGGTCCTTCTCCATTGTACCCATAATCACCTGCTTTATAAACTGTTCCCCTTTGAAAGCCTAATGTTGCAAGTGGCAATTGAATAAGAGCCCCAAACATATTTATGTTTTTCTGCCTTTTGATTTCCATCATTTCTGGGAATTGTTGTAGATGGAATGAAAAGAGAATACATTATAAACAATTTAAAAAACCAAAAACAAAATTCCTTGGACTTTTTTCAGATACCACATATGCAAATGTGGCTTTGGATTCCAGTGATTTTCGAGGGAGGATTATATTTTCCTCATTAACCTCTTTCTTAATGAGACAGCTGTTTTCCAAACTAATTTTATCTAAATTGAATTTGACATTTGAAATTAATTCACACTGATTTAATATAAATGATGAGGTAGAATGCTGCCTTTTGATCTGAGGCATTTGTGAGGTCCTAGTTAAACTTCCACAAAAGTAGTAGAATTCACTGTTTCAGGCAAGGGGGGAAATGGTGCTGGCTGAGTTGTATGCAGGAAGACAAAATCAAGAGGATATAGTCTTTAGATTCAATCAGGAGAACTTGAAAAAGTAATCAACTTGTAGTCTCTCCTTTCTCTAGCTATCACAAAACTGCCAAAAATAATCTTTCTAAAGCACAAATCTGACCACATCATCCCCTGGACAAGGAGTTTCCATGACTCCTCATAGCCTCTAAGAAAAACATTAAAATGCCAAAGTTTGGCATTTAAAGTCTGTTGTTGTGGTGCAGTGGATAGATCACCAGGTCTGGAGGTTGGAAGACTTATTTTCCTGAGTTCAAATCTGACCTCTGACACTTACTAGCCTTGTGACCCTGGGCCAGTCAATTCCTTCTCTTTGCCTCAGTTCCTCATTGTAAGATGATCTGGAGAAAGAAATGACAAACCACTTCAGTGTTTTTGCCAAGAAAATCCCAAACGAAGTCATGAAGAGTTACACTTGACTGAAAAATGACTGAACAATAAAAACTGTCTGCCTTTAGCCTACTTCTCCAAACTTTTGCACCTTATGCCTCAATACTCACTCTAAATTCCAGCCAAACTGGTCTCCAAGACATTCTCAAATCTTGCCTCACTATCTCTCATCTTCAGTCCTTTGAAAAGTCCCCCCCCTTCCTAGTGTTCATTCCTTATAGCCCTCTTAAAATCCTTAGAAGTGCCCCCCCAAGGTTCTATGTTATAGGAAATCTTATTTGATCCAATTAGTTGTTAATATTTTCTCTCTTCTAAAATTGTCTTGTGTTTATGCATCTGTGTCTGTATTATATTTGACAAGAGAATGTAAACTCCTTGAGGGACAGAGCTGTTTAGGTTTTTGTCTTTATATTTATAACATCTCCCATGGTGTCTTTCTTAATAAATATTGATGATTTGAATTGAGTTGAATTTTGCCCAAGGCTAGCTTAGACTAATCGTTTTCCCTGAAAGACAGGTGGAACTAACTAAGAACTGAATATTATGCTCAGGTTCCATTTTAATAGGGGATAATAAGTGAGTTCAGTGTATTTGAAAGTACTCTCTTCCTCCTCACCCAATCAGTATGTGTTTTATTTGTCTGGGTATCTATCAGATAGGAATAAAATTCAAACTCCTCGAGGACAGGGACTACTTGAGGGGGACTGGAGGTATTCCCAGTAGCTATCACAGACTTTTTAAAAAATTATTTATGGCAATGGGGTTAAGTGACTTGCCCAAGGTCATACAGCTAGGTAATTTTTAAGTGTCTGAGGTTAGATTCAAACTCAGGTCCTCCTGACTCCAGAGTTGGTGCTCTATCCACTTCACCACCTAGCTGCCCCTACACAACAGACTTTTTTTAGGTTTTTTTTTTTTCAAGGCAATGGGATTAAGTGGCTTGCCCAAGGCCACAGCTAGGTAATTATCAAGTGTCAGAGGCTGCATTTGAACTCAGGAACTCCTGACTCCAGGGCTGGTGCTTTATCCACTATGCCACCTAGCCACCCCCACAACAGACTTTTGATAAATGTCCATTGGATTTAGACAGATGTGCCTCCTTCTAATGGAAAGAACATCCAATCTGTTTTCAATCAGACATGACTAATAATTAGCAGTGGGAATCTTTTTCTACTAGCCAAGGCAGCCAAGATGCTTTCATGAGGCCAAAAGTGTATTGGATTCTTGTCAAACAACATATATATATACATATATATATATATATATATATATATATATATATATCTGCGTGTGTTTGTCTGTGTATTCAATTAAGCTATATATATATATTTGTATTTGTATATATGTGCATTCTACATCCTGGTAGTGAATCAACACATGATTATTTTAATGTTTCTTCCAGTCCCAGGTAGTGATTTTGAACATACTTTCAGATGTAAAATGAATGAGATATGAAAATAATCATTGATCCTGAGTTAAAACCAAAAATGTTTTAAAAGTCAAAGTTTTGCTGCATTTTTGTAGAAATATCTTGCTCAATGTGACCATCTTTTCATAACCTTTTTATAAACTTCTAAAATTCTAAATCAAGAGGACATGTTTTGAGAAATAATATGAGTTTTCTTGGTGTACACAGTTTCACAACATACCCTTTCATATTATTTGACAATACTTTATGCATTTCATTTCTTTAGCAAGTGAGAAAACAGAGCTTATCATGTGAAAGCATAATGTAAAATATTTCTGAAAAATAATTGCTGACCAAGAGCACATGTTTCCCAAGGAGTTGCTATGTGCTAGATTGAAAGCAGTTTCAGTGCTCTAAAAGAACCAAGCCCAGTAGTATTGCTCATTCCTTTCTTTCTGGGGTGATCTTTGCAAAATCCATCTGTGTGATACTTAGTATCAGTTCTTCAATCAACAAACATTTATTGAATGATTTCTTTGTTTCAGTCTCTGTGCAAAACTCAGAGGACACAAAAATAAAAGTGAAGTAGACCCTGTCCTTAAGGAGTTTAAATTCTAATAGGGATTACAGCATATACATATGTAAAAGGGTAATCCTAGACAATTTATTTGTCTAGGGCATGCCTGCTTCAGGTTCTGAGAAAAAGGAAATTCCTGAGTTAAAAGTCTGCCTAGATAGTTCACTTGAATAGGACATGATTAAGTCTGACTCTGCTTTAAAAGGAAGCAATGACTGAATTGATTCTGCCTTAGAACTGTTTGGAGACATCAATCACTCATTTCTTTGAGAGGCCATGGAACCTTGAACCATATGGAAAGTAAAGTCTGTTTTACTGGTGTGCATATGAAGAATTCTAGAACTTTAAGATTCTAGAATGGGGAAGCTATAGACATCAGAACTGTTCTACCATTATAGAACTCATACAATGTACTTGACTATACACAGAATTTTGTTATTAACCATAAATGAAGATGGGATCATTTGTAGCAATGACCTAGTTTTGGAACCAAGAAAATTTAGAAGAAGAGAGAAAAGTAAAAGGACAGATTTCAGAACTATGTAAAAGAGACACCCTACCCCACTATCTTCCCCAACCCTGAATGTCACTAATTGCCCAGCAGATTGGACCAGTGAGATGGCTGGAATGTCCTCCACTGCCACCTGCTGCTGAGAAGAAATAGAGACCATACTCTGTATTCTCCATTGCAGCTACCAGCTGAGAAGAAAAAAAAATAAACAGAGCAACTATTATGATTTGTTGCTGATAAAAAGAGAAGAAAAGACAGAAGATACTTCTCTGCATTGCATCTTATTGACACCTGTTGAAAGGTGGAGAACAAAAGGAATACTGCAAAGGAGCGAAGTTGGAAAGATGTTTGTCGATTTTACGATAAAGAGTCTTGCCTTTTCCTAAGAGCATAACACTGCTTCTGTTGGAACATTGAGTTAATATTGTTTAAGAGTCAGCTGAACTGTGTCAGGGAACAGCTTGGAAAGAGCATCAAAGAGGTAATCCAGCTGAGATGTAATGTGCAATGAGGTACACAAAGAGAATCAGTACTTACAGAAGCTGCACTTATCAAAAAACTTTTATGAACAGTTCCTGAGACAGAAAGAGTATACTAAAGTCTACAGTTTCAGATCTGTTAATCCCCCTGGCTTCCATACATGTGTGGCTTTACCATGGAACTTCAAGTGCATGCTATTCTCCCCAATAACATCATGTAAGTGTTATTGAAGTTTAGAGGTGGTTTCATGTAAATATGTGTTTGCTTTATATGTTTAAGATTAATTGACTATTAACAGCTGTTTGCTTTTTGCTTTGTTATCAATCTCAGGGGAAAACAATGGCTCACACCAAGTTACACTGATTTTTCCTGTCTAGTTACATATTGTCAAGATGGCATCTTCTGTGTACCATCTTTCCCTTGACGATTTACTCATTCCAAGTAATTGAAGTCACTGGGTTGGTTTGGCAGGCACACAAAATTACCCGGAGATGCTGTTGACATGGTTAGGAGCATTTTGCATTCCTTCTGCCCTACCTACTCTTATTTTCTCTGGAGACAGGGCCACCAAGGCACATGAGAAAATTAGAGCAATATGTCATGGAAATTTCTTTTGTCAGTAATCATGCCTTCTAAAGACATTTGCAACAACTGAAGTACCCCAAAGTCATTCATCTAGTTTATAACCTTAGCCCATCTAGAATACCTTCTCTTTGAAAATTAAAGAATGAAAAATTGCTACATACTTTTCATTAAGAAAGACATTGAAATCCTGAAAATGGAGGGAAAGAATATGATAATAATGTTGATCACTTCAGAATACATGTTTTTGCTTATTAATATCTTAGCCAAAAATAAATGTCACATTCATTTCCTTTTGTTCCATTTGGAATTTCAAGTTAAGATTAGCTTATCTCTTCAGATATCTTTCAACATTAGTCTTCAAAAGGTGCCTAAAGGGTGCAGTGGATAGTGTGCTAGGCTTGGAGACAGAAAAATCTGATTCAAATCCAGTCTCAGACATCAGTTGGTGTGAGCCTTTGCAAATCACTGAATTTCTATCTACTTTAGCTTCCTCATCTGTAAAAAAAAAAAAATTAGGATAATAATAGTATCTACCTCCAAAAGTTGTTGTGAGAATAAAATGATATATTTATAAGGAATCTTATAAATTTTAAAGTGTTCTATAAATGCTAACTGTTGGAAAACCAAGTGACTAAGTGATTCATACATTGACTCAGGTATTACTGCTAGGTGGAAGGAGATCATTGAAAAAAAGAAAAGTTCTCTCTCTGTATATATATATATATATATATATGTGTGTGTGTGTGTGTGTGTGTGTGTGTGTGTGTGTGTCACACACACACACACACACACACACACACACACACACCCCTTAAAATATCTCTAGCAGCATTTCTTTGTAGTAGCAAAGAACTGGAAACAAAATAAGTCTCCATTGATTAGAGAAAAACTAAACAAATAGTGTTATACTATTGAGTTTACCATGCTTTATAAAATAAAAAAATATGAGGAAAACAAAGAAGCATGGAAAGGCTTACATTAGTTGATATAAAATAAAAAAGCATAGCCAAGAATATAATGTATGTCGTGATCGCAACAATGTAAATGGAAAGAATGATAATGAAACTTGAATAATCATAGAGCATAGCCCCAAAGTAGTCATGAGAAGACACTATCTCCACATCTCTGCAGAGGTGGGAGTAGCCTGGGATACAAATATGGAACACTGCATTTGATGTCAGATTTTGTCAATGACTTGATCAGTTTTGCTGAAGTTTTTCCTGTCTTCCTCTTCTTAAAATAATTCTTTACTGTTTTTTATTATTATATCACTTACTAGGGATGGGAGGAAAGGGATCTAGGGGAGAATTTGGACAATGTAAAAGTAAAGAAGAATTTTAAAAAATTATTTGAAAAATTTACTATTCAAGCCATAAATTGCTATTACTTCAAGCATTTAGATGTTACCTTCCTCCCCCTTCCTTCAAGGGGAAGGAAAATGGAGATAAAGTGAGGTTGTGTTTGTGTTTAAACTGATAACAAAATCATTAACTGTTTTTTACCTATGGGTGGTCTTTCATGTGGTTTATTTAGAAGTGAAAACAATGCTGCTGGTCATGAAGTTTATTTATTCTTGTCTTGGCTAGTAGATATGATTCCAAATGGACTAGTTAGATGTGATAACCTCAAAGGTCTCTTTTAATTATAAGAAACTTTATAATTCAAAGAAGTTGAGAGAAGCTTTCTCTCCCCCTCCCCCCTCACCTTTTCTCTTTCTCTTTCTGTTTCTGTCTCTGTCTCAATCTATCTCTTTCTCCAGTACACAATATATGTATACATATGTTAAACATATGTACATTTAATTTTATATGTTAAAGTTCTGCAGTAAGCTATTCTTTATGGTTTGAGAGTTTTCACCTAAATAAAATTTGTAAATGGGATACTTTCTATGTTCAGGCCTTATGTGTTCATTGATTTTATGGTTGTGTTCTTATGAGTTTGATGCCATTCTGTAGATTTCATCAAGAACTACCAGTTCCTTTCTATAAGAAAGGGGGATGAACTGCAATTAGATTTGAGAAACCTAATAGATTTCTTCTCCTCTTGTCTCATTTATAGTGCTGTGGTAGGTTCCAGAATCACAGAAGCTCAGAATCATCTTGACTATACTTGGGCAATAATCCTCTGTACCATTTCTCAATTAACATAAATGGTCTTTCAGCTTTTTCTCAAGGGTCTCTAAAATTAAATAAAAGCAACCATTTAATAATAAGTCATATATGTGATCATTTAAGATCTGCAAAGCAGACTTTCATCACAGAAATTCTGTGAAAGTGGTGTCAAACATGAATAGAGGCTATGTTTGAGGATCCCTACAGGTCCCACATTGACTTTTTAAATGCAATATTAGCTATATGTTATTGTAGTTTGATTAATTTTGTTAAACATTTAAATTTAATTTTTTAATCTGGTTCAGGTCACCATCAGGAGTATTGTGGGCCACATGTATCATTGGGATGCATGTCTGACACCATCTTGGTATCACAGTAGTATTATTTCCATTTGCCAATCTGAGGCTGAGAAACTAAGTGAACTGCCTATGATCAAGTAATTAATCAGCCAAGGTGTTGGAATTGGAATCCTGCTTTCCTGATTCCTGATTTTTATCTCCACACCCTACTGTTTTTGAAGGTAGATTTTTCTCCTAAGTTTCACTATAGTAAACCAGAAAGGCTATGGAATTATGATATTTGGTTCCAATACCTATGGAACTGAATGTAGTATTGTCATAAATAATTCAAATCTTTGAAGTAGTCTGAATTTCTAGAAATTCAAACCATACTGTAAGTGAAATTATTCCTCCTGTCCTCCTCTAAAACAATTTTGTTTCACATAGAAGCTAAAAGGGAAATCCTTAAAAGACCTTTCTTAATTTTTTCTTTAAAAAAGGTTACACTAGTTAATGAAAACATACCAGTAACAAAACATGGTGATATCAAGCCCAATAAGGAAAAGAAAATCATTAAAATATGTGTTGGTTCATTTCTTGATTTCATTTGGTCCTATTTCAGCCTCATCTGTAATTAATTTGCCTTTCGTCATTTTCTACAATGGATTCTGCAAGAATATCAGTCTCAAGGCATACAACATTGCTTGCACCCCACTTCAAACATCATTTAAAATCTCATTTATTATTTCATACTGTGGGCTCACTTAAAAGACAGTGTTTTTGGAGTTGGGTAGCTCACAGCTCCAGATCCCTGAGTAGGCAACAATGAGGGAAAGAGAAGAGAAAGATTAGAGGGAGGGGGAGAAAGACAAAGAAAACAAATAGAGACACAAAGAAAAACTGAGCCAAACAGGGAGAGAAAGTGGTAAAGAGTGAGGGAGAGTTTGTGGAAAACGAAGACAAAAAAGAAAGGGGAGAGATAGAGACTAAGGGAGAAAGGAAGAAAGAGGGAAAGAATGAGAAACAGAAATATAGGGAGATAGAGATGGCAGAGAAAGGGAAGAAAGAGAGAGAAAGAAAGGTAAAAGGAGAGAGGAAAGAGACAGGAAAAAATTCTGTATGTGGGTACAAAGGAAAAAAATCAAAATTGTTTTCTTTGTATGTGTGAAAGAGAACTATACTGAATGTGAGAATGTCTGTATGTATTGCCTATAAGGAATGGAATAGAGAAACATCATGAATTTGAAGTAAAACTGTTATAACCATCCCCATGTTAATGTAAGGGAAGAGAAAATTCCAAAGGTATGCAGGGAACTATTCTCCATACATCCTGAAATAGCTCATACTTGGGCTCAATGGAGGTGTGCAAATGTGATGAAGAACACTACTGGCATTTGTAATGAGGGTCTAGATACTGTCTGCAATGAAGGCAAATGGAAAACACACTCTTTGGATTAAAGGGATTTGACTGAACAGCTTACATTTTTTTTTAAAAAAAGTTTCTACCGATGCAACAAGTAAAAAGAAGAAAGGGGATTTTGTGCAAGAATGGATTTTGAGTCCAAGTCTACCCAGACCACAAGACTCTATTTAAAAAATAAAATAAGCCAAATAATACCCTAGTTCCTTCTGAAAATCCCATGAACAAATAGTGGTTATTAGCAAATGAGCACCACATCCCAGCATTGTCATTGCAGCTGACCCAAATTTTTGGATGCTAGTAATCATATCAATGGGAGTTCATACACAAACTTCAAGAAACCTCCTGTTTCACAAAATTCCTAAAAATTAAGACTCTTTATCCATTATCCAGTCTCAAGTGAAGAGAAAGTATTTTGATCCAATTCACATTCTTCTATTCTACTACCATCCCAAAAGAAAAAGACTAAATAACTCTCCCTATCAAAACGAAAACAGAAACAATAGCCACATGGACACTGGGTCTGGGTCCTGCTACTTGGGAAAATTTTCCATCCTGCTATATTACACAGTGGGGTGTAATAGGTTGGAGTTACTTGGTAACTCTACTCCACCTTCTAGGCTCTCTGCACACATTAGCAAAACATCTGCTCAGAACAGAAGAATAGCAGATGCCTAATAGGAAGGAGAGGGAGATGGGTGGGAGAATTTCACAGTCCTGGTGCAAACATGAATTCCATTTTTTAAAAAGGAAACAAAAGGTCATATCTTAATAATTTATATTCAGATCACATGTATATTACAGAAAATTACTGAATTTACTCATCATCAATTTATTGTAGCAAGGTCTTTATATCAGAGAAGATGAAGCAACACATATTATATATATATATACACATTTCATAAATATATTGTGTACTGCTTATTATGTGGAAACTAGGGTGCATATGCGTGCACATACATATATTTTCTATGTATGTGAATATCTAAATTTTAAAAGTCTGTTTAATTTTAAATAGCTTTTAATAATTAAAAAAACACCCAAAGACTTTTGGGGGCATTAAATGTATGTACATGCAACATGCAAAAATATATATGTGTAAAGCAATAAAGCAATTTATTTTTTTAAAAAAGGAAGGTAGTGGTATAACATTGTGAGTCAGATTTAAATGCAAATTGTGTCACAAGTACATTAGGATCTTAGAAAACAACATTTTAACATTATCAGAGTTCTATTTTTTATTTTTAAAAAATATTTCTCAATTACCGAAAATAGTTCACTGCTTCACTCAGGATTATTGTATGCTGCAATCACAACCTTTTGTTTACCAGAAAGAGGGCAAGCTCTGAAGCTAGGGATATCTGGATTCAAGTCCTAACTCTGATAATATTGGACATATGACTATGAACCAATCACTTAACCCCCTAGTGCCATCAGCTAACTCTTTTTAGGTCTATAAATGTTGGATCTATACTTTGATGTACATGCATGGAGAGATGGCCCACATGATAGCCAATCAAACAATAAGCATCTATTAAGAACTGACCCTGTGTCAGGAAATATGCTAGATGCTTAAGATTCAAATGAAACAGTCCCTTCCCTTGATAAGCTTATATTCTATTAGGACTGGAACAAAAATAAATATGTTTCAATGGAGCAATATGCATTGAGTTTTCACAATTGTGACTTTTAGGGCTGACTTATTGACACCGCCTCATTTTGTTCATTCTCCCCATTTCCTCCCTCTTCCCCTCCACCCTTCCAATTGTTAACAGATATACAGATACACTTCACACCCAAAACCTGTTCCTTAGGTAAAGGCAAATTTAAAAGGATGGATAAGGGTAGGAGAGAATGTAGTTTAGAGAATAAAGTATAGATGCTTTGGGATCCTTTCCTAAAAAGGTTTCCAGGAAGAACTCACCAATGGGAGGAGCTCTTGGGAGGCAATCAGAAGACAAAGAGTGGTTCAGACACATGCTGAATATCTTTTAGAGCAATTTATGACTTAATAACTTTGCTAAGTCCACTTGACTTAGCAACTGCTTTCTTGACGATGGAAGCATAACTCTCTGTGTGCAATTGTGATCTATACATAATTGAATTTTGAAAGACCAAAGCCAGTCTAATTCTGGAGTTTGCAGTCTTTTGTCTTTTTAAAGTATTATGAGCTTCACCAGTTTGAAAAGCAAGATAATTCTATTTAAGTGTTTTGCAAGTCTAATTGAATAAGAAATTATTTATAGCTGGGATTTATTACTTTGAATAGTTTCTTTTATTTTTCTTTTCATGAATGTGCTTACTATTTTTATTCACAAATTTTATTTGAGCATATCATGATTGTCCTTCAACAAATCCACCCTCAATCTGTAATCAGCCAACAAACATTTAAGTAATTATTGTATTCAAAGTACTCTACTAATCACTGGAGATATAAAGAAAGGTTAAAAACATGGTCTCAGCTCTCAGTGAGCTGACAGTGTAATGGTAAAGAGAGCATTAAAATATCTGCAATTGGGGTGGCTAGGTGGCACAGTGGATAAAGCACCAGCCCTGGAGTCAGGAGTACCTAGGTTCAAATCCAGTCTCAGACACTTAATAATTACCTAGCTGTATGGCCTTGGGCAAGCCACTTAACCCCATTTGCCTTGCAAAAACCTAAAAAAAACCCAAAATATCTACAATTGTACAAGATGCATACAGAGTAAATAGAAAGTAATTTCAGAAGAAAGGCACTGAGTAAGGAGAAACCCAGGCAAGGCCTCCTAAGGAAAGTGAAATTCAACCTTGTTTGCAGGAAGCCTGGGAAACTAGAAGGTGCATGTGAGAAGGTGGATCATAATGTATGTGGAGGGAAATCATATAAGAAAACTGGAGAAGTAGGAAGGGGCAAGTTTGTAAAGGGTTTTATCTTTAACATCTGAACTTCTCTAAAAAAGATTAAGATATATACACATGCCCTTTGTGTAAGGCAGATAATGGTGCAATTGATAAAGTGCTGGACCTAGAATCAGGAAGAACTAAATTCAAATCCAGCCTCAGATATTTACTGGTTGTGTGACCCTGGGCAAATCATTTGATTTCTGCCTGCCTATTTCCTCAATTGTAAAATAGAAATAATAATATCAACTATATTTCAGGGTTGTTGTGAAGAATAGAGGTGATACTATTTTTAAAAGCAATTAACATAGAGCCTAGCACATATTTGATCCTATATAAATGGTCATTCCCTTAATCGTTTCTTTCCATAATAATCTTATCAATATATAAATATTATAAATAACTGTATGGTTGGAGCATTGATTTGTTTGTCCTATCTTTCCAAAGAATGGTGCTTCCATAATAATGTCTGAGAGGTTGTATTAATTAGTTGAGTATACAGCTACCACACAGGGAGCAGGAAAATAGCCAGGTGACCCTCCTCTTCACCTGTGGAAGAAGTTAGTCCCAGAGTGGATGAAATTCAGAATGAGGAAATGAAGGGACAGATGTATAACAAGTGGCTATAACTTGGGCTGTCAATTTGTGAACCCTGTCCCCCTGTTTGTGGGCTTCAAACAGGGATTCCAGATGGAATTTTTGAGATGACATTTAGCTAGTCAAATCAGTCAAATAGCAGGTTTCCTCCCACACCCATTCCCAGAATTGGCCATTTGTGGAGCTGAACCGACCAATCAATTCCATAAAAAAAAAAAAAATAATACAATGATGGGTTTGTAAACCAAAATCCTAATTCCCTAGACACAATAAAGGGCCACCTAGGGTTCAGCTGGAATCCTCCCATCCCTTGATGATCTCCCAATCTGGTTGTAAGTGACTCATGGGTGATATACCTGGTAATCAGGGATATGCAGATAAATGTATAACAACTTGGCAGGTGAGAGGAGATCATGATAAAAATCTCTGATAAAGAGAAATTGAGGCAGAGTTCTAAGCATAATCATTTTATTAATAAGGCTAGAAACTGAAAATACAAGGAACTCATAGGTCCTTGTAGCCAAAGACAAACTGAAGGGTTAACAGAGAGTATTTTTATAATCAATAAAGAGGAATCAAAAGTTTCAGAATTTTGAATATCATGTTTTCATTGATTTCTGATACCTAGGGATTAGCTAAGACTGCATGGGGGATGTGGGTGACTTGCAATATCAAGCTGCTGGACATGTCATGAACAAGACAATCATCAAACTGTAAATACTGGAGAATATTATCTGATTGGTTATACAGTTTTACAAAAAATGATGACAAATGGAATTACTGAGTTAGCTGAAAAGAAAGGAAAGAACAGAAAATATGAGATTTAATCTTAGAGAACAAGGAATTTTCCCTCACACAAAGTAGGGAACTGGGTCATGCCAGCTCAGCTTTGCATAAATAGGAAACTTATTCTGCTACTATATCATCTTTAAATCTCTTAATCTACACACTATCTTAATTAGACTTTAGAAGATAAGCTAAACCAGTAGGATAATCAGTACTAGAATTGTTTCTTTCAGGGAGGAGAAAACGTATTGTACACATATTTTTAAGTTGAATTGCATAGTAATACTATTTTATGTGTAGACTATCAATGAAAGAACATATCAAGTCTTGATTTGTAAGGATTGCTGATTTCTCATATGGAAATGCTCATACTGAAAATTTAATACTAGACTCTTCCAAACCTGTTCATAGGGTTCCAGAAAATCCTTGGTGGTAGCTATTTCTGGAGCTTATGAGCAACTAGAGCTCTAGGTCTGGAGTCAGGAAGTCTCTTCTTCCTGAGTTCAAATCTGTTCTCAGACATTTACTAGTTATGCATCATTTCATTCAGTTTGACTCTATTTTCTCATCTGTAAAATGGGAATAACTACTCTCAGAGCTGTTTTGAGGCTCAAGTGAGATACTAATTATTAATGCTCCCAATACATAGTAAACTCTACATGAATGTTAACTTTTCCTATTAATATGTAATTTCTGAATATGGGCCTGACATACTATAAAAATACTAAGGTAAAAATATGTAATTAAGGATGCCATCCAACTGCAATAATCTGGAGTTTCTGTAATTGGCTGCCTTGGCCACCCTGAAGAAGATAAGCATGCACTTTGCTCTTCTACAGGCAGGGAGATAAATTATGAAGATGTTCCTTGCCAAATACATATTATTGTTTAATGAACTTTCCTGATTTCATAAAACAAAATAACAACTGAAGGTTCTTCTTCCAAAGAGTAATTTTTTCCTGCATTTCCAAATTTAGCATAAAATTGATGTGTGAATCTAATAAAATAATATATGTGAAAGTGCTTTGTGAATCATAAAACACTATATTACTATTAGCTATTATTTTATTACTACTATTACTAAAACCCAATATCTGGGATACAGCAATCTTTTAAAAAATGAAATTAAAGATATGTCTCTCAGGACTTAACCAACTATAATTGTATTCCTGCTAGCCCTAGAGATTTGGACTGTCCATTTTGCTTACAGAAAAGACATTTTTCATTTTGTTTTTTCCTGAATACTTACTTGACAGTGGTCCTTAGCAAGAAAACTGTCAACTTTTAGAAGTTAAAAATCAGCAGACTTTTCCGCTTTAATCTTAATTCATTCCTTTGATCTTTAGGGACAAAATGTATTTAAATTTTATTCCCTGTGGAGGCCTTTTTACAATATCCAGGCTTCCTAAGCTCCACTATACTTTCTGGAGTTTATTGCCTTTTGCTGAAAAAGAGTGAACTATCCCATTTTAAGGAATCACTAAAGGAAGTTAATATTTCAATAGCATTAACTATGGCCATTGTGCTGGCAAACCAAAAAAAAAAGTCTCAGAAAACAAAAGAATAACAATTCAGTCTGCCCAGTTTTATATCTGAATAATTTCATGGAATGATATTTAATGAACAAAAGAAGCAAGTTGCTCTGCTGCGTTTTGGATAGGTTTGTTTGTTTTTTTGATTCAGTTCATGGATAAGAAAGAAATCTGTAGATGAAATGAATCTTTTTCAATCAACTAAGTGGAAACAATTCTACCTTATTCTTTGTCAAAGTTAAAATGTGACTTTGAAAGAATGGTTGTATACTTTTATAGCTGTAATGACTGGTTTTGTAGCAATTAAGTAGGATCTTATATTTCAAGTTGGAAGGGACCTAAGAAGTCATCTAGTTCAACTCCCTTATGTTGCATAGTGGAATAGGGAGAATAGAGACATGATTAGGGGAGATTGATTAGTTTGCCAGGATGTAAGCTTTTGGAGGCATATAGAGGAGATTATGAGAATGCTCATTGGTGGTTCTTTATTGAATTTCAAGGGCTGAGATCATTTTTGCCATGGTTGGATAAAAGATCAAAAATGGAATATCAATAGTCTCTGATAATAAACTTTAACAGTCTAAGAGAGAGTGATGACTAGGTCAATGAGAGCTGTTGTGGAAGTAGTTGATTCATATAGAGAAATGCTTTCTCATTCAGCCCCAAAGGGGAGTTTATTGTCAATGTTCCTAAATCCTAATATCCCATGAGGAAGAAGGAAATGCACATTTTCTAAGCGGTATAACTCAAAAATCTAGTCTAACAGGAGAGAAAGGAGTTAGCTCTCTTAAGCAGTGCCAGTCTTGGGGGCTACCTTGAGAATAAAAACAAATCTTAGAGTTTGGAGAACAAACAACTAAAATTAACTGTACCACATTCCTCTTGGAGAAACAGGAAGACTAATGTGACTGGAGGTTGAATTAACAGTGACAATAAGATAAAAGCTGTGACATTGAAGGGACTTTCTTATCTCCCCTCTATTATCATGAGAAAAATGGTAACTCACAATTTAAAGAAAAAATAGTTGCCTATCCTATGACTACAAAGTGTGTTTATCTTCCAGGGAAAGTCCATATCATAGAGGTCATCATGTGTCTGGAAGAAACTGGGTAAGATTCACTATGAAAGTTTGGATTCATAGACAGAAAATCTTAGCTTCAATTTCTTCCAGGAGACTTGGACAGAATGTAGAAAACAGTATAAATTCACATTAACATCAGCTATCCATTTCCACAAGCAAATTTTAAGTCTTTGTCAAATTAAAAAAAATGTTTTATATATATATATATATATATATATATATATATATATATATATATATCTTCTAATCCAATCATAACTGTGGTCCACACCACCTTGCTTCCACCATGCCCAATTTATGAGAGACTTTGCCAGTCCAAGTCAGAAGCAACTTGGGCTTAGGCCCAGCAGCATCTGGTGGGGGTAGGATTAGGTAGATGGGGGGGAAGGAGAACTGGAGAATTGGAGAACTCAAGGACTCCTCCACTAACTATTATAATACTTATACCTTTCTTGATGATTTTACCATGCATAAAACTATCATTTTTATTAGGCTCCTATCTTTTTTGTACATGCTGCTGACAAAGTTTTTTGATTGTTGTCCTATTTTCATTATAAGCCTTATGGCTTTTATAAGACTATGAAAGGGTAGCTAGGTTTCAAAGTAGATAGAGTACTGACCTTGGAGTCAGGAGGACAAGAGTTCGAATTCAACCTCAGATACTTGACACTAGCTGTGTGAGCTTGGGCAAGTCACTTAACCCTGATTACCTAGCATTCAGGACATCTCCAGTTTCCTGATTCATATGTGTCCACTAGATTCAGATGGTTCTGGAGAAGAAAGTAAGGCTGGTGACTTAGTGAAGCTCCCCCCTCACTCAAATCCAAATCAGGTGTTTGTCATGGTATCACCTCCCTGATATCTTGGTCTTTTTCAATAACAGAGGAAAAACATTATCATAAGACTATGAATATCTCAGTGCTTTTGGTGATACATACATCAGGTTATAGCAGAACTGGCTGTACCCTGTTGATTTGCTCTTCAGGGGCCAAATATCATTTCAGCAGTTCCAATGGTCAAGGTTCTTATAATTCAGGTGATGGATAGTATGAAGCAAATACAACAGCCGGGTGTAATGTCCCCTTTCCCATTTCACTAACCCAAGGGAACTCTCTCATTATGAGCATGGTCAATCTGGACAGTGGCCTACAGCTGGGAGAGGTTAGGCAAATGGCCAATTTATCATCTTTTCTAAGTTGTTGGGAAAATTCTTTCAAAGTGACCCAGGGCAAGAATTTGGCCTTAGGTGACTTGGTCTCTTTTCATTTATTAGAGAATATTTTATCCTTCCCACAACATCACAAATACACAAAATCAGAATGGGGTTCTTTCATTGCTCCTTGTTATTCCTTGATGTGTATACACACACACCCACACACACATCACGTATTATGTCCCAGATCCTGTACTAAGCTCTTTACAACTCTTAATTCATTTGATCCTCACAACAACCCTGGGAAGTTGGTGTTATAATCCTCATTTTGCAGATAAAGAATCCAAGATAGACAGTGGTCAAGAGATTTGCCCAGTGTCACAAAGTGTCTAAGGCTAGATTTGAGTTCAGGTCTTCCTGACGCCAAGCCCAGTGCTATATCCACTGAACGACCTAGCTCTCACCATCTGTTTTCTTGTGCAGCTCCTTAACTTCCGTTGCAACTACTTAAGTAGAACTTCAATTTTAAAATCTAGGAATTTTGTAGATAGAAGAGGTATAGATTCAAGAAAAATAACCAAAATCATGACAAGTCTGGAAAGACCCCCTTCACATATGCCATGTCTATATACACAAAGCAAGGGGAAGAATGATGGAAATATGCTAGAAAAAGCAAAACAAATATTATAAAAATATTTTATATTCAAATCTGTCATTACTAGTCAAGATCCAACATGAGTCCATTGAAGAGAAGAATTAATAAACCCTCCCTTGTTATTTCTATCTCTGTCCCCAAAAGAAGACCATTATCTCATTCTATTTCATATATTTCTGATTGTAGATGTTCTAAAAGGCTCTAGAATAGGCTCTCTTCTTTTCACTACTCTCTCTTTCTCTCTCCCTCCCCCCTCAGTAATCTCTTCAGTTCCCAAGGGTTTAATTATCATCTCTATGTAGATGACTCACTAAGCTATATATCCAGCCTTAGCCTTGTCCCTGAGTTTCAGTCTTACATCATCATGTCTATCAACATGTATGTCCCACAGAAATCTCATATTCAGAGTGTCCAGAACTGTCTCCCCCAAATTCTCCTCTCTTTCAAAATTCCTTCTTTGTGTTAAAGGTACTACTGTCTAGTTTCCTAGTTTCATAATTTTACTTGAACCTCAACCACTACATAGCCAATCAATTGCTAAATCTTGCACTTTCTGCCTCCACAACATTTTTCACATCCATAACTTAGTTTAATCCCTCATCATCTCCTGCTTGTATTACTGCAGTAGCACCTAATTGTTTTTTAGTCCACAATTGCTGCTGAAGTACTTCTCCTTAGGTGCAGATCTAACCATGTTACTTTCACTCAATAAATTTAGTGTCTTTCTGTTGCCTCTAGAACAAAATATAACTTCCATTTAAATTTTAAAGACCTTTACAATCTTGACCTAAGCTATCTTGCTAGCCTTGTTGTTTACTTCCACAGTTACCTTTCCCTTCTCACTGATCCCCTTCATCACTTCATGATAGTCAATTTTTCATGAGACTAAAAGTTTTAAAAGGTTGTTCCAATTATCTAAAAATTTCATCAAAAGTGTTTTATTTGGGAGGGGGAGAGGGAGGAGTTCTGAATTATTTTGAAAACTCTCAACTCTCTTAATACGTAGAATTCAATTCCACATCCAGGTCATAACCCTGGGTTCTTGAGATCTGTCAGCAAACACATGACCTGATAGTACCACCCGGGTACTTTCTTGCTAGACTGAAAATTTCTTGAAGGTGGCTCATATGCCTTGTCTCTAATGATTTTTCTCTAATCTCTATTCAAATGGTCAAATCTCTAATAAAACATATAATAGATTCAAAATAAGTGTTGGATGGATAAATGCACAAGTTTCAAAGGTGGCTCCAGTAGTGGACTATATAACTATAATTTGCAAACTAGCTTAGTTAAGCTAGAGAATTTTATCACAATCTAGTTAAAAAGACAGTGAAATCATAGGCCAAACACCTCTCAAAGATCATTTACTAAATCAGAGAGGGCTTGAGATCTGTGTCCCTGAAAGAATCCCCACTGAAGAAACCACAGGCCCTTTAAATATACAAATATATGTAGAGCCAGACTTAAACTGAATTAGACAGTAACTTCAGAATTAAGGACTGTTTGATTCAGTATTTTAAGTTGATTTAATAACCAGATCCAGATGGAAGAAACATTTTACTATTAAAATGATTTTTTAAAATCCAAGGTCAACTGAGAGGCAGTCTGGCAGGATGGGACTTGGAGTTCTTGGAGTCAATAATGAAGGAATAAATGAAAAAGCATATAGTTTTTACTATGGGTCTGACACTGTGGGTAGCATCAGGGATACAAATAAATTAAGCAAAACAGATCCTGTCCTCAAGGACCTTACATAGTAATAGGGAAAGACAACACATACAGGAAGAAGTGGTCAGAGAAATCACAGACATAGTGAGCAGAAAGGGTATTTGATAAATCCTTCTCAAGATAGTATGAATATGTTGCTAGTTTAGAGAAGGTAAGGGGTGGGGGGGGGGGAGGAAGAAGAAGAGAAAAATAAAGGGATGGGTATAGGGTTATAAAATGATTTTGAAGAAAGCCAAAGAGCAGAAGTGACAGGTCTACACTGGGGTTAAATATGGAAAATGTTTATCCATCCAAAGAAGCCCAGGGTCCTATATCTGGGAGTTGGAGTTCTGGGTCATGAATGGAAACTAGAATCTAAGAGCACAACATGAAGATTGAAGGAGGGAGCATCATCTTGGATCTCAGTGAATTTTCACCAATTAGAAGACCAGGATACCAAGAAGGTATGTAAAGTCCCGTCTCTTCTCCTTGTTGTGATTCTAAACAAGTCATCTCAATCACTCATCTAAAGTCACCACCATTATCTAAGGTCATAAGTTGCAGAGAAGGTACTGAT
Source organism: Macrotis lagotis (assembly GCF_037893015.1). Classification (NCBI taxonomy): domain Eukaryota; kingdom Metazoa; phylum Chordata; class Mammalia; order Peramelemorphia; family Peramelidae; genus Macrotis; species Macrotis lagotis. The sequence continues at coordinate 85,753,597 of NC_133660.1, forward strand.
CTACATTTTTAGGAAAGAATTTCCTCCCTAGGAGTTTTCCACATCTATGATGAAATCACTGATTCCATTTTAAAAAGTTAGCTAAAAATGATGGATGAATATAATACAGTGTCAGAAAGGTTACCATAATGTAATGCCATTTCAAGGCAAGAGAGGGATTAACAATGTCTCCAAACATTGTTTCATTGTTCCTAAGGTCTACTTAAGCTAGTTACAGTTTCCTTTTAAGGAAAGGATATATATATACATATATATATATCAGCATTAGAGTATATATAGCAGATATTTGGGAATTACTAAATTTTAAAATTACAGTAAGGGTACAGTGAGGTTTCTGCATGTGTATGTGTGCATCAATCACTGATGATTTGACTTCTGACCAGTTTGGGTAGCACTGCTATTAGGCTCTAGTGAGTAAAGTGAAGATAACTAGTTAAAGCCTGGAGATAACTTGTTGACTGTTGATTCACAAATGGGAATTAGCTCCAGTCAATTAGTTAAAAGTAAAAGAGATTCATTTCCCTGAAGGCTTTCATCAATTATTCAGCAAACACTTATTTTGAATCTATTATAGTGGGCATTTGATTAGAGATTAGAAAAAAATGAAACAAGGCACATGGCCCATCCGCAAGAAGGTATAAGGAACTCTAAAAGAGTTCCATTACTAGAGAAGTAAAATGGTTGTAGGTGCACAATAGGAACAACTTCAAAGCCAGAGATGAATATTTTCTTGAAAATGTTGGGATAGGGGCGGCTAGATGGCGCAGTAGATAGAGCACCGGCCTTGGAGTCAGGAGTACCTGAGTTCAAATACAACCTCAGACACTTAATAATTGCCTAGCTGTGTGACCTTGGGCAAGCCACTTAACCCCATTGCCTTGCAAAAAAAAAAAAACCTAAAAAGAAAATGCTGCGATGGTTAGGTGGCAGAATGGATGGAACACCAGCCCTGGAGTCTGCAGGACCCAAGTCTAGCAAGAAAGAAAATGCACATACAATTAGGCAAATTAAAATTAGACAAAATAGAATTTTACAAGAGAATAGGAAGAGTATAAACAAAGTTCTAGAAGAAATTGAAGAAGGGAGAAAATGGAAAGGGGGTGAATAAAGCAGATAGAGATTTAGGAGTATTAGGAGTCACAGGCCTAGGAAGAGGCTAAGAGAAAAAAGCTTAGATCAAGGAGAAGTCAGCATAAAAGAAATGGCAAGGAGTCCATTGAGTATTGAACGCATTAAACAGAGTAGTTTGAGATAAGACTGAAAAAAGAGTTTGGAGCACTTTGAATGTCACGTTAAGGCATTTAAATTTTATTCAGACTACAATGGGGGTCACTAAATGTTTCTGAGGGGGGAAGTAACATGATTAGATTATCCATTAGGAAGGTTACTCCACCACAGTATGTCAGATGAATTGAAATGAGAAAGAATGAGGGTAGATTCTAAACTATAGTGCTAATAGGAGAAAAAGAAAAAAAGGGGGATGGGGGACAGATCTGGAAAATATTGTGTACATACTTTTAGCTTCAAAGATTGATTTAATATGGTAAGAGTCAAAGTAATGGAGCCTAGTGTCCAAGAAATAGAAAAGTTATGCTCAGGGATGAGAGGCAGCATAGTACAATGGATAGACAGTTGACCTATTTGGAAGGGCTTGACTCCAGTCACTACTTCTGACACCTACTAGTTATGTGTGAGCTCCAGGCATCTGCTGCTTTTACGGCTTTGGACAGACCTATGAGCGTGTAAATTAAGGTTAGCAAATTGTCAACCAGCATTCATGGGGGTGTTTCCAAACCAGGGTGTTAGAAGTTTTTGTGGAGAACATAATGAGTTTGATAAATTAGTCAACAGATTATTTATCCTAGGTAAAATGTGAAAAGAAAAATATAGGTAGGTAACTAACCACTTAAAAAAAACTGAAAGCTAAAGAACTGATAATTTTTAAAACTAATCCTTGAACTTCATGGCTCATTACAAATCAATAGTATGTATAATGAGCTTAATTTTACTTTTTTATACATGGGTGGGGGGAGTTGTCTATTGCCCTAGGTAAAAAAGAGTAGAAATGGAACTATGGCCTCCCCAAGTCTTCCCTTCTCTCACGGTCCAGAGCTGAATGGAAGGGAAGAATTCTGACAACAGGAAAGACTTGGTACTGGGGAAAGATGAACTGGTTCATTAAGAGGAACAATTTTTACTCTTTCAAAAAAGATTCATGAATAAAGAAGTCAAAATTAAGTGTGTTAAATTCACAAAATATCTGAGCCAAACTTTAAAGGGTCAGTTTAAGTCCTTTTTAAAAATAATCTTTTTATTAAGTGTTAACTTGATATCAAGAAATATAAACATTTGCTTATACAAAGAATAGAAAAAGAATTATATAAGATGTCATAAATGTCTACTACATACCATTTATTTTTAAAATTATATATTAAATTTATCACAGTAGTACCAATACTGCCCTTCTTGGCTTTCCTTTCTTTATGCTGCTCTTTTTCTTGTGTAGTTTTTAATGTTTCATTGACAATCTTCTTCTTTATCTTCTTCTTCTTCTGTCACTATCTCCATACTCTCTTCATTACTCCTCCCATTCCCTGTGGTAGGATCATACTATTTTAACTCCTACCTCCATAAAAGTTAACCTACATTTTCCTTTTAAAAAAGCATCCCTGAGATTTGATTGGGTCAGGCTCAGGCTGCTCACATCAATTTCTAATAACCTGAGCAGAAAACAGTTACAAGAAATTCCAGGTGCTCTGATGTCTAACTAGGAATTCAGTTAATGGAGCTTCACTTAGCTTAATTAGCTTAGATGTGCTCTCTGCACATCTCTGCTGAATAATCTTCTGCTATAGCTAAGAAAATCACTATTTGTAATTGTTGATCTGCACATTTCTCTGTTTGCTCCAAGTTGAAACATAAACTATCAGGAAATGTCTGAATGGGGTCTAGTACAAATTTCTTTCCAAAATAAAAGCATTCCCTTGTAACAAATAAGTATAATCACCAACTTCACTTCTAAATGTGTCCTCCAGTTTTGGAGGTATCAACTGGGTTTACTTTCCTATGTCACAGAATCAAGTATTTGAGTTCTATTACTAGAGAAGTCAAATGGTTATAGGTGCACAATAGGAAAAACTTAAAAGCCAGAGATGGATATTTTATTGAAAATGTTGGAATGGTTAGGTGGTGAAATGGATGGAGCAACAGCCCTGGAGTCAGCAGGACCCAAGTTCAAATACAGCCTCAGACACTTAATAATTACCTGGCTGTGTGACCTTGACAAGTCACTTAATCCCATCGCCTTGAAATTTTTCTGTAATATTTTTTTCTCCTTAACTTTTAAGCAACAGATAAGATAAACATTTTCAAATACAAATCAGAATAAATTAAGAATAATGCTTGTGGTACTCTACATAGATGATGGGATTTTTTTCTTCTCCAAAACTCAAGATATTGAGCCAAATAAAGTATTACCTTCCTGTTACAGTGTTTTATTGAATTTTAAAACAATAATCTCCTCCTCAAAGAACTTCTCCTAAAGTAGCCAACACAGTGACCACATCAGTAGGATATGCTGTCATCCCCATTTTCAGTCTACCACCTCTCTATCAAGAGGAGGGCAATGTTCTCTGAGATCAATATTGGGCATTCCATTTATATTATTCCATTAGCATTCTTTTCATCATTGTTGTTGTTGTTGTGTATATTATTCTCTTCTTTCTTCACTCTGCATGAATTCATATATATCTAATTTTTCTCTGTTTTCTTCATTTCTTCAGGTATAATAATGTTCCATTCCATTCATATATAGTTATAATCTGTTCATTCATGTTCCAATTCAATTCCCTAATAAAATAAGCCTCCTTTTTATTTTCAATTTTTCCATTATTATCATCAGATTAAAAATTGTATCCCCCTTTAAATGTATCTTAATTATGTAAAGCATATATAAAAGACACCAAACTCCAAACTCCCTCCTGAGATCCTCATTAGTTGGAAATATTTCCAGTGACAAGAGGATTCTGAAGGGGGGAGGGGGGGAAATGTAGGCCTTAAGAAAAAAACTTGAGGTTTTTGCTCTCCTGCAGTCTGAACATTTGTTTGTTGGGAACTATTTGGTTGGCTTCACTTCATGGCTTGGAATGTAACATTTTCCAGCTGACGTTATTCAAGGAAAGAAAATATATCATCATTAACTTGACAAATGATTCTGAACCCACCACTGCTTCTTGGGAATTTTTCCTCTTGACTATATTACTTAGGACAAATTTATGTACAAAATAAAGGATAAACCTAATCCATTTGACTGCAAGCGTAAAAATTCTATACTTATACTTAAAAGTGGTTAGAAGAAACCATTTTTGACAAAGAGTTATGGATTACTTAAGAAATAAAAATATTTGCGTGTCTTAACTTTTCATATCGATTAGTAGTGGTTAGAATAGATTTGGACACGTTTTAAGGTCCAGTATCCTTCATGTGAACAGTATTTCAGTGCCTCCTTATGGCATCCAAAGTGATTCTGGGTTCTACAAGCCTAGGTATGCTAGCAAAACTTAAACTCTGATCATTCCAATGGAAGGGGGAGGACATTGGATTGAGGGTTTGAAACCTGCCACTGTTTCTATTATCTGGGTGCTTGGAGCATAACTCTTTAACTCCCAGTTTCCCTGTCTATAAAATGAGGCTGGCCTAGGTGATCACTATGGTTTCTTCCAGACCTAAAATATCATGATGAGGTGCTAAGAGGCAAGGAAGAGGACTTGATTTAGTAGGTATAGTTTCCCCGAGACAGGAAGACTCTTCAAGTTCAAATCTTGCCTTTGATACCCACAAACTGAACAGTCCTGGGCACACCAATCTCAGTTACCTGAATAGCTCCTTAAGACAATATGTGTTGAATTTTTAATTTTTTTAATACAACTGTACTTGAGAGACTTATGGTTTCATGCACAGTCCCCTTTTCTGTGCATATACAGTTTGTTGCTATCTAGTAAGTTTAGAATTAACAAACAAAAAACTTTTAATTAAAAAAACAAGTTGTAAAACTTCAGTAGAGAGCTAACTGGATGAATTAGAAAGAACTGGGTTCAAATTCTAAGTAAACCAGGTCCTAAGTAGGAGAGTCAGAGCATATTAACAATTCATAAGGATTACATTGTATGTCTTTAGAATCACACTTTGAGGTTAGTGGTGTAAATATTCCTATTTCACAGAAAAGAGAGAGAGAGAGAGAGAGAGAGAGAGAGAGAGAGAGAGAGAGAGAGAGAGAGAGAGAGAGAGAGAGAGAGAAATCAGAGGGGAAAAAAGAGACTTCTCCAAGGTCAAACAGCCACTACATTGCAGAACTTCACTAGTGCTGATGTGTTTCCCTCATACCACACAGCTTCTCAGTAGTATATGTTGCCACATTTAAAAAAAAAAAAACTTCAACAATCAGGTATGGAATTTTTTTAAATCCCCCCATTTTACAGCTAGGAAACAGGCAAACAGAGATTAAATGATTTTCCCAGGGTCCCACAGCTAGAAAAATGTCTAAGGTCACATTTAAACTCAGGTGTTCCTGACTCAACACCTAGACTTCAGCTATTTGGATACCTAACTGCCCAATCCTGATGCCCCCAGTTGCTAGTTCATTCCCCACTGAAATTTGTTCTTCCTCTGGGGAAATTTTACATGTATTTATCTATGAATATGCTTTCAATCCTCTCTTTCCCCCACCTCTATAGACAATTGAATGTAAGCACTTTGGAGGTAAGGACTGATTTGTTCTTGCTTTTGAATCTCCAGTGCCTAGCATACCAGATGCTTAATGAATGATCCTTAACTGAGTGAATGAATGAATGCTGTCATCATTTTTAGTTGACTTATCTTTTTAATTATTGTAAAGAGCATAACTAAAAACATTAGTATTTGAATTCAGCTACACAAAGAATGGCAAATACTTAACCAGACACATTTTAATTCTTTGATTTTTCAAGATCTAGGCTATGTAGGAGGGAAGCAAAGATATAGAATGAACAACACCTCAGTGAATCTCTCAATTTGACAGGAAAGACATGGGACACCCATAAAACCTAAAATTGGCTACCAGAGGTCCATTTGTTTGCCAACATGTACATATGGAGAAAGATTGCACATGGTGGTCTTATGTAGACTTGGTTTGAACTGAATACAGAGCAGATAAAGAATGCTGAGTTTAGATGATCCAAAATAATTTTTAGTTGCATGTTTTATTAAGATGGTCACAATCATGGAGCCCAATTCCTGTTCTTTCCCACAGAGTGGGAAGACAGAATTCCCACTGGGGGGGGGGGTGTCTGTAGACCTGCAGGACCAAAAGATGAGTTATGATTGAGTAAATAAGGATGTTACCCAATATTTAACTCCATGTGGAAAACAGACACAAAATTAAGACAAATTACAGTTTTTCTTTTAAATCCACCAAAGAAATATATGAAATAGTTCTCATTAAACTTCTTACTAGATATATCTTTAATTAGAGAAAAACCCCTATTTATATGTGGAGCACTTGGGGTAGAAGGACTGGCCTATATGTTTTTCCCCAAATATGCTGAGTCACAGTCAGTTTACTTCAAAGATGGCTTACTCTTTACCGATTCCTCATTCCCTAATAAGTCACAGGAGGGGGCAAGCTGTGCCTCCCTTCCAATGGGAAGCTTATCCAAGTGCCACAGGTGAACCATACAATGTAGTAGAGCAATTGCTAGGAACTCATATTCCAAATCCATAGCTAGGCACTGGGGAAAGACAGTCTTAATAATACATAGATAGCCCTTCCCCTCTCAGAGCTTAAAGCTAGGTTGTAGCTAAAAACCAACAAAAAAAAGCTAAAATACACACATTTACTAATAAATGTATTATAGAGGTGAAATGGCTAAGTGGTATTTGAAAAGTCTTTATCAGCAAGGGTATCAGAAAATGTTTTATAGCTGAAGTCATTGGGTACAAATTAAACAGCCCAGGAGGAGAGAGGGAAATTCAGGCATATGTAACAGTAAGGAAATTACAAACTATGGTGGTGAGCAGAGCATAGTCAGTTTGATTGGAAGTTAGAGTAAATGAAGAGGAAGAGTGTGAGAGAATGTAATTTCTATCAATCAGGAAAGTCTTTCAATAAGGGCCTAAGTGACAAAATCTCTCTCTCTCAATCTATCTATCTAATAGAGCAGTTAGGTAGATCTATTTCTTTCTTTCTATCTATATAGTTTTAGTTCAAGGACCAGTCTAATTGGTCCCTGTATGATAAATATTTTTCCCTCCTGTAAATCAAGAAGGCAGTCTACAGAAACCTAAAACAAAGAAGTTGAAATCTACAATAGTTAAGAGAGAATAAAAACCAAGGAAACCATAATAAAATATCAAACAATTCTCTATTTGAATACTGGAGAAACCAAAGCAAAGTATTTGGCCCAGAACTACCCAATTAAAACTGAGAAGGCTTTATACTCCCAGATGAATTAAAAGTTGTATGACAATATTTACCAAAGAAATAGATGTATCAGTACATATGTATATATGTGTTTATATATTTATTAGTATTTCTGACCAAAATAAGCAAGACAAAACCCAATCTCTCAAATATTTAAGACTATTTAATAGATTTTTATGTTTACCAAAAAGCCCTCCTCATCAAGAGTTTATTATCAAACTATTAGGTTATTTAAATCATATTTTCCCCACAAAAAAGAGAAATAAATTGAACATATCCATAACAGATAAACTATGATATATAAACATCACTAAGAGGCAGTGGGAAGGAGAAAGTGTTAGACATGCAATGAGGAGAGACCTAGGCTCCCATCTCATTTCTCACACTGAGTAGATGTGTGACTGATCATTTAATTTCTGTAAATATGAGTTTTCTCATCTGTAAAATTTTTGTGAATAATAACAGGATTATCATCACAAGGGTTGTCATGAGAACCAAATGATCCTTTGTCAAGTTGAATATGCCATTTGAATGTAATTATTATTGTTACTGATTCTCCGTGTTTTACAAAGTACCCAAAAATGAGAGGTTATAATAATTGTAAAGCCCTTGGCATAGTGCTTGACAAATCTTAAATGATACATGAATGTTATTATATTTTTATTGTTATTATTTATTATTATCACTAAGAAATTAAGGTTGCATAAACTAGAACCCAAATTATAATACCATATGCAGTCCTTTAGAGCTAGTGTGTGTGTGTGTGTGTGTGTATTTTCTGCCAAGGCCACCCAGATTCTGAAAGACTATAAGCTCCTTTAGGGCAAAGACTGTATAGAGTATCTGGCACATACATAGTTGGTGCATAATAAATGCTTGTGTTCGATTGAGCCATTCTTTAGACTTCTCCAGTTCTGTGGTATGTCTCTGGATATCAACAATATTTCAAACATTATAAACAATGGATCAACAATCACATCTGCCAGTATTCGTTTAGGCTAGATTATTTGAATTTGCCAATACAGTAAGGTGTTATCTTGCTATCTCATTTATACCAAAACATTGTTAATAGTATCAAATAATTATTAAACAATTAATAATTATTTATTAAGTAATAAGGGAAGTTTCTTCTTCTGTAAAATGAAAACCATAGTTGTCACCTAGATAAATAAAACTGAAGTGAGGAAAATAGATTGAACTAAAACAAAAGCTCTGCAATGGGAAACAATTCATTCATATATTTAGTATTATGAGCTCACTAGCAAAAATAAGTTGAAATGCATCAAGCCCTCCAGACTCAGAGGGAAGACCTCACCATATATAGCAGATGGGGATAGCCAGAAGTCAATCTAAGAAGTAGCAACAAGACTGAAGTGGACAGACACTAAGCCACCTCTTCAATGCCTTAAGTCATAATTAGCTATAACAAGAGCAGGATGAAGAGCAATCTTAAGGAGGATAGCTCATTTATGGCATGCTGAGAAATAGGAAAAAGGAGGCAGATCAGTTGGTTCGACTTTGGTCAATGATGTCTTTGACAAGGACAATTGAAATTTGAGAGCCCACTGAGTCAGAGTCACAGAACCCAAGGAGTCTGTCTCCACCTTTACACATTACAAAGAGGCCATTTTTAGCCCAATTTTCAATATCTAGGAGCATAGGTTAAGAACTGGAAGGAACCCTAGAGATTATTTAGTCTGTTAAAGAAGAGAAAACAGAGGGTCAAAGACTTGAAATTACTTGCCCTAATACATACAGGTAGGGAGTAGCAATCAGAAGTTGAACCTAAGACCCCTGACTCCAAATCCACAGCTCATTCTACTGCACCATACTGTTTCTCCCTGGATAATCACACACAGCTTTATCATCTTTGAATGCAATGGACAACTGATGTATAAATACAGCTCATTGGTCTTGAGTTAATTTATAAATGCCAGACTCTTTCCTATCAACAGGATTTCTCCTGATTGTTTTGGGAGGTGAGAGTTGGCATTCAATCATCCACATTCTCTTGCCAGCTTCCCCAGGGTGTGGCAATATGAAAGCAAGACCAGCTGTCAGGATGAATTTGTCCTTCCCTCTCTTATCTATTCCTGAAATCAGAGTTTCCAAATGCAAGGATTCTGCCTTGTGCTCTGGAAATTTCTACTTTCCAAACTTGTCTCTGCGATTCCTCTGGGGTCTTATCAATAGTAAAAAATGCTCTCATCCTTCATATTGAAAATGTTGGATGGCCAGTCTCCAAAATAATAAATCATTAAGTGAAGCTACTTATAAGCCCTAGTTCCGAGTGATTCCTGCAAGGATGTCTAAAGAACCTGCACAAGGAGCTTATTGTATGCATATACAAACAAATGATCCAATGCAAGGGTTTCATGCTATCTGCCAAGTTAAACTCCAGCCGGAGCAGCTGTGTACATTTAAAATGATCCCTGGCACAACTGAGTGGTCCATAAATCAGCAGCAGCATACTTTCTTCCAATTAAGAGAACTCAATAAGAAAAAAAAATCTAGAAATTAAGATGTGTCTAGGACATGGATGACATCTTCCTACACCTCTGGATGCAAAAATAAACAAGCACAAATAAATACTCACTTAGGTAATATTCAGGTAAACTCTCTTTTAAAGACACAACTCCCTAACATTTCATGCCTTTGCTAAAATATTATTTTTAGAGCAGTCAATGGGATCCTTCTATAATGTGATCAATGTGGCATGGGGACTCAATGTGAATACACAAAGTCTTTGAGAAAATCTATCCTGGCAAAAAATGGTGATATCTAAAAATGATATATAAAATATAGGCCCCTCCGTGAAATATCTTATTAGGTCATAGGTTTTAAGTTAAAAAGACCATTAGGTCATCTAGTCCAACCTTGTCATTTTACATATGGGGAAACTGAGACCTAAAGAAGCTAAGTAACTCACCTAAGATCCCTAACAAAATAAGCAGCAGAACAAGGATTCAAATCCAGGTTCTCTGACTCTAAATCTAGCACATTTCCCACTGTATCCTGTTCCTTTCCATCTCTTATGTCTAATCTCTAGTCTTATTGCTATTGATCCAATTAAAATTCTTGTTGCCTACAACTTGGACTATTTCAACAGGTTTTTTCCCTATAGTCTCTCTTGTTTCCAATCTATCCTTTATGTGATCACTGAAATAGGTTCATATCACTGACTTATTCATAAATCTTTAATTCCCTACAATATTAAAAAATAACACAACCAAACTTCTTAAGCTGGAATTTATATCTCTTCTCCACCTCCATTATTCCAACCTATTCTTTCAAGATCATTGTGTGATGCTACCCTCCATGAGCTCTAAGTTTCTATCAGTTTAAACTACTTGCTCTGTTATACCCCATTCATATTCTTCCCTTTCCTGTTCCAATGTCTTTTTAAATTTATTTTTAAAAATTTTAATTTTTTTATTTAGGCAATGGGGTTAAGTGACTTGCCCAAGGTCACACAGCTAGGTAATTATTAAGTGTCTGAGGTTGGATTTGAACTCAGGTCCTCCTGACTCCAGGGCCATGCTCTATGCACTGCGCCACCTAGCTGCACTCTCTTTGCATATTCTAAAATGGATTTTTACAACTTCTTTACCTGATGATTTCTTCTTCCTTCACTATCTAGCTTAGGTATCTACTCTGCCATTTAACATTCTCTGATCCCTCCAAATACTAGGTACAGGATCATAGAAATGGAATTGACCTCAAAGGCCATCTAGTCTAGCCCTTACCTTCCAAGAAAAAAACCTATTTTACTTGTGGAGAGCTCTAATTATTAGAAAATTTCCCTTAAAATGAGTCTAAATTTTAACTTTCACTCCTATTTCCTAGTTGAACTTTCTGTACAAAACAAAATGAGTCTAACTGCTCTGTCTCATAAAAGCCCTTCAAGACTTCCAGCCAAGATGGCAGAGAAAAGACAGGCACAGTTCAAAAATCTCCTATCTTCCCCCATATTTGATATGAAACAAACCTCTTAACAGGAATCTAATCCACAGAACCTAGAAAGAAAAGCCTGGAGAAAGAACATCTACCTCAGGATTTGTCTTCTGCAACAATTGTAACTCTATTAAGATAGAATATACTTAGCCAAAAGTGATGGATATTCAGGATTTTCTATGACTCAGATAGAATGATTTAAAAACACTTCCTCCCTAAAAAGGGGGACAGGAAGGAGACAGGAGGCAGGGGATTGAATGGAGTAAATCTCATTACATTAAGAGGTACAAAAGACTTATGGTAATAGAGGGGAATAAAGGATGAGATGAGAAAAGCCCTTCAGATTCTTGAAGACAGCTATTGTGTCCCTTTATATCTTCTCTTCTAAAGGTTTGACATTCTCAATTCCTTCAAGCCATCCTCATAGGACATAAACTCAAGGCCCGTCCTATTTCTTATCATCTGGATGCATTCAGCTCTTCAATGTCCTTACTAAAAAATATGATGCAGTGCCTAGAACAAAACATGATGCTCAAGATATGGCTTAACTGAGGTAAATTACAAAGGTATATTGCCTCCATAGTCATGGGCACTACACCATAATACCTTTTCATTTGTCATAACATGCTTCTGACTAATTGATATAGTTAACTGAAAACCCTAAATCATTTTAGATTCCCCAAGATCTAGCTATGCCTCCTCAGCTAATAGTTATACAGCTGGTTTTTTAAAACTCCAGATTTTACTCCTCAATCTGTTAAATTTCATGTTTTTTAGATTAAGCTCATTGTAAACTGTTAAGATTTTCTGGATATGTCATTCAGTATTTTGAAACCATTCTATTAGTACTTTCCTTATACATTTAATGTATATTAATTATTTTATTCATTTTATCTCCTCTATAGAGTAAAAGCAGAAGGAACTGTGGCTTATTTCACCTTTGTGCCACAAGGCTTTGAACAAAATATTTAATGACTGTGAGAATGGAATCTTAATCTTAGGCTATGTTATATAGTCATTGAAATGAACTAGAACCACGAAACAGGATTTATTTTATTATCTGTGGTTAATCTATACAGATGGTCATAGCACTTACACAGCTAGTCCTATTGCTTTGGTCTAACTTTTGGTTTTCCTTGGAATATATAACAAAAAATAACAACAATGATGATGACAATTTATATTGTGCTTTAAATTATATAAATTGTTGTCCTCAAAATAACCTCATTGAATTGGGGGTTCTTTCATCTTTGGTAAAATATAAGAATTATACCCATTTTAACTAAAAGGAGAACTCATGAAGAGGGATTAAACTTGTGTGATCTTGTCCTCAAATCAGTAAGTGTCAAAGTTAGAACATGAACTCAATTCTCTTAACACTAAGACAAGTGTGAAGGAGGTTAGACCTGGAAAGGAAGACTAGAATAGGATAAATAATGGATTTTAATGAAAGGATAAGGAATTTATGCTTTATTTGGTAGATATAAAGGATCCCCTGAAGGATTCTGAGTAGAATAAAAGGTTCCATACTTATTCTAGTGTCCTTAGTATGAAGACCCAAAAAGTGCATTAACTGACAAACTAATTATATTAATTTTCTTTATAGTTTATAATTATCTCTAAAGGAAATTCCAAAAATATTAATGTTTAAAGCAGTGTCATCATTTATATAAGCATATAACCTCTCAAGTGAGCCTCCCTCTGAGTCAAAAATACTGAACTCTTGTGGTGTGTTTCCAAAAAGTAATTAGTAGTAAAGGATGAAAAATTCAGTGCAAATAAAGAATGGTTCATATACTTTAAGCTTAAGCTTTAACTTACATAATATGGGTTTAAATGAAGTGGCTAGTGCTGATGAAATTAATCTAAGAAGCAGAAAAACTTTTAAAAATAATAGAATGATTGAAAACTTATTTTATGTACTTGCTAAAAAGAAATTGGCAATGAGGGGGGGAAATGACAGCAAAATATATATAAAAAATAAATAAAATGTCTGGCTCCCAAAGAAGTTCTTCTGATTTCTATGACCCTCCTGAAGGTTTTTCATTTTTTGATTTGTTGCTGTAAAATAAAGTATTAAAATAAAGACATAAGATGAGAATATTTTTGCATCACACTCTGATATTCTTTCACATCAAATACAATTTTAGGATTTGCTTCTGAAGCAAAGGGGAGATTCTAGAGACAAAAAGACAATAGTCCAGATGAGTTACGATGATGTCTTAAACGAGTGTGCTTGAAATAGAAATGTCACTGAAAGTCAGGATATCATTTATTGTGAAGGTAGAACCAATAGAACTGAGTCATGAAAGTTGAATGAAAAGGAAGAATTTAAAATATATCCATGGTTTCTAGTTTGGAAAATTGAGAGGATAGTGATACCAAAAATTATGAAGTTAAATCAAAAGCCAGATTGGTAGTTTGGGTTAGAAGATGATGAATACAATTTGGCTTATTTTAAGTTCGAGGTGCCAGTGGAATATCTGAATAGAGATATCTAGCAAACTCCTGGGTACTCTATAAGCCTCAGTTCATTCATAAAAGTGGGAATAATGATCTTGAAATTTTAGCTCACAGAACTTTTGTAAGACTCAAAAAATAATACATATAAAGTTTTATAATTTTAGTAATACATACATACACACATATGCCCAATACCAAAGTCCTTGATATAGGACTCTTTTCTTCTTGGTGGAGATCAATGTCCCTTGCTCTTTTGTCAGTCACAACTAGTAAGCATGATAAAGAGGGGTTCTTTATTTCTCTTAAAACTTTAAGTCTCTTCAACTTCCAGAGAGAATATGGAAGATCATGGAAAATCATTCTATTTCAAAAAAAAAAAGACTCTGGAAGACATAAAACTCTCTCTCTCTCTCTCTCTCTCTCTCTCTCTCTCTCTCTCACTAACTTGATGTGCAGTGTGGTATACTGAATAAAGAGCTAAACTTGAAGCCAAGAAGATTTAGGTTCAAATTTCATTTCTGACATATCCTGGCTGTGTTATCCTGGATATGTTATTTAATTACTCAGTGTTCTGAGCCAGTGATGTCAAACACAAATAGAAATGGGGGCCATATATTCACTCTAGCTTTAAATTGAAATATATATTTTATTATATTTTTATTTGTTAAATATTTCCCAATTACATTTCAAACTAATTTAGGAGACTGAAATCAGGAGTATTGTGAGCACCTGCCCATGGGTCACATGTTTGATACCTCTCCTCTAGACAACTCTCTAGTACCATAAGTATGAATAAGGTGCTACCCTACATTGGTAGATTCCTCTCCAGAGAGTCCTCTAAACCTCTGAAATCATTGGCCAAATCCCCATCTTTATTCTATTAATAGACTGTTATCATTTTGACTCACATCTTTTTCAGAACTGTAACCTGTTCTAAGTTTGAGGATTACTCCTATAAAACAGTTTCTACCCCCCCAAGGAACTAATGACAATAGTAAATACAAAACTAACATGCATGGCATGATCATGAATGACACTAAATTATACAAAATAAAATACTAAACAATTTATTCAAATTCCAACAACCATAACAGATCAAAGGGCAAGTTTTCTACATTTCTATGGTGCATTTCTTCAAAATTGTACCACTTCTTGCATAGACTGGAGCTCTTGGGGCCACAAGCACAGACAAAATGCAGTCAAAAGAGCACTAATCTGCCTCCAATATGGTACTTAGATTTTTGGTTTTGGTCCCAAATAGTAGATGCATAGGTAGGTGAAAGATGATTGAGAGAGCTGCTTGGCCAGTTCTCCATTCCTGGCCCTAATGATTTATAAATCTTTGGATATATATTCTAGACTGCCTTACCTGTTCCTCAGTTCATCATCACCAAGATAATCAAAATTGTGACTTCAGTATCTGTGGTGTTCCCAACAGTTCAATTCTACACTTTCCCCTTCCACCCCTAACCTTTTTCACTGTTCTCTAGGAGACATCTAGAACTCCCATACTTTTTCTTCTACCTTGTTAAAACATATTCTCAAGAAAGGATCTGAAATTCAATCATTCTCAGGGGTAAATGATTGATCAGTTTAGAAAGTTCCTCTCAAGGTATATTTACATTTTAATAGGCTGTCAAACCTTAAAAGAATGCCTGGAATTTAAGGCCTCATGCAATATAGGAGGAAGCATTTGGGGAGGCAAGAAAAGTTCCCTGCCATTCCTGAAATCACACCATGCACTCCATCACCAGTTTTACCCATGTATAAGACTGGATCTGTTTAACATCACTTAACAACACTTAGGTCAATCATAGCCTCTGAGAGCTTCTCAATAAACTTCTGGTGTTCTTGCCACTGAGAGGTTTGTGCCAGCCTTTTCCATGACCATTAGATAAAAGAATTAAGTTCAATAATATTTATTTTTCAGGGGGTCCACAATTCTATGCAGATATCCTTGTTAGAAACTGCCAGGATGCCAGTCAGCACACTTTTTGGGATCTGTTTCTAGGAAGAAAGTTCTTCCTGCCTAGGAATTCAGATGTGATTTGTAGTCATATTTTATAAAAGTAGAAATAGAGACAAAAAGGAGTAAGTGCTTACCTCAGTCAATTTTGCTGTCAGGTCTCTTGATTCAGGGAGAATTATCCATCTTCACAGAGGTCAGGAAGGTTCCTTAGGTAAGCTTTCCAAACAATACCTCAGAGAGTAGGAAAAAGGAGATAAGAATGTGGCTGATTCTAGTGCAGTTCCTCATCCTCTTTTGTCTTGTGGGACTCATTTTAATGCAGGGTTCTCTTTGAAGTCCAGGTGATGACTTCAGAGTTCAGTGGAGTTGCATGAGATGAGAACAAGATGGGAAACAGTTGAAGGGCTTTGAAGAGAACAAAAAGGGTCCTGAATCCTCTGCCCCGCAGAACAGCCAATGGAGGATCTGCCCTACTAGTGATCTTGAGCTCAGAAGATTACCCACAATTTAATCTCTGAACAGTTGCATATGTAGGCATGCATTTTCTTGAAAGGCTATATAAAAGCCATGTTTTCCAGCAGAAGCTGTTCTTACCATGCTGACTAATAAATTTAACAGGTCAATTCAATCAAAATTCTTCAACAAGTGTTTTCAATTCCACAAATGATTATTAAGAATTTATTACGGGGCGGCTAGGTGGCACAGTGGATAGAGCACCAGCCCTGGAGTCAGGAGTCCTTGAGTTCAAATCAGGTCTCAAACACTTAATAATTACCTAGCTGTGTGGCCTTGGGCAAGCCACTTAACTCCATTTGCCTTGCAAAAAAACTAAAAACAAAATGTTTAAAAAAAAAGAATCTATTACCTATGAGGGATTGTGCCAGAGGAGAACTGATAACATTTAAAAACAACAACACAGGGGCAGCTAAGTGGTGCAGTAAATGGACCCTGAAGTACCATGAGTTCAAGTTCAAACTCAGATAATTGCTAGCTGTATGACCCTGTACAAGTCACTTAATCCCACTTGTTTCCAAACAACACTATAGTTGTCCCTGCCCTCAAGGAGCTTACATTTTAGTGGGAGTTACAATATATATGTAGATGAGTAAATATAAAACAACTTGATGGAGAGAACACTGACAATTAAGGAGTATTATTAAGGAGCATCCTTTACCCTGCCCCCTGGCCAACTAGGAGTACCACCAGGACAAAGCAGCTTCTGGAACCTGACTCTTTCTTCCTTGCTGCAACTTCCTGGACATCCAAGGACTTAGAAGTCCAAGTCATCCATAGTCACAGTCCTCACACTCTGTTGATTTTTAAAGTACAAACTGCTTGCCTTTTCCTTCCCTATTAACCAGACTCATTTCCATCTGCTTAGGAAGGGGACTGTGCAGAGAAGTTAATTCCAGTGTGCTTGTCCAATAATCTTTGCTTTAGCAAAGTAAACCTCTTCATGTTCAACATTCAATGGACATGAAATCTTAAAAGAGAGTTCTGGTCTTGGAGTAGCCTCTCATAATATAGGGCTTCTTAACCTGGATCCATGAACTTTTGAAAAAATTGATACCAAAAACACTTTTCAATTTAATTAGTTTTCTTTGTAGTCCTTTGTATTTTATTTTGTTCATTTAAAAATCATGCTTCTGAGAAGGAATTAATAGGTTTCACCAGAAAGCTCAAAAATGCTTAACACAATAAAGGTTAAAATTTCCCTGTTCTACAGGAATACACGTGAAGGAATTGTCTATGTTTTGTTTGTCAGTTTAATTATGTAAGAAAAAAATTTTGCAAAGAGGTCTGACTCTTTTAAAACCTCATGTTATAAAATGTTGAGTCAAAGTCTTTCAATCAGCTTACTTGAAAGAATAAGAAAAGTCTCTGATAGTTTTCAGTGTAAATAGGCAATTCAAAGGAGGAGAAAATGGTGGGGAAAAAACCAGGAGAATGAGAGCCAAGGATTATGCTTAGGTTGGTTGCTCTAAGAAAGAGAAAGGAGGCACAACTTTTATTATGCCACTATGCCTTAGGCAGAGCAGCAGGATGTACAGTGATTAGAGTACCTTCCTGCCTTCAAATATGACATTGGACACTTGCTAGCTATATGTCCCTGGGCAAGTCACCCAATCCTATTTGCCTCAGTTTCTTCATCTGTAAAATGAGTTGAAGAAGAAAATGGAAAACCACTCCAATATCTTTACCAAGAAAACATAAAAATGGGGTCAGTCAGACAGAAGTGGAAAGGATAACATGTCCAACAGCAAATGTGCTAGGCATTCTGCTAACAGACTTAACAAATATCCCATTTGATTCTCACAACATCCTTGCGTGGTAGGTATTATTATTACCCTCATTTTACAGTTGAGGAACCTGAGGCAGATGGAGAATTTTACAGTCAGATAAGCTACTGATGTTCCCTTCAGCAATAACAATCACAGTAGATTATAATTGTAGGGATTTAAGGTTAACAAAGTAACAATATTGAGAGACAGATGATTTCAATGATTTCATCATTATCTCCATTTTACAGATGAGAAAACTGTACCTTAAGAGAATTAAATAATTTGACCCACGGTCAGTCAACTAATAAGTGGCAGAGATAGGTTTTAAAACCTAGAAAGAGCACTAAGCTTAGAAGTCAGGATGCAGAATCAGGGTTCAAATCTTGCTTCCAATATTTTCTAGTAGAATACCATGGATAATTTCACTTACCTTGGCAGTATCCTTTCCAGGGAAGTACACATTGACAATGAAGTTGACATATTCATTGCCAGAGTTAGCTCAGTATTTGGGAGTCTCCAAATGAAAGTATGGGAGAGAAGAGTTATTAGACTAACTTCTAAGCTGAAGGTCCACAGAGATGGTGAGTTGAACTCAATATTGTATGCCTGTGAAATCTGGGCAGTATACCAGTGCTTTGCCAGGAAATTGAACTCATTCTATTTAAATTGTCTTGGGAAGATTTTGAAGCACACCTGGCAGGAGAAGATACCAGACAGGGAAGTTAGGTGGAACAGTGGATGGAACACTTGCCCTGCAGTCAGGAGGACCCAAGTTCAAATCTGACCTCAGACATTTAATAATTACCTAGCTGTGTGACCTTGGGCAAGTCACTTGACCCCACTGCTCTGCAAACCCCTCCTCCCCCCCCCCGCAAAAAAAGATACCAGACACTGAGGTCCTTTCTTGAGCTAAAATGCCAAGCATTCAAAAAAATAGGAGCAGCTAGGTGGTGTAGTGGATTAAGCACCAGCCCTGGAGTCAGGAGTACCTGGGTTCAAATCCGGTCTCAGACACTTAATAATTACCTAGCTGTGTGACCTTGGGCAAGCCACTTAACCCCATTTGCCTTGCAAAAAAAAAACATAAAAAAAATAACCAATCAAATAAGGTCAACCAATTAAAAGGATATACCACAGTCAGGCAAGCTGATCTCCAATTGGATGCAAGATTGATTCCTTACCTGACTGGAATACTGCCAAGCAGGTCACTGACATTTGGCAGCTCAAGTGGATCATGCAGATCACATATAAATTAGACTCATCTCAGGACCTCTGAGGATTTCCTGGGCTTCCTCTTTAATGAGCAACTGCAGTCTTCAATCAATCAATAATTATTACTTAAGTATCTACTATGTTCCAGGCCACACCTTCATCTGTATTTGCTGGATATTATAGTTTTAGGGGGTTGGGGGGTATAGTTACCAGCTAAAGTGTCTCCTAGTGTAACACTGACAGATTTCCCTCCTCTTTTATCTCTTCAGAACCTCTAATATTTGTTACCTCCAGATAGGAGATTAGAAAAAGTCTGGTTCCTCTTGTTCATAGTCCTTCTTGGTTCATTGGTGGATTCCCTCAGTGAGGTCTTCAGTTTTCTTTCAGCTGACTAGTACATTTCCCAGATTCCAGTTGGGGTTTAATGTATGGTTGACTGGGGGCAAATGTATTGAAACTTTTAAACCCAAGTTCCTTGACTTTGATTTCTTCTTATCCAGTTGAGCTATTCTTACCCTGTCTAACGTGAGCAGTAGAATGTTTCTCAGCATCAGAAAGGGCTTTATTTTTATATTTTAATGTCTCTTCCTCATAAGTTCTTCCACTTTGTTATTCAGACTTCAAAGCACAAATTATGGGATGTGAAAACCAATTGTTAAATTTTTCACTGTGAGCATTTATACCTCAGAAATCCACAAAGATTACCAAATAAGGGCTTAATTCATTGTTTTGTTGATTGTTAAGAAAGTAATAGAAAAGATGTTGATAATGCTTCTCCAGAAAGCTGGTTGTTAACCATTTACCAGCACACCACTGGCTACATAAGCAAGACAGGTAGGTGGAGAAGTGAGTAAAAGAAGTTGGACTTGGGGCTAGGGGAGATCAGGTTCAAATTCTGGCTCAGACATTTAATATCTGTTTGAACTTAAGCATTTTACGTAACCTCTGTTTTTTTTTCAGGTTCATCTCTAAATGAGGAGGTAAAAATAGCATCTAGTTGTTAAGAGGAGAAAATGAGATAATATTTCTTCAATACTCTGCAAACCTTAAAGCTTAAATGCTATTTTTATGATATGTGGCAAGTATTTTTAAAATAAACTTTAAGGTGCTATATAAGTATATATTCTATCTAAGCCTCTAAAACTATTATTTTATTATTATACCACATTGCCTTTTCAAGCAAGTAGCTTGGTATTACAGTAGGATACGGGGATAAAACAGGAATTATCAAGCCGAGAACCTAAACTACTAGGTTGGAGTGAAATGTGTTAGAAATTAGAGGTCAGAGTTATGAGAGGCTCAAGCAAGTGGGCTCCCCTGAAAGGTCAAGAAAGACGAAAGTCCAGAATGTCCTAAGTTAGAGAGTTACAGCATTATTAGTGACCAGGAACAATAAAATGAACTTCATCCCAGGGCATGAGCCTGCCCTTTGCCTTGGCCCAAAAGCACATAATTACCATCACAGATACAGTCAGAAGTTAGAGGAATTTTCTTTTCATGCTTTGATAGTACAGGGAAGAAATAGCAAAATTACTAGGAACTGCAGTTCAGTTTAAAAGTTATTAAGTATTTACTGTAGAGTGAATATTAAATAGGGTAGATATTAAGTTTAAATAAGATATACTATCTAATCATCTGGGACTTTAAAAAAAGCTACTTATATAATCATAAAATGATATATTTATGTGTTATAAGGTTTGTAAAGTACTTTACATTCATTTAAACCCCACCAAAACCTGTGAATTAAATATTATAATTAATATTATCCCCATTTTACAGAGAGGAAACCTGAGGTTGAGAGTAGCTAAACTGTTTACCCATGGTCACTTAGGCTACTGTGTGGTGTAGGATTTGAACCCAAGAATCTCCTGACTCCCAAGACCAGGATTCTTTTCTCTATATTATGTTGCTACTCAAATTAAAGAAAGAGTTCATTTGACCTTTAGTAGCTATGGATTAGACCATGAACGCATCATATGATCAGTAACAAGGAATAGGATAAATAAAGAAAATTATTAGAAACTGAGCCAGACCACAGTTGAAATATGTGATCCAGTATCCCCTTTGCATATGTGGTATTTTTCCTTTTCAATTGTTTTAAATGTCATTGTTCTTGAGATTGTTTTTTTTTAAGTGAATTTAATTAATTTGTTTTATTTTCCTACATTTTAAAAAAAAATACTGTGGAGTGTTACAGTCTTATTTTTCTTATTTATTGAATGCCTGAAAAAGTTCAAACCATTGTGCTTGCATTGTTCCTAATGAGGCACCACTCATAATCTAATTGACAGAGGTGAAGAAAGAAGACAGGAAAACAGAATTAAATGACCTCTTTAGAGCAGGTCCACCATAGTGCCCATTGCAAAGTAGATACCTAGGAAATAGTTGTTGACTTTCATTAGAGAAAAAACTCTCAATCTTCGTTTCCATTTTAAAAAGATGGAAATGCCATATAAGCTGGGAGGGGGAAACCTAGCCCTATGATATCATAGGTCTTCTTTGAAAACAAAGGATGAACAACAGAAATATTATTTGAAATTTCATCTTAAAGGCTGTTGATTTGTTAATTAAATTGAGTCATGAAAAAAAAGCTATCCTGGAAAGCAATCTTTCCTAGTTCTTAAGAAAAGTGACCACAGGAACCATCCACTACATGTTATAGAGAGAGACTGGAACTGTGGTTTTATTAGTTTGGGGCAATGGTTCCCATTTAGTGGTTTTCAAACCCCTTAGGGCTTAAGGGATACAGATAATTATTTGTGTTTTGTTGTTGTCATTTTTCAGTCTGACTCTTCATGACCCCATTTGGGAGTTTTCTTGGTAAAAATACTGGAGAGGTTTGCCATTTCTTTTTCCAGCTCATTTTAAAGATGAGAAACTGAGGTAAACAGTGACTTGGCCAGGGTCACAGTTTTGAGTCTTCCAGTTTCCAGAATTGACATTCATTCTACTGGACCATCTGTGCTATGGTTTGTGCTAAGCCTTTTTAATAAGGTCTCTTGAACGGAAAATACTTATAAAGAATATTATGAGTTAGAGGATGTCACACCATATTGTTGCTGAAAGGAATTTGTGGAACAAAAATTTGGGGAACCATTTATCTACAGAATCTCATGGTGAAGAAACTTCCTATACCAATAGAGGTTGGCACCTCCTCTATATCTTATATATGTCTTGAGAATTTGCTTAGAGCCTAGGGAGTATATTTCAGATGTGGGGTCTTCCAGGAAAACTCTATCTACTATATACTACATTGCCTCTCAATTGTGACATACCCCTTTCAAAGAGATGAGAAGTATGAGCCTGTTCTAGAAATCTAAAGAGGGTTAGGGAACTAAAAGTAAAAATAATCCCATATGAAAAGTTTTGAAATTCATTGAAATCAAGAGAACAGTAAACTCCTCAAAGATAATAAATGCTATAAACTTAGAAAAGTAAAATGCCAAGAGTTAGGCAAGAATAATAATTCATATCAGGAATAGTCTAAAGGGAAAACCAGATTCTTAAAAATAAAAGGGTCAACTGAAAATACCATATATTATGACTGCGTTTGAGGAATTTGGCATCCTATAGACAAAACATCTGGATAACTCCCCCCCCTCTTATATCCAGATGTTTTGATGCCATGCAGTCTGTGACTAATTTATACAGTCTGATTGTCTAATCAATAGGCTTCTCAGCTTGACTCCATTATTTTACCAAACAGGTCTTCTCATCACTCATTGTTCAAAGTTTGGAAATGGAAACAGGTTGGATTCCATAAGGGACAAGCTGTCTTATGAATGGTTATTGTATGACTCACAGAGGAGCAAGCAACATTTGTTGCTGTGGAAAAGAGCATTAGACTTAAAACCTGAAGAGCTGAATTTGATTTACTAACTATATAATAGTGGACGAGTCACTTAACTTCCCTGGTCCTCAGTTTCTTAACCTGTAAAATGGAGCTATTGTTGAATCCATTAAATATTTATTAAGCAGCAGTTATGTGCTAGTTTTTCCCCTGTTAAAATATAAACTCCTAGTTGATCAACCCTGAGCTCCTCTCAACAGTTCAGAGAGCTAGGACAATTCTAATTCTTCCTCTTCTAGAGGAAGAAAAACTAATCAAAACCAAAAATAAAGCAAAAAACAAAAAAAAAACTCTTACAGAATAGAATCTGAATGAACACTACATTCACTTTTTAAAATTTTCTCTTCTGCATTTCTTTCCTATCTCATGGTTTTCTTTCTTTTCCCTTAATCCTAATTCCTCATACCAAAAATGACTATTTTGTAAACATGTTAAACACAAATGTGCATGTACAATATTCATCGGGTTGTTCACCACTGAGGGGAGCGGGATGGGGAGGGAGAGTGGAAAGAAATTATGTAACTTAAAAATATTCATATGCATGTGGATGAATGTTGAAAAACTTTTATAACGTGTAATTGGAAAAATAAAATAAAATATCAATTGAAAAAAAGAGAATATAATCTCCTAGAGAGGAAGGACAATGTTTTTGGCTTGTATTTTTTCTCCTAAGTGCCTAGACAAAGTGAGCATAGAATAAATTCGTTCTTTTTTCTGTCTCTTTGTTTCTTTCTCTGTGTCTATCTGACTGTTTCTCCTCCCCCTCCTTAATTCTTTCTCATTCAGTCAGATTTTATGCATGTTGGCCCAGCCTATTTATAATTACTATCTTTTCTATTCCTCTAATTAAGATAAGTCCATTGAGCAGGGCCTATGTCTAGCTCATTTGGTTTGGAAGCATTAAAGGGCAAATTGTCATTGGTCTGTTTAAAAGACAGATCAGATTCTCCCATTTCAATCTTGAGTAATTTCTGGCTTCAGCTATATCTTTATTTCTTACCATTTCCTTTTCAGCTAATGCATGACCCTAATAAATTATAACTCTAATTGGGGTGTTTTCTTTGGCAGCTCAAAAATAGACGTAATGGAGGTGGTCTGGGGAAGTGATCTGATGGGCTCTTTTGTTTTTCTTGACAAGGCTTCTCTTAAAATTTAGAAGTTAAATTGCAGGCTATAATTACAAAGCCTCCCCTATTTGACAACATCTGTACTAAATGTCTGTGACCTTTTTGTGTGTGCAAGTTATTGTATCCAACATAGGTGGACAAAATAAGTGTGCTACATTTTAAATATGTCAGTGTACAAACCAGGCTTAGGAGCAACAAAAGGCCCACAGGACTGTTTTGTTTTCATTTATAGTTTTCTTTAGCAGATCAAATGCCAAATTGTTCAAAGATTGCTTAATAGCATATTATGCTAATTGCTATAAGCATTACTTTATTTAATTTGATAGGATCAATGGAAGGAACTCTCTATTTAAAGTTAGAAGGTCTGTGGCAGCTTAGGTGGCACAGGATGAGAGTTGGAATCCAGCCCCAGACACTTGCCACTTACTAGCTGTGAGACCTTGGGCAAGTCACTTAACCCTGATTGTCTCACATCCAGGGCCATCTCCAGTCATACTGATTCATATCTGGCCACTGGATCCAGATGGCTCTGGAGGAGAAAGTGAGGATGGTGATTTAGCCAGTGATTTAGCCCAGCTCCCCTCAGTCAATCCAATTCATGTGATTGTTATGTCATCACCTCCCATCTGATATCCTGGTCTTCAAAAATGAAGGATAAACATTATTATTATTAATAATAATAATAATAATAGGTCTATATTGGAGGTTGGGTTCTAATGCAAATCACTGAATCTCACTTCAGTTTCCAGATCCAAAAGATGGGCATAGCAGTTTTTGTACTAGGAACCTTAAAGCATTTCTAAAGGAAAGAGTTTTGTGAGACTAAATACTAAAGAAATAGGAGCCTTCATCTTCATCCTAGCTAACAGGATTGTTGTGGTAATAAGTGTGTGATAAGAATCTAGTATGTAACCAAGCACTGGAAAATGCTTTGTAAAATGAAAAGAGTATTTCTGGGTGTCAGTTATCTTTGTTAGAGATGGGCAGCCTGGCTTAGGGGGAAGAAGTGGTGAACTTGAAGGTAGAATATCTGAATTCAGATCTTTGTAGAGTCATTTTAGTCATATTTAACTCTTCATAACTCCACTTGAGGTTATCTTAGCAAAAATCATGGAGTGATTTGCCATTTATTTCTCCAATTTATTTTACAGATAAGGAAACTGAGGCCACTTGACCCAGGATGACAGAGCTACTGAGAACAGACTTGAACTCAGATCTTCCTGACTCTAGGACTGGTGTTCTATCAACTGCACCACCTAGCTACCCTAGAATATCATAATTTAATTGAGGCTCTGCAAAATATTGACCATACATCACTTAATTTCTCTTAACCTCAGTAATTATTGTACCTGTAGCAATAATACTTGCATTTTCTACTTCAGAGAGAGAGCATGGCATAGTGAGGGTCTGTGTGACCCTAGGCAAGTCATTGAAACTTGATATGCTTGTATTTCAGGAAACAACTCCCTGGGGACCTGGCTACTAAATCATCTTAGTGCATGGAGTTCCCACCCCCATGAGTTCCCCAGGCTGATGCCTTATCTTCCTTCTAAGAGCCAGATAAGGTCAAATAGGTGAAGTGAAGTCCACTGGAGCCCAAAAGATCAGCCTTGGGGTCTGGAGTCCTGGTTCTCTCTCATTTGAAACTTCTTCTCTTGAGCAAAAACTTTTCTTCTAATTCCAGTTTCCTCCCCTGTACAATGAGGGGAGTTGGCCTAAATAAAAATTAGTATTCCAGATCTCTTCTAGTCCTTAGTCTATAATTCTAAGTCCAAACTGATTTTACTACAGTCCAGAAAATTAGGGAATATTTACTCAATTTTTTAAAATAAACACATGCACAACTTAAAGGTCATTATTTCCTTGTTGACATAAATTATATAACAGAAGATCCTAAAAAACCTAAAAAAAAAAAGAAACAAAAATGTGTCTTGTTCTTCATCTTGAATGTATCATTTCTCTGTCAAGAGGTGGTTCAACCCCTTCATCTTGCAGATGAGAAAAGTGAGACCCAGAAAGATTAAGTCATTTGACTGAGATGATGAAAGGAGTCGATGATAATTCAAAGACTCTTACTTACGACTGGATTCCTTGGAGAAGGGTCCTAACCTCATTATAGAAAGCCAGAATGATGGATTAAGACTTGGGAGGGACCTTCAAGCTCACCTAGTCTAGTATCCCTCTCCCCTTTACAGATGAGAAAACTAAGACCAAGAAGTGATTTGCTCAAGATCATGGTGATTCAGTAGCAGAAGCAGGATGGAAACCCAGGTCTGCTCATCCCAGAGGCAGTATGCTTTCCATTGACCCAACAATGAACATGTCCAGAGGGCTCAGCTGTATAAGTCAATGGAGGGGAGAGGGAGAACCAGGAGCCAAGGAGGAGCTGCAGGACCGGTTAGCAGGCTGGTCCTGCTGACTAGCCTGGGAAAATCTTTGGGGAAATAGAGCCTGAGCAAAGCAATCAGCAATTAAACTCTACACAACAGGGAGAGAAACTAGAAAACTGAGTAAAAGCAATGAATGGAAACACAAACGCTGAAGAAGGAATGGCCACCTCTGTGAAGTAGGTGAAGTCAGAAGTACCACTAGGGAGAGAAGTGTCTTTCTCACCCAGGTAGGAACCCCTCCCCCCATGCATAATTGTGTGGAGAGATGTATATACACTTCTGTAACTGTGAGTGCAAACACACCAACGTGTGTGCAAAAACACATACAAATTGTCCCCACACCTGGGTCGATGGTGTATATGTTTATGTAAAGATTAAATGAATATAAAAGGTCTGATTGTTTTGCCTTAGTGTGTTGGTGAACTTTGATGGGACCTAGTAAAACCTAACACATTTATTACCATGATGAATTGCTCCTGGGGGAGTCATTTCCCTGCCCTCTTGGCTGGAGGTATAAAGCCGGAGTGACAGAGCTGGGGAAGAGAGGCTCTCCACAATAGGTGCTGTGACTTCAAGAAGCCCAGACTGGCCCTGAGCAGAGTGGGTGGTATGAGCATCAGTGGAGAGCAGCTCATAACTCAGCCTTAAGTGATGGATTCCTCTGGAATGTGGAAATAACAAAGGGGGGGTGGGGGAGGAAAAACAAGAGCACATTATAAGAGTGGAGTTGAATCGGCCAATATGCTGAGGATTTTTCTGTGTCAACAGATTCTGCGATTCAAAAGCCACACGTGCCTGGTGAATTTCCTGATCGAATCCAGGGCTTCTCTAAATAACCCAGCCATATTTCCCAAACCAGACTCTACAGGGTGATTGGCCGATTGGATCAATTAGAAAACAATTAGCTTTTCACCTTTCCTCTTACTAAGGGTGGGTATTGTGGGGGTGAGGGAGGCAGGATTTTAAGAAAACACCAAAAATTTCAGTTCTTGATTTCCTCCTAAAGTCACACAGCAAACAGATGAATTTGGGGGGTGGGGGACACCAGTGCTAACGTATTTAAGGTGGCTATCCTTTGTTTTCAGGCATTTGTCTCATATTTCAGTTAATTCTTAAAACTTAGAAGGATCCTTAGTATTTGGTCAAAGGTTCTTAAATTTTTTGTTGTTGTTAGGAACAGACCCCTTTGGCAATCTAGTGAAGCCTATGACCCCTTTCTTAGAATAATGTTTTGAAATCAACCAAATAAGATATCTTGGACTACAAAGGAAACCAATTGTCTTGAAATACAGTCATCAAAAGAACCCCTGAAATTTTAAGCCACTCTATTCATGAAGAAATTGAGTCACAGAAAAGTGAAATCTGCCTAAAGTTATAGAGGTGAGTCATAGAGTCTAAATCAAAGCCTAAAGGTCAATGAATGAACTTAAGTTTTCATTTATTTAATGGGTTCTTTGCAGAATTTAACCAGAAAGCCAACTTGGAAAAACCAAGGGTACATCAGGGAAAGTCATTAATAAATGATGTGACAATAGAGAAAGGACATCTGTGCCTCAGGTAATCGGAAGTCAATGCTCTAATGACTTTCTAATACATATACAGAGCAGTAGGTGGCACAGTGGATAGAGCACTAGGCCTGGAGCAAGAAGACTCACTCATCTTCCTGAGTTCGAATCTATCTCAGACTAGCTGTGTGACCTTAGACAAGTCATTTAACCCAGTTTGCCCCAGTTCCTCATTTGTAAGGGCCAACTACTCCAGTATCTTTGCCAAGAAAATTCTAAATGGGATCCCAAAGAGTAGGCCTCCACTGAAAAATGAGTAAAGAATAATTCATATGTACATACAGCTCTTTGCACCAAAACAAACAAATTAGCCCATGCTTCTTTAATGATTCTTTTCATTAAAGAGAAACTGACTTGGAACCAATAATGGATGACTAATATTGGAAGCGAATAGAGCTCAGACTAAGAATTCTTGTACTTTTCCAAACCTATCCATCCTGGAGTACCCCACCTGAACTTTCTCTCCATCATCATCAACTACTAGGCTCATTAACACTTTCCCTTCTGCAGACTGGTTTACATGCTTCCACTCATCTCCCTCTATGGCTTTCTCTTCTGATCCCTTCAGGATCAGACTCTCCCATCTTTCAAATTTGGCTGATCTGATAAACTCATTCATCTTACCAATGTGTTAATAGAAAAAGTTATACTGTTCTATATTATCTTTTAGAAAGTTTTCATTTTGGCTATATATACATATACTGTCTATTTTCTGTGTCTATATGTTGTGCATTTATAGTTTTTCAACTACATTTATTATAGACTCAAGAATTATTCTGATTGAAGAAGTCCACACCAACTATACTACTTAGACTAAAGGGAGAAGAAGCAGTTAGGGCCACACTTCTTCCTGAGAACCATAAAGAGCCTAGGACTTCACCAGACCTTCCTCTGGTATTGAGTGGAGTGACTAACCATCATCTTTTCCATAATTCTTCAGATGATTACTCACCCTGGAAGATGCCTCTGCCCTGCATCCTTCACACTTTGGAATATTCCCTCATCACTGTGGTCCCCTCTTCTGATCCGTGAATTCTTTCTGGAACTCCCATTTTGATAACATGCTTAGGTAGCCCTGCTTTCTTCTAAAATCTTCTGACTCCAGGTTCTCCATTTGCTCACCTCATGAGCCCATTTTCTAACTCCCCTAACTTGCTTTTCAGGTTCTTTTCATGTACTATCTTCCCCTCTTATAATGTAAGCTACATGAGGGCAGGGACTTTTTTTGCTTGCATTTGCATCTGCAATGGTTGGCATAGTGCATCCCTTCCATTTAGACCATAGTAAATAATTATTTCGTCCTTGATGACTTGATTTGCTGTTGGGACAAATTGCCTAGTTTTTGTTATTAATGGATGCTGTGAGATGTCATTAAGTGACCCAGGTGGTTAAATATGCTTTCATTAAAAATCAGTCATTTTGTCAGGGTGTAAAGTCCCTTCACCAATCCAGATCCCAACCCATCTGTTATCCGGGCAATACTAGGGAGTTTTCTGAGGCAAAGAGCTATTAAGTGATTAGCCCAAATTTGTACAGTGAGCAGGTGTTAGAGGAGATATTGGAACCAACTTCTCTCTGACTGTGTTTGGCTTTCTCTAGCAGAAATATATAAATATATAAACACAACACATAATATATACACATTTATATTCAGATAAAGGTATTTGTGTATGTATGGTACAATGCAGCTCTTCAGAAATCTATATGTTAAGAATATTGCAGAAAAGTGTCTCTTTTCTTTTCATGGGAAATGACTTACTGAGAATTAGAAGTCCTGGCTTTGTGTTATGGCTTGGCCATTTACTAATGTAAAGGCAATATATTATTGTTGTACACATGAAGAAATTGCAGCAAACAGGGTGAAGTGACTTGTCCAAAGTTACGTAGCTACCAGGTGTCTGAGGTCAGATTTTTGAACTCAGGAAGATGGGTCTTCTTGACTTCAGAATTGAAACAATATCTACTGAGCTTTCTAGCTGCTCTAAAAGGAGGATAGTATGACTTGGTAGATGACCTAGCTATTCTGGTCATCAGTTTTTCTCAGCTGTAAAATTCAGAGATTAACCGTATGATCTCTAATGTCTCCTTCTAGCCCTAAAGTTCTTTGACTTTGAACACATCATTTCACCTTTTTTTGCCTGTTTCTGTATCTGTTAAATGAGGGTAATAATTCTTGCACTGTCTACCTCACAGTCTTATAATGAGGAAAACATTTTTCAAACTATAAAGTACAAATAAAGGCCAGTTACAATTGTTATTATTATTGCTGTCATCATTAGTAGTAGTAGCAACAGCAGCAGCCTCAATAGTGATGGTAGCACAGTCAGCAATGGTGTGACGGAAAGATCAATGAGTCCTAGATTCATATTCTGGTATTGCCATTTAAAAGTCATATGACCACTTAATTTCTCTCAGTCTCAGTTTCCCCATTTATAAAATAGAAATATAAATACTTATGCTATCTTACCATTTTGTGAATCAAATATGATAACATATACAAAGCACTATTAGTCCAAAAGCACTATTAGATCCAAAGTTTGTGGCAGAGGATAATCAAAGGGGCCTATTAAAAATTCTAGTCTGTCCAAAAAAATCTACATTGTTTTGCATACTGAATGTACAAATTATCAGAATTACTTTCCATTTCCTTTCTAGTAATACAGAGATCATCTACACTATGGAACTCCCAGACTAATTTTATTTTCCCAAGTTGCAAAAGGCTTTATTTTTTCACATTTAAAAATGTTTAACTTTAACAAATCAACTAAAATGAACACTTCTATATATACATCTAACCAAGAAGAGATTTTACTTGAAATTGAGAAGCTCTGTAATGGACTTTTACATTTCTTTTTAGTATTTTTAAAGTAATTTTTAAATAGTTTTAAAGTATTTTAAAGTATTTAAATTTTTAGTATTTAATTTAAATTTAAGTATTTTAAATTTAAATTTAAGTATTTTTAAGTATCTAAATGCTTTTAAAGTATTTTTTAGGTATAAGTCTTTTTTTGGCAACTCTTTCCAGCTCCCTCCTCTCTCCTCATTCCTTACTTCCAACTGAAAAAAATAAAAACAAAACTTTTGTAACTTTTATACAAATAGTCAAGCAAAACAAATATCCACTTGGCTATCTTCAAAATATGTTTCTCATTTAGCACCCTGAATCCCTCATCTTTCTGACAGGAAATGATAAGTAATCTTTACCATTGGACTGATGAAAGAATCATTGTTGGTTATTACATTGATCAGAGTTCTTAACTCTTTTTAAATTGTCTCTACATTATTGTCTTTGTAAAAAATGTTTTAATTCCAATCAATTAATTCTACATCAGTTATTAAAAAAAGGCTTTCCAGGCTTTTTCTGAGATAATTTCTTTTGTCATTTCTTAGAGACAATAATATTGCATTAAATTTATATAAACCTAAAGCTCCGCCATTCACTAACTGATGGGCACCACTTAGCTTCCAATTCTTTGCCACTACCAAAAAAAAGTTATAATAAATATATTTGTATATACAAGTACTTTTCTTCTTGTATCTCTTTGGGTATATATAGAGCCATTCAAAAAAAAAAGAATATACAGTTTATTGAATTTTGGGACATGATTATGAAAAAGATTTCCATAATCCCTAATCTAATTTAAACTAAGAAAGTAAAGGAGAGGGACTAAATCTTGGTCTCATCTCTAAAAATCATAAGCCTTTATTCCATTTTATAGATTAGTTGATAAAACTTGCATTTAGGGCTTATTCTGGTGAATCATTTTTTTAAAAAATTCACTTTTAGAAGACTCTTCCTTCATGCCTCATTCTATTCTATACTATCCAATTATGCATACAGATGCCTTCCACTTTTTTTAAAACTGATAATTTGGGATTTGTAATCTTGGCACATATAAGCCTGAAGATGGAAATAGTCAGATTCATGGATCTTCATGTATGTCTAATAACCTGAGACAATGTTACTTCAAGGTAGAAATTCCTAAGCATGGCTTTTGTGGCATTTAAAAGAGTCCAGTCATCTCCAAGCAAAATTTATTTTAATTGTCATCACATTTCTAAGGTAAAGGTATGCAATACAGTACTTCTGAGAGGAGTCTTCATTTTCTTGACCATTTAAGCAAACAAGGTAAAGTGTAGTAACATCATGCTTTATTTCCCTGCTTCTCAGGGAACTATCATAGTTAATAGCTGACACCTGTGTTGTGAGCTCCACCCATTCTTGGGTATGTCATCATTGTCAACTAAAGTCTCCTAGGTATTTGAATGGACAGGGGATTGTAGATTGTCTCACCCTTCCTCAACCTAGTTGTCATCAAGGGAAGTTGGGGAGGGTGGGGTAATTTCCCATTGTTGTCCTGCTCTAGAAATGTGGTCTCTGATGAGCTTATGTCCAGGGAACTGTGGAAAGCAAATATCCATTCATTTAGTGAAGATCAAGCTAACCTGGTGCCAAATTTTAGGGAAAACTTGCCCAAGGCAGCACATGTCTCTGATGTTGCCAGGCTGCCTATGCTCTTCAAGTCCTGTTAGCTACTACTTCATTCGGACACTCTCCTCTAATCTGAAGTATCTCTCCTTCGCTGGTTGTCAGATGTCTGATGCTTGATACTGGATATGTAATCTTTGCTGCTCCTCCATTTCTGTCTCTTCTGGAGTCGGCTGAAGCCCTCTGCTGAGTTTATTTCTTTAGAGGAGGGAGAGAGCCGTGACTGACCCTTGGGCCAGGGAACTCTGCCTTTGTATTAGACTTCTACCTTTTGAAGGTTAAAAACTAGCACTTCTGAATAACAGAAATTATTTGAGTGTTCTCTTGCCTATTGCCCTGAATGATGGTCCGTTTAAAATATGGCTCAAAATGTTTTGTAGAGACCTGAAGAATTCCCCTAGTAAACATTTTCCAAATATTATCATTTGCCAAGTAATATTATAGAGTCACAAGCACTTTAGGCCACTGGGGACTTCAGGATTATAGTTACGAATTTTTTATTGTTATTTAATCATTTCACTTGTGTCTGACTCTTTGTGACCCCCATTTGTGGTTTCCTTGGCAAAGATACTGGAGTGTTTAGCCATTTTCTTCTCCAGATCATTCTTATAGACAAGGAAATTGAGGAGAACAAACCAGATTTGAATGCAGCAAGCCAAGTCTTCCTGACTCCAGGTTGCTGCATTCTATCCACTATACTACCTAGCTGCTTAATTACCAGTTTAAATGAGCTAATTTGAGAACTAAATTTGATTTCTCTTAATTTTCTCTTCATAGAAATTCCTTAGGTGAAATAAAATAGAGCTGGATAAAAGCAAAAAAAACACATAATATATAGTATACATAGTAATATATATTTGTATATTATATATATATTATAGTAAAGATAATTGTACAATTCACACCTCTAATTATTTGATTGATTGATTTTGATTGGTATAGTCCTCTTCCATACCAAAGGATTTGTGGTAACTAAGCAGTTATTTGGCATGCTCAATCAACAGAGATATCTAATCTAAAGAATTTATAGTTTAAAAAAAATCATCTCACCTTCAACAGCTCCATAGAATACTTGACTATATTCTTCTTTTAAGGAATTCGTTAAAATTAGTTTTGAGTACTAGAACCTTCCCCCCAACATCAAAGAGCTCTGATTTTAGGATTGGAATGGTCCTTTGAGATTATCAAGGCCAACCCCATTATTTTATAGGAGAGGAAACTGAAACCCAGTAAGGTTAAGCAACCTGTTCAAAGTCACAAGTAATAAGAAACAGAGCCAAAATTGAAAACCAAATGCTATGATAGAAGTTCTAATGTCTTTTCTTCTATACCATCCTGCCCCTCATCTGGCTTATTCCATGAGTACTGAACTCTGAGTCCTTTTTTTAAAAATCTTTCTTTGGATCAGTTTTGGGGAAATCTTGAGGGTTTTTTTTTTAATATAACACCAAAATTACTCTAGATTTGGGGAAATCATGGAAACTATGTTAATTCAAGGCAAGTTTCAGGCCACCTATTTGCTATTTTGATTTGGTTCTCTTAACTATTACAAATATTAGTCAACAATTTTGGAAAGTGCTTTGTAAAAACTCATCTAAACTTAGTTTCTCATTTAAACAAATATGTTTTATTGATGCTAAAATCAGAAGTTATCTCTTAATGAGTTCTGAATATTTTCCTCTCCAGTAGAACACTCTCTTAAGGCAAAGGACAAATCAGCACATTAATCATGTCTGACAATGAATGCCTTATTCTGTATCTATAATCTAACACCTCTTTTAGTGGACTGCATGGACCAGAGTTTAGATAATTGTAGCCAGTGTAAAGTGTTCTTCTGGTTCTGCTCACTTTGCTCTATATCCCATTCATTACAGATCCTCCAAACTATCCCTTAATTTTTCATAGTCTAATCATAATCTCAAGGTCGTCTTTAGGGAAGAGAGATTGCAGTTCCCTGATCTAATGACTGTGGACCAGGAAGAGGGTAGTGCTTCTTTAATCTCTCTTCAACCCTTCCTCCCACAGTTATGAAGCATTTTCTCTTGTGATCTCCTTAATGGAGACCAGTTTTTTACTCTCCTCCATATAAGGCCGAGTTCTCCTTGGGTTTAAAAGCTTGCCCATTCCATGGCATTGTCCTTTTTACACAGCTGGATAAAGGCTGTGCTGATGGAGAAAGTTCATGATAAAATGAGACTTCTGTCTTCACAAACTAAACAATTTCCCTGCCCTGGTTTTACCAACATTGTGAATTTTCCTCCAAATAATAGACTGCAACTCAAGGTACCATGGAAAATGTGCCTCTCAAACTAGACCAGGGATGGAAAGATTTGCTCCAGTAAACATTTTCCAAGTGCTGTTTACTGAATTTTTCTAACAAAGAAACAATTAGGCTAATTAATTCTGGTATAATGTAGCTTGTTCAAGAGCAAATCTTGATTCCTTTTTGTCTGACAGTGTCTCCATAGGAAAGAATGAAGGAGAGACAAGTAATTATCCAGTGAACTCAGTCAGCTGATTTGGAGTTCTCAGTCTAACTACAAGCCACCCCTAACATTCCCCCACACACACACAAAAGGCTCTTCCTTCTCAGTAGTAGATGCTAGTACTTGAATTTCTCTAGATAATTGCTCTATATAATTTGCCTGTGTAGATATAGCCTCATTGAGTCAATCCCAGATTAACTAGACCTAAACTTTACCAGAAGTAGCCATTTGGAAAATCCATAAAGACTCAGATATTTCCAATTTCCTAGAATGCTTAAAATATTCTCAGGTAAAGAAAATGTGAGAAAATATACTCCTAGGAACCGATGGTTGCTGTTCTAAAGAACCTCACTCTCCTTGCCAGGTTGGGTAGATGTGAGGATGAGACTCAGAGACAGAATGGGAAGTAGAAAAGCATGTTGTATTTCCCCAGTAGAATGTGAACTCCCTGGATAGGGAAGTAAAGATTAAAAAGCCGAACTTTTCTATCAGGAAGAACCCACACCAAGAGGACTTACCTTCTCCCTTTATCCAAGCAGCTCATTCATTCTCATGAGACAGAGGACCACCAGAACTTACTATCTGCCCTACTACTGTACCTTTAGAACTTCTGAGCCTTCCTAACTAACTTGCAATTGAAATTTCATCCCATTAGAAAGTGAGCTCCTTAAAATCAGAAACTTTAAAGTAAAATATCAATTGAAAAAATTTAAAAATAAAATATAAATAGAAGACAAAAAAAAAGCAGAAACTTTAAAGTACTTAATACATTCTTCATTCATGCACTCACTGGTAAGATCTGTATAAGGGACATAGGTTCCACCTGCCACATGGATTGGGTATGCTGGCACACTCTACTTCTTCCCATTGGTAGACATGCCCCTCAGAGGAAGAGTCATTGGGGATGAGTGAACTAGTCCCAGGCTTTCTTACAAGTCTCTGGATAAGGGAACAATGTTGTATAAGCTTGCCATCATTAAGGACAAAAGAGCAGAAATAAATCTTCTTCATCATGAATATAATAACAAAAGGTAGCTTATTTTCCCCCCACAAAGTCTTGCAGTTTCCTCATATTAATAATAATAATGTAATGTTGGCAGTACGAGTGACTTTGTCCAATGCAAATGTGAATTTCTGGAGGCAAGGGAGAGCCTTTGTCTTTTCTGGAATCCCAAGGGGATTCCATGGCACATATGAAATGCTTGTTAACAAAAATAACTGGGGACTCGGGTGCAGGGCAATGGTGTGCTGTTGGTTTTAAGTTAAAATCAAGGACAGACATAAACTGGAAATGCACACTGAAATGGGGATGAGGTTGGGGACTTGGTCTCTGTCACCAGAGAATGGCATTCACTGGCAGAACTCAACTGACACTTGTATTTGGAATCTCTAACTACAGTGTTCTTTCCACAGTTCTATACTGCAGTGTTTTATTTAGCTTGTTTCATAAAATAAACATTCTTAAGCACCTAATACCTTTGCAGCCCTATTCCATATTTATCCCTTTCTTGCATCATCAGCTCTGGTGTCGACCAAACAGGTCAGCCTCTTAGAGGTTTATGTTCAAATCTGGAGCAAAATGGAGGACAATTGACAGTTAACAAGAGGAGATTTACTTGGTCATAGCAGGGGAAGCTATTCCACAAATACATGCATTAAGGATACTCTGAGCTATTTCAGCTGTATTCTCCAGTCACCTAGCAACAGAGACTACCTGGACCTCCTGGTGATTGTTTAGGATTCAGGAGATCAGAGAGTGATGTCCACCATCTGTATCTTTAGGGCTCTGCATCAATCACATTTAAAAGATGGTTTCAATACCTTTTAGAGAAAAACTAGTCAAACTTGCAGGGGAACAGTAATTGGAATATTTCTCCTACCACACTAGAAAATTTCCTTTTCTATATATATATATAGCATTCCCACCTCTGGATTTTTGCCCATGTGGTCCCTCATGCAGAATGCATTCTCCTCTCATTGCATAGTTCTTTAAAGTGCAAATCAACTGACACCTTCTATGTAAGGCTTTTCTTGATTTCCAAGTGTTCTCTCCCTCTTGAAGCCACTTTGCATTATATATCATACATACATATATAGAGAGAGATACACACAAATGATAATCATAAATACACATTTAAGATATATACATGTATGTGAATGTATATATATGTACATAAATATGGTTAAGTGCATATACATACATACATACTATATATAAGGCCTTTCTTGATTTCCCAAGTGTTATTTCCTTCTTGAAATCACTTTGCATTATATGTCATCTATATATAGTGTGCATGCATATGGATTTAATCATCATATTTATGTATCTACTTATATTTCCATACATGTATATATCTTATAATTTGTATGAATCTTATAATTACTTATAAATCTGCATGTTGTAGCTCCGCAGTAGAATGTGAACTCCCTGGATGCAATAGATTCATATCCTAAAACCCCAGAACAATTTCTTGTTTATAGTAGTGCTTAATAAACCATAATAGTGCTTATGGATTAGAATAAATGTACTGTGTTAAGAAATGGAGAAGATACAAAAAATGAATGACATGGGGGAAGGCCCTCAGGAGGAAGGAGAAAAAAATGATTTTTGTTGATTGAAAAAATAAAATAGAAAATTTTAAACTGCAAATCATTTTTTTAAAATGTCACAGTCTGCTCTCTCAATGATCTTGAGAATTAGTATATATGTGTGTAGAGGTGAGGAGAGGGGGCAAAAGTTAAGATACAAGATAAATGAGAATAAGTAGGTACATAAGAGATGCACAAAACTCTTTGCACTGCCTCATCATACAAGCAGATAGAGACAGCCAACCCTAGCCCCTGAAATACAGTAGCCTCACCATGCCTCCCTCTTAATGGAAACAGGAAGAGATCCAGTAGACGTGTGAGACACACAGAAGTGTATGTCCTCCAAATTAAGTGGGAGTTAAATAACATCACCACATTGGAAATCTGCCTGAAGTCAGCTGCTAATTAAAATGTCCAGAAAACTCCCGGCTGTTGAATCTGACTCAAGCAAAACATACAGTGATTATGAACAGTCTAATGTCTCCCGAGGCCATGGTAAAATATGAGCAGTAACTTCCTAATCTGTAATTAATAATCCTTTGGATAAAAACAAGGATGCCTGGTAGAATGATGACATAACGAATCTTCATTTGTTTGTTTGTTTATTCTTTTTTCTTTTAGGTAATGTGCTTTCTGGGCTGGGGAGTTCAGAATTTGAAGAGGGTTCCATTCTGACTGTGGGTATTTATATTTTCTCACACCCTCCAGTGTTGTTGAAAACCATAAAGGCTTGGCCAGCCAAGCATTCTGAACACATTTATGGCTGCAACAAAATCTCTACTTGGGCATGAAATTTCCTTCCCTGTCATTACAGCAAGATCTTGGACAGTCGTGAGAAGCAAATAGTGATGGGCAATTTCTATCTAGTTCTTCATCAATTTTGGCTGCCGATCTCATGAAGCTTTCTGAGCCCTGGAGATCTATGCAGCTTGGTGTTTGTTAAAAATTACAAAATGCGAAGAGATGCTTAAGATGCAGAGCTCCCCCAAAAAAGTTTATCAGTTTCTACTGTGATTATACCAATTTTTAAGTATATGGTATAATGGGTATAGTCTCATGTTCACCAAGGGATATATTTGTAAAAAAATTTTTTTGACTATCTAGATTCTTTTCATGTATGTAGGGGAAGGGTTCTTAATCTTCATGAGGGTCTTGGACCCTTTTGCTTAACAGTCTGGTGAATTTAGACCCTTTATCAGAATGTCTTTAAATAACTACTAAATTTAATTTAGAGGTTAACAAGAATAAAGATGTGCTTTTCTTTCCCCCAATGAAGTTTATGAACCTTCAGATTAGAAGCCCCTGGCTTAGTATGTAGAAAAAGGAGCTATAATAGACACTTGGGAAAGAGCTAGTATTATTTTGACAAATATTTTTAGTGGCTTGTGAAAATAATCTGGAGAGACTTATTCAAGAGAAACCTAACTGTTCTTGTGGAAAGATCAGATATAACTTTTACTTTGTTAAAAACTAAAAGAAAACAAAGGTCCACATATGAATTG
Source organism: Macrotis lagotis (assembly GCF_037893015.1). NCBI lineage: Eukaryota > Metazoa > Chordata > Mammalia > Peramelemorphia > Peramelidae > Macrotis > Macrotis lagotis. The sequence goes on from NC_133660.1 coordinate 85,792,931, forward strand.
CCATATTCTACTCCAGAACATAAGTCTTACTAATTGAGAATTCTGATTATCCAGACCGGTACTGGGCTGAATTCTTCATTCCTTCAGTAAAACTTTGCTTTGTGAAGAATGTATATTAGCATCCTTAAATAAGATGATATAGACTGTAAACTTACTAAAGACAGAGACCAATACGTTTGCTTTTATATCTCTATCTTTTGGCACAGTATCTACATGATAGATAGTTGAATTGAGGGGGACTATTTATAAAAACAGTTATGCTTTTAAGTTGCATTAAATTTTTATAAAGCATTTTAAAATATCTCACACTTTGATTTATCAACTATTTACATAATGGGAAATTCTGAAGTTTGGAACAAATTCAGTTGGACTAGGAACAGAGACCCTAGTGCCCCTGTCCCATTATTCCTTTTTCATGTCCCCATCCTACCCGGCAATAAATAGTTTGCACTAGTTAGGTACAAGCCTCAAGTATGGTAGTAGGAGAGAGATGTGACTTCTCACTTATTGATTATGGGAGCAAAGTTTCCTCTTTTCAGTGATCCTCTCTATTTTGATCTTCCTTACTTCCTAACTTTTTCAATTGTTCTTGTGGAAGAATCAGATATAACTTTTATTTAGTATTATTGTCCTAACTGCTAGAGCCTTTCCTCTCAAACCATGTTCAATTTAACAATTTTTGTATATTTGTATTTATTCATTTTATACTTATGCTGTGTACACTTTTATAGGTACTTGCCTTCCCCATTAGGATGTAAACTGTGAGGGATCATTTTATTCTTTACCATTGTATCCCTGTACCTAGAACAATGTTTGGGACATACTAGGTATTTAATAAATCCTTGATCACTGGGCTCTTCCAGAGCCCAAGTACCAACCAAGCAGGGGAAGTATGCACCCTCCCATGTTAGCTTCCCTAAATAAAGGAAATCCTCTCAATTCTCCATATTGTGGCTCAGGGCTTTTCCATTTAAAATGAATGAATCATAAATGAGAGTGAACTATGCGGACATTTGGAACATATAGGCAAAGCTTGCCTAACATTATCCTGTTAACAAAATGTGCCTGAGCAAGTTTCTAACCAGGGAATGGTGAAATAGAGCCAGTAACCAAGCAGTGATTTAATTCATTAGTTTCAGAGTGAGGGACAGAAGTGTAAATCTGGAATTCTCCTGATTAGAGCTTCATCTTACTGTATTGAAGGCAGAAATTATATCCATAAATCACAAGCTGGAAGGAAGGAAGAAAGTGGATCATAACACAATCATTTCTAAGACTTGAGTTGTTTCTCACATAAACCCCAAAGTGCAGGACAATACAGGTATCCTCCATTCCTGTGGGAATGGTTAAGGTGATTGTTTAGTACTGGGGGTACTTTAGTGGGATTGGAACAGTTCTGCTTTTTCTGATTCAGTTCCCATAACAGTACAGAGTGCACATAGTTCAGTTCAAGGATGGAGAACAAGAATGATTAATCACCTAGAGCTGCACTGTGAGGCTGACTCCCAAGGGAGTGAAAAGGGAGCTCTGAGAAATCCAAATCATTAGCTGATTCATTACACATATCATATCTATCAGTGTGAAAATCTAATCTCCTTTCACAGTCCTGACCAAGCTGTTTCATTAACATTCTAATCATACTCCCCTTGAAACATCAGGAAACTCTATACCATGGAATAATCCAGTCACTCCAGTCAAATAACTGCTAATGACAGTAGCCTGTAGTCTCCAGGTAAAAAGGGACTCTATTATCTTTTGAACTTTGAAAGGTCAATAGACCCAAGTCTGGGTCCATATCAGGATTTGCCAAACAGTAAGAAGCAAAGTCCCTAGCAAATAGCAAAAAATGGTGAACTTATTTATAGTGACCATACTGCATTTGGAAGTGAGCTTTGTAGTCAAATGGTACATAGAAACTAAAATATTAGTTTATTATTCCTAGGGCCTGAGATATAGAGGAAAGTATGTCTCTCAGGTGTTGGCAGTGGAAATATATACATATATACATACATACATATATATATATATATATATATATATTTCTGTTCTTGGTATATCTGTGAAGTAATTATCCATTTGAGGAAGGAAGAAAGGAAGCAGAGAGGGAAGGAAGGAGGGAAGGAGTGAAAGAGGGAAGGAGGAAGGGAAGGAAGGAAGGAAGGAAGGAAGGAAGGAAGGAAGGAAGGAAGGAAGGAAGGAAAGAGTGAAAGAGGGAAGGAGGAAGGGAAGGAAGGAATGAAGGAAGGAACTTCTTGTATCTAGGGAGGCAGTGTGGTACCACAGAAAATTCTTTATACTAGTAAAACAGAAGTCTGTGTTGGAGTCCTAGTTTTGCCACAATCTGTCTAGTCTTGACAAAGTCAATTCATCTTGCAATATGCCTTGCCTCATCTATTACTGTAAGCTCCATGAGAATGGGGACATTCTTCTGACTTTTTTTTGTATCCCCCAGTACTTAATACGGAGCCTTATACTTAATAGGTGTTTAATAAAAGTTTATCAGTTGATTAATTATTGATTACTTGATCACAAAATGAAATGTTGAAGTAAGTAATTTCAAAATTTCTTTCCATATCTACAGATTCATGTTTTATTTATCATTTGAGGATTCAGTTAATGTATGCCCTTATTTGAAAGTAATACAACTGCATTCCTTTTTTCCTACATTTTATTTATTTTGAATTTTATAATTTTTCCCCTAATCTTGCTTCCCCACCCCCACCCCACAGAAGACAGTCTATTAGTCTTTACATTGTTTCCATGCTATACACTGATCTAAGCTGTATGTGATGAGAAAGAAAACTTATCCTTAAGGAAGAAACATACAGTATAAGAGATAGCAAAATTACATAATAAGATAACAGGGTTTTTTAAAATTAAAGGTAAAAGTCTTTAGCCTTTGTTCAAACTCCACAATTCTTTATCTGGATACAGATGGTATTCTCCATCGCAGAAACCCCCAAATTGTGCCTGATTGTTGCACTGAGGAAATGAGGTTGATCATCACCCCCATGTTGCTGTTGGAATGTACAGTGTTCTTCTGGTTCTGCTCATCTTGCTCAGCATTATTTCATGCAAATCCTTCCAGGCTTCCCTGAATTCCCATCCTTCCTGGTTTATAACAGAACAATAGCGTTCCATCAACATAGATATACCACAGTTTAAGCCATTCCCCAATTGAAGGACATTCATTTAATTTCCAATTCTTTGCCACCACAAACAGGGCTGCTATGAATATTTTTGATCAAGTGATATTTTTACCCTTTTTCATCATCTCTTCAGGGTATAAACCCAAGAGTGGTATTGTTGGATCAAAGGGTATGCTCATTTTTGTTGCTCTTTGGATGTAATTCCAAATTGCTCTCCAGAAAGGCTGAGATGAGCTCACAGCTCCACCAACCATGTATTAGTGTCTCAGATTTCCCATATCCCTTCCAACATTGATCATCGTCCTTTCTGGTCATATTGGCCAATCTGATAGGTGTGAGGTGGTACCTCAGAGATGCTTTAATTTTCATTTCTCTAATAAATAGTGATTTAGAGCAATTTTTCATATGACTATAGATTGCTTTGATTTCCTCATCTGTAAATTGTTTTAACTGAATTCCTTTTTAAAAATAGTTTATATTTATATAAAATATTGTATGTAATTTATTAATCCACATTGGGCTTTAATTTATCTCCAAATTGTAGAATGTAACATAATTTTAAAATCAAAGAAAATAGACACAAGACATTCATCTTCTCTATTCTCTCTGGTGAACTAATCAGCACCTCTGGGTTCAATTATCTTCTTAAAGATGATAATCCTAAATTTGAATATTCAACCCTAATCTCTCTCTTGAATTCCAGTCACTCACCATTAACAACCTGCTGAATATCTCCAGATGTTTTTTAAGTACCTCAAACTCAATATGTCCCAAAGAGAGCTTATTTTTCCCTTAAAAATTCTTTTGTAGGGACAGCTAAGTGGTGCAATGAACAGAGAGCATCAGTCCTAGAGTCAGAAGAACCTGAGTTCAAATCCAGCTGCAGACATTTAATAATTGTCTAGTGTATGATCTTGGGCAAGTCACTTAACCCCATTGCCTTGCAAAAACAACAGAAAACCTCTTTTATAAATGTCCTCATTTCTATAGAGGATACCTTTATTCTCTTAGTAACTCCAGCTCATAATTTGAGGGTCGCATGACTTTAAAAAAATTTCAGTTTGATTGAGAGCCTCTCAGTTTTCAGTTGCCTCAGAAATATTAAATAGCTTCATCTTTAGCAACTTTTAGCAAGGCCTTTCTTGAATCTTCTCACAAATTCTTCTCTACCATGTAGCCAAATCTGAAAATGCTACTAGAAAAATTTTATGTCAGTCTTCTCCAGAAGAGAATATTTTGTCTGTACTTCATAGAATGAGAATGTTCTTAGTCCCAACAACAAAGGCTGCCTTTATCCAACTACCTATCTTTCTATCTACATATCTACCTACCTACCCATCTATCTATTTCTCTACCTAATTATCCACACTCACACAACACATACCACACAACACACACACACACACACACACACACACACACACACACACACACACACACACACACACACACACACACACACACACACAGAACTGTTTCTCCTCAGCTAAATGTGAACTCTTTGAAAGCAGGAACTATCTCACTTTTCTATTTCCCAATATCTAACAAAATGCCTAATATATAATAGATATTCAACAAATGCTTGTTAAAAGTTCATTGAATCTTTGTAGTTTTACTATTAACATAGTGCTAAGACTAAGTCACTGTACATGGAGGGCTGTGGAGAAGGAGAAAAAATTATTAAGTCAACTGAACTTTTAAAATTGTTGGTTTAGTTTTTTATGAATTGTTTTGGCCTAGTGTAGATTTATCAGTTATATTCAACCACTCTGAACCTAATTGGTGTAAGATAGTATAAATCCTTTGTTTTACTTCATTACTTCTTATTTGCCTCATTCCATTCATTGTTCTATATTAATCCTTTTATTGATAAATTTCATTGGAAATATTACATAGTTCTTCCCTCCCCACATAAAACTTCATAATGCAATTCCTTATGATGCAAAATTTCAGCAAATAATTAAGCAAAAATACCCAAGAGAGTAATTTTCACTAATTGCAATACAAGTTTAAACTTAAGTAGTTTGCTACCTGTTAATAGAAAAAGGGATTCATTTTTTTGACCATAATATCTTAGTGACAACATTTAAATGATTACCTATCTCATTACACTTCCACTGACCAGCAGGTAAGAAGGTAGATGAAACTTAGACTACTTTAACTCAAATCTGACAGTTTAGTGAGTTTTAAGTAATTAGCTATAATTAAATTTTATTTATTTTTAATTTATTAAATATAATAAGAACTATCATAACATAATAGAATAAAAAAGATGATTGCACATAAAACTGCAAATCTATTATGTACAACTTATTTTTCCTTTTAAATATATAATAAAGTTATCATATAAATTTCTCTTTTTCACCATTTTTTCCTTCCCTTCCCCCCCCTCAACATGGCTACCACTAGACTTAATTATGTGTGTACCTGTAAAATCATTCTATGTATATTTCTTTTTACCAGTTCTTTATCTGGATGCAGATAGACTCTTCCTTCATACAGTCTTTGTAGTTAACTTGAGTATTTATAATAGTCAAAATGATTTAGTCACTCAAATTGTTTTTAAAACAATATTGTTATTACTGCATTATGGTGATCTCTTGGTTCTGCTCATTTCACTCTTCATTATTTCATCTAAGACTATCCATATTTTTCTAAAATCAATAAATTCATCATTTCTTAAAGCACAGTAGTATTACATTACCACCATGCACCACAAATTATCCAGTCATTCCCCAATTGATGGGCATCCCTGTAATTTCCAGGTTTTTTGCCACGACAATGAGAGATGAAATAAGCATTTTAGGGGTGGCTAGGTGGTGCAGTGGATAGAGCACTGGCCATGGAGTCAGGAGTACCTGAGTTCAAATCCGGCCTCAGACACTTAATAATTACCTAGCTTGTATGGCCTTGGACAAGCCACTTAACCCCATTGCCTTGCAAAAACCTAAAAAAAGAAAAAAGAAAGAAGCATTTTAGAATGTATACGTTCTTTTTCTTTTCCATGATCATCTTTGGAAATAGACCAAGTTTTTTAAATTATCTTGGAATATCATCTATACTTAGTATACTTCTATTCTGTTGCCATAATAAATCAATGTGGTGTAATACTCATAAGAACCCTCACATTTAATAGAACAAATAGAAGGAGCTTTTATAGAAGAGGCACAGGAAAGAGCTGAATTTGAAGATATATTATAAAAATGGAGTCAATGGCTAAAAGGGAAATATACAGGGAGTAAGAGAAAGGAGAGGTGGAATAGGCTAAAACATTTCATATAAAAGATTTTTTTTGCGATGAGCTTTTGTAGTGATATGGAGGGGGGAGGCGAGGGGAAATGAGGGAACCTTCACTCTCATCAGAAATGGCTCAGAGAGGAAACAGCATACACACTCAATAGGGTATAGACATCTATAGCAAAAAGGAGAGAAGGGGGACTGGGGGAAGGGGGATGTAGGTGATAGAGGAGAGGGTAGATCATAGGAGAGAATAGTCAGATATAGCACATTTTCTTTTTTACTTTTTGCAAGGTGCAGGGATTGGGTGGCCTGTCTGGGACCACAGAGTCAGGTGGTTGCTGGGTCTCTGGGGTGGTATGTGGGCTTAGGACCTCTTGACCCCAGGACCTGTGCTCTGTCCACTGCACCATTCAGCTACCCTACAACACATTTTAGAAGAGGGACAGAGTGAAAGGAAAGAGAAAATATAATATATGGTAGTGGGCAGGAATGGATGGAGGGAATTACAATCAGCAACAGCAACTGTGGAAAAATATGGAAGTAACTTCTGTGATGGACTTATGATAAAGAATGTGATCCACCCAAGACAGAGCTGAAGGTATTAGAACACAGACTGAAACACATTTTTTCTGTTACTTTATTTCTCATGAGGCTTTATATTTTTGTGGGGGGGGGAGCAGAGGGTATTATGTTTACTCTTAAACAAGAATATTTTAGTAATGTATAAATGAAATCACATTAACCAAAAAAAAAAAAAAAACAGAAGGGATGGGAATTCAGGGAAGCATGGAGGGATTTGCCTAAGCTGGTGCTGAGTGGGATGAGTGGAACCAGAATGTTGTGCACCCTAACAGCAACATGGGAGTGATCATCATCCTTGATGGACTTGCTCATTGCATCAGTGCAACAATCAGGCACAGTTTTGGACTATCTGTGATGGAGAATGCCATCTGTATCCAGAGAGGGAGTTGTGGAGTTTGAACAAAGACCAAAGACTATTACCTTCAATTTAGAAAAAAAATGATATCTTATTGTCTGATCTTGCTATCTCTCATATTTTATATTTCTTCCTAAAGGATATGATTTCTCTCTCATAGCATTCAACTTGGATCAATGCATACCATGGAAACAATGTAAAGACTGACAGACTGCCTTCTGTGGTGGGGTGGGGGGAGAGAAGCAAGAATAGGGGTAAATTAGTAAAATTCAAAACAAACAAATAAATGAATGAATGAATGAATTAACAAATGAATGAATGAATGAATGAATAGATAAATGAATGAATAAACGAACGAATGAATGAATGTGGTGATAACTATACTCTTAGAAGCAAATACTGGGCTTTACTATAAAACCCAAGAAAAGAATTAGTACTCATTTTATGGTTCTAATCATAAAAAAATCTGAAATCCCACAGCTGTTAATAATGCTTCTGACTTTTGCCAGATTTTATAATACTGTTTTCTTTGCCTTGAACGTGGCACTTATACCACATTAAAGTCTGGCAAGCCCAATATTTGTTAACTACTGGAAAATGTGAATATGTTATAAAGTTTAAAAAGTTATTTTAACCAAAGTTATAATCAGGAATGAATTTATTAAGATTTTACTAAGATAATGTTTTTACTTCATGTTGGAAGAAGATCATGATATCAAGGAGGTGATGGCACAACAAGCATGTAAACTGGATTTGAGTGAGTGAGGAGCTGTGCAGTCTCACTTTCTCCTCTAGAGTCATCTGGGTCCAGTGGCCAGTTATGAATCAGAATGACTGGAGATGACCCTAGATGCAAGGCAATCAGGGTTAAGTGACTTTCCCAAGGTCACACAACTAGTAAGTGGCAAATGTCTGAGGCTGGATTTGAACTCCCATCCTCCTGAATTTAAGGCCAGTACTCTATCTATTGCACCACACTTGTTAAGATTTTACTAAAAACTTGTTATGTCACTCATATTCACTTATATGTGTGATATTTGTGATCTCTGGACTAAAGTAGATTTGTGGGCTTTGTTTTTTAAAATTCATATCCACGATTTCATTCATAGAGGTAGGTCCCTGTGAAGAACTCCCTTTATAGGTGCCTTCCCCCAATTCAGATCTATTCCTGCCCTACTGCTACTTAATAGCCTTAGACAATAGCCTAATTAAGAAGAAAAGAGACTTGCCTGGGTAGCACATCCAAAGTATTTCTGAGGTTAGTCTTCTTGACGCCAAGACTGGCTCTCTATCCTCAGCTTTATGATTCTTTTGAACTGAACTTATGCTCTCTGAAAAACAACAGTAACAAAAAGGAGAAGAAGAAAAAGAGGAGTCTCACATCATTTTCATGGTCAGGAGAAGAAGTTGTCTCCAACATTAGAAGAAAACCCTGAGAAGATTTATGCATCATTTGTTCTCTATCCACTGGTTTCTCTAGCTCTTGTTGAGATTGTGGCAAGAGAAAAAAACCAAGGTGGAGGGAGAAAAGTTTTGGAAAATGCTCTTATGAGACACTAGGGCTAATACATCTTCTTTCAAATCTGAGCCCAGGTTTACTGTGCTGCTTGTCATTTAATCAATAGGAATCCCTAGGAAAACAAATTCAATATTTAATATACTTGTACTAGAAGTTTACAGACTTGCCACCCAGACGTAATAATAGTAACAACAGTTGGCCAGATGTGCCTTTAATCTCTACTCTTGGGGAAGCTAAGTATTATTTGGGTTTAGGAATTCCAAATTGTAGTAGAGATAAAACCAGTAAAGTATCTATATTGTCAGACATGAATGCAGTGAGACTTTGGGAGCAGAAGGCCACCAGACTGCCCAAGGAAGGGTGAATTGGCCCAGACTAGAACCTAAGCAGTCCAATGCTCTCAGGCTGATGAGTAATAGGATAGGTCCCATGATTGGCTAATCAACTTCCAGTTAACTAAATAAATATAAAATTTAGATTAAATCATGGAAAGAAGAAGTTACTAAGGAAAGGGGGGTGGGGTGGGAAGGAGACAGCTGCATGTAGGAGGTGGCACCTGAGTTATGCCCTAAGGAAAACAAGGGGTTCTTTGAAATGAAGGTGACACTGAAGTACATTCCAGATATGGGGTACATTTGTACATTGAGGCAGGAAATGAACAATCATATTCAGGGAACATTTTTACTAAGCTATTTTGATCTCAATAATATAGGAAAAGTAACAATAGGATATGGTCACAAATTATTTGGAATTTGTGACTAATCAAGATTTCTCCAAATAACATGGAAGGCAATAAAGATTTCACTCTACATTGAATAATAAAAATAGCTTATATTTACATCCTACCTTATGCTTTAAAATTTTTATGCAGAGATTTTAAACTTTTTTATGTCTTAAACTTCTTTGACAGCATGGTTCCTTTTCAGAATAATGTATTTAATCGAATAATATAAAATATATAAGATTGCAAAGGTAACCAATAATATTGAAATGTAGCTATTAAGGTGTTTTTAAGTTTATAGACCTCAGGTTAAAAGTTTCTGTTTAAAGAGTGATTTTTTTATATTTTTCAGTTATTCTTTTTTAATGTTATTTTACTTTTTCTGATTACATGCAAAAATGGTCTTCAAGGGGGCGGCTAGGTGGCATAGTGGATAGAGCACCAGCCCTGGAGTCAGGAGTACCTGAGTTCAAATCTGACCTCAGACACTTAATAATTGCCTAGCTGTGTGGCCTTGGGCAAGCCACTTAACCCCATTGCCTTGGAAAAACCTAAAAAAATGGTATTCAACATTCATCTTTTTTGTAAGCTTTTGATTTCCACATTTTTCTATCTTCTTCCCTCCTCCCTCCCCTGACAGCAAGTAATCTGATATAGGTAATATATGTATAATCATATTTAACATTTTTCCCTATTAGTTATGGAGTCATAGAAGAATCAGAACAAAATGGGAAAAAAATAAGAAAAAAATTTAAAAAGTGAAAATTGTTCCTTTGGTCTTCATTCATACTCTAAAGTTCTTTCTCTGGATGTGCATGGCATTTTCCATTATAAATGTCTTTTAGAATTGTCCTCAATTACTGAACTGGGGGAGGAACTAGTTCAATCATAGCTGATCACCATACAACATTGCTGTTAAGGTATACAAAGTTGGGGCAGCTAGGTGGCTCAGTGGATAGAGCACCAGCCCTGGAGTCAGGAGGACCTGAGTTCAAATCCAGACTCAGACACTTACTTAATAATTATCTAGCTGTGTAGCCTTGGCCAAGCCACTTAACCCCATTGCCTAGCAAAAAAAAAAAAAAACTAAAAAAAAAGAAAGAAAGAAAAGTGTACAAAGCTCTCCTGTTCTGCTCACTTCACTCTGCATCAGTTCATAAGTTCACACAAGTCTTTTCAGGCTCTTCTGATGTTTGACTGCTCACAATTTCTTACGGAACAATCGTACTCCATTACATTTATATGACACAATTTGTTCAGTCATTCCGCCACTGATGGGCATCCCCTCAATTTCCAGTTCTTTGCCACTACAATAAAAAGCTGCTGTAAATAATTTTTACATGTGGATCTTTTCTCTTTTTTATGATTTATTCATGATACAGTCTAGTAAGTAATATTGCTAGTACAAAGGGAGTGTATAATTTGATTGCCCGTTTTGTTTTCCAGAATGGTTGGAACAGTTCATAACTTCACCAACAGTGTATTAGTGTCGCAGTTTTCCCACAACCAATTCCAACATTGATCATTTTAGCTAATCTTATAGGTATAAGGTGGTATCTCAGAGTTGTTTTAATTAGCAGTTCTCTAATCAATAATGATTTAGAGCATTTTTCAATGGCTAATTTCTTCATTTGAAGACTACCTCTTCATATCATTTTATCTTTTCCATTATTCTTTAGATGTAGGTAAAACAGGTTTATTATCCTCATTTTACAGTTTAGGAAACAAACTCAAAGATAAATGGCTTACCCAAAATGCCATTATATGGACTAGCTCAGACATAGATTTTGTAATCCACAGTATAGTTCAAAATATTTTTCACATATATGTGCCTCATTTTAATTTCACAGTACCTTATGAAACTAGTATGGAGGGAAGTTATTCATTTCTTTACTTTATAAATATGAAAACTAGAAGCACAAAAAGGTATTTAGGTAATCAGTGCCAGAGCACCACATTAAGTACAAGTCTCCCAATTCCCAACTCTAGCTCTCTGGGACAAGGAACATGGCCCATAGAATCTCCATAGACCCACTCAATGAATAGTAAACCACATTCTGGAAGGGAACTGTTAGTTAAGAAAGTTGTGTCTGGAAATTGGATTTGAATTTCTTGTCACCTGCTTAGAATGAGTTAAAAAGAGCTGGAAAAAATACATTTACTCAGGCTTGAACTTTAGGGAACTTTTTAAAGTGATAAATACAATTGAGGGAAGACTCCATATTTACAGTAAACTACAGTAAAGGAAAGAAGAATAAAGGGGGGAATTGGGATTTCCCAAAATTAACAGAAGATAAAATTCAAGAAATGGCCATTTGTAAAGCCCATGACCTCAAATGTATATGTGTGAGTGTGTGTGTGTGTATACACACAAATGCGAATTAATATATGTATACACACACACACACACACGAATACACAAAATATAGAGAACAAACAGGATGAACTAGAGATTCTAATAAAAGTGGGCAAAGTGGACTATGTTGGCATGACTGCAATGTTTTAGAATAGAACCCTTAATTAGAATTCCGCTGGAAATGTATACTTTATTTAAAAGAAACAGAATAGGTAAATCAGGTATACTGGTAACATTTTTTTCCAGGCACTATGCTAAGTGCTGGGAAATACAAAAAGAGGCAAAAGACAGTCTCTGTCTTCAAGGGACTTACACACTAATGAAGAAATCAAGGAATAAGAGGAAGGAAGTATGATAAAGAACATGTGAATAAAGAGAAAGGTAGGTAGAAATGGAATCAGTATATACAGATCATCTGGACCAAAAGGAGAAGTAGATGAGGGATTTGGGAAATAGATTACAAGTCTGGCACAAGTATTTCTTAAAGTACTAATGGGAGGCTCCAGGAATATTACTATCTGATAGAGTCTTTTCTGTACTAAAGAAAGCACTCAACAATTTCTTAGTCTACTTTCTTTATAATTTCTTCCTTTTTAACTTGAATGAATCAGTGAGGGTTCTAGTCTAGATCTGATTCTGATAAAGAGGAACTGATAAAAAGGAAATAACTAGTCCATCTTAGAATTTAGGTCAAAAGCAGTGACACTTGTAAGAGAAAATATATGTATCAAGCGCACTAAATTTCTGAAGACAATTTTAAAGGATTCAGAGAAAGAGTAGGTAAGAATCTAGGTTTAAGTAGAATTGATAAGATCCTGTAGAAGCAATGTCTAGGAGGGAGGGGAAACTCTGAACAATGAAATTTTGAAGGCAGAAAAAATGAAATGATGAGGAAGATAAGGGGATACAGTAACCAACTCAAGTTTTAATAAGATATATATATAGAAGATGGAAACAAGGTCAAATAATAGAAGATGAATGTAAAAGTGAGATGAAATACAATAAAGAATGAAGCAGGGCCAGCTAGGTAGCACAGTGGATAGAGCACTGACCCTGGAGTTAGGAGGACCTGAGTTCAAATCCAGTCTCAGACACATAATAATTGCCTAGCTGTGTGACCTGTGTGACCTTGGGCAAGTCACATTGCCATTAAAAAAAAGAATGAAGCCAGGTTGACTGGTAGAGCCAAGGACAAGAAGAAAAGAAAAGAAAATATTAAAATATTCATGCTGGATATTTGTGGATAATGGAAAGAAAAGTTTCTCTGTTCCTACCTTATTTATGTTTCTGTCTTTCAAGGAGAATGCTATCTTTGTCTGAAAAGATCAGAACAAAAATGGCTAATGAGGAGTTGAGCCTTAAGCAGGGAAATGGTAAGATAACACTTTCCCTTTAATAAATTCAAAACTGATTCACTTCATTGCGTCCAGTCAAGCTAGGAGACAGAGAGACGGTAGATATGATTGCTGAGCCATTGGCACAATCTTTGAAAGGTTGAAAAGAACCATAGGACTATAAAAGGTCAACATTTTTCAGTTTTCAGGAAGCCAAGGAGCTTAACTTGAGTTCCCAGCAAAATTCTAGAATGTATAATTAAAGGAAAGGTTAGTCAACATTTACAAAAGAAAGCACTGAATATGAAGAACCAGTATGACTTCATTTTGAATAGGTCATACCCAGCCTAACCTCAATACTTTTTTGAAATGGTTATTAAATTGGAGGATCAAGCAAACAATGTAGATTTCTTAGCAAAACCTTTCACAAAATCTCCTGAGCTTTGGAAAAAGATAGATGTAAACTTTGTCAGTGGTGTCACATTCTAATCTAAGCAGGGCCACTAAACTGTACTGTGGCCTGCATATAGACTTGAAAAACCACATATTAACATGCTTCATATTTTATAATATTTTTAAAAGTTTTGTTAAATATCTTTCCAATTACATTTGATCTGGATCAGGTACATCAATGGGCCCCATGCAACCCATCTCTGATTTAGATGATAGGTTGGATGAACACTGATGAATGGCTGAATCCAACAAGTCAATGTGATTTGATTTCAAATTTGGTAATCTGTACTAGGACCTGTACTTTTTACCAGTTTATATCAATTACTAGTTTTGTTCACAGGCACAGATGGTTTACTTGTCACATTTGTAGATGGTCTAGAGTTTGGAAGAATAGTCAATACATTAGATGACAGTGTTTGCAATACTTCAGGGAACTTTACTATTTTTCTCTTTTGGTGGGGAGGGACTAACTAGTATAGCATTCCTAATCCTATTACTGTAGAGTAAGAAAGGCTCTGAGAGGTCCTTTGTTTCTATCCACTCCATTATAGAGAGGAGGACCAAAGAGGAGAAGAACTTGCTTAAGGTCTCAAAGAAAGGTCATGGTAGCCCTGGGATTAGATCTCTTGACTCCTTTCATTGTTTGATTGAATTCACTGAGTATTTTCTTTCTTTCATGCCATTTTATATAAGACATAACTTTGCTTTCTCCTACATCTTACAGAAGGAGGTAGAATAGACCTTGGGTTTGTCTAAAGCTGGATGGGATCTCAGAAATCATCTTACCCATCTCTTTCATTTTGCACATAAAGAGAGATGGGCCAGAGAGATGAAATAATAAATAATATTAGCTAACTCTTTGCCAGACATGGAAATAAGCACTTTATAATATTATCTCTTTTGATCATCATAACAACTCAGAGAGGTAAATGCTTTTATTAACCCCATTTTTTTACAGATGCAGAAACTGAGGCAAACAATGGTTCCCAAGGTCAAAAAGTTAGTGTCTGAGTCTGGATTTGAACTCAGGAAATGAGTTTTCCTGATTCCAGGCCCCAGCACTCAAATGGGTCGGAAAAGTCACAAAGTACCTGGACCTCAGGTCTTCTGAGTCCCAAAGTAAATTGTCGATGCTCTGGTACTTAGTTTTAGAGAGTTGTAGGAATATTATGACCTACCTAGTATCAGACAGACAAAATGTCAGACTGCTAACTCTAAGGCCAATTCTTTACTATTTGTTACTCTATAAAATCCTGAGCCTTCTATATGATAGCTATACAAAATGGGCAAGTCCCTTCAATTCTTGGTTCTCATTTTCTTCACTTGTAAAATGGAGTTGATTAACAAACCCAGTTTCTCTCAGTCTATGATCTTGTGCTCCTTTTCATTTCATCATTTTTCATGATCTACACCTATCACCAAGGCAGAATAAGATCTTCACTAAACCCCACTAATGCTTAATAATCTGAGAAGAGGTTGATATCAAAGAGATACTGTCATTTAATTAGCAGCAACTTTAAAAGAATTCATCAACGACCTCTACTGGTCATGTTGCTGAAGACGAAAGGCCACCCTTTAGAGTGCTTACGTCATCCCTTTAAAGGGATTTTCTGTAACTAAAAGCTAAATCCCCAGAAGAGCTTTGATTTTTGCCAAATTGGATAGAGGTCCCTGGAAATAATTATCTTATTTCAGCAATTAGAGAAGAGGGATCAAGATATTTCTAATATAAGTTAGTATGGTGGGGGGGGGGGGTGAGGAGAGAGTGAGAAAGTCAGAAAAACAGAGAGAGAGAGAGAGAGAGAGAGAGAGAGAGAGAGAGAGAGAGAGAGAGAGAGAGAGAGAGAGAGATCAGTGGACTTTCACAATCAGGATCCCTGGATTCTAACTCTGGACTCCAGCCAGTGGTATTGGGTGAGCCACCTCCCCTCCCTTGTCCTCAGTTTCCTCTTTGGTAAAAGAAGGGGATGATCTAAGGAGGGTCCCATCCAGTTCTGGTTCCATGATCTATGTGGGACTGCTTACCTTTTTTTTTTCCTCTTTTTGACTTTTTGTTTCTAACACCAGGTGGCACTAGATAACAACCTAAAAAAAGTTCAGTAGGTTTGACGATATCAAAGGAGGGCACTGGAGGGATTTTGTGTCTTACTTTCTTACTTTTAGATTTAGATAAACAAGAAGTCTTTTAAAAATTATTTTTCAATCAATAAGCATTTCTTTTTCAACTTTCTCATCCTCCCCCCGCCACATGCTCACACACACACTTGGAAAAAAAGATGTAACATTGTAACAAATAGGCATAGTTAAGCAAATCAAATCATCACATTGATCGTGTGAAATGCCTCTCATAATTCATTTTAAGTCTGTCACATATTTGTCAGGGGCTGAGTAGAATTCTTTATTATCAATAGTCTAGAATCATAACTCTTAAGTTAAAGATGGAATCTGCAAAAAGCTTTTACTTTTATCTATATTTGTTTTTTTTTATTTCCAACTTCCTCCAGATAGCTGTTTCTCAAGAAAACATAACTTTAAGAACTTATATAACAACAAGTCCCCCCCCCCATCTCAGGGCCTCAGTGAGGGGCTTGGAGCCTTTGAGACCAAACCCAGAGCCAGCATCCCTATAATTAGGCAGACAAATACCATGAGTCACATCTGGGTTTCAAAGTCAGGAGACCAAAGTTGCCAGTTTTAAAAAATAATTTATTTATTTAATTGTTAAAAACTTTTTCTCCTCCAGCTTCATGCAAAAGCAAGTTTTAACATTAATTTCCAAAAGTTTGAGTTCCAAATTCTCTCCCTTTCTCCCACCCCACTCTCCCCATTGAGAACTGGGGTCCAGATTCCATATATATCTCTTTATTAAATAAATACATTTGAGCTAAATACTAGAAGTGTGATTCATCCCTTTAACAGTTGAGTTGATTGTAGAAACATTACAGTCACACATTGAGTAAGTCTCTGATTCTCCAACATGTTTTCTACCTCGTTGTGCTAGAGTAGAAAGCTATGGAAGGGAATTTGCTTTATTGAATATACATATTTGTTATAATCACTGAGGGGACCGGAAGGAGAAAAAAATCAATTTTTTGTTCATCAAACACCTAGAAGAAAAGTCTAAGTTTTTTAAGGCTTATAGTTGATTAGGCAACTATGGTTTGTGGTTTGTGGCTAGTCCCCTACCCAGGGAATGGGTTCAGCCTTTAAGTTCTGGATCTTCTCTGTCCCTTAGTATTAGATATCACTTGAAAGATTACACATAGAAGTGCTTCATGGACAAATTCTGAAACATGGTCAAATTCAAAGAGTCTGCCTATTGACTTAGCTTAAAATGTAATTTTATTTACGTTTGATTTATTTTGATAAATATTTTCTAATTACATTTTTATTTGGTTCGGGAAGGTAAGCACTCAAAAGTGCTGGTAGAATGTTGACTTAGTTTTAAAATATAATATTATTTATGTTTTATTAATTTTGTTAAATATTTCCCAATTACATTTTAATTTGGTTCAGGCTGGGTTGGACCCAGGAGTATTGGTGGCATAGTGTGATTGACATCTCTATTCTAGGGGTTCTTTGTGGCATCATCTCTAGCAAGGATTTATGTTTTCATTCTGATAATATGGTCCCAATGTTGTTCATTGCTAGTAACCCAAGTTTTGTTTATTAAGCATCTAGTCTGTGCTAAGCCCTTTGCAAGTATTATCTCATTTTAATCCTAATAACAATCCTAGGAGGTGGGTACTACTACTACTATATTATCATCATCATCATCATCATCATCATCATCATCATCATCATCATCATCATCATCATTATTCCTATTTTACAGTTGAGAAAACTAAGAAGACAGAGGTTAAATGACTTGCCCAAGGTCATAAGGTAGTAAGTGTTGGAGCTTGGTCAGGTCTTTCTGACATCAGACCCAGCACTCTAATCATTTTATCCATTACCTCTAGGCAACTTTCAGTGTTTTTTATAATCTATATTATTCTTTCTACTTTTTCATTTTGCATCACTTCATACTTCTTCCCATGTTTCTCTGTCTCTCATCTTTGTTTCTGTCTCTCTGTCTCTCTCATCTGTCTGCCTGTCTGTCTCTGACTCTGCCTCCTCTGCCTCAGTCTCTCTCTCTCTCTCTCTCTCTCTCTCTCTCTCTCTCTCTCTCTCTCTTTCTCCCTCCATCTGTCTGTGTCTGTCTCTGTCTCTCTATCTCTCTGTCTCTGTCTCTCCTGTGTCTCTCTCTGTCTGTCTCTTTCTCTCTGTCTCAGTGTCTCTCTCTCTGTCTGTCTCTGTCTCTTGCTGTCTCTCTGTCTCTCTGACTCAGTCTCTCTGTCTCTCTCCCCTCTGCCTTAGTCTCTGTCTCTGTCTCTCTCTGCCTCAGTGTCTTTCTCTCTGTCTGTCTGTCTCTCTGTCTGTCTTTCTGTCTCTCCTCCTCCTCCTCCTCCTTTTAACTGCATGTTTTATTTCATCAGTGGAGGGAATACCTGGTAATGAACTCCTTCTACCAATGTAGGTCAGCACCTGCTGTTTGACTTACAATCTTTGACAGGGTCTGAGGCTCTAAGGAATTAAATGACTTACCCAGGATCCCACAGCCAATTATGTCAGAGTCAAGACTTGAACTGTACTGTACAATTTGTTCTTCTTTGTGACCCTGCTAAGTGAGAAGCCTGAGGCTTCAGCTCTAGCCCAGCTTGTTGGAGGCATCCATTATGGTGAAAGTTGAGATTTTTTTACAGCAAAATGACTCAAGAAAAACATCCCATCTTCTCTTTGAAGTTGCAGAATTCTTAAAGACCAGGCCTTTCTGATACAGAGGTAATCTCTCTAACTGCCACATCACATTGCCTTTCCTTCATTCATTATTACTCCTTACCATACTAATATTCTGTCCCATGAATACAGTTTATTTTGCCACTTCCTAGTGACTGAGCACACCTTTTATTTCTATCTTGTTATATTAAATTGTAAAGTATAAATTAACAAATAATGAAAATACTGCTATGGATATTTTTTGAATATGTGGGGATTTACCTGTTTTTGTGAAAGAAGATTCTGGTAGCAGTATGAAATTCTAGAGTATTTCTGTAGCACCCCACATGGTAGGGGAAAGTCTACTGAAATGTCTAAAGTAGCTTTTCCCAAACAATGCTCATGATATGTGAATAGGAGTTCTTCAAGAAAATCTGATACTAGAGACAACTCCCTCCCCCACATTATTAAGTTAAATTAAGCAAACATTTATTAAGCCCCTCTTGGTGTGGAGCTGACCTGGATATTCAAGATTTTTGTGTCAACAGAATACAAACTGGTCATCCTCAGCTGGAGAAGTTTTCAGTATTGATAAGAGCTGTGTCTGTTATTCAAGAACCTGCTTCAAATAATGCAGATAGCTTCAAATAGTGCCAGATGATGTGTTTTTGGCCTCAATAACTCACAAACATTTCTACTAAGACAAAGGAGTTAATGATTCATTGTGTAGAAGGAAATATCCACAGTGATGAAATATTAGAACTTTTAAAAATTAAATTAAGTTTTTGATATAAAAGTCAACTTAATTTCCTATTACTGTTGTTGTTCAGGCTTTCCCAACTCTTTGTGATGCCATTTGAAGTTTTCTTGGCAAAGATATAGGAGTGACTTGCCATTTCCATCTCATTTTACAGATGAGGAAATTGAAACAAAAATAGTTAAGTGACTTGCCTAGGGTCATACAGTTAGCAAGTGTCTGATGTCAGATTTGAACTCAGGAAGATTAGTCTTCCTGACTCTATGACTGGCACTCTATCTGCTGTGCCACCTAGCTGCCTCTATTCTGCTTCAAAATTTCCCATTTCCTTTAATCCCAGATTTTTCCATAGCCTTTCCTCCCCTTTCTAGGTTCCATAAATATATTTCTTTTTACAATGTAATTTAATTTTGCATTAATAAGAATTTAATTTTCTTCTCACTTCCCCTTTCAATTGGAAAAAGAAAACACTATGAACAAACATTAATATATTTCAAGACCAAAAATGTTCTCTGACAAAACAAGTTTAGGAAACAATGTTCTAAACATGAACCAGAGAGGGGGCCTTTAAGAATTCTGCATCTTCAAAGAGAAGATGAGATGTACAAAGATGGGAAGTTTCTCTTGAGTCATTTTTCTGTAAAAGAAACTGAGCTCTCCCCATGATAGATTGCATCCAACAAGCTGAGTTAGGGCTGAAACCTCAGGTTTCTCACACCTAACAGGACCACAAAAAAGAAGAACAAAGAGCACAGTGTAGTTCATGTCTATTGACCTAATATCCTAATACTTTGCTTCACCAGAGATGGGTCACCAACATCCTGAATTGAGACACAACCTTTTGTCACTTCATGGAAACATCAAAATATCTAGGTTTATAATGAAGTTTTCTTTTATTTCACTAGACTTTTATTTTAAAATTTTTCACAATGATATAAATGGAAAAAGAGGAAAAAGCACAGGTAAGTGCTTTGTAATTTTAATGACCATATTTGACCCTAGAGAAGAGTTGAGAAAATCCAGTTTCTCCTTTTTTAACCAAGATCAGGAACTACAAATTCAAACTCATTGTATATGTTTATTTGTCTTGTTGAATTGCCTTTTTTTCTCTTTTTCTTCTTTATTTTAAAACAATTAATCTTCAGAAAGGGAAGGAATACATTCTGAAATAGAGGTGCTGAAAAACAAATGGTATCAACAACAACAAAAATTTTAATAACTTTTTCTAGGGTATCATTACTTGGTATCTGCCCCTAGTAGAATGTGAACTCTACAGGAACTATTGATCACATTTTTTCCCTATATATTCCTCAGGAACCAACACAGTATCTGGCACCTAGAAAATGCCTTATAAATGCTTCCTGGTTGATTCATGATTAGTAAACTTCAAGGACTTATTTCATTTGTATATATTTCACCAATATAGATCCCAACGCCTCGTTGCCTTAGTAGATGCTTTTCATTTGTTTCTCTAGTGGGGGGAAAATAGATGAGTTTCTCAAAAAGTCAAATAAGCCGGTGTATGGATGAGAACAATACAAAATAATATTGGACCTAGTGCCATAACTTCAGCTTCACTGGTACAGTTTTTGAAAAATCAGGGTTATCTCCATACCATAACTAAACTTTGGAGTCCCCCCACACACACGTCAAGGATATTTTTCCAAAAAAATAGCAATAATTAGGAGTACTTAACCTATGAGAGGGAAGTGTGTGATTTTTCTCACAGGATGTTTGTGAGGAAAGCATTTTGAAACCCCCCTAAATCCTAGACAATATCAGCTATTTTTATTTTTGTTGCCGCAATAATATTACTTTCATTTTGTATATAATTAAATTTAAACATAGGTAAATTAACCAACAGCCATTTCTTAAGCAGTACTAAGGAACTAAACTTGGTTCTGAGAATACAAAGCAAAAATGGAATGGTCCTTGCCCTCAGGAAAGCTTACAATCTTTAGAGGGAGACAACAGTTATATACATTTACCTATATAAAAATATATACATAAAGGTATGTATATACATATGTGTGTGTTTCTGTCTTACTCTATGAAATTGGCACCCTGGGGATGATTTACATAAGTTTAAGTTTAGAGTCATAGATCCCCAGCATAGATGGAGATATATCATCTCCAACTCTTCAGAGTAAGAAGTAAGAAGGTATTCAATGTAGAATATGAATTAGATATGGGACAGTATTTCACACACACACACACACACACACACATACACTCACAAATGCCAAATTCAAGACAATTAAAAGTGTATTTTTAAAGAAAGTCTTTAAACCATGAAAAGTTTTTCTCTGAAATATGTTGAAAATCACCTTCTTGCAGCTTCTATCCATTGTTCCTAGTTCTGTGATCTGGGGTTAGACAGAATGAGTCTAATCCTCTTTAGAGTGCTGACCAGAATACATAGTGCTAACTCAATAGTCAATGAATTAAGAATTTATTAACTGCCTTCTATGCTAAACTCTGAGACTAAAGGAGGAAATCAAATACAACCAGCCTTGAGTAATTGAGCTGAGATACTAGGGAATGGTTTTAGATCAATGATATTAACTGATTAAGTCTTGTTAATAGCGGATCATTTGATTCAGCTATTATGAGATTTTTTTACCTATAAAAGAGAGGAGATAACTGCACCAGAGGTTTGTAGAGAGTACAGGTCTGAGACAAAAGAGCATGGGATACATTTAAACTGTCTTCCTACTTCAGAAAGGCCCAATTACCTTCAACTCCAAAGATGTGAGCTCTAGATTAACAGTGAAAGAACCTTCTGGGAGAGAAATAAAAGCAGCCCAGCATCATGGTATAATGGTCTGAGTTCTTAGACCCCTCCCAACACACACACACACACACACACACACATTCCTCGATTTATGCAAAGGCAATGGGAACATTGTCTTAGTTCCAGAAATGGCAGCCTGGAGAAGGGAACCACTTGACTATAGACCTGAGGGAAGTCAATAGCCAGGGTATTATCTTCCTAAGGTCAAAGCTTCTTAAGGGATATTCAGAGTTCCATGATCCCATCTAATATAAATGAGATGAGTATGTGCCCCTAAAATCAGAGGATGAATAAAGAACAGAACCACAAAGTGGGAAAACAAATCTAGAGTTCCCACTTCTATAACTGAGTCATTTGGATGGCAGGTCTGCTGGGAAGGGAGTTGTCTGTCTTGTAAATCTAAATTCCAAAGTCCTCTCAGGGGAGCTCCAAATCCTCAGTAGTACTGTAAAACTAGATCAGGTATCCTTGGGAGTTTTAAGCAGCCCTGGGGCTGTATTTGGCCTCTCTGCTTCAAATAATTCTCTAAAATTTAAATCTTTAACAATTTTTGTGTCATGGTCTCCTTTGGCAGGCTGGAGAAGCTGTATTCCCCTTTCTCAGAATACTGCTTTTAAATACATAAAATGGAGTCAGGAGAACCTAAGTTCAAATTTGGGTTCAGACATTATACTAGCTATGTAATCCTGGACAAGTCACAACACCGTTGCCTTATTAAAATAAAATGAGATGAAATAAATGCAAAAAAAACTGATTACAAAGGAAGCCAATTATATTTAAAGAAAGATATAGTCCCTCCCCTCCCCCATCCAAAATCATAGACTCTCCAGAAAACAATCCACAGACTCTTGGCGAAAAGTCCCTCTTCTAAGACTATAAGTCACAGATGAAGGGAATTTTCTTTATCTGCAGGTTCCTTAAACTAATGAAAACACTGGTCCTGTTGTATAATAAACATACCTCCATTACCTCTGCAGAAGTCTTATTCTAATACCTCCTCACTGTGTGGAGATTGAATTCAATAAACATTAAATACTTACTATGGGCCAGACACTGTTCTCCACAAAGATAATTAGAGAACAACTTCTGAAAGGTCCTTCCAAACTGGAAAGACTGAGTATGATATTGAAATCAGACTGTGCCTGCAGGGCAGAAACTATCTATAGGAACTTCAACAACTGCATTGGTGCATTGATACATGTTAGAGATAGTAGAATTAAATTTTTTTTATTTCAAAGTAAAATTGTTAAATCTGTTTGCAATTATTTGTAATTAAGGTACACTTGAGAAGATAGGGAAAATTACAATAAGTTGTAGCAAAGTTATTTTAAATTATTTTAAAATTCTTTTTTTCAAATGACAAAATTGATGCACCCAGTTCTTCTAGTGTTAAATATCCAGAAGCTCACCACCAACAGGCCAGCCACAAAATGATGGAGGAAGCCAGGAGTGGTTGTGATTTGCACCAGCAGGGGGAACACTCATACCAAAGAGACAAATCCATTGAAGTTTTCATTTCAGGGATATGGAGGAAGTTCTTAATTGCTTCTGTAATTCAAGAGTCCACATTTGGTCAGTTTTAGTACTCAGATCACAACTCCCCTCTGTCTTTGTAGACATTCTCTATGAGTTGTTCTTCCCCCCACCAACAAGCCCCTCCCCTGGGCAAAAAAAAAAAAAAAAATAATCATCTACTAGACTTTTCTTCTTTTTTTAAAAGAATATTTTATATTCCCCCCCCCATTACATATTGAAGTAATTTTTAACTTTTGGGTTTTTTAAAACAATTTTTGAGTTCCAAATTCTATACCTCCCTCTTCCCCCTTTTACCTCCCCATCACTGACAAGGCATGTAATTTGCTATCAATCATTCCTTGTACATTCATGGTAGTCATTTTGTACAAGAAGACTCAAAAAAAAAGAAAATGAAAAATAGAAGCATGTTTCATGATGAGTCCTTTGAGATTGTCTTGAATCAATGTATTGCTAAGTCATGCACAGTTCTTCATTCTACAATGTTGCTATTACTATGTACAAGATTCTCCTGGTTCTGTTCACCTCATAATGTATCAGTTCATGAGTCTTTCCAGGTTTTTCTGAAATCAACCTTTTTGTCACTTCAATAGAGCAATAAAATTCCATCACAGTCATATACCACATCTTGTTCAGTCACTTCTCAATTGATGGACATTCCTTTTATTACCAATTCTTTTGTCACCTTAAAAGGATCTGCTATAAATATTTTTGTACCAATAGGTCCTCTTTCTGTCTTTCTTCTTTTTTTTGACAAACCTCTCAAACTGAGTTAGACTGCTCCTAGGAAGATGAATATATAAAATCTGTCTCTCAGGTCACATCCAAAACCTTTCCAGCTTGGTAAAACCTGCTAGGGTTTGCATAGTCTTTGAGAATCTACTCTGGGACAAAAAGGATGGTTCCAAATTATTTGTGAGAGGGAAGGAAAGAAAAACTGAACATTATTCCAAGATCTCCATTCCATGAGAAGACAGCAGAGATAGAGTCTATTACAAGAGTTGGTGAATGTCATATCAGATTCCCAATAACCTCATTTGGGGTTTTATTGACAAAGATACTGAAGTAGTAGTTTGCCATTTCCTTCTCCAACTCTTTTTACAGATGAAAAAACTGAGACAACTTGGGTTAAGTGACTTTCCCAGAACCACAAAGCTAGTGGCTATTTGAAACTGGACTTGAACTCATGAAGATGAGTCTAATTTCAATACTCATTGTAGTTTTTCATTCATTATAATTTATTTCAACAAAACATTGTAGTTTTTTTTTAAAAAAATCAGAGAGAGAGAGAGAGAGAGAGAGAAGCTAAGAAGCTGCTGGAGAAGTGACCCAGATCTCATCAGGATATCTAACCTGTTTTCTCGGGAGTGCAGTTGTGAGATGCTGCAGACACTCCTGGTAGATGAAACTACAGAGAGTCTTTCTTTAGAACAGTTTTTATGTTTACTTTTAAAATTATTTTTTACATTCAGTTTTTAAAAATTTTGAGTTGCAACTTCTTTCTTGTGAAGGTAAGCTATGTAATACCTATTATAAATGTGAAATTATGCAAACATGCTAGCTATATTATAAAAAATAAGAAAATAAAGTTTAAAAATTATGCTTTAGGGGCGGCTAGGTAGTGCAGTGGATAGAGCACCAGTCCTGGAGTCAGAAGTACTTGAGTTCAAATCCGACCTCAGACACTTAATAATTACCTAGTTGTATGGCCTTGGACAAGCCACCTAACCCCATTTGCCTTGAAAATCCTAAAGAAAAAAATTATGCTTTAATTGTATTCAGACTCCATTAGCAGACAGTCTTTCTGAAAAGATTTTAAAGGCAGGAATAACTGAGCTTTTTTTTATGGGAACATCTGAGACAATCATCCAGTGTATTACTCTAAGAATTCTTTCTGGGTACATACAGAGATTAATAGGACTTCATCCCATACCCAAATGACCAGAGGAAAAATATAAAGAATACTTCCAATCCCTCCACCACCACACCAAAATTATTTCTTTACCCAGGGTGGGATAATGCTTGCAGCTCCTGACAAAATTGAGCTCTGACCTAAACCAAATTTATTTTGTCCCTGGGAATTTTGCCATGTGAAGGTTCCAGGAAATGGGGTAACTAAAAGTCATTTTCAGCAAGTGCTAAACCTTTTTTATTAATAATTTTGAAATGTACCCTCTTGAGTCAACCAAAAGAAACTGTGCATCTGTAGAACACAAGTGTACATTCATAGTAGTGGTGAAAATCAAATTAGAAGAAGAAAGTCACTTTGATAATTTGTTGTTTAGACCTGTAGATATCAAGAATCAGAGGCTTTCCATCTCTGAGATACCACCTCACACCTCTCAGACTGGCCAATATGACCAGAAATAAAAATCATCATTGTTGCAAGGGTTGTCGGAAATCTGGGACATTAATACATTGTTGGTGGAACTGTGAACTTATCCAACCTTTCTGGAGAGCAGTCTGGAACTATGCCCAAAAGGGCAACAAAAATGTTTGATCTAGCTATTACTACTGGGCCTATACCCTGAAGAGATGATGAAAAAGGGTAAAAACATCACTTGTACAAAAATATTCATAGCAGCCTTGTTTTTGGTGGCAAAGAATTGGAAATCAAGTGAATGTCCTTCAATTGGGGAATGGCTTAGCAAACTGTGGTATATGTATGTCATGGAACACGATTGTTCTATTAGAAACCAGGAGGGCTGAGAATTCAGGGAAGCCTGGAGGAATTTGCATGAACTGAGTGAGCTGAGCAGAACCAGAAAAACCTTGTACACCCTAACAGCAACATGGGGGTGATGACCAGCCTTGATGGACTTGCTCATTACATCAGTGCAACAATCAGGAACATTTGAGGCTGCCTGTGATGGAGAATATCATCTGTATCCAGAGAAAGAATTGTGCAGTTTGAACAAAGACCAAGGACTATTACCGTTAATTTAGAAAAAAAAAACCTGTTATCTTATTGTCTGATCTTGCTATCTCTTTTACTTTATGTTTCTTCTTTGAGGATATGATTTCTCTCTCATCACATTCAATTTGGATCAATCTATACCATGGAAACAATGTAAAGACTGGCAAATTGCCTTCTGTAGGAGCTGGGGGGAGGCAAGCAAGATTAGGAGAAAAATTGTAAAACTCAAAATAAATAAAATCTTTAAAAAAAAGAATCAGAGGCTTTCTATGCCAATTCCATCTCAATCCTCTACTTGGTTTTGCCATCATTATGAATCCTTGGTGAGCCCTAGGGGCTCAAATAGGTCAAGTGCTGGACTTAGGTCAGAAAAATATAAATTCAAATCCTACTTGAAACACTTAATATCTATTATGACTTTGAGCAAGTTACTTGATCTCTCTGGGTCTCAGTTTCTTCTTTTCTAAAATAAAGGAGTTGGACTCAGTGGTCTTTTCTGGATCTATCTCTGTTATCACATACTACTGCAGAATAAAGGAGAATTGTGTAAAAATCTTGACCTAGAGGAGTAATAGCAGAGCTCTTATGATTAACCAAGGAAAAGGCATGTGTTTCATCTCTCCTAATGGGCCATTCCTGATAATATAAGAGTTTATTACATGAGAAGAGACAGAAAGTATGAGCAATGAGAAGAGGTTGTTATTCCATTTCTTCCTCCCTGGGATAGAACACATAGAACATTAAAGTTCTTGTTATTATGGTGTATATCAGAGAATAGTCAGCCTGTATAAGTAGAGGGGAAAGGTCATGCAAATGGCAGAATTTCATAAAATTAGATTTGTCAAAAGAGTTATGATTTTCATATTGATCAATATAGGACGTGTGATGAACTTAATAATGATAATATGGTTTCTAGAGATTCTTTTCACAGGCAGACTCTGACCCTGGGAAATAGTAAAAACACAGCAGTTGGAGTAATTCCCTAAATCATACAAGTCTGCATTCTTTCCCTCACTTTCACTTGCCTAAGTTAAGTGAATCAGAGAACTGTGTACTGTACCCAAGCAAAAATAATCTGTTCCCCTAAAGATTTAACCATTCCCACAGAACTTGAGGACACCTACTTGGATGGTTGAAACTGCTGTAATTGCTGTATCATCCTGCAGGGTGGGCTTGTCCTAGGAAGATTGTTAAAGCCCCTTCCCCCCATCCTTCTCACTTGTGATCATGTATATAATATCTGGTTCACAATAGTAAGGTGGAGCTCCAATTAGGAGAAATCCTGTGTTTTGCAGATCACTTCCTAACAATGAAAGTAATTCATTAAACCACTACTTGATGACTGGCACTCTGTCTCTGGTCTTCTCAGTCATGCCCAGGGTTAGATACCAGCTCAGTAAAAATTCAGTTAACAGATTCATAGACTCTCAGTGTCAGAGATTATCTAACCCATACCTGATTGTGAATTCCCTCTCTAACATTACAGATCACTTGTTATGCAGCCTCCATTGAAAGACATCCAAGTGGAGCTGCGAACACATTCAACCTTTCTGGAGAGAAATTAGGAAATACGCCCAAAGGGCAACAAAAATGTGCATACCCTTTGATCCAGCAATACCACTATTGGGTATCAATACCCTGAAGAGATGGTGAAAAAGGGTAAAAACATCACTTGTACAAAAATATTCATAGCAGCCCATTTGTGGTGGCAAAAAATTGGAAATCAAGTAAATGTCCTTCAATTGGGGAATGGCTTAGCAA
The DNA here is from genome assembly GCF_037893015.1 of Macrotis lagotis. Lineage (NCBI taxonomy): Eukaryota > Metazoa > Chordata > Mammalia > Peramelemorphia > Peramelidae > Macrotis > Macrotis lagotis. The sequence goes on from NC_133660.1 coordinate 85,821,160, forward strand.
ACTGTGGTATATGTATGTCATGGAACACTATTGTTCTATTACAAACCAGGAGGGATGGGAATTCAGGGAAGCCTGGAGAGATTTGCATGAACTGATGCTGAGTGAGATGAGCAGAACCAGAAAAACACTGTACACCTTAATAGCAACATGGGGGTGACAATCAACCTTGATGGACTTGCTCATTCCATCAGTGCAACAATCAGGGACAATTTTGGGCTCTCTGCAATGGAAAATACCATCTGTATCCAGATAAAGAACCATGGAGCTTAAACAAAGTTCAAGGACTATTCCCTTTAATTTAGGGGAAAAAACATATCTTATTGTCTGATCTTGCTATCTCTTATACTTTATGTTTCTTCCTTAAGGATATGATTTCTCTCTCATCACACTCAATTTAGATCAATGTACAATATGGAAACAATGTAAAGACTGAGGGAAGTAAGACTGGGGGAAAATTTGTAAAATTCAACATAAATAAAATCTTTAATAAGAAAGACATCCAAGGATGAAAATCACTCTCCTGAGACAGTGTTCCATTTTGGAATAGATTTGATTAGCAGATTAGTCCTTCCCTGGTATCACATCAAATATGCTTCTATGTGATTTCTACCCACTGCCTCTAAACCAAGGAAAAAGTCTAATCCATCTTCAGCATGCCAGTCTTTCAAATATTTCATTTCTCCCAACCCTTTAACCCCAAACCTTTAGTCTTCAAATGGAAATGCTCCAATGCTCTTCAATGCTGATCAGTCTCCTCTGTGTACAAACATGTTATTTATTAGTGATCATCATTTCTCTTTAGGAATGCTAACAATAATATATTTTAATACTATGGTACATTTTAATCTGATTCAGGAGTGTTGTGAGCCACATGCTTGACACATGCTCTATACCACAATTTTCCTTTTTTTTAAAATTTAATTTTTCATTTAACAAAAATCTATTTTTCTTTCCCTTCAACAAGGTCCTCCCGCACTAAATGGAAAAAGAATAACAAAACCCCTGTAACAATATACATAGTCAATCAATCACATTTACCATGTTCAAAACAATGTCTCATCCTGCACCCTTGATCTATCACCTCTTTGTCAGATGGTGGGAAGAATGATTCATCATCAGTCTTCTAGAATCATGGTTGGTCATTGCCTTGATCAGAGTTCTTAAGTCTTTCAAAGTTATTTTGAAATAATAACTTTTTTTTAAGTTTTTGCAAGGCAAACGGGGTTAAGTAGTGCCCAAGGCCACACAGCTAGGTAATTATTAAGTGTCTGAGACCGGATTTGAACTTATGTATTCCTGACTCCAGGGCCGGTGCTCTATCCATTGAGCCACCTAACCACCCTGAAATAATAACTTTTAAAGAAATTGTCCTCCTGTATTTACTCACTTCATTGTCATTGTTGCTAGCTAGCTGTTTTCAGTTGTGTTCAACTCTTCATGATTCCATATCTGGTCTTGGCAAATACTGGAGCAAATTGCTGTTTCCTTCTCCATCTCATTTTATAGATGAGGAAACTGAAACAAATAGGGTTAAGTGACTTGCCCAACTAGTTAGTATCTGAGGCTAGATTTGAGCTCAGGTAGATGAGACTTCCTGATTTCAAGCCCAGTGTTCTACCACTTGCCACTCATCTGTCTGTATTCACTTCACCATGCATTAATTCATATAAAATTTCCCAATTTGCTCTGAAACCAACCCTTTCTTCATTTCTAACACCACAACAGTATTCCATTAAATTTGTATACCGGGGGCAACTTAGGTGGCATAGTGGATAGAGCACCGGCCCTGGAGTCAGGAGTACCTGGGTTCAAATCCGGTCTCAGACACTTAATAATTACCTAGCTGTATGGCCTTGGGCAAGCCACTTAACCCCATTTGCCTTGCAAAAACCTAAAAAAAAAATTTATATACCATAAATTGCTTAGCTATTCCTCAATTGATAGGCACCCTCTTTAATTTCCAGTTCTTTGCCACTAACAAAAGAACTGCTTTTTTTTTAAACATACAGATCCTTTCCTCTTTCTTTTATTTTTTTTTGGAGGGGGCACAAAGGTCTAATAATAGCTTCACTGTGTTAAAGGACATGCAAAATTTAGTAACTCTGGGAACATGAAAATTCCAAACTACTCTCCAGAATGACTTGACTAAATTCACCACTCCACTAACAGTAAATTAATATGCCTAATTTTCTGAGACCAATATTTGTCATTTTAATTTTCATCAGTTTTGCTAATTTGATTAGTGTGACACAGAAATTCAGAGTTGTTTTATTAGTGATTTGGAGTATTTTTTATTGATTATTGATGTCTTGGACTTCTTTCTTTGAAAACAGCCTGATCATATCCTTTGACCATTTATCAATTGAAAAATGAATCTTATTCTTATAAATTTCAATCTCTTCCTTATATAGAATGGAAATGAGATTTTTATCAGAGAAACTTGTTGCAGAGATTCTTTTCCCCACTTTCCTACTTCTTTTCTAATTTTAGTTGAATTGGTTTTCTTCACACAGAAGTTTTTAATTTTACATGATAACAATTGTCCATTTTGTCTTCTGTGATTCTCTCTATCCATTATATGTTCACTAACTGTTCTCTGAGGCCAGAGATCTGAAAGATAATTTCTTCCTTGCTCCTCTACTTTATTTATGAAACACCTTTTGTGTCAAAGTCATCTAATCATTTGGAACTTAACAGTATACAATATAAAATAGTGGTTGCTTTCCAATTTTCCCTGTAGTTTTTTTCTTCTTTAATGAGTTCTTATCTCAGTAGTAAGGGTCTTTGGGCTTATCAGATACCAGGTTATTTATAATTTGCTTACCAGGGGGCTAATAATTCTTCTTTGAGGGACAAGAAAATTTAAGGGACAGAAGGTAAAACCTGATCACTATTGGTCAGTTGGGTAGTCAATGAGTAGCTCTCCCTTGGATGTCTAAGCTGGACCAAGTTACGGGGTATGGAGCTGGGAAGAAATTAAGTATTGATACTGTGCCTACTGTGTGCCAACACTTTACAGATATTATGGTTCTCATAGCCACCCTATGAGGTAGATATTGTAATCCCATTTTGAAGATATAGAAAACAAGAAAATAAAGATTAAATGACTTGTCCAGCATTACACAGCTAGTAACCTACATTTGATCTCAGGTCTTTCTAACTTCAGGTTGAGCACTTTATTCATTGAATCACCTAATAACCTACACTCACCTTCTAAAGAAAAACCTACTAGATCTACATAGTTATTTAAGGGGCTAAGGTTAGGAGTCTAACACAAATTTGGCTATAAAGAAAGACAAGATTTAACACAAATATATGATTGGATCAATCTGAACAAATCACTAACCATAGACAACTGAACTATTTCATCCCATTGGACAAGACTAGATCTGCCACAAAATAATCCATGGAAAAGAAACATTGGAACCACCTTCTGTCTTGGAGTCTTGAAGATCTCCCAGAGGTCACTGCCCCTGCTGGAACCAGTGAACATATTCCAGGACTCAAATAGATCTGTGATCTCTTCACTTTAGTTTTCCCTCCAACAATATTGATCCCAACTCATCTGTTCCTGCCCATCCTATGTGTGAGACTCTGATCTATGTTCTCCCATAAGCTTACCAGTCAACATGTTGGAAGTTATCCAGTTAACATGTAAGAAACTCTCTTCACTTTCTCATGATGTCCTAATGATCCCAGAGGAACTTTTGACTATCCATTAGTTATCTCTCACCTCTAACCTTGGTCTAGTTCATCTAATTTTCCTATCATGTACTTCCTTCAAGACATCTTATATTCTCATTCTTCAGAGTTATTGGTTATGTTTTGCAAGTTGCTTCTCCTTTATCCTTTGTATTCTATTTATTTTTAGTTCTTCAGAGATTATATTATATGTCTCAATACCACATAGGATTCCAAGTAGACTATTAGCTCTACAAAGGTTATCAGATGTTCCCCTGGAGAAACTTCTCCAATTTTTTTTACAAAGGGACTATTATTACCAAGATTGAGGATGACTCCATTGGTAGTTTGTCCTTCTAGGAAGAACATGAAAGCTATATTGGACAAAGTCATGGAGAATCCCCAGTCACAAAGTATTTACATTAGCATAGAAGCCCTGAGAAATCCTTTGCCCACCCACTTAAAAAAAATCATTTACATGCTATCAGTGACTAGTGTTCCTGGCTCTAAAATAGTTATTTTTGGACTTCAGCATCTTAAAAGTCCATTGCAACATTACTAGATCCTCCAAAGTCTGAGATAACTGTCATCATAGGTACAAATTCTCCAGAAGTCCTTGCTAGAGTGCTGCACATACAGCACACAGTTTAGACACATGTGATACCAAATAAAATTGGACTAAAATGAGTTTTACAGTTCTTCTACTCAATCAATTAATGATTAGACATTCTATCACCACTACCCAGTAGAGAGAAGGATACTACCTATCTGGGATTAAGAGGCAAATGTGAGTTGGAAGGAAAGCAAACAGAACTGAAAAGTCAGTTTGGGGGCTAACCAAGATGGTAGAGTGGGAGCAGTAAGTCCTATAGCCCAGTTCCTACCATAACTTAGGCTCCCAAATAGTCTACAAAGACTGAGTAGTGCCTGGGAAATTGAAGGAAAAAAATAGAGGGGAGGAGAGGGTTCTTGCCCAAATCAAAAAATCAACCTATAGGGCAAGTATCAGTGTCCAGCATTCAGAACTAGGCCAAAAACACTAGGACACCTGGACATGATCCCAGATTCAATCCTAGGTCCAAGCTAACAGCAAGTATAACCAGAGTTCCAAGTTAGATCATCCCAGAGTGGAACCTAGATAACCCAGGCCAGCAGCTAGGGGTCCAGACTCAGTCCAAAACAGAGCAGCTCCTAGATTCATCCCCAGCTCTAATCTAACAATGAGCAATTTCAGAAAGAGCTTGGACTTAACACTCTGAGCTAAGCCAGTAACATACCGAATCCCCAAACTCGTCACAGATTCAGGTCTGGATCTGAGACTACAATTAAAAATTCCCCAGAAGCAGGAGCAAAGACTTAACACTCAATGCTTAGGGCTAGACCTATGATATAGGGACATTGAGAGTTGATCTTGAGTTCAGGCCAGCAATCTGGGGCCAGGAAGTGAAGCTCAGGGCCCAGAGTTCCCAGCACTGGGTCACCCAGAGCACCCTGTGGACTTAATCTCTCATCCAAGAAAATAGCACAGGGGGAAACTCCCAGTAGGGCTGTGATCAAAAACAGTCACCAAAGTGCTCCTAGTGCTAGGCTTGCTGGAAGAATGACTAAACAAATAAACAAAAAAGATAAAGAAAGGGCTACAACCAAAAACACAGCTTGACCATAAGATTAATTAGAATTTTCCAGAAAAAAATGATTAGTTTTTTAAAGTACTTAAAATGGTATTATAAAAGAAATGAGAACAATAGAGGAAAGAATGTGGTGAGGAGAACACAAGAACTATGGAGAATAGATTTGGAGAGAATTCGGCAAGACAGATATAAAACTTTAATCAAATAACAGTCTCCTTGAAAATTATAATGGTCCAAACAAGACAAAAAAATAGAAAAAAATTAAAAGCTTGAAAAATCTTTTAAAATTTAAGGTATCATATCAAAAACAATTAACCTGAAAATTGGAACAAGGAGATATAATTTAACAATCATTGTACTACCTGAAATGATCCTTCACCCACAAAAAAACTCAGATATCATATTTTAAGAAATCATGAAAAGGAATTGACCAGATCTCTTGAACAAAAGGACCATGTGGAAAAAAACAAAGGGGGAGGAAGGAAAAGGAAGGAAAAAAGGAATCAATCTACCAGTCACCTCCTGAAAGATACCTCAAAATGAAAATTCTTCATAATACCTTGGCCAAAATCCAGAGTTTCTAGATCAAAGAAAAAATACTGAATTTAACTACTTAGTCAAGTTGACCTAACATTTAAAAGTTACCATTTTTTTTAAAAAAGTAGAGAACATGGAATATGGCATTCCAAAGGACAAAAGATATATAGGCTTATAATCAAGAATAACTCATCCAGAAATACTCCATATCAAACTCCAGGGGATTAAAAATAGGCCTTTAATGAAATTCCTTTAGGGCACAGTCATGCATTCCTGATGAAAAAAAAAAAAAGAAAAAATAAGCCTGCTAAGTAGAAACTTTTAAATACAACATGGGAGTAAAGAGAAATATAAGCAGTTAAACACAAGCAAACAATCAGAAAAGATTTTATAAGGATGACATTTTTGCATTCTAATAAGAGGGTGAAAAGAATTTCCTAATTACTGTGATATAATCAAAGGTCATAGAGGAAGTTAAATATGGTAGAATTTACTTAGGAGTGTTTTTGTTATTTGGATTAATCTTTTAAAAAAGAAATAAAAAGGAGGAAGTAGAAGCATATCCTGGGGAAGAAATATGGAGGAACTTGGGGAGGGGGTTGACCTCTCACAAAGGGGACACACAGTGAAATGCAAAGGAGGAAAGGGTAGGTAGAATAGGAGGAATCTTACTTTGATTTGACACAGAGTGAAGTGGGCAGAACCAGTATAATTGTTTATACTATAATAGAAGCACAAAAAAATAACTGATTTTGAAAGACCAAGACAGTGATCAATCACAATTCCAGATGACCAGTGATCTAGAATGCAGCTCACCTCCTGATAGAGAGGTGATGGGCTAGGTGTGTAAAATGAGATATATTTTTAGTTATGGCCAACATGGTAATTTGCTTTCTTTGACACTCTATTTTTGCAGGGTTTTTTTTTCTTTTTTACCATTTGGGAATGGTGGAGGTGGGAAAGAAAGAGGACAGATGCTTATTTTTTTATTTATTTTTAAAGTTCATCTAATTGCTATTAGAAATCAGGAGGGACGGGATTTCAGGGAAGGCTGGAGGGATTTTCATGAACTGATGCTGAGTGAGATGATCAGAACCAGAAAAACACTGTACATCCTAACAGCAACATGGGAGTGATGCTCAAACTTGAAAGACTTGCTCATTCCATCAGTGCAACAATCAGGAACAATACTGAGCTGTCTGCAAAGGAGAGTGCCAGCTGTATCCAGATAAGGAGCTGCGGTGTTTGAACAAAGTACAAGGACTATTCCCTTTAATTTGGAAAAAAACAGATATCTTATTGTCTGATCTTGTTACCTCTGAGACTTCTATTCTCTTCTTTAAGGATATGATTTCTCTCTCATCACACCCAATTTGGATCAAGGTACAACATGGAAACAAAGTAAAGACTGACAGAGTGCTTGGGGGGGGGGGAAGCAAGATTGGGGGGGATTGTAAAACTCAAATAATATCTTTAATAAAAATAAATTTTAAAAAAAAGTTAGTCTAATTGGGATGAAGAGTATATTTAGCGTGTTGGGATACAAGGGGCTCACATGAGTAGGAATATTAGCTGCTAATTCAGAGAATCAGGAATGAGAGTGGAAGGATGGGATCTATACCAAATAAGGAAGTCAAAATTCAGGGACTGACAGGAAGCTAACCACTTGTCTCGTTCAAGATGATTCTTCAACATATTAGTATTTTTATCATAATTTTTCCTGTTCCCCTGATCATGCTAGCTGCTGATGAGGCTCCTTCAGAATGTAAACTCCTTAAGAGTAGGATTGTTTCATTTTTTTTTCAACTTAAACTCCCAGAACCTAGAAGAATGTTGGCATAAAGTAGTCAATAAATACTTAGATTGATTTAGGGTACATCAAGCCTCTTTCCCAATGGAGATGTCACCATGGAACAAAGGCAGGTCCCACAATTTCTTCTTATACTGATCAACTTCCTGATGACAGTTCTTTAAGATGGTATGGCAAAATTGGGAGACCGCTCTAGTAAATTTGGATGTCAGATGAGATAAGTGATAGGGAAAGATCTGAAGCCCCTAAATAGGAAAGTCTAGAAAGGCACAAGAATTAGGACCCTGAGCAGTCAATTTGTTCCAATGGTCATGAAGGCAGCTGAAACTGATGCTGTGAAGTGCTTAAAACTTGGTCAAACATCAATGGTCATCCCCTGCATCTTTGGCCATTGCCAGTTATCTTGATTTTTGTCTCTATATTCCAGGGTCAATGACTCTAGAGGAGAAATGAGGCTAATGACTCTGTACACCTCTGCTTCACTTAAATCCATTGATCTAGACATCACCCTGTGAGGTCATTCTTCTTTGAAATCAAAGACGAACTACAAGTATCTACTATGATCCAGACACTTATAAAGAAATACAAAAGAAAGTTCTGACTTTGAAGGAGGTCACAGTTTAATGAGAGAAAAAAATGAAAACAAAAATGTATAAACAAGATATATACAGTATAAACTAGAAATAATAGAGGGAAGGCACTAGCATTAAGGGGGAAGTATGTTAGAATAGCCTTCTTATAGAAAATGGGGTTTAAGTTAGAATTTTAGTTGGGATTTTAAAGAAGCAAGGAAAGCCAAGAGGTAAAAATGAGAAGGCAAAACATTTCTCTCATAAGGATAATCAATGAAAGTGCCCAGAGTCTGGAGATAGAGTGTCTAGTTCATGGAACAGCAAGAAGGCAACTGTCACTGGATCACAGACTAAGTGGAGGGGAGTAAGGTGTAAGAAGACTGCAAGGGTAGACTGGGGAAAACATTGGGTCTGAAGTCAGGAAACCTGCTTTGCAACATGATATGTTGGAGTAGACTAAGATTGAAGAAAAACCAGGGTTTGAAATCTTGCCCTTCATAATTTTGTTTTTGTTGTTCAGTTGTTTCAATCATGTCCAACTCTTCATTGAACCCATTTGGGGTTTTCTTGGCAAATATCCTGGAATGGATTATCATTTCCTTCTTTTTCTCATTTTACATGTGAGGAAACTGAAGAAAACAGGATTAAGAGAGTTGCCTAAGGTCATATAACTAGTAACTGTCCAAGGTCAGATTTGAACTCAATCCTTTCTAACTTCTGGATGTACCTAGCTGCCCTATATCATACCTGCTTGTTAAGTAACTATGAGAAATTCATTTAAATACTTTGAGCCTATTTGTTTAGTATAAAGTGGCAAAAATAAAAAGCTTTTAAGAGGATCAAATGAGAGAAAGTATGCAAAGTGCTGTTAACCTTAAAAGTTTTATGCTAAGATAATTTTTTTTTTTATTTTTGTGAAAGGGCATACCTCTTTTGGACTTCAAAATACCTAAGATCTTAGGGAGCAAAAGCAGAGCAAATGAAATCTAAAGGTGAGATTCAAAGGTAAACAGAGCATTCCACACATTGAAGGGTGTCTGAGTCTTTGAATAGCTCAATTCCATGTGCAAAGGCCCACAAAGATAATGAACTCACTCCAGAAAACAGACTGCCTCAATAACTTTATTACCAAATAATCATTTACATAAGACTCCAGTAGGAAAGTGGGAAATTTAACTAGCTTCTCAGCACAAGTAAAGATAGGATACCAGGGCGGCTAGGTGGCACAGTGGATAAAGCACCGGCCCTTGGAGTCAGGAGTACCTGGGTTCAAATCCAGTCTCAGACACTTAATAATCACCTAGCTGTGTGGCCTTGGGCAAGCCACTTAACCCCATTTGCCTTGCAAAAACCTAAAATAAAAAGATAGGGTCCCTTACTGAGGAAACTCAGCTCTAAACTAAAAAGAATTACTGTACAAGAGAGGCAAGACTTCTGCCATCTCCTTTCTGGGAGATGGTAAACCTCAGGTAAACCTGAGGCTTGAGAGTCAAACAAGAGAGGCTTCTGCCAATCTAAGGTCTCTGCACTTTTTGAAAGAGTGCTTCTGTACTCCAGTTTAAAAGCACACAGTAACATTCAGCCAAGCCAGAGCTCTGCTTAAGGTGATGGAAACTGCAGTCATTATTGAAGAGCAATACCAACAGATTAACCTCTTCAGTAAAGATGTATCCTATCAAGAGTCAATTTGTAACTCTCCCCTTCCTCCAAAAAACCCCAAACAAACAAACAAACAAACAAACTCTGTGTGTAATAGTGGGAAAAGGCATGCCAGGCTTTGGGAGGAATATTTTATAACTATTGTCCTCAATAGGCAATTTGAGTAAAATTCTTTTCTAAGAGCTAAATAAGTCTATTGACTGATTGTTAATGGGAATCACACTAGTAGAGGCTCATATGCTGCAGAAGTAGTCATTTTCAGGGTTATTTTTAGACCCTATGGTAGCATCCACTTTGTTCCTGACCTAATCTACCAGTAAAAAAAGGGCAAATTATGATAGTACTAAAGAGGGGGTGTTACATTATTACATATGTGACTTTAGCCTAAGTCACATCTTCTAGGACCTCAGCATTTTCAACCATAAAAGGAGAGAAAGTTGGATTAGATCTCTAAGATTCCTTCTAGTTCTAAGTTCTTTGATTCTTAAAAAATAAAATAAAATTAGATACCCAGAACTCCATCCTCACCACTCCACTTCCCACCTCCCTATCTGACAGACTGGAATCCTTAGGCTAACTTCACTTTAATAAAGATACAGTCCTGTATTGTACCTGGTCTAGAAAGAACTGTTACCTCCAAGGGAATGAAGGGATACCTCCAGGGATCTACCCACCATCTCCTAGCTGGATGTAGGAAAAGTAACCTCAGGATATTTTATATCAGGAAATTTAAGCCTGGCATTGGTCTATATTATTTTTGCTGAGTAATTTTTTTAGTACTAGAAAATTTCAGTTCCTGAAGAAGACAGGCCAAAAACTATCAAAAGGCTAGATAGTACAGTGGTTAGAACATGGACTTTGGAGTCAGGAGGATCTGAGTTCAAATTTGTCCTCTAACACTTACAAGCTGTGTGACCCTGGCCAAATGACTTAATACCAATTTCCTACCCCCTCCCAAAATAATAGATTAGAGCTAAAATTCCTTTTCTCCACTGGCACTTAATTTTAGTCCCTATTCCTCCCACTTAGTAGGGAGTGGGGAGGAGTTGAATTGAATCCATGGTATAGAGAATTTCCAATAAGCAGATTGGAACTTGCTCTGCAGGTATAGGAGAAAGTTGCTTGGGGGACTGATAAAGTGTGACTTGTCCAATGTCACACAGCTAGTATGTGTTAGAGACAGGACTGATCTCAACACCACTTCTTGCACTATACTGTACAACCTCCCATCCCATTAGAGATATTTTTAAGTGATTTCAGTTTAAACAATGGAAGGATCAGAATAAATATTAGTATTTATATATTTGCAGTTTTTCTGCTCAAGAATAACCAATGCCTGGGTAATACTGACCATGCCCCAACATAGAATTGACTTGGAAAAATTTGCTGAAAACTCCATGAGGTGAAAAAATCCTAAGTAGGGCTAATTTTCATTTTGTCCACCCAAAAGATAGTAAGGTCTTTGTATTTGCTAGTACTGGAGGCCAGAACTGACAGTGGCTCCTTTGTAGGAAAAGTATGTTAATGAAAAGACTACTAGACTAAAAGTCAGAAGGCTTGGTATCTAGTCCTAGATCCTACACTTACTATAGACAAGTCACTCATATCTAGAAGGGTCAGTCCCTTCCAGCTGTAAAATAGGGTTGGCACAGCAAAAAAATTATGGTGCTTTGTAAACTATAAGATGCCATTGAAATATAAATTGTTATTCTGTGAAGCTCATCTGTAATTGTCATGCTTTAGGGGTACATGATTTCACTAAATATATCTCCTTCCAGGCAACAAGAAATATTATAGCAAGGTCTCTACTGTATTAAAAAGATGGAGGGGTTATGAGAGTTAACCTTGTAGTCAACAAAATTTGACTTTGAGTCCTGACTCTGACATATAACTCTGTGACCCTGGGCAAATTATTTGATCTTTTAATGTACCCAGAGTACTATCTAAACTGTAAATCATACATAATAAGGCCTTAAAATATATTTTTCAGTTGTTTGATAAGTTGTTGGTCTGCTTTGAGGAAAAGAATTTTCCTTCCTTTCTTACTTGAGATCTTTATACCATTGAAACCACAGGTCTGGAATCCCTTCCCCAAAATGAAAGATTAGGTAAAATATTCCATAGATATAGGAATAGGGAGAATGACAGAGAGACAGAGAAATTTCTTGTGGGAAGAGAGAGAGAGAGAGAAAGAGAGAGAGAAAGAAACAGGGAGAAATATGGAAAGAAACAGGGAGAGAAAATATACTAATGTCAGAGATTGAACTTAAACTCAGGTCTGACTTTTGAGACCACCTTTCTACTTCACCATACTGTCTTTCTAAAACAGTGTCTCTAAAATTGAACATTTGCTCAATACAAAGTATCTTCTGTCCTGGAAAATCTCAGTCATTAGAAAATCTACCCCAAAATTAGGGAGGGGATTGGACTAGATTACTTCTAAAGTACTTTTGCATATGCAAGTCTTATGGTTTTCATTTGCATTGTACTGAATCACGTTTATATTCTTTATTCTTTTTTTTAAGGTTTTTTGCAAGGCAATGGGGTTAAGTGGCTTGCCCAAGGCCATACAGCTAGGTAATTATTAAGTGTCTGAGACTGGATTTGAACTCAAGGTACTCCTGACTCCAGGGCCAGTGTTCTATCCACTGTGCCACCTAGCTGCCCCTATATTCTTTATTCTTGAGAGGTCTTTGATTTGACTTCTAAATATGTAACTTTCAATATGTTCTTTATTGCTATTGTTGTTCATTTGGGTCCTGTTTTTTTTTCTTTTCAAAGAAGACCAATGACATCATATGATTATGTCTTGACTTGCGCATGATTTGGATTTAAGTAAGGTAGAATTGGTATAAAATCAGTAACCTCATTCAGTCCCCCTAACTCACAGATGAGTTTGAGGCTTGTTGATTATTTGGTTTAGTTCATCTACTGGAGATGATTTTACTTGGGGGTTTGCCTTCTGAGCATGCTATAACTTCTTAGATGCCACAGGTGAGAACTGGGTGAAAGGTAGATAGCAAAAGTAGATGAGTAACCCTGAAGAGGGTTCAGCAAGCCTTCAGACCTGAGGTGTTAGTTCTCTCTGAATACCCCATATACACCAACCATATTGCCAATAAGCAGTACAAGTTCACTTTTGTACATAACGTAACACTCATAAATTTCCACAATTGCATTTCAAGGCTATCTGCCTAACATTTCAGAGACAAGTACTGCTATATAGCCAAGGTTCTATTTTTTTCCTCTGTTATGCTAGTTATAGGTTCATCATTTCCTCTTTTTTAAAAAAATAAAATATGACTCCAAAAAGATATATTGTATTTTTATCAACTAACTAGTTTAAAAGTCAAAGACTATAAGCTATCAAAAATCAAGTGATTAAAAAAACTCATGGGACAACATTAGTTTTTGAGAAGTTAATGTTTAGAAACTATTCAGAAGCACAGATACCTAATGAGTGGAATATTCCTACTTAAGAGTTAATATTCCTAGTGAAGTCTTCTCAGGGTTAAAAATCATTAAAACAAAGACAGACTATTACCTTTAGACTATTCTTAGAAGAGGGAGAGAGGCCTTGCATTCCCAGTCAGACACCCTCCCGATTCTGCTAGGGAGGGAAGCAGTGGACTATTTCCAGAAAGACTTTGCTTTGATTCTGTTAGGGAGGGAAATAGTGGAATACTTCCAGAGAAGAGACCTTGCAGTCTTAGTTAGCCACCTGTTTGATGATAGACTGGAAGAACAGTAGCCTGCCTTCTCTTGTTTAATGATAAGTACTGAACTAAGAAGATAATAGAGTTTTTTTTAAGACCTTGAATACTCAGACATTAATTCATTTAACAGAAGGTCATTAGAAATCTTCTTCTGATACCCTCACCATCTGGCTAGTGAGGTAATATTCTATGAAAACATTTTATTATTCTCTTTGTTGCTGAGTAGATTTTTCAAGTAAAGATTGTAACTCTGAAAAGGTTGGAAGAGAGGGGGCTAGGGATGGGGGAATCGCACCAGGCCATATAATCTTGCTTGACTATCATTTCAAGGCAGCTCCTTAATCTTCACTACCTTTGTGAGATTTGGGGTGTGCCCTTTTCTCAAGAAAAGCCAAAATAAACTTTCCTTTTTGCTCAGAGTCTCTATATTTTTAAGTGGATTTTTATTCCACACACCTAGAATTGGAAAGGATTTTCAAAGTCATGAATCCCAAAAATCTTATTCTATAGAGAAAGAAAACTAAGGATTTATTTAGGAGTATACTTATTATAACCAAGAAAATAGCCTGAGAGAGAGGATGTAAGAAGTGTGGACAAGTGTTCTGGCTAACTGATGAGCTCCATTTCTTCCTCAAATCTTGGTGACACTAGACACTAGTTGCCAGTTCTCAACAAAGTCATCCCTTCAACTGTAAGAACACCTCTGTTTTGTTGAACTGGGTCAGAGAAATGGCATGAACTCTTATCCCTTTTAATGGGACATATGATCTGGTCTCTTACTAAAGAACATGTGCAGTTCAGTAGTTCCTGGTTGGTCTTTTTGACTGCAGAAGTTGATGATTATTGATGAGAGAGAGAGAGAACTTCCCATTCAGTTGGGTATAAAAGGAGGGAAATGTCTCCATCTCCTCTTTTGAGTGAGATGATTTGAATCTGTCAGTTAACTTTTCTTTGAACGTCTAGTAAGGCAGATGAGCAAATTTTCCTCCACCCTCTTTCTTAAATAGCAATGGTAGTTATGAGCATAGGGCCATAGGAGCATGTCCTTACCTAGGTGAACCTAAGACTGGATCTTAAGTCCCTGGCTGCTTCTTTTATTTTGTTGACTTTTTTCTTTGAGAGGTCAGCAAACAGTGATCCTGAGAAATGGACATTTTCAACCCTGGTAGTTACCTCATGAATATAAGAAGCTGATTCTCTCTTCCTGAGTCAGTACCTGGTAGGAGATGCTTCCTGCAATGCCGCTGTCACAATTGAAATCTGCAATAAAGATAAGTCTAGGCAACAAAGTTTCAAGTACAATCAATTTATTGGCAAAGTTAGCAATTGCCAATCAATGGGTTCCAAGGCTCCTCAGCAGTTAAGGACCCCCTTTGAGGACTAACAGAAAATCTTTACAGTCATTAATGAGGAACATAACAAGTTTACACAATCCCAAGATAATATAACATAGACATTGCTTCTTTCTGACTGGCTGATTGATCAGAACAGAGAAACTGAGGGTAGAACAGAGAGGTTACATAAGGAAGTTGATTGTTGGAACAAGGAACCTTGTGAATAGATTATTCCAATTAGCCCAGAATATTCTGTCCTTGAGCCCTGTCTCAACCCTTCAGTGGGCACATCCAAGGAATAGGGTGCAATTTGGTTTGTGACCTCTAGTTTATCAGAAGGTACACAATTTACAAGAAACTTTGCATAAAATGGAGGACAATAATCTATTAGATTCACAGAATTGAGTTCAATTATAATTACAATTTCACAACACCACTTGATATCATGGAGATGACTTATCCCCAGGATCATCTTGAACCTGAAAAGACTGTCTGCCTAGCAAGAAGATAAGAACTTTATGAATTTCTTACTGTATATCCAAGGATGAATTTGAAATGTCTGTTCATCGGTCCCAGAAAGTCTTGACTCTCAGTAAGATAGGTTTGTGTTTTATATTTTAGGTATTGACTGTGTGTTTATGAAGCTTTTGGTTTTTTTAAAGCATTTCTTTCATGGTAAAAGAAACGAATAGGTTTCCTATACCTGATATCTTTTTTGTACATTGGCTATGTTTTCTAGAAGGACTTTGTAAATCCTATTTAGGGGAATCCCTAGATTTGACTTATATGTAAACTATGTTTTAAGAGCTTGTATCTGAAATTTCATTCTTTGTTGAGTGCATACCTAGTCAGAAATTGATAGAAAAGTCTAATCTCCTTCTCTAGAGTCAGCTCTTCCATGATTGTATCTGGTCTAAATGAACCCAGGAAGAGAAAGAAAGCATGTAAACATTTATTGAGTATTTGGAAGGTTGGGGGGGGGGATGAAGGGGAGATGGACAGATCAGTAATTTGTTGTTATAGGAGATTTCTAAGGAGGAAATTCCCTTTATCAATGCAGATGGACAACTATCCTGTAACTTATAACTTGGGGCCCTGAGACCTTTGGTAACTCTCCTCGTCAGTGTGGACCAGAGTTGAAACTTAAGATCAGTTCTCTGACTCTTGAAATTAATTCTTTACTTCACCATGCTGTTTCTCTAAGATTTGTTCTTTGCAATGAATGAATATGCTAGCTTCTGCCCCTCACAAATCTCAGTTATTATAAAATCTACCCAAAGGGTTAATTTCATGAGAATTTGCCTCATCTTAACTTATATGGAATGCCACATGAGTGAAATGTATAAATGTTCAAGTGAGCAATCAGGTCCAAATTCATTTCAAGTGAACCATTATTTAAGCTGATGAGAAAATAGCTTCAGAATATTCCAATCCTTTGTTATGACTTTACCTGTCTTTTGTCTCACTCATTTTCATAAAACAAACTGGAATAACATTGAAACTTTTTCACATTGCATAGTATTCACCCTGGGAGTACTTCTTTAGCTTGTCATTCATTGAATCAGCTTAGTATTATTACTACTACCCTAGGTTAAAATATATTCTGTGAGTCTGGACTCCTTTAACTATAGTTTATGAACTCCTACACTACCTATAATAGCCAGGCATTAGACATTGTTAGTTCAAAGCAAAAGCTAAAATGATATAGTGAAAAATAGTAGCTACAAAACATTTTCTTCATTAACCAAGGGAATACTCTCCTGCAAATATACACAGTTCAAATTCACAGCACAGAGATGGCACCAGCCTGAAGACAGAAACACCTGAGTTCAAATCTGGCCACTTAGTGTGTAACCTGGGCAAGTCACTTAACTCTGATTGCCAGCCACAACTAGCGGCATCTCCAGTCTTCCTGATTCATATCTGGCCACTGGACCCAGATGGTTCTGGAGGAGAAAGTGAGGCTGATGACTTAGCACAGAATCCACTCACTCAAATCCAATTCACATGCTTGTCATGGCATCAGTTCCCTGATGCCATGGTCTTTTTCAAGGATGAAGGACAAACATCATCAAATCATCAGATCACACAGAGTCAGAGAAGGTGGGTACATATATACATAGAGCACATTGGTAATTAGGCTGACATGGAAGGAATAGACATATGACCAAAGCAGCTCAAACCTCCACCACTGCAGCATCCTTTCTCCTTTCTTCTTGCCTTCATGCTGCTCTCCATCCCTAGGCATAATATCTCTGTTAGTAAGATCACTTCACTGGGTTCTCTGGACCCGATTCTCCATGCAACTCAACTTCCAACTACCAGGGATAATTCTAGGAGACAAGATCTAGGGATCATGAAATTACTTCCTATCTCAACTCTCTTCCTCTTTCTCTCTCTCTCTCTCTCTCTCTCTCTCTCTCTCTCTCTCTCTCTCTCTCTCTCTCTCTCTCTCTCTCTACTGGATGTGAGATCTCCTAGAGGGTAGGTCTTTTTATAAGACAATATGTTGGATGCAGAGAGGAGGAAAGGAGATAGCATAAAAGAGAATGAACCTGTGATTTCATTGACTTAGGGAACTCCCAGTTGCGGAAACTCTTTCTACCAATGTATTTTCACTACCATGTATAGACTTAGCTACTATATGTTAGAAGACAGATTGGATAGTACTTTCAGCTATAAGGAAGACTCTATATCCATTATACCACTGCTTCTTATATTTTCCTTCCCCTCACTCCAGTTCCCTCTTGTGTATAACCAGGCCAATTACTCCACACCTGCTTGAATGATCCGGAGCTTTACAATTGTATCATCTTATTCACAGCAACTCAGAGATAATGTGCTGCCATCATCCTTCTTTTACAGATGAGAAAATGGAGCTAAACAGGTTAAATGACTTACCCAGTCCTACAACTAATAGATATTTGAGGCTGGATTTGAACTCAGGTCTTCTGACTCTAAGTACTCTATGAACTTTGGTACTATCTAGCTCCCTTTAGTCTAGATAATAATGGCAGAAACCATTCCTTGGCAAAAGTTCTGGAATAAATCTGAGATGGCAACTGGCACTCTCATTGGGGAACAGGGATGGGATTCAGGAAAGACTTCACTGAGGAGATGACATATTAATTGGGACATAAAGGAAGGGATGGGGGATCAAAAAAATCAAAATGGAGGTCAGCATAAGTGGAGGCCTAAATATGGGAAAGGATAATTTGAGAATGAACATTAGAGAATATGGACATGCTCCATGGTAGAAATCTAAAATACATGAGACAAGGCTGGATAAGTAAATTACAACCACACTGTGGAAGACCTTGAATGCCAAAGTTAGGCATTTATAAATATTATATAAATAGGCAATAGTTCCAATAAAGGTTTTTAAGTAAAAGAAAAATAGGCAGGTAAAAAAATTTTTTAAAAAATTAAAAAAAAAAGAATGATAAGCAGAATTCACTTACCATCTCTGAGCCTTATTTGTAAATTAAGGGCACTGGGCTATATCTGAGTTCTAAATCTATGATGCTATGAGTATAGTCATGCATTTAAATTATTTCAGTTTTCAGGTGAGCAGATTGCTCAACATCTTGGTTTTTTCTCAGTGCAGAATGTCTCGGACACTGGATTCAAACCACTGTTTCTTTTGGCCTCTTGGTTTCATTCTCCAAAGGACAGCTACTTTAAGCCAATTCCTTGACTGGGTGGTATTGTGTTTTCTTCAAGTGGAATGTTACTAGGCTTTTTTTTTAATTTTCTAGCTGTAGTATCACAATGTTCTTTTCAACTAGAATCCTACCACCCGTCAATAAGGCCAGCATTCCTTAGCCTAGAATTCGGAGAAAACTCTTCTATTAGACTGCCTGATGAGTCAACTCAGGTTTGTCGTGTCCTGGACAGAAGGTAGTAGAAGTCTATTCTCTTCATTCAATAACTTCTCCTGGCCCAGACCAAGGTCCCTTCACTAAGGTACCCTTACTTATGGTGGTCAACACAGTTACAATTCCAGGATTTCAGTTGAGTCTTATGTAATTCCTCTTCTGAGATACTCATTGAACTCAAACTCAAACTGTTAAGTGTAGTCCCCAAAGAGTTGACTGCTACCACAGGTTCCAGGAGGTTATCCTGTTATTAACCATCCCTACCACTATGATAAGCCTTTACCAATGTAATTTTCATTAGCAGTAAGTCATAGATAAATTGGCTTTTTGTACAAAAGACAAAGCAAGAATAATGAGAGCACTTTCTCACAAACATACACATAATCCCTTTGGGGGGAAAGAATGGGCACAAATTTGAAATGCAATATTGGGAACACGTCTATACAGGACAGTTCCCATGCTCTGGAATAGCAGGACCTTTGTTCTTTCTGGAAAATCTGTTGTGTCCTTCAGAGACTGCCTTCTGGGGGGGGGAGCAAGATTGGGGGACAAACTGTAAAATTCAAAAAACAATAAAAAAAATTTTAAGTGGCCTGCAGAATAAGACAACTCATCTAGATGGGAAGATCTTCTAGACAGACATGGTAGCTTTACTATACAGCTCCATCTACTTCTGGATTGGACCAAGCAGCTGCTATGCTGGTTCCTTACTGGGCAGAAACAGTGAGTGGTTTGGTCACTGGTACAGTGGCCCTTGATTGAACAGATCATCTGCTGCTGGGTTTCTGCCACCAAGATGGACCAGGGAGGTCCCTTGGACACAGAGTAGTTACTCCCTGGCTAACCAGATCTTATTCCCTCTGGACTTTTTCTACAGAAGAGCATTTTGATGGATATAGCTTTCCTAAATAGTCAGTGACAGCCTTTATCACTTCCAGCCTTGGGATAAACTAAGTGTTAGCAGAAAAGGCAGCAGGTCTTAACCTAGGATGAACAGATTTGGATATGAGTTTAGTCATCTCTAGGCAAGAGGTCTATTCTCCCTACTCAACATCTTACTTATGATGACCACCACTCCAGTTCTGCTTCCCAGACTGGGCTTCATGTAGATGAGTGACTAGGGATAAAATTAGAATCAGTCTATGTCCTGGGACAAGATCATTGTCTTTTCTGCGCTTTTCATATGCATTTTAGCTCTTCAAGCTTCAGATTCCTTATAAGGTATAGCTGAAGTGACTTCTATACCTTTCAATGTCTCTTTCTTTCTGTCTAGTCTGTCTCTCTCTGCTTTATATAAGGAAGATTTCAACAAGGAGGATTTAAGGCAGTAGGAAATGGGAAACAGAGAGAAGGAATGCTTTTTAAAGAGTACCCACTGCTAAAAAAGGGGGGACCACTGTTGCTGAAGCATTGGGACTATGATTCTTCCAATCAACATTAACTAAAAAATTTTAAATGGACATGCACAATGTAAGTTAGGTAGATCTATGAGTAAGCAATTGGTGTGTACTTTGAATTTTTCTCCTATTCACACAGTTTCGTACATTAAGCCCTTATAAACTGTATGTCATTGGTAGCATGACTTAAGGATCACAATATCATTGTGTGTGTGGGGGGGTGTATGTGCGTGAGCACCCATACTAGCAGCTTTGTCATCCCAAGGTAGGATGTTGGTCTTCCTAGTTCTCACACTTCCTGCCCCAACCTCAATGTCAAGAAAGGGCAGTCTAGGTTAAAATTAGCCCTCTTCCATGACTGGCTGCTACCAGGATGATCATAGATAGGGATGTGCACATTCCCACATCTAGGAACCAAGGATGGGTCCTTAGTGAAGGTCCTTTCAATCCTTAACATCTGTTTAAAAGGAAAGCAATAATTCTCAATTTTTGGAATACTCTTTTCCTCAAAATGACCAATTAAAAGGAATGGATCAGGGCAATACATGACCAAATGAGGTGTTTCATCACCTCAAGAAATTATAGAAAAGGGTCTTTAGTTCACAAACAAATGAAGACATTTCTCACAGTGACTGCATTCTACAGAGTGCTTAATATTTCTTTTTTTAAATTTTTATCTCTTTAAGGCAATAAGGCTAAGAGTGACTTGCCCAAGGTACCACAGTTAGGCATTTTTATTAAGTGTCTGAGGCTGCATTTGAACTCAGATCCTTCTGACTCCAGGGCCGGTGCTGTAACCACTGCACCACCAAGCTGCCCCATGCTTAACACTTCTAAGAACTTCCATTTATTACATTTCATTTGACCTTCTAAAATAGTCACATTTAGGCTTCTGAAGTAAAAATGATTTTTACATCTTAAAATATAATCCAGATTTGATCCAAGTTCCCCCTGAATTAAACAATCCCATGGGGTAGATATGTAGTACAAATGTCAGCCTCCATTTAAAAGAAGAGAAAAGGGGCGGCTAGGTGGCACAGTGGATAAAGCACTGGCCTTGGAGTCAGGAGTACCTGGGTTCAAATCCAGTCTCAGACACTTAATAATTACCTAGCTGTGTGGCCTTGGGCAAGCCACTTAACCCCATTTGCCTTGCCAAAAAAAAAAAAAAAAAAAAAAAAAAAAAAAAAAGAAGAGAAAATGGAGGCCAGTTTGTGCCACTGGGAGCATTGGGATTTGAACCCAGATTTTCTGACTCCCAGTTTAGTCCTTTTTGCCCTTACTTCTGTCAAAAGTTCATCCTTATTAAAAGGGGCATCATGGTCCAGTGGAAAAATGTTGAATTTGGAATCTCAAGACCAGTCAGGACATTTGCTGCCTATGGGCAAATCATTTAATCTCTCTGGACCTCAGCTATAAAAAGAGAGGATTGAACTAGATGACACCAGTGTCTTTCTAATGTTAAATCTATGGTCCTATTATCTAAATGAGTCCTCCAATGCCAGGAAAACTGTGTGTACATACCAATTATACACCCACTGCACCCTACCTCTTCTTCATAGGGTCCTTAAACAGAGTTCCATTCCTTAATTGTTCATCTTTGCTTTTCCAAGTCAGATTGGGTCAGAGTCATGTTTCACAGACACAAAGAAAAGAGGAAACAGAACTTATCTGACTGGGGAGATGACAGGAGACTCGTTATTGGCTGAATTTTTTGGATCATATTTATCTGTATATCTCTTCATAAACTCAGATTACTGGTGTAAAGAATGAGACTTTTTTGGACAAGGCTAAAACAAGCAAATCTTGTTTTGCTTGAATTTACATGTTTGTTACAAGGGATTTGTTTTCTTTTTTTCCCCCATGAGGGGAGAAGTAGGAGGGAGGAAAAAAAATGAATTTCTGTTCATTGAAAGAAAATTTAATATAAAAAATTTCTGTAGATATTTTACAAAAGGGGAAATGGAACTTTTCATTTTTTAAGCCTCTATGCTACCTAGACAACAAATAGCTGCCAGGGCTCTATGCCATACTTTATTGCAGGATCCAGCATCCCAGCCCTTCTTGGGGGGAGGCAGTGTTGTATAAAAAGGTTATTAGAAAATCATTTTACCTTCCTTTCTGTTGATTAGTATACATTTTCACTGGGCTGTAGTCTTTCAGAGCATTTAGACCCACATACTGCATGGTCAGTCATCTATAGGATACCCAGTTTTCAAATTGCTAAAAAGTCATCACCACTAGTCACCAGTACCTTTTAGCAATGAAAGTACAAAAACTCAGGAGTAAAGAGTTTATGAAATATTCATCATAATGACTTTCACTTCCAAAGTCTTATTAAGTATAACACCACAGTGTCTTACAAACTGAAGGCCCTGTTAACCAGGACAAACTGAGGTTACCCATGGGTAGCTAATAGATTTTGAGTTCAGTACTGCCATCATCGTTCCATTAATAGGCTGATCTGCCAGTAAGGTTAATTTCTCAACTCCTTCCATTTTGGGGAATTAGAAAAGGTTTTCTCTGGTTACCTACCAGTTCAAACAAATTAATTTGCTTTCTCTTTGCCCAGAGATGACTCTTTGGGGTAAATCAGGAAAGAACCAGGATTTGTTGCCTCACGAAATGTTATAATGAGAACTTGGAGGTGAACTAGGGAAAGTTAGTGTGGAAGGAAAAAAAAAATCAGAGGCCCTGATGAGGGGGAGAAGAGAACTTTCCAGTCTTCCTAAATTACTCTCACCTCTTATCTTTTATCTCTCTTCTGGACACACACACACACACACACACACACACACACACACACACACACACACACACCCCTTTCCAATCACAGTCTTCCTTAAAAGGAAAAATGCCCATGGTCTCTTTTATTCCCAGGGGTTTCCTATTTGCCTTTGCCATGAGTTTGCCTTTCTCTGGCTCTTATATAGTCCAGTTGTTTCCCTGTGTGAAGGAGTTGTTCAGTTCTTTTTCAACTGGTTTGGAAGTGTCTGAAGGACTTGGTTCTTGCAGCTCATCTCCTCCTCCCCACCCCCTTTTGAGCCTCCCCCTCCAACTCCTGGCTAGAGGAGGGAGACTGTCAATCCTGGGCAAAAAGACAGAGCCGACAAAAGGTCATTTGTAAAGCGCTTCTTCCAGCCCCTCTTCTGCTCAGACTCATAGCTTGAGCCTTTAATAATACTTCTCTGCCAGGAAGATTGAAAGGGAGAGAAGAAGAAAGGTAGGTTTGCCGGCTTGGGTTAGCTTTTATTTTTCTCATCTCATTTGTTCTCCTCCAAACTATCTGCTGCTTTAGGTCAGGACCGAAAAACATCCTCGCTAAACTGGATGTGAAAGAGGTTCTTGGAGAACCTGTGGAAGAACTGAGCAAAGAGACTAATTCTCAAGATTCATGGGGAAGCAGAAGGGGTAAAGTAGAGGGAGAGAGCAGCATACTTCTCAGTGAGCTGGGGAAGTTATTTTTTTCTTTCCCCTCAGACAACAAAAGAAAAGAAAATAGAAAGAAAAAACTGAATATCCAGCTCCTAATCATTTGAATGGATCTGGACACTGGTGAATGAGATGGTATTTCCCACAGTGAGACACTAGCCTGCCCTTTAGAACCATGGGTTGGTTGGTGACAATAAGAGATGCTTTAAAAAAAGTTTAATGTTTAGATATCTTCCTAGAATACATTAGTCATGTTTTAGTTTTATTCTGAAAGTTCTAGCCTTAGTCAAGTGAGTTTCTCTTTGAAAAAAAAGAAAAACAAATCTCTAATTCCTAAAAAAAGAAACTTGGTTTTTCTGTATAATATAGAATATGTATACCACAATAATATAGAGACTATAGATAATATGTTATTAATTGACTTCATCCCGAATATCCTAAACCAGGGAATGCAGTGGGGTATCTTTTAAGGGTTATAAAAATCTCTTATTTAAAACTCTTTGAGTATAAGGCACGGAAGTACCAAAAGCCATCTGCTTCTATAATGACTTGATATAAATAGGAAAGCAATTAGCAAAATTAAAAATTAATATTTTGGGGCGACTAGGTGGTGCAGTGGATAGAGCAGTGGCCCTGGAGTCAGGAGTACCTGGGTTCAAATCTGGCCTCAGATACTTAATAATGACCTAGCTGTGTGGCCTTGGGCAAGCCACTTAACCCCATTGCCTTGCAAAAAAAAAACTAAAAAAATTAATATTTTACCTTTGCCCAAATCTTTCAACCCCTTCCTTATGACAACCTGGTGAGAGATGGGGTTAAAAAGTATTTTTTCTCTTAAAGATAAAGAAACTAAGGCTGGGAAAGTAAGGTTATACCTGTAGTGAACATCAGAACAAAGATCAGAACCCAACTCTATCATTCTTCCTGTTCTGCTACCTTGCTTACTCCTAAATTTACTGAATCCTGAAGGAAGATAATTTCCACCAGGTTGGAATGGAAGCACTTTGACTTTAAATTGTACCCTTAATCAAGTTCTCCTGTCTGGTTGCACAATGATCTGTTCTCAGCATGTCTGAAAAGGATTATTCACCTTGTAAGATTATTGCCATGCTTTTAACCTATGATCTCAGAAATTATAAACAAGACTGAAAGAATTAGACATTCAAGTATAAATTTCTTTGAAGATAATAGAGAAGCAGAAGAGAAAACGACGGGTTAACTGGCCCACTGGCCCAGATGGTACTGTGACTTTGGTTTGTTAGAACTCCGCATCATTCTCTGAAATGATCTTTTCCCTTTCCTCTGTACTCTTTGCTCTCTTTTTCCCCATTATAGGATGTGAATGGAAAAAAACCCAAATAGACCTTTCTGTTTAATTCATCAACTCTTCTTCATTTCCATACCCTATGCGCTGGTGCCCAAGAATGACATCAGCTGCCCGCCCCAGGGGATGGCAGCATCAACAGCAGAAAGCTCTCAAGCTGCCTGGTCCTGTTAGTTTTGGCCATGGTGGGGTAGGGAGAGGAGTGAGGGAAGGATTTTTCTTTTTAAATCTCCCTCTAGACTCAACCATTCCAAAGTTTAGGTAGTGCCAAGGATCCTGACAGAACCCAAACTAGAAACTCTCTGTCTCTATGGTCTTGGAAAAGATTCCTGGCTCAAATGCAAGACTTTCCCCATTCTGCATTTTCCTCGATATTATCAAAAAAGCCACATCATCATCTCTTAGAAGACATTTAACAATCTTTTCCCAGTGCTTTTGGATTTTTAGGTTTGGATGTTTCTATAATTCAGATACAGTCGGTAAGAAAATTTAAAGTGCATGTGTTTGACCAAAGAGTCCAAGTAAATTAGAACAACTTAATCCAAATCAGTCTGGAGAATTATGCATCTGTTAGTACTGGAAAATGAATGGCCTTCCTGGATGGTATAGGGTGTGGAGGTGCCAGAGCATTAAGCTTGATACCTTTTAACAAGAAGACCAATTGATAGATCACAGAAGTTTCCTTCTCTAGACATTCTCCCACTGGTTGAGCAGTAGTCAAAGCAATGTATCTGCAGTTAGTAATGGAAGAAGAGGTTAATTCCATTTCAACTTGTAATTTATAAAGTGTTAGAAAAAAGGAAAAGAGGGGGGGAAAAGCCCTTTGCCAGTGTTTGCCAGGTTTGGAACTTTCCACCACTGTGCCTGGCTGAGTCTGTGGCAGACTACTTTATTCTATGACCTAGACGTGCTCAGCAAAAGTATTTCCATGGTACCTATGCATACTGCTCAATTCATTTGGTCTCTTGAAGAGGACTCTCAATATCTACAGTTCTGAGTACTCCTGGGAAATAAAAGTAGCAAGTATGGTCTCTCCCCCGCCCTCATTATTGCTAATTGGGGAGAAAAGCACACACATATGTGGGGGGAAGAGAGGAATTTCAAGGTACCATATAATAGCTAGCATTTATAAAATAGCTTGTGTTTTATATAGGTTTGCAGAGCACTTTAAAAATATTTTGTCATTTGAGCCTCACAACTCTAGGAGGTAGATGCTATTATTTTACAGAGGTTAAGTGACTTGCCCAGGGTCATACAACTTGGAAGTGACTGAGAAAGATTTGAATTCATGTTTTCCTGACTCCAGGTTTAGTATTATATCCACCATATCACCTAACCTATGAATAGAATGCAACATGTAGCAGAAAGAGTTCTGGTCAAGAGACCTGCATTTAGCTTTGATGTTTCTACTAACTGTGCGACCTTGGACAAGTCACAGCCTCTTGGAACATCAGCCTCCTTATTTGTAAAATGAATAAAATCATACTGGTTCCATTTATCTCACAGGAGTATTTCAGAGCATATGCTTTGAAAACCTCAGAGCTCTTACTTTGTATGGCTATGTATGATTTTGGTTCAGATATGTGACTTTACTTATAGAGAGAACTGTCAATATAGAAACTCTCTACCTCCAAGTGTATTGGCTTGGATTCAGAGTTTATCTGAGGTACTGAGAGGCTCATCAGCTAGCCTATGGTCACTCAACCAGTAGCTGCGAAGGCCAGATAAACCTGAGTTATTGCCATTGTGACTGTGTATTCCTGGAAAGGGGGGGAACACAGAAGAAGAGTATAATCAGAAAGGAGATACAGGATGAAAATGGCCCTTGGAAAAATGCATCTTGAGACTAAGACTGGAGGCAAGAAACCAATCTAGGGACAGATAGGTGGTTCAGTGGATAGAGCACTGGTCTTAGAGTCAGAAGGGCCCGAGTTCAAATCTGACATCAGTTACTTTTAATTACCTAGCTGTGTGATCTTAGGCAAGTCACTTAACCCCATTGCCTTGCAAAAAAAAAAGTTATTACTAAATTGGATAATTAGTCAATGAAACTTTTGCTATAGTGATGGCAAATCTGGATTTCAGTGAGGCATTTGGCAACATTGCTAAGAAGACATGGGTAGGTGCAGTGGATAGAGCACCAGTCCTGGAGTCAGGAGTACCTGAGTTCAAATCCGGCCTCAGACGCTTAATAATTGCCTAGCTGTGTGGCCTTGGGCAAGCCACTTAACCCCATTGCCTTGCAAAAAAAAACTTAAAAAAAAGAAGACATGGATAAACTAGAGCAATGGTTTTCAAACTTTTCAGTCTCAGAACCCCTTTGCACTCTTAAAAATTATTGGAGGACCTCTGCCCCTATGAAACTTGGTTTATATAGGTTATTTCTATTGATATTTAAACATCTTGGCATTATTATGAAGAGAGCTTTGGCCTCATGGACCCCCTGAGAGGTTCTTAGCAACCAACAGAAAGTTCTCAGATTATATTTTGAGAACCACTGAGCATACAACATGGTCCAAGCAAAGTAACCAGAATCTTGAGTTCATGACATATAAGGGATATCTGAGCTTATTAAGGACCTTTGGAGAAGAAGAAAAGACTTGAGGTAGCAGGCATGTGAACATGAGAATTATCTTCAG
Source organism: Macrotis lagotis (assembly GCF_037893015.1). Classification (NCBI taxonomy): domain Eukaryota; kingdom Metazoa; phylum Chordata; class Mammalia; order Peramelemorphia; family Peramelidae; genus Macrotis; species Macrotis lagotis. The sequence goes on from NC_133660.1 coordinate 85,848,770, forward strand.
ATATTTGAAAGACTGTCAAACACTTGAAGACCTGGAAGAAGGCTTAGATTTGTTCTGCCTTTTCCCACAAGGCAGAATCATGAGTAACCAGAAGAAGTTGGAAAAAGTCAAAGATTAGGTTCAACATCAGGAAAAATCTCACAGCAATTAAAGTTGTACCAAAGTAGATCGGGCTGCCTCTCTTACTGGAGAATTTCACATGAGGGCAGGATGATCTTAGTGTAGAAGGGATTCTGTCGGGTGGGGCTACACGTCCCTCAGATGTCTTCCAGCAGTGACACTTTTGAATTTTGAAAAAATCTTAGTTTCTTCAAGGACAAGATGGAGAAGTATAAGATTCAAGATAGATTCAAGACTGGATCATTGATTAGTCTCAGAGTTAATTAAGACAGAAAGGCCCCTAGTGGAAGGCAGCTAGATTTTTCTTTGACCTTCTCCAATCAACATTTTTATCAGTGACACGAATGAAGACATAGATGAACAAGAACAATAAAGTCAAATTTTTAAAATGAAATTTAGTGGGGATAAACGTATCCTTCTACATTTGATTTTGAAAAATCAACTACACAGTGAGTAGAATCTGACTATAGAAAAGTAGTTCATTGGAGGAAAACCCAGTAGTTTAAAATTTTTTTAGGTCTTTTTTTTTGCAAGACAAATGGGGTTAAGTAGCTTGCCCAAGGCCACACAGCTAGGCAATTATTAAGCGTCTGAGGCCGGATTTGAACTCAGGTACTCCTGACTCCAGGGTCCGTGCTCTATCCACTGCACCACCAAACCACCCCTAAAACTCAGCAGTTTTAATAGCCTACAAGTTAAATGAGTCAACAGTCTGATATGACCAATGGAAGTGTCATTTCAGATGACAATGACAGTAATGTCATATACAGAATAAGAAAGATGGTAGTCTCATTGTGTTCTGCTTTGGTCAGATCACACCTGGACCACATGAATAGATAGACAGCATTTTATATAGTTCTATATGTATCTTATTTGAGTCTCATGACAACCCCGGATGATAGGTACTAGTATTATCTCCACTTTACAGAAGAGGAAACTGAGGTAGACAAAGGTTAAATGATTTCTCCATGGTCACACAACTAATAAGTTTCTAAGGCAAAACTGGAACTCAGGTCTTCCTGAATCTAGCTCTGGGCTCTTTCCATTGCAACACCTAGCTGCTATTTGACTAGCAGTTTACCCAGAGAAGGGCAACTAGAATGTGAAGGGACTAGAAATTCACTGAAGAAAAATATCACCACTAAATAATAATTTACATTAATGGTCACAAAATGCTTTCCTCTCAAAAAAAACCTCTGAGTTCAGTAATATATCTTTACCTCCAATTGAGTTTTCTAATTGAATTAACTGAAGTTAAGAGCAAGGTTAAGCCTTGTTCATAGACAGAGAAAAAGCAATTACAAGAGACAAAATTTAAACACAGATCTCTTGAAGACAAACCTATTTCTCTTTTCACTAGATTATGTTACCTCTCCCACTAAGAACTGGGGAAGGAAATAAGCAGTTAAATTATTTAACTTATAAGCAGCTAAGTCTACTATCTCAAAGCTTTACAAATAACATCTCGTTTGATCCTTACAACAACCCTGCGATAAAGGAGTCATCATTATCCCCATTTTACAGTTGAAGAAACTAAGGAAATGGAGGGTGAGGTACTTGTCCAGTCGAGATCAGTGTCAGAGGTAGAATTGTCAGAGGTCAGAATTCTCTCCTGCCTCTAAGACCAGAGCTCTCTTTAGCAAGACCAGGTAATGCAAAAGACTTATAATATTAAGTTTATTTCATGCCCTCATCGTAAATGTAGAATAGGCTCTACTCTCTAGAAGTATTTCAGATTAAGAGAAACTGAATAAAGTGGTTTCAAAGATATGGTGTTCACCTCTTTTTTGTAATTTTTAAGATATCATCTGTTCTTGTGGTAGCAAGAAGTGGAAGCAAAATCAGTGTCTTTTGATTGAGAAATGGCTGAACAAACTGTGGTGTAAGAATATACTGGAATTTTAGAGTGAAGTAAGAAATAATAAATACAAGGAATTCAGAGAAATTCTGTATAATATATTCTGTTCTCTCATTCTGTAGACAGAGAAACTGAGGTTCTTAGGTAAGTCAAGTCACTTGTGCAAAATCACATTAGTGGTAATCCTTAGAGATAAGAGTTGAACCTGTCTTCTGATTCCAGAACAAGTCTCTTTCCATTGAACCACAAAGACTTCAGGGCTATCATTCCACCATACTATGCTGACTCCTTCAAAATTTGTTATTTGTTTTACTGACAAGCATTATAGATTTGAGACAGAGGGCATTTGCCTGCGTGGGAAGATTAGGAGGAGGAGAACAAACTACAACTCAGCTTCTCTTTATTTTACCTCATTGACTTGCTCTGAGAATTTACAAAAAACATCCAAACAGAGAACCATCCTTTGGGGTGTCAAGCTCTCTGGTTTAATTGAAATAGAGAATTACCATGGCAGAAATTCACTACACCTATGCAGATCACCTCCTGCTCTGTTTCTTAATGTTTGAGATGAACTGAGACTTTTAGTGACACAACCTAGATCTTCCTGATTCTGAGACTAATTATGTCTACCTCTCAAGTCACCAGTAATTTTTTTTAAACATATGAACAGCCATATCCTTTTTGGACAGACTGTTGTATGTCATTGTTAAGGATAATGAAAAAAAATTTTTGATTTTTACATCTATATTCTACCAAGCATCAAAAAGCCTCTTTGAATTCAGAATATGTTTTGTTTAAAACTTTTCTTCTGTTATATATATGGGTATTTTCTGGGTAGAAAAACTCAATAAATTGCATAAAGCCTGAGGAATATTGATGCTGAAATAAAATATTATATTTTGGAAATTTGGGGATCATCAGAGTACAAAATAGAGAAAAATGAATGAAATTAATGAAAAGAATTTAATACTTACTATACTTACTAAATTTACTATACAAAAACAAGACTGTCCCTATCCTGTAAGAGCTTGCATCCTAATGGGAGAGGCACAAATGGAAGAGTGCCGACCACAGAAGGGGGCTGTGCTCTGAGGAAGTCAAAGAATGGTGAGTAGTACAGTTGGACCATTCATCAGCAAGCTCTTTTCAGGCCATTTCCATTTCATATCACCTGCACTTCAGCCATCACTCCAATTTCTCCTATACTCTGTATCCCTTGTCTGCATATCTCTGAGAGGAGCTTTTTTGCCTTACCTTGTCCAGAGCTACCTTTCCACACCATTCTTCAGCTCTCTCCAGATCATCCTTCAACCCTTCTATTCCCCCTCCCCTTTCTAGCTCTCTCTAATGAATCCTTTTAGAAAGTAAGCCCCTGAGGGCAGGCACTTAGTGCCTGGTATAGAAGAGATTAATAAATATTTTATTCACCCATCCACTCATCTGTCTAGATAGCTAGATAAACATCTCTCTTTTAGCAAAGACAGTGGTGAATTGATCTTAGTTCTTATAGGAAAAAGTAGAAAGGTTGAGTGGGGGGGGGAGTATGAACATGGCCTGCAGTGGAGTTGGGAGGGGTAGGCCAAGGTGAAGATGAAGAAGCATTGTCCCTCTGAGCAGAATGGTGTAGCAGCATGACCTCAGATGCCCCAGATTACCAGAGTGTCCTATTTAGATGTCTAGAATGTTGGCCAAAGAAGGGATCTTGGAGATCCACTCGGCCCAGCTGCCTTATTTTACAGAAATGGACCCAAGGTCTGGAGAAGTTAAGCAACATTCTCAGTGTCACACAGTATTAGTGACATATTTGGGACCAGATTTAGCCTCTTGATCCCCAGTCCAGTGTCCTCCCCACCATACCCTGCTTCTGTGGTAGGATAGTAGTGACTTCCACTGCCTGGAGGCTGGGTCTGCTGCATTTCACCCCTTCCCCAGGGTTTATAGATAAGTCATCTATCTGCTATTGTCTCTAGTTCATACTAATAGTGCTCCCCTGTTTTTAGGTTCCCCTGCACCTCTAGTTCCATTTGACCAATTAACAGACTACCTTTTACAAATGAATATCTGATTCAAAGGAAAAGAAAGAAATATCCCAACAGCCTCTCTTCAATACATGAAGGCAAAATCATGCTCCTTCTTTATCTTCTCCATGGCCCAGTATCAACTCTGAGAAGGGCACAGGGATTATTTTCACAGAACAATTCAATTCCTTTGTACCAAGGTCCCATCAAGTTCCAAGTTCCAAGCCTACCTGGGGCTCAAGCTCCAAGAACCCTGACTTCTGGGGACTGCCATGATGGCTTGGAACATCTAACTTGGAATCCTGCCTCCAAGGTGACTCGAATGATGCATGCTCAGGGGGGATGCTACCTCCTGCACCTAGAACTCAAAAGGATGAATAGAACAAGACCAAAACTCCAATCCTGATTCTTGGGACCCTGATTCTAAAGTGTATGCATGGGGCGGGGGACTGGAGGGGGGGCATTGGAGATAGTCTTTCCCCCTACCCAGTTCAGTTCATGACACTGGACACTGCAGGAAAAAGAAAGAGACTCTTCCAGGTTGATACTTTTGAAGAGCCTGTCTTGGTCAAAGATTCAATGGAAAAAAACTTCTACCTACTGGTAGAAAAATGCAGAATGTCTTTTGTAACACACAGTACTTAAAATCTCTCATTTTCATGCCCAGCCTTAGGTATTCTGGACAAATTTCTATTACAATAGGAGAAAATATTTTTATTTCAAATATTTTAAGGGAAGTATTTTTGACTAAGATAACTTGTTACCAGGGCGGCTAGGTGGCGTAGTGGACAAAGCACCGGCCCTGGAGTCAGGAGTACCTGGGTTCAAATCCGATCTCAGACACTTAATAATTTCCTAGCTGTGTGGCCTTGGGCAAACCACTTAACCCCATTTGCCTTGCAAAAACCTAAAAAAAAAAAAGATAACTTGTTATTCTCATTTCTCTATTTAAAACAACAAATCATGGGAGTTGCACCCAAGTATAGGGAATTTCAAACCAAAAATAACTCATTCTAAAACACCCAGTGAGAGAGCGAATCTTATTTGAAGTCTTTTATATAATTTTCCTTTTTATCATTATAATGAAAGGAGATAGTAGTGGGCAACAGTTGAAGAAATTAATGACTGGGAATTCAAATTCTGACTATCATAGGTTAAAAGCTTCAGTTTTCTCGCTGTTAAAGAGGAAATTCAATGAGGCCTTTATAAATGCTCTGCCAGATAAACTATCACAGAAAGAGTCACTTTGACTAATTAGAAACATATCATTTATCCTAGAAATGCTCTGTTATTGCATCAGACAGAATAAACACAATCTTCTATTTTTTTGAGTTTGGGAGAGTAGTGTAAGCTACTGGACTTTAAAGTATTTTTTATTTAAAGTTATTTAGTACTGAAAAGGGCAGAAAAAAGTACCAATCCATAAAGGAAAATGATGATGTTAGCTGGTAAACGATATAAGGTATTGTATATTTCAGAAATGAACATTTTGATTCCTGGAAGGAAAGAAGAAAAAAAATTTGATTTAATAGAAACTTAAAATGTGTTCAAAAAAGTTTTCAGCTGGGATTTGGGCAATTTAGGACAGAAATGAACTGTGGCCTAAATACAAAAACCAATCCCTTTGTAAAAGATGTAGGTTGATGCTTTCTTTGCATGTGAATGGTTTGGTAGTTTAAGGGGAGCAGAGAAAGAACTTTTATTTATTAAAAGTGGGCAAATATAAGAACCACAAAAAATATAGTTCCAAGGACACATAATGAGATAGAGAACAATGATGAGAATTTAGAGCTACAGAGTGTGTATCAAATTGTATATAATGTTTTAAGATCATCAAACTTTCAAAAGAGAGAAATAATAGCAATTTGGAGACATGTATTTTCAAAGGACTTGCTATCATAAAGGATATTTGGTGAGTTATTATTACCTTTTAAATGTGAAATGTATAAATGAGTTTCAGGAAGTTCTTGTTTAAACCATTTAGAGGTAGAGAAATAATTAACTGAGACTGAGGCTAAAGAAGGGAAGAGAAAGGAAAGGGAACAATCATTTATATAGGGTCAATCATGTCTGTGTGACCTTGGACAAGTCATTTAACCCTTATTGCCTTGGAACCAGGGCCATCTCCAATCATTCTGATTCATCTCTGGCCACTGGATCCAGATGGTTCCAGAGGACAAAACTGAGGCTGGTGACTTAGCACAGGATCTCTCACTCAAATCCATATGCTTGTTGTGGCATCACTTCCCTTATGTCATGGTCTTCGAAAATGAAGGACAAACATCATCACCATATGTTTGACTCTTCACAAATATTATCACATTTGATCCTCCCAACAAACCCTTGTGTATTAGATCCTAATATTATCCCTAATATCCAGCTGATGAAACTGAGGCAGATAGAGGTAGAATGACCCAGCTAGTCAGAGGTCAAATTTGAATTCAAATCTTTCAGTGCCATACTTGGCCCTCTTTCCCCACCTCTGGCCACCCAACTGCTAGAGAGATTGAAGAATTTAGTAGAAACATAAATTGGTGGGAGGGAATGAAGAGCAGCTTTGTTTGAGATGATGATGGGTAGGAGCAGCCAAGCCAACAGAAAGCTTCCCTGGCATAATTGGCGACTGTTTGGAGAGAACCTCAGCTGCATAGAAGGAGGTATTGATCCTGTATTAAGGGAGTTGAAGCCTCTGGGGTTTACTCCTTGCTCTCTGCTGCCCTCCTCTGGGTGAGAGGGAAAAGCAGAAAGGGGAAAGATGTTTCTCCCCTGCCACAGAGGAAGAAATATTGAGATTTCATTGGATGTTGCAGAACCCTGGGGACTGAAAAGCAGAATAGGCCATTTGATTTGCTCAGAGTCGGCTTTATCTGTCCTCCTGTGAGTCTACTGGGTACAATTTGATTGGACAACCCAGTATCCTGATAAGAATTTAGGTCACTAGGTTGCTGTGGGCTCTAGTCCTCAGGGACTCAGCCTAAGGTACTGGACAGTTCTCTGGCTTAAAAGGAACCAGTTACAAATAAATTAATAATCAACATTTTTCCAAAGTCATTTTAAGGATGCTTTGAAAAAGGTGCACATAAATTAATAGTAAGCACTTTTCCAAAATCATTTTAAGGGTGTCTTTCAATTTGAAGAGCTTGTGAAGTCTCTCTGCTTCAAGGACTGAAAAGAAGATTTCCCCAGATGTAGAACTGTAAGAACCCTCAATCAGACAGCAGAGAAGTAGTTTTAGGTAGGGCAAGCCACAAGGGGCCAATGATAACAAGAACAACAATTCAGGAGTTTTCCTGTCATTCCTGACAGGTTCTCCTCCCACTGATATGTAGTACATTAATGAGAGAGCATCAACCAGGCTCATAAATGAAGTGTGATATATATTATTTATTCACTTGCTGAATTTGTGATATTATTTCTTTTGCCTTGCTGTAAATTGTTGTGTTTAAGATGTAAAAGAGGTATTATTATGAGTGACTGGTTTGTATAAATGGAAAATAAAGTTCAAAGGGGTTGAAGACTCTTCTCAATGTCACACAAAAAAATACCTAATGGCAGATTTGGGACTAGAATATAGACCACCTGATTTCCAGGCCAGTATGCTATTCATGATCCTATTCTGCCTTTATGGTCATCTGGAGGGCATATTATCATAGAGAAAAAAGTGGTGGGTAACCCCTGTCCCAAATCCTCATGGAATGGGATTCTCTGGCCAACTCTATCTCGAAATATAGGTAGAAATGAGTATATGATTTGGGATTACCCTTAGAACAATGAAGTTTGAGGAATGGTTAGAAAGAGATGAGTAGGTATCCACAAGTCTAGGTAGCAGGTATGGTGTCCTATCTTAGGAAATACATCCTACACCCTGGCCATTATAATGGGATGACAGAAACTAGTCTGAAATATACCTAAGCAGACACTTTTGTTTCTTCTCCTTTCCACTAGAGCTAAAAGCCAAAATGAAAATCACAGCCCTGTTGGTTTTGCTGAATTTGCTGCTAGGGGGACATGCCATGTCCACAAGCCGTCTCTCTTGCTATAGGAAGATTTTAAAAGATCGCAATTGCCACAATATTCCTGAAGGAGTGTCAGACCTTAAACAGATTGATGGGCACCTCCACGACCACTTCTGGGATGGAAAAGGATGTGAGATGATCTGTTATTGCAACTTCAGTGAACTTCTGTGCTGTCCAAAGTAAGGAAGTTTTCCTTCAATGTCTCAATAACATAATGAACCGACATGAGAATGAAGAGAACACCTCCTTTTAAGTTACATGATGTAGTAGAAAGAACTCTGGATGTGGAATTCCAAGACTAGTTGAATCCTAGATCTCTTATTGCCTTAGTGATGCTAGCAAGTCACTTTAACTCCCTAGATTTTCGTTTCCTCATTTGTAAAGTGAAGAATTTGGAACTCCAATGAGATTTCTTTGGGAAGAAACATTTGCCTCTGTAGTTTGAGGACCTGGGTTCAAGTCCTGATTGATTATTACTTTATGACCTAAGATAAATCACTTAATTTCCTTGAATCACCATTTTCTCATCTTTAAAATGGTGGACTTGAATTAGCTTAAGTGACAAGTCCTTTCCAAATCTAAAACTGCAATCTTGTGATATCCACTTAGTCGTTTTGCTAAAATTAAGTAGAAATGAAAAAGCAATATAATCATCTTTATTAGAGAAACGATGAAAACCCAGTTTTAGGTGTGAATCTAAGCATTTTTCATAAAAGAAACTGATTTTTTTTCTTGCAGAGTTTTGAAGTTAAATGAATATTCAGAACTATTTAAATCCTAAATTCCTCACTAGATTTTTAATAACAGCCCCCTTGCTCAATCTACCGGGAAGAAGTCATTTCAGATTACAATCAAAGAATTAAGAGCATTAGGTCTTTTTTTTATTGTGAATAAGAATATTTAATCAACTAGGCAGAAAAATCAAAACGAAGAGAAAGAATCTGGTTTCAAGGAAAAAGTTGCTAGTTTTATCTCTAAAATTATCTTGACTGAGCAAAACAAACAATTGGAAATTCAGCAACGTACATGCAGATAGGTTGTCCAGCACAGTTCTAAAAGCTAACAGAAGCAAGTGAACCAGGAAGGCATTTTTCTCCCCGCTCCCCAAATAATTTTTTAGTAGTTGTTGGACTATCATTTTCTAGACTCTCTCTCTCAAATACATTGTCTTTTTAGATCATAGGTTCATCAATCTCAAAGTACAACCAAGGACTATCTAATCTACCCAACCCGCCCCCATGTTACAGAAAAGGAAATTGAGGCCTAGATGGAAGGAAATAAGGTTTTACTAAGAGCCTAGTTGATCAATACTGATTAATCTGTCATTCTTGTCAGTGTAGGAAGCTGCTCTGCCTTCTAAAGCAGATCAATACCTTCTCTGCAATTTATCATAGAGCAGGGGTTTTTAACGTGGAACATGTAAATTTGGTTTTTGAAAAGACATGTTATAACTATTTCGATATAACTGATTTCTTTTGTAATCTTAATATAGTTTATTTTATTCCTTAAAAAGTATTGCTCTGGGGGCAGCTAGGTGGCGCAGTGGATAAAGCACTGGCCCTGGAGTCAGGAGTACCTGGGTTCAAATCCGGTCTCAGCCACTTAATAATTACCTAGCTGTGTGGCCTTGGGCAAGCCACTTAACCCCATTTGCCTTGCAAAAACCTAAAAAAAAAAAAAAAGTATTGCTCTGGTGCAACTAGGTAGCTCAGTGAATAGAGTACTGGCCCTGGAGTCAAGAGTACCTGAGTTCAAATGCAGCCTCAGACACTTAATAAGTGACTTTAGGAAAGTCACATTGCCTTGCAAAAAAAAGCATTGCTCTGAGAAGGGGGGTTTAGGCTTTATCAGATTACCCCAAGCTTATAGGATACAACAACAAAAACAAAAAGTTAAGAATCCTTGTCCTAAGGAGTTGTTTAGGCTGAAAGGTTAATAATTGCCCTTCCCCATACAAAAAGTGACAGTCTTGGCTAAAAACTAGGTCTTATTGATTGACTGCAAGATCTGCTCTCTTTAGGTCATTGTACCCTAACTGTCACATTTAACTTATGTTTAGAAATGGCCACTAATAATTATATGGAACCAACCCTTGAGAGGGCTTTTGAAGGGAAAGGGGCACAAATTTAACATTTGATAATACTTATTATATAAACAAACTAAAATTTGCATAAGTCCACTAGTCTTTTTGGAGTATAATTAAGCATCTTCCTTGTTATGTATTCTTGAATTCCCTGTATATTTTATTCATGGGCAATGGGACTAAGTCTTGAAGAGGAAACAAAGATTAATTGTTCTGTTTCTTCCCAAGGAAATCAGATATGTTTTTATGTCCCTTTTGTACTTCATTTGCTTTTAAAAAGTGGTTATATCTGAAATCCAGGGTTCAATTATAGCCTACCAAAAGATTTTGTAAGTAACATTTCATAATATCTATCTGCATTTAATTTCTATCTGTAATTTCTTTCAGAGACATCTTCTTTGGACCAAAGATCTCTTTTGTGATCCCTTGCAATAATCCATGAGAATCTACATCTGTAGAGTGAAGGATATAGACTGGAGATTATCCAGGTTCCATTATCCAGCTCTTATTAACTGTGATCCTAAGGAAATATTGCTTAATCTTTTGGAACCCAAGACCGCTTATCTGTAAAATGGAAATAATAGAACCTACCTCTAAAGGATGCTATACAGATCAAATGAAATTAAATGTCTTTGTAAAACCTTAAAGTGCCCTATGTATTCTCAAGCATATCCCAACAAATCTGTACAATAACAATAATAAAAACTTTAACTGTTATGAGAAGTTGCTTCTATTCAATATTTAAAGCGAAATGTAGATCTCTAGTTATCCAGGGCAAAGTTTGCCAGGCCAGTGACAAACAAAGAAATATGCTGATTTCATTTTCCCCCTTCTTATGGGTGCTGATAGCAAACTGATATTTTAAAAACAATTTTATCAATACATTTTGCTTTTACATATTGCTCATTTCCTGATTTATTTCTCTTCCCCCCCCACACACACACACACCCTAGTCAATAGTTTCATAAATTTCCAGTAGGGTTCAGTAAAACCAAGAGCACATCTCCCACCCAATTTATTTTTATTTTTATTTTTTAGGTTTTTTTTTTTTTTTTGCAAGGGCAAATGGGGTTAAGTGGCTTGCCCAAGGCCACACGGCTAGGTAATTACTAAGTGTCTGAGACCAGATTTGAACCCAGGCACTCCTGATTCCAGGACCGGTGCTTTATCCACTACGCCACCTAGCCGCCCCCACCCGATTTATTAACATCTATGAACTCTGCTTAAAGGTTTTGCTGAGAACACACTCATTTCTAACTTGATGCCTGCAGACTTTAAGAAAAGGATATTTTCAAGACTACCTTGAAAATGTCCTCTTTTAATGTATACAGCTGCCGCATTATATAGCTTCACACAGCTACTTATTACCTCACTGATTTGATCATTAACCTAAATTTAATAAAAGGATTTGAAATAACTTCCTCTGTTATCTCATCCTGCAAATAAAATCTAATAAATGCCACTGATATAAGAGTCTACCTGTTGATCACATTTAGTCAAAGGAAGGGAATCACTTATGTTTATGATAAAATATCAGTTCAACTTTCATCAAGTGTCCTGACTTAAACAACCCCTTTGAGGTGTTCTGTATTCAATATATTCTGCAAAATTCAATCAGCAAATGATACAAGCAATCAAAATGGAGGAGTTGAAATCAAGATCTGAATTCAAATACAGCCTCACACCTTTTACTAGCTGAGTGACTCTGGCCAAGTCACTTAACCTTGATCTCAGTTTCCTCATCTTTAAAATGGAGAATAATAACTGCATCTATTTCACAGGATTGTTATTAGGGCCACACAAGATAACAAATTTAAAATGATTTGCAAATATTAAAGTGTTATAAATATTATTTATTGGTGGTGATGTTCTTAATAATTATTATTATTTAGGATATTTCTCCCTAATGCCTGAAGTTGAAAGGTAGGAAAAAATTAAGACCCTAGTGGTTATTTTGTTTACTCAATACCAGATTGATGATTTGATTTCCTGTCTACTACCTCTCCTTTCTGAAATGATTCTTTTTTCTGAGCTTAGATAGACATAGAATAAGTAACCTTGTTTTTCTCCCTATACTCTAAATATTACATGTAAAACATGAATGTTAAAAAAAACTTGCTTTATATAACTCTTGAATAATTACTTATGTTCTTTTTATATGCTAGTATACTTATTCCTAAAAAAGCAAATCATTTGTTCAACCTTTAGTGAATGAACAACAAAATGATTCTACATATTAGTATTTGAGCTTTATGACAACTTCTAATTAGACTGAAAAATCAACTGAGCTACCCTTTATTTTTCTTAAAAACAATCAATTTCAGATGGCAAGCACTTAAGTAGGACATAAAATTTTGCTTTCTTTATATGCATATATATATGTATATATATATATATATATATATATATATATATATATATATATATATAGCCCTCATTATGGGAAACCTCACTTGCATGTAGCTCATTTTGCAAACAAATAATAATACTTTTTGATTAATGAATTTCTCTATAAAATTTCTCCAAATTTCCTTCAAGGATAGCTTTTTTTTTTTTTAGGTTTTTAGTTTTTTAGTTTTTGCAAGGCAATGGGGTTAAGTGGCTTGCCCAAGGCCACACAGCTAGGTATTTATTAAGTGTCTGAGGCCGGATTTGAACTCAGGTACTCCTGACTCCAGGGCCACTGCTCTATCCACTGCACCACCTAGCCATACCCAAGGATAACTTTTCCCTTAATTTTTTTTAATATTATGTGATTCAGTTGTTCACCTTAAAGAGCTATTACAGAGTTGGCAGTATTTTACCAAAATTATAAACAAATATGTAGAGCCAAAATTTTAAACTTTGCAAATTTGCTCCCTACCATCAATTATTGAAAACAATTTCAAATGAATATTTTTTTTGTCAAGGCAATGGGGTTAAGTAACTTGCCCAAGAATACACAGCTAGGTAATTTTGTTTACTCAACTGGATTTGAACTCAGTTCTTCCTGACTCCTGGGCAGTGCTCTATCCACTGCCCCATCTAGTTGCCCCCCTCAAATGAAATTTTAATACACTCTTTAAACTCTATAAATAATCATAGAATCACAGATCCTCCTTCTTCCTCAAGAAAGTTACATACAATGAAAATGTCATTGCAAGAAAACCGGATTCATTCAATTCCCCATATTTACAGATAGCTTGTATTTAGACTTTCCCCTCATTATTAAGTTTCGACAAAAATTTGGATGATTAGAAGTGGTTGGCAAAATTGCAAAGAATTCATTCAATTTAATTAAAATCATTCTAATATTTTTTCAATGTAATTGAGTGATTGAATTCTTTGAATGCTATAAAAGTATCACAATCTTATATGCTGCAATTTTTTGTAAAGGACTTCTTTTTTTTTATTTTTTCCTTTTAAATTGATTTTTTATTCTCATTTTGTACAAATGTTTTTTTACATTAATAAAATATTCTTGTTTACAAGTAAACAAAATACCCCTCCTCCCCCATGAATATAGATAGACTTGTTTGGGCGAAAAAAGTAAAGGGGAGAGAAAAAAATTAAAATAAAAAAATAATAATAGTAATAATTGTAGGTATGGCCAGGTGGCGCAATGGACGAAGCACCAGCCCTGGAGCCACGAGCACCTGAGTCCATATCCAGCCTCGTAAACCCAATAATCACCCAGCCGTGTGACATGCAAGCCCTGAAAAAACCAAAATAAAGAAAGAAAAAAAAAGACCCAAAATAAAATAAAATAGTAATAATAGTAGGGGTGGCTGGGTGGCAGACAGAGCATTGGCCCTTGAGCCAGGAGCACCTGGGTCCAAATCCAGCCCCAGACACCCAAAGATCACCCCGCTATGTGGCCCCAGGCAGGCCATCCAACCCCATTTGCCCTGCACCCTCCCCCAAATAATAATAACAAAAAATGTGCTTCAGTCTTTGTTCCAACACCAACAACTCTGTCATGGGTAGATCTCATTCTTTATGATAAGTCCATCACAAAAGTTATTTCCATATTTTTCCACCATTGCCATTGCTGATCGCAACTCCCTCCTTTCTTATTTCTCCACTACCATGTACTCTATTTTCTCTCTCCTTTCACTATGACTCTGCTGTAGGGTCGCTGAGTGGCGCAGCAGACAGATCCTTGGTCCTGGGGCCAAGAAGCCCTGAGCCCCCATACCACCCCTTAGGCCCAGAATCCACCTGGCCCTGTGGTCCTGGACAGGCCATCCAATCCCAGCCCCTTGCAAGAAGTAAGAAAGAAAATGTGTTATATCTGGCCACTCTCCCCCCATGGTCCATCCTCTCCTACTTTATTCATATCCCCACCCCTTCCCCCTGCTCCCCCCTCCTTCTTATTCCAGATGTCTATACCCCATTGAGTATATTTGCTGTTTCCTCTCCTAGCCATCTCTGATGAGAGCAAAGTTTCCCTCATTCCCCCTAGCCTCCCCCCTTCCATATCATTGCAATAGCTCATTGTAATAAAAAAAATCTTATGTGAAATATCTTGGACTATTCCCCCTCTCCTTTTTCTTTCTCCCATTCCATTTCCCTTTTTTTCTATTGACTCCATTTTTACACCATATTTTATCTTCGAATTCAGCTTTCTCCTGTGCTTCAACTATAAAAGCTCTCTCTACCTGCTCTATTAACTGAGAAGGTTCATATGAGTATTATCAGTGTCATTTTTCTATGCAGGAATACATGCAGTTCATCCTCATTACATCCCTCATATTTCCCCCCCCTCTCCTACAATCTCCATGCTTCACCTGAGTGCTGTATCTGAAGATCAAACCTTCTGTTCAGCTCTGGCCATTCCAAAAGGAACATTTGAAATTCCCCTGGTTCATTGAAAGTCCATCTTTTTTCCCTGGAAGAGGACATTCAGCCTTGCTGGGTAGTACATTCTTGGCTGCATTCTAAGCTCTTTTGCCTTCTGGTATATTGTATTCCAAGCCCTACAAGCTTCCAATGTAGCTGCTGCTAAGTCCTGTGTGATCCTGACTGCAGCTCCACGATATTTGAACTGTGTCCTTCTGGCTGCTTGTAATATTTTCTCTTTGACTTGGGAGTTCTGGAACTTGGCTATAATATTCCTAGGGGTTGGTTTTTTGGGATCTCTTTCTCTGGGGGATCGGTGGATTCTTTCCATTTCTATTTTGCCCTCTGCTTCTAGAATATCAGGGCAATTTTCCTGTAGTAATTCTTTGAAAATGGTGTCAAGGCGCTTTTCCTGATCATGACTTTCAGGTATTCCAATAATTTTTAAATTATCTTTCCTAAGTCTGTTTTCCATATCAGTTGTTTTTTCAGTGAGATATTTCACATTTTCTTCTAATTTTTCATTTTTTTGGTTTTGAAGTATTGATTCCTGATTTCTGGTAAATTCATCAATCTCCCTGAATTCTATTCTTTGTCTGAAGGATTTGTTCTCCTCAGAGAGTTTTCTTATCTCTTTTTCCATCTGGCCAATTTTGCTTTTTAAAGCATTCTTCTCCTCAATAACTTTTTGAACTGTTTTATCCATTTGACCTAAGCTGGTTTTTAGCATGCTATTTTCTTCAGCATTTTTTTGGATTTCCTTGACTAAGCTGCTGACTTCATTTTCATGTTTTTCCTGCATCTCTCTCCTTTCTTTTCCCAGTTTTTCTTCCAACTCCCTCATTTGATTTTCAAAATCTTTTTTGAGCTCTGTCATAGCCTGAGCCCAATTTCTGTTTTTCTTGGAGTCTTTAGATGCAGGAGCTTGTGCTTCCTCATCTTCAGACTGAGTATTTTGGTCCTTCTTGGGCTCATTTGCAAAATATTTCTCAATAGTCTTCTTTTTGTTTCTCTGCTTGCTCATTTTCCCAGCCTGGGCCTGGTTTGGGGTGTTTCTTGAGCTTTTGGGACACTCCCACAAGGGTCTCAGTGTGTGAGGCTCTGTCCTCCCTCCTGGTCTGTGAATGACCATAAGCACCTCCTTCTGCCACGGGGCTGAGGTAGGGGGTGGGACCTGCTGTTCTATGGGGGGCCTAGACTGCTAACAGGATCTGAATGTGGTCAGAGCCCCAGAGTCCTGTTCCAGAGGCAGAGGACAGAGCTCTGCAGTCTCTCTTCACTCCCCTCCCTCAGCTCAATGGGCTCATGCCCTGGGGGCTCCTGCTTACCGGCTCCACCTGCTTCTGTTTCCTGGATCAGGGCTGGGGAAAGACCATGCTGCTGGCTGTGTGCCCTGAGGGCTGGGCTCCATGTGCTGGCTCTGGCAGAGGTCCCCCGCTGTTCCCCCACTTTGTGCCCAGTGCTCCTCGGGGTGCAGCTCAGGAGACTCCCCTGCTGCTGTGAGCTGAGACCCCAGCGCCATGGGGCTGCTTCCGGGAGGCTGAGGTTCTTTGGCTCTGGCGGGCCACCCCTCTGGCAGGCCTCCCCTCAGACCCCCCGGGGAGCAGAGCCTTTCTGCTCTTTTCCAGGTTACCTTGAGTAGGAGAACTGCCTCACTGGGACCCTCTGTGGGTTCTGTCTCTCGAAAGTTTAGTTAGAGTCCTTAGCTGATGAATTTTATCAGAGAACTCCTAAGACTCGATCCCTTCTTGTCACCATCTTCTGTAAAGGACTTCTTGAAAGAAAAATACATCATTTGTATGGGTTATTTATAATAATTAAAAAGCTATAGTTAGTTCTTAATTACATAGTAAATATGATCCATATCTAGCAGGTGTGTCCAAGCTGGCCCATACAAATAGTCACTTTGTTGTCATTCAACTCAGAAGAGCTAAAAGCCTAGACACCCCTGAATTCTAGAGGTTTTAAAATTAAATTTGTGTGATATATATTAAAACAAGCATATGACAAGATTCATAAGTGTGTATGTATATGAAGTCACAAGTACACTACAAATGTAAATGTTGTCTTTATGCCAGGGTATCTAGTTATTTGGTATATAACTATTTGAGGAGTGGAAGGATTTTCCAGACTTCCCTTGTTCAAATCCTCATTTGGGGTGGTCATCTCTCCATTGGTCAGGCAAGAAGCTGGCATCAGTTCTTCATTTGCAAGCACACTGGACAAAATTCATTATTTTTGTTGTTTTGTTTTTTAGGGTTTTTTTTGCAAGGCAATGGGGTTAAGTGACTTGCTGAAGGTCACACAGCTAGGTAATTATTAAGTGTCTAAGGTCAGATTTGAACTCAGGTAGCTCCTGACTCCAGGGCCAGAGTTCTATCTACTGTGCTACCTAGCTTCCCCAACAATTCATTATTAAAGGTTCTATTAAAAATTAAAGGGAGGAAAGCAAGCAAATAGAAGATAATCATGGTATAAATAACTCGAGTTTCACAAAATTTTGGAAGAGAAGTAGTGGTAGTAAGTTGGCAAAAAAAAAATCAATTAATCATATCAAAAAAACATTTAAAACAAATGCTATAGAAATGTCATGCTCTTAAATGCTCCAATTTCTATTAAGGCACTTCTAGAAGTAAAAATATAGCTATTGCACATGGGTTATCTGTAATAATTAGAAAGTTATGGTTTGGTTCTTAGTCAGATATAAAGATCACACAATGATTGCACTCTCCCTCACTGCTCTGAGATTCCTCTTTTGTTAGGAGTCAGTGTTTAGAGCTCCCAAGCAGGATAGTGCTATTTGAAGATGGTACTACTTTGGGCAGAGAGTCAACCCAGGAACAGAGTGTTTTTCTCTCCTACAGTTGTTATGTTCTTTGGGATTTTTCTTTCTAGTGCTTCTCTCCAGAGTTAGTTTAGTTTTCTCTATATTTATTGCAACTTATACCTTACGTTTGTGTCTTAAAAGATCTTTAGAGATGACACTGTTCATCTCAGTCTGGATCTTCTAGACCAGGGGTGTCCAATCTTCTGAGCCACACTGCCCAACAAAAATCAGTCACATACAGAATTCAATACCTATTCATGAATACAATGCAGCCCACACCACTAACAAATACAATAAACACAAAATGGGGCCACACGAATGGTTTGAGAGTTGGAGGTTGGAAACGCTTGTTCTAGGCCATCTCACTTGGTCCTCTTTTCACTTTTTGTAGGTTATTAAGCCTTATTAGTACATGAACACAAAGAATATCCAATGAGTTTTATATATATATATATAGTCACTAATGCTATTTAATGTTGATCAAAGATGACTATTAGAAGATCTTATTGTACTAAGCAAACATTTGTTGTACTAAAATGCAATGCATCTTGATTCTCAAGTTCATAAACATGAGTACATGATTCTCAAACTGCATGATTATAATAGTTCAGTGTTTTGAAAGAAACTATTTACTACCTTTTAAATCTAAAAGTCTGTTAACACATAGCCAAAAAGAAAAAGGAAAATGCAAGAGGAAAAACCTTCTCAATTAAGAAAATATAAGTCCAGTTAAAGTAATTTTTTAAAAAATTACTTACAGCAAAGGCTTTAACCAGTTATTGCCTCATTGGCCCAGAAACTTTATTATGAATTCTAGTATCAGGCCTTTATTTAGAAATGATGCAGTGCTCGGCTTTAGATATCAAAGTTTAATTTTTTGACTTGTAATAAGTGATGCAGAATGAAGTGAGCAGAACCAGAAAAACAAGGTATACACTGACTACAATAATATAAATAAAAATAACAAGAACTTTGGTCAATGCAATTTCAGAAGATTGATAATGAAGCATGCCTCCCAACTTTGCGGTAGAGGGGTGATAGATTTTCAGATATGGTCAATGTGTGAATTTGTTTTGGTTAACTATAATTATTTGTTGTAAGAGACAGATTATATTTTGGGGTGGGGTGGGGGAAGAGTTTGTGAGTACTACTAATGGTGCAAAAAGGGGAGAAACAAAGAAAGGAAGAAAAGAAAGAAGGAAGAGAGAGGAAGGGAAGGAAAGAAAGGAAAGAATGTCAATTTAAAATTCACAGAAGAGAGGACCTCCAGAAGGAAACATAGACAAAGGAGAGTTTTGTTACTATCATGTTAAATTTAATAATAAAGGGATAGGGACTGGACCTTTGATATTCATTGACAAAGAAATCTATTAGATAAAATAACTTTCTACCAATATAAGTTAGCAATTACTCTGTAATTTATGAGAATTTCCTAAAACACTGGCCACACTTCCAATGTGTGATAGTTTGTGCCAATTTTTTTATATATTTATCCTCTTGCATTTTTCTTTTTCTTTTTCACTATGTATTAACAGACTTTTAGATTTAAAAGGTAGTAAATAGTTTCTTTCAAAACACTGAACTATTATAAATACAATACATATATTTCATATATATATATATATATATATATATACATATATATATATATGTATATGTATATAGGACTGGGTTCAGTAGGGAAGGTGGTGTATTTTTGTGTGGGATTTCTCCAGTGGTTGATGGCTCCTGGGAAGATAACATATACACAGTAAATGTGTATATATACATATGAGAGTCAATATGGTTTAGAAGATTGTCTTGAAGTCAGGAAGATATAACACACACTGTTAAACTCATATATGTTTATATATAGTATAGGCATGTGTTTATACTATAATTTTAATTCTACTATTTAATTTACTATTATTCTACTTAATTAAATTAATTAATAAAACCATATAATCTATCACAATTTCTTGTAAACCTACATAACAATTTAGTTTCACTTGAAAATTATTGGGGCCTCAACCGGAGGCAGCCCAGCTCTGCCCGCCCTGGCTGCGGCCCTATCCCGCTGCGCAGACCATGTCCAGGAAGGAGGAAGCCAAGCAGCTGGCTGGCTGCAGGGCCGTGGAGAACCACGTGAAGAATAACCAAGTGCTGGGCATTAGCAGTGGCTCTACCATTGTCCACGCCATCCAGAGGATAGCTGTGAGAGTGGAACAAGAAAACCTGAACGTTGTCTGTATTCCCACGTCCTTCAGGCCTGGCAGCTCATTCTTCAGAATGGCTTACCCCTAAGTGACCTGGACCGACACCCAGAGCTTGATCTTGCTATTGATGATGCTGATGAAGTAGATGCTGACCTCAATCTCATCAAAGGTGGTGGAGGCTGTCTGACTCAGGAGAAGATTGTAGCTGGCTATGCCAAATGTTTCATTGTTGTTGCTGATTATAGGAAGGATTCAAAAAACCTTGGCGACCACTGGGTGAAGAGCATTCCCATTGAATTCATCCCCATGGCCCAGGTCCCCATGACCAGGGCCCTGTCCCAGAGGTTCGGTGGAGTGGCTGAGTGGCAAATGGCTGAGTGCAAGGCGGGCCCTATGGTGACGGACAATGGAAGCTTTCTGCTGGACTGGAAGTCTGACCGAGTCCATAAATGGAGTGAAGTGAACACGATCATCAAAATGGTGTTGTGGACACAGGTGTTGTGGACACAGGCCTCTTTATCAACATGGCTGAAAGTGTTTACTTTGGCATGAAGATGGCTCGTCATCATGAGGGAGACCTAGGCCCCACCGGTGGCCAAGGCAGAGGAGCCCAAGAGCCTTTGCCTTAATGTACTTGCTCCAGGACAGCCGGTCAGAGCATGGGGGGAGACTCCTGAAATATTGTTGAATGGCCCTGTCTTTTTTTTTTAAAGAAATAGAGAATCATATATATATTTCTATCTAAAAATGTTCACTTTTTTAAAAGAAATAAAAAAACTTTATTTCATGTTTTATATGAAATACTACCAAAAAAAAGAGGGTTTTTTTTTTGAGTCCTTGACTTGAGGCTGCTGGTTTCCTCTTATTATTCTGAGTGTTTGGTTTTCTGGGGAATCCCAACATGTCAGCCACTGTGCCAGCCCAGTTTGTTAAGGGATGAACCAACAATCCCTGATGCCTTACGGGAGCCATTGATGATCTTTATGCTTTCATTCTTGACTTGTTGATTTATTTTTGAGTTTACATTTTCATAGCTCACAATAGTCACATATTTAGGCCTAGTGTGTGTGTGAGCTGAGCAATGCCCTTGATAGTGACCTTCATGAACATGCTGTTTTGACCTCAGCCCCAGCCCTCCTCAGCTGAGATCAGGCCACTCACCCAAAAAGGGAAGCCCATGACCCTCGGTCTCCCTGACAGAGAGGACTTTATCAGTATATCCTTAGTGCTGCTGGGAGAGACCTCTCATCAGGAGGATTTGTTTTTGTTGTCAACCTTTTTTGGATTCTTTGTTTGCCTTTCTCCCCTAGGGTCTGTCACTTGCACAGCTGGGCATCAGATGTCTCCTCTTTGCATTTTGTGTGTATTGAAATAAAACAACTCTGTGCCACTTCAAAAGAAAAAGAAAGAAAATTATTGGGATGGCTAGGTGGCACAGTGGATAGAGCGCCAGCCCTGGAGTCAGGAGCACCTGAGTTCAAATCTGGCCTCAGACACTTAATAATTACCTAGCTGTATGACCTTGGGTAAGCCACTTAACCCCACTGCCTTGCAAAAAACTAAAAAAAAATTATTTAGCCTTTTCCTAACTCATTCAATAAAAGTGAAGTATAAACTCATTCAATAAAATGATTAATATTTAAGCACATGAATACATGCCAGATCTGATAGTTACATTTATGTTCTGTTATTTACATTATCACTTATAACTCTAACACCTCAGGCAATCTGTGAGTTCAGTGAGTAATGCATTTTCCTGGAAATTGTATTCCTCTGAGCTTCAGATATTGAGATAGGTGAAAGTTTGTTTCTCAAACAAAAACATAAAAAGGCTTTTAACTCCAAGGAAAACAATCACTATCATCAAAGTATTAAAATTTTATAAAGATGATGCAAGCAAAACTAGGAAAACAATTTGCACAATAACTACAATATTTGAAGAGGAATGCAGTTCTGAAAGACTTAAGAAGTCAAACCAATGCAGTGATCTACAACTCTAGAAGGCTGATCATGACTTATACCACCTATCTCTTGACATAAGGATAATAGACTAGAGGTGTAGGATGAAAAATAAATTTTTAGATAGGTCCAATGTAATGATTTATTTATTCTATTTATTTTTGCTTTATTATACTTGTAGTATGGCAGTTTGGTAGCACAGGAGAACAGAGTGCCAGACCTACCAGGAAGACTCATCTTCATGAGTTCAAATCTGGCCTCCAGACACTTACTGTGACCCTGGGTCATTTAACCCTGCTTGTTTCAGTTTCTTCATATGTAAAATCAGTTGGAGAAGGAAATGGCAAACCATTCTAGTATCTTTGCCAAGAAAACACCAAATTGGGTCATGAAGAGTTGGACATTATTGAAAAATGAAACAATATGTGTGTAGCAAGTAAGTCTCTCAGCTTGAGCGCTCTCTTTCTCTTTCTCCTCCTTCCATCTCTCTCTCTCTCTCTCTCTCTCTCTCTCTCTCTCTCTCTCTCTCTCTCTCTCTCTCTCCCCTCCTCCTCCTCCTCCTCCTCTTCTAATGTAACTACCACCCCAGTTCCATTTAAGCAATTAACATCAATCAGCATTTAAAGATGGATATTTATTGCAGAATATTTATACTATAATATATATAATATAAATGTCAAGAATAACCAGTACTAACATTTTTCTTCTGCCTGAAATCCTTAGGGTCATACTCTACTCCAGCAGGGACACACTCAAAACCCTTGTTTCATATTGATGTAGAAAACCACAAACTTACATTGTCTATATTTTATTTTTATTTTTAAAAAATATTTCCCAATTACATTTTTAACAGGCTAGTTAGTTTGACAATTCCATTCTACTCCATACTACCTCAGTTATGGGGGAGAGTAGGCTCAGACTTAACAAAGCTTCTACATGTTCACATCTAGGTCAACATTGCTGCCAGATGAGGTTTCCACTCAGCCACATCATACAGTTAAAAGGTTACTTCTCAACTTTCAGGGAATCAATGCAGGACTGACTGCAAAACCTAACATGGATTTAACTCTTAGATTCTTGGACAACCTAGATGGCTATTTTCTTGACCTTTTGGAACTCACAAGGTTAGAACCTCCAAAATTAATCTCCTTAATCTAAAACAAAAGAACAAATAGCCAGGGTAAGGAGTCACAAGGCTACATTATGACCTCAGAGAGGAAAGAGTCCAAGCCCCCCCCCCCCCCCCCACTGTGATGCTGCCAACAAAGGAGTCAAATTAAGAGCAGTTTCTAAGAGAAAAACTGAGATGATTAACCAAAGCCTTTTGAAAGCACTCCCAGATTTGGATACAAACCTGGAACCAAAGGTGCTCCTGTCAGCCACGTGAGTAATGAGCATACCAGTAACAGTTTCAGAAGATCTACACTTGATCCAAGATATCTCCAAGCCATTTCCTTCAGACATCATCATGTCTTTGCCAGAAGCAGGTTCTCTGGCCTCTTCAAGGTGGAAAGAAGTATGAAAGATGCTCTCTGCATATGCTACTCTCTTGTTGCATACAGATTCATTGTAAGGGAGGGTTTTTGTTTTGGGGAAAAGAGAGAAGACTTGCATTTGAGCAGAAGGTAGTGACAGTGACTTTTAAAAAGGGGGGTAGGACACAAAACTGTCAATAAAATTTTTTTAAACACAAAGGAAAAGAGCAAAAAAATTAGAGGGAGATACCAAAAAATAGGAAATCTAACAGAACTACTCTGATGAATTTGCTAAAGTTTAAAAACTTTAAAATAATTTCAGGAAGTATATAAGAGATAGGATTTTACAAACTATTCTCTTTTTGAATATGGAAATGGTGTTTGTTTATGTTTTCCAAGATCATTATAAAATAGAACAACCATCAAAAAAGAAAATCATTATTAACTAATATTAATTAAATTAAAAAGGACAAAAATTTTAACATCAACATTTTCATTTCTTTAGCTTAGGAGTTTCCATAGACTCTTTAGACCTAGTATATCTGTATAGTTACACTCCATTTTAAATATTGTATAAGTATTTCCTATACAAAAGTCTCTGACATCTCATTATGGGATGAATGTGGCACTGTGTTTTTAAAACTTTGTCTAACATGAACTTTTATTTGGATTAGTTTTAAGTCAGTGTATAGGTAAAACTTTTCCCCTCCCCAAGTACTAGCACCCATCTTCATAATAAACTCCTGGATATTCGTCAGAAAGTCTTCACTGGAATGTATATAGGGAGGTAGAAAGGAAAAGGGGGGAATCTGATTGATAGTTTTTTTTTTAAATAAGGAATAAAAATTAAGGAGAAAAGTAAAGTTTTTTGTGAAGTTATATAACATCACTACTTCCTCCTCATTTCCTTTGTTGCAATTTATGTAATTGGCTCCTTTTGTACAGTAAGGCATCCTTCAGAGAGACAAGTGACTCCCAACCAAGCATTATACAATTTGAAAAGTCTTTGAAAAGACTTTTTAAAAAAACCAACAGTCCTGAATACCTATCGCAAAACTTTGGGAATTTTGCCTCCAACATATTTAGATTGCTCATTTCCTTCATTGTTAAAATTTTACCTAATTTGATGTTAAAAAAATAAATAGTGAATGCTTAGATAAAAAGATATACAGACAGATAATAAAATAAAATGAAGTCTTGTATCATGTCACATCTATTGAGAAAAGACTAAAAACTAAAAACATCTATTTAGAAATACTTACAGCAGAACAATGTCATATTTGTCACATTCCTTGATGCTGATATACATCAGCCAGAAAGTGGACAGGGACTAGGGGAGAGTGAGCTTCCTAGTTTATCAATCAGAGAACAGAAGAACTCCCCCCCTAAAATTTCTGGACCTTCAAGGGGTAGAGCCAAGATAGAGGCATTCAAGTCAGCACCCAAATGAATTCTCCCAATATTTGCCTCTAAACAACCTTAAAATAACTTTTCAAATCAAATTGTGGAGCAGCAGAGCCAATAAATGGTCAGAGGAAGATATTTTTCCTAGCATAAGACAACATGGGAAGTCAGTCAGAGAAGTCTGTGATGCCAGGGTCAGGGTGGACCCAAGATGGACCCACTAGTGGTGGGCTTTGGAGGTTGCTGTTATAGCAACAGCTTCAGGAACTCTCAGCCCAGAGACAGTGAGGGGGTCAGAGGGAGATGATAGGGACCCTTTGCTATCCCCCAGTTGCAGCTGCACTGACTAGGAGCTCTGCTGCCTAGATATAACTCTAGGTTATAATTCCATGGTGGAACAGAGTCAGTGATTGGTCGCAGGGACAGGAACCCTGTTTTTAAGGTAAAGAGGAGCACTAGTACCTGCAATGTTCTAGACCCTTCCTAGATAAAGACCAGGAGAGAAGTACCCACATCTCTCCCTGGATCATATCACTTTGGAAGTACCAAAACTTGCAAATTTTCAGAACTAGCTCTAAAAAGAGTAGCACAGCCTGAAGCTTCAAACAGGTGAGCAGAGTCCAACTTTAACATAAAGTTAAAAGTGAAGAGAGGTTGAGTAAATGAAAAAACCAACCAAGAAAAAATAACTTGAACATTAAAAAAAAAAAAACCCACTATGGTAGTAGAATTCCTGGAAGAGTTAAAGAAAGAGGTAAGAGTGGTAGAGGAAAAATTGAGGAATGAAATGAGAGTTATGCAAGAAAATTATGACAAGAGAGTCACGAAACTTGGTAAAAGAGGCACACAAAAATACTGAAGAAAATAACATCTTAAAAAGATAGAATTGACTTAATGGTAAAAAAGACCAAAAAAATTCACTGAAGAAAGTAATTTAAAAAGCAAAATTGATCTAATGGAAAAAGAGATTCAAAAGTTTTTTAAAGAAAATAATTCCTTAAAAATTAAGTGTAAACTAATGATTCCACGAGATTTTAAGAAAAAAAAACAAAGAATGAAAACAGAAGAAAATGTGAAATATCTTGTCAGAAAAATAACTGATCTGGAAAATAGACTGTGAGAGATAATTTAATAATTATTAAACTATTTGAAAGTCATGATCAGGGGCAGTCAGGTGGCTCAGTGAATAGAGCACAGGCCCTAGAGTCAGGAGGACCTGAGTTCAAATCCAATAATTACCTAGCTGTGTGGCCTTGGGCAAGCCACTTAACCCCCTTGTCTTTCAAGGAAGGGAAAAAAAAAAGAAAGTCAAGATCAAGGGCAGAAAAAAGAGCATGGACATTTTATTTCAAGAATTAGCATGGTAAAGTACCCCATATCTTAGATCCAAAGAGCAAACAGAAATTGAAAAAAATCCATCAATCACCTCCTGAAAGAGACTCCCAAATGAAAACTGCAAGGAATATAATGGCCAAAGTTCATATCAACTAGGTCAAGGAGATAATATTGTAAGCAGCTAAAAAGAAACAATTCAAATATGATAGAACCATAGTCAGGATCACACAATATTTAGCAGCTTCTACATTTAAGAGTTGGAGAACTTGTAATATGATATTCTGGGGGGCAAAGGATTAAAAAACAAGAATAACTTAACCATCAAAAAAATAATACTTTTAAAAATATTTTATTTTTTCAATTACATATAAAAACTATTTTTAACATCCATTCTTTAAATTTTGAGTTCCAAATTCTCTCTCTCTCTCTCTCTTCCCTCTACTGCCATTGAAAGGCAAGCAATTTGATGCATACATATTCAAAACATATTTCCATATTAGTCATGCAGTAAAAGAAAACAGACTTTCCCCCCAAAAATCCAAGAAAATAAAGAAAACTTAAAAACAAAAGTATGCTTTTATCTACATTCAGATTAAATCAATTATTTCTCTGAAGGTGAAGAGTATTTTTCATCATAAGTCCTTCAGAAGATTATAATCCTTTAGTATAAAATAAAATATTTAATGAAAGAGAGGACTTCCAAGCATTTCTGATTAAAAGACTGGAGCTGAATAGAAAATAAAATATTCAAAGAGAAGACTCAGAAGCATAAAAAGGTAAACATGAAAGAGTAATTATAAGGCACTCACTGGAATAAAACTGCTTACATTCCTCTATAGGAAGATGATATGTATGTATGTGTATGTATGTATATATATATATATATATATATATATATATATATATATATATATATATATATATATATATATAAACTCCTAAGAGGTCTTAGGGCAATTAGAAAAAAAAAATCTATATAGACAGAAGGTATGAGTGTGAATCTTTATATTGGGATGATTGCCAAAAACCAGAATGTAGGAGTGAGAAGAGAAGCATCAGGAGAAGATGGAAGGGAGAGGTAGAGTGGGGAAAATTTTCTCACATAAAGGGGTGTACGCAAGGATGTTTTTATGATGGTTGGGAAAAATGGGAGTGATTGGGCAATGCTTAAACTATCTAAAACTGGTTTAAAAAGGGGAATACACACACACACAAACACACATTTGAGTACAGAGATCTGTCTGACCCAATAGGGAGATGGGAGGGGATAAGAGAGATGGAGGAGAAATTATAAGGGAAGGGTAGATTGAAGGAGGCAGGGGTTAGAAATAAGGCAGGTTTTTGAGGAAGAACAGGATAAAATGAAAGGGAGCATAACCAGAGACTGGAATGGAGAGTAGTAATACAGTTAGTGATCCTAATTGTGAAGGTGAGTTTAACCCATAGAATGAAAGCAGACAGCAAAATGGATTAGAAGGCAGAATCTTATAATATGCTGTGTTCAAGAGACATACTTGGGACAGAAAGACACACACACACAGTTGAAAAGTGTTAGAGCAGAGTCTATTCAAAAGAGGGCAGGGATGGAAATCATGATCTCAGACAAAGCAAAAACAAAAGTAAATTAAATTAAAGAGATAATCATAGAAACTACATTTTGTTAAAAGGTACCAAAAACAATGAAGTATTATTTTGAAAATTTACAGAAAGTTTCTCAGATAAAGATCTCATTTCTCACCTATATAGAGAACTGAGTCAAATTTGTTTTAAAAAAAAGTGTTATTTCCCAATTGGTCAAAGGATGTGAACAGGTAGTTTTCAGAAGAAATTAAAATTAACTCTAGCCATATGAAAAAAAAATGCTGCCACTACTGATTAGAGAAATGTAAAATAAAACAATTCTGAGGTACTCCCTCACCCCTATCAGAAATGAAAAATGCAGGGGGTAAGAGGAAAAAATTGGTACATTAATAAAATGTTAATGGAATAGTTAACTGATCCAATCATTCTGGCAAGCACTCTGAAACTATATCCAAAAGGCTATAACTGAGCATACCCTTCGACTGAGCAATACTACTACCAGGTCTGTATTCCAAAAGGACCATAAAAAAAAGGAGAAAGGACCCATATGTACAGAAATATTTCTAGTAGCTTTTTGAAGTGGCAAAGAAATGTAAATTGCAGGGATTGCAGGGATGCTCATCAATTTAGAAATGGCTGAATAAGCTGTGACAAAATTTTGATGGATAACTATTATGCTGTTGAAAATTATGAGGGGGGCAGCTAGGTGGTGCAATTGATAGAGCACCAGCCCTGGAGTCAGGAGGACCTGAGTTCAAATTCGACCTCAGGCACTTAATAATTACCTAGTTATGTGACCTTAGGCAAGTCACTTAACACCATTGCCTTGCAAAAACAAATATATATGTATGTATATATACATACATATGAAAGAAAAAAGAAAATTATGAAGAGAATGATTTCAGAAAAATATGGAAAGAACTTTATGAACTGATGCAAAGAGAAATGAGATGAACCAAGAGATCATTGTTCACAGTAAAAACAATGCTGTAAGGATGATCAATTATAAAAGATTTAAGCTACTCTGATCAATACAAAGATCCAAGGCTATTCCAAAGGATTCATATTAAAAAGAAGAAAAAGTTATCCACCACCAGAAAGAACTGATGAAATCTGAGTACAAATTGAAGTATATTTTTTCTTATTTTCTTTGTGTATGATATGGCTAATATGAAAATGTTTTGAATGATTTAACATATATCATTTATATCATATTGTTTGCCTGAATGGGATAGAGGTGGGAGCAAAGGAGAAAATCTGGAACTCAAAATTTGAAGGGAAAAGAATATTAATAGATAATAATTTTTAAAAAGAAAGATAGGAAAGGGGAAGTTTCTACTTCAAACAAAAATCTTGCACTCGGAAGGTGATCCTGATTTTCATTGTGATGGAGGTTATGACTAGATTCTCAGGATTCCATTCTTGAGTTATATGGTTGGAATCTATTTATGGGCACCAGAACAATTCATTATCAATGGTGATAATCTGACAATCAGGGAGATAACTTTCTAGAGGAAAGCTAGATGCTACAGTGATCATATATAACATAACATAGCTTCACCTTGATGTCACAATTTTCCTCTCAGCTATGGAGTAAAACTGCAGACTCTTCATCAGGATCTTCATGAGATAGTCCATCAGGTTATGATGAGATAGTTAGATGGAGAATGGCATGAGGAAGATCAATCACACACAAATGACCAAAAGCTTACAGTGATAGTACATCCTGGTTGAATGCATACATGACTGGGATGTTGAAAGTTTCAAACATAATCTGAATATTCAATATGGTATTTATAGTCTATATCTTTTTCTTCCAGATCATGTCAATGCCAGTGCTATCTTATACCACCTCTTAATGGCAATGCCCTAAGAATCTTCTGTAAACACTTAAAGCACTTAAATGCTTAAAGAGGTTTTAGTAGTCAATTCTCCTAAATGGGTATTACAAAAAGGGTGAAAGGAAAAACAAAAACAAAATATGGAAAATAAAAGACAAATTCTAGGTCTTTCCTCCCCAAGCTACACTCCCACTTCTTTTTGGAAGGACCAAATCTGAAATATTTTATTAGGCAGTTCTTCTAAAATAGGAAGTACTAAGGAAGAAGAGAGAACAGAAGCAATTAAAAAATGTACAAAAGGAAAAAAAAAGAAAAAATTCTAAGTCTTTCTACCACTCCCTCTAAAGGACTGTCTCAATTCTTTTACTAGACAATCCTCCTAATATGGGCAGTACTAAGGGAAAAAGGGGTACAGAAACAACCAAATCAAAAATATGGAGAACAAATCCCACAAATCCTAGATCCTTTTTCCCTGACTCTTCCCCATGCCTTCAGAAGTCTCAAGTCTTTTGCTGCTTTGTGTCAGGGATAATGCCAAATCTTTGTAGCTTTTAGTGAGTCTCCTAATAACAAGATCAAGAAAATCAGAGTTCTGACACAGATGATAACACAGCTATTTAATAGTCTCAGATTTCTTTTCTTGTTGTAAAACAGTGAGAATGAGCCAACTTCAGGGCCACAGCAGGGATGCTCCTGGTATGATCAACAATCCTTCAAGCATCAGGGTCAGCTTCAGTAAAGTAGCTAAATGATCAGAAGCCCCCTGCATGCAATCTCTCCCAGGAACTAAGTTGATACAGAGGCTCTCCTGGTACTGCTACCCACTTGATATTTCCTGGTCCACTAGCCAAAATCTCCTCTCTAAAAGCTACCCTGGGACAAAGATACAAAATCTTTACTTTAGAGAACCTTGTGGAGGGGCTGCCTCCTTCCACAGTGGTTAAATAATGACTCCTTTACTCTCATCCAATAACTCAGAATTACCACCAAGTCAACTGAGGGAAAATAAATATCTACCATAGTTATATAATAGTTTTCCTACCCCTCCCCACCAAGTGAGTTGCCTGGCCACTACTGCCACCCAGACATGAAACTTCCTATCTACCACCTCTACTTATTCTGGGGACAGAATATTCAGTCATAGTTGGTGAGCTGGTACAGAAGGCCAAATTGGCAGAGCAAACTAAGAGATATGATGACATGGCAACCTACAGGAAGCAAGTAACTGAGCAAAGAGGTGAATTATTCAGTGAGAAGAGTCTTCTCTTCGTTGCTTACAAAAATATCAAGGGGTTCACAGATAATCTCAGAAGGTCCTTTCAAGGTTGGAGCAAAAAAATGGAAGATGCTACGGGGGGGGGGGGGGGGACCAGCAGACAGCCTGAGAATACAGAGACAATTAAGACTGAATTAAAAAGATAGCTGCAATGATATACTGTCTTTATTGGCAAAGTTCTTGATTCCTGCTGCATCAAGAGAAATTTGAAAATTAAAGGATACTACTGGGGCAGCTAGATAATGCAGCGGGATAGAGCACCAGCCCTGAAGTCAGGAGGACCTGAGTTCAAATGCCGACTTCAGACACTTAATAATTACCAACCTGCTGGTGATGACAAGGAATAGTGAATCAATCACAATAAACAAATCTAGAAGCAAATGTTTGAAATCAGGAAAAAAGGAGATACATCCAATGCATCCTCTAAGATTAGGACTGGCCTTGAATATCTGTTCTATTAGGAGATCCCGAACTCTCTAGAGAAAGCCTGCTCTCTTGCAAAGACAGCTTTGGATGAAGACGACTAAGTTTGATACATTAAATAATCACACAAAGACAGCACTATAATAATATAGTTACTGAGACATTGAACACTCCAGGAGATGAATCTGAAGGAAGAGGAGAGAATTAATCACCCTTCCAATATTTGTCTGCCTCATCCTAAAATTTATACAATAGACTTTCATCATCTATGCTCTCCCACAAGTAGTTTTTATGATTTATGACAGGTTTGTGTTACTTCTATTTGGATTTATTTTCCATGTGGTTTTTATGTTTAATATTAGGGGAGTAGTTAATATTTGGAGAATTATGTTTTGTGGTCATTGTGGGAATACAGAATTTCAATATACATTTTACACATTTGGTATAGTATTTTTGGTACATTGAGACTTCATAAGGTTAGTGTTAAAATAACTTCCATGTCTAAGCAAAAGAAACTGCCTACATATTGAACTGTGTTGAATGGGGAGAGAGAGAAGAGATAATTGGTTCTGGGGCAGCTAGGTGGCGCAGTGGATAGAGCACTGGCCCTGGAGTCAGGAGGACCCGAGTTCAAATCCAACCTCAGACACTTAATAATTACCTAGCTTGTGTGGCCATGGGCAAGCCACTTAACCCCATTGCCTTGAAAAAAAATCTAAAAAAAAATAAAGAGATAATTGGTTCCAGTGACAGGTGTAGTTATTATGGGTACTCTAGAGTTGGAGCATTCTGTAGCTATGGTAGAGATGTTCCATAGATATTTCATTATCATGTGGACTATACCATCTTATGTTCCTTAAAACAAAGTCTTAGCCCAGTCAATTTACTCTAGAGAAAGATAAAACAGCTCACAGTTATTTGTAAAGTTACCTGCTGTTCATTTTCATTATTTTTGCTATACTCATTTTATTTGAATATAGTTTAGGCAACCTAAGAACAAATGTACAAGTTAAGATGTAGTAAAAATGAATTGCTTGCTATTCATAAAGTTATCATATATCAAGCACTGTCATAAAACAAAAGCCTCAAGTATTTAACTTTTTTAGCCTTTTTCCCTTTGTAATTTTTTGACACTTGTCTAACATTCATGTACCATAAAGAGTAACAGTGAAATAACATGAGATGATTGCTGGCTATGTTTAATGTCCTGTGAAATTTTCATGAACAATCCAAATATAGTTGTTAAAAACATGTGTATTAAGTTGATGGTAAATGGAATAAAAGTTTTATGAATGGAAAAAAAAAGGCAAGGTGCCTCCAACCAGAACCACTCCTTGGTTTCCCAAGCACTTTCTAGGAAGGAGTTCTTCAAACCATCTCAGAGGAAAGGAAGCTTGAAAACTGAGGACATAAACTACTTCTCCTGGGTATATGGAACCCTCTGAGAGAGCAAAGACTTTGATGCCAAGGCAACTCTGCATTGGGGAAGAAATAACAAAATGTCAAAGTTGAGCAACTAGAATTTTGATGTCCAAAAAGAGGCCATTCTTATCAGCTAAGTTTTCTTGAAGAGTGAATCCAAGAAACCATTTGATGAGAATGCTTTTCCTTTTTAGAATAGTATGGATTTCATCAGAGATGTGATGTCATTGCTGATGTCATTACTGCAGGTACTCTTTCATCAAGTTTCCCTTTAAACTTCTGCAACTCTCAGCTGCTGGTTTGAGAGTCTGCCCCCCACCCCCACCCCCCATTCAGCTCCCTCAAGGGAGGGAGTAACCATCCCACTCCTGGGAGCAGTTAAAGGTTAAATCTAAAGCTTTTTCTTATCCTAAGTGGGAGTTTCCAGACTCTGCCCCAAATCTGCTCTCCCCTAGCCTCATGGTTCCTATCTCAGGATGTAAATAAACCTTTAGATCAGAGACCACCAGCTGGATTCTTGGCTGGGACCTCTCAGTTCTCAGTCACATCATTAGAGATCCTTTCACTTATATAGTCACTAGTTCCAATAAACTGCCCCTTAATGCAACTCTTGCACTGAGTTGCTGAATGGATCAGTCCAGTTTCCTTTCAGTCTTATGCTAGCAGTCCAACCTCTGCAGAATAGTCAGCAACAACCAGGGAATCCTGACCTTGGCACTCACTCTTAACCCTTCAGGACCACCTCCTCTGGCACCCACTAAGTTAATTCCTCTGCCTGAGCAGGATTCTGGTTACCTCTGTTTCAGAGATGAATCCCCACACATGACCAAGAAGGCTCTAGTGCCCCAGAGTCATGAATTGCTCCATCATTGGATCATCTTCTTCTGCATTTGTAGGACAATGTGAGCCTTGAGTTCAGTTTTAACTCTAATACAAGCACTCTTTCTTCAGGTTTGACAATGGGATGAAATGAAGCACTCTGAGGTGACTTCTATTCCAATGTGGTCTTGGACACTGAAAAATTAAATTCTTTGAACCTCAGTTTCCTCATTTGTAAAAGGGATGCAATAATATTTGCAGTATCTAACCACTAATTTCATAAAGGTATCATGAGAAAAGCATTTTGTCACTTTGTGAAATGCAAAGCACTATCTAAAAGTTATAATAAATAAGTACCCAGGACTCGACTCCCTTTCATTTTATATGCAACTATACATCTCTAAGAACTGAAAAAGATAACACAAACACATGCTATCTTAATATAGGAAGCCACTAGTAATTTTTCCATCTCAGTTTGAAAACTTGACATCTGCAGGAAAAAATTCTCTAAATTACCAGATGTCAACTTTATACCCATTTTTTAAATTAACACTCTTTATATGAATAAAATAAAAAATATAAAGTTTTTACCCCAAAATCCATATCATTTCACAATATTTTCCTCTTGTCCACAAAATTAAGGAATAAATTCTTAAGAGTTTTCTAAAACATATTTTGGATAGCCTATCCTGATTTTTTTTTTTTAGGTTTTTGCAAGGCAATGGGGTTAAGTGGCTTACCCAAGGCCACACAGCTAGGTAATTATTAAGTGTCTGAGACCGGATTTGAACCCAGGTACTCCTGACTCTAAGGCCGGTGCTTTATCTACTGTGCCACCTAGGCGCCCCCCAATCCTGATTTTTAAAAGTTATCAGTTAACTTTTTAAGATAGCAACAGTTAAAAGATAATTTTGTTATTTTTTTTCTTTAAAAAAAGTTACCTATGGAACAAACATTCAAATCAATGAAGATTTTGTATGACTGCAACAATGTTCTCCTTCAGACCCATTTCACAAACTTCCCAGCTGAAATAATCAATTTTACTGTAATTCAAACTCTTCCCTTATTTGATAAGCTGTCAAACTTGATGTACATTTATAAAAAAAAAAAAATGGGTCAATCTGCACAATCTCAAGCAGCAAACTCCAGAGGAATTAGAGAGGGAAGACTCCCCAGAGTACAGGTGATAAAGAGAATGGGGCAACCAAATAAGTCTGAAAAGCCCTTGAGACCCAAATTGTCATGGAGATGTACAGGTTTTTGCACTTCTGACTTGTGAATAAAGGACAAATAAAATAAAAAAATTTAAATACAGCAGGAAAAGATACATCATCAAGATATGGATCTTCTACATTCTTAGGCTCTTTAAAACTACTTTGTAAGCACCTAGTAAAATATAACTCGTGTGAAACATTGCATATAATCAATACAATTCCAAGAATGGAAGAAATTTTGTCATGTTATCCTTCTTCTCAAATGTGCTGATATCCTATCCTTCCAAATATGCTACTACAATGTAATTTCATACCTGTCAAGTTTAATCCATTACAAAAGGATAAAAAACTAGTACAGGAAGGTGATTATTTGAGATTTGCTATCGTCACTTTAAAACAATGCTCTATTCTAAATCCCAAATCACTATACTGCAAACAGAAGTTATTTCAAAGAAATACCAGACTGGCTACTGCTTCTAAATGAGGTTATCAACTTTTAACTAAAATTTAAAAGTGAGTTCAATAATGACAATACTCAAAAGTTAACTCTGTGTTCGTGTGTGTGTGTGTGTGTGTGTGTGTGTGTGTGAATACAGTTATACAAATATCTTAGGCTTCACTAGAAATAAGGGATAAGGAAAACCATCAAGTTTAAACAGTAAATACACTGAAGCAACTATAATAGCAATATCATTTATTTAAAATATCTTTTTCATCTATGAAAGCTCAATTCACATGAGTTTTCATCTAATTATCAAGATCAAAAATAAAGAAAATAAAGACAGAGGAAAGTCCTCTGTAAGAAAAAAAAGCACAAATGGATGTTTCTGTATCTCAAAAACAGTCTTAGTATCTGTACATCCAAGCTTTAGTCCCAGTTTCAGATATCCTAATGAACTCCACTATCAATCTTGAGATCTGGCTTGTTCTTGTCATTCTTTACTGAGTAGATGAAGTATGTTAAGGTGTCCTTTTCATTTACTGGAATAGACCTAAAATGGCAACCAACTATCTATAAAGGGAAAAATTGAAGAAATTAAGAGATTAATTCAGCTTCCTATTTAAAAGTTACATCCAAAAAAAATCCCCCCAAAGCAAAAAAGTGCCATATGCTAAGCTAATTATATATATATCTATATATATATATATATATATATATATATATATATATATATATATACATATATGTATATGAGATGACAGCAAAATTTCAAAGGAAACAAGATTCCTTATTGAACAATTTTAAAACAATTTAATTATGAAAACAACTAGGAAGTTAATTCTTTAATTTTTTTAAACTATAAACTTCAATGGAGCGTAACAGAAATACAGGTAAGCCTGCTAAGACACATCCGCATTCTAATTTCCATTTGTAATGACCTTATTCAAATTAAAAATGTAACTATCCAGAAGAAAGAAGTCTTCATTAGTATGGTACAAGCAAAACAGGGAACTTCCTTCCTTTTAGTATTCTTGTACTAAAGGGTTCTGAAGAAAATAATCTGCATATATATATATATATATATATATATATATATATATATATATATATATAACTGAAGGAAAACAGAAGAAAAATCAATGCTTACAGAATATTTATTATCATCACCTTTCATCACTTCTCATGATGCTGGAGATAAAGGATGTGCAACTAACAATCATTACCTTTTAAATAGATTAAAGCAGGATACCTTTAGCCCATCTACTTAGGAAACCTGACTTAATGTCTAAAAAACTAAGTTTCTATAGTTGGTAAACATGTCTGCTAGAATTAGAGACAGAATTTCTCCCTCTGTATATAAAAATGCTTCAGTTTCAAAATAATTTTTAAAAAGTTAGGTTGTCAGAAGTTTGAAAGAATAACAATTTGTGTTTTTTAAAATCAAATCTTCAAGTAGAAACATTTAAAAAACTCTCAACTTACTTTGATTTTAAATAACATAATTTTGTTATTAACCTGAAATAGAATGTTCTAAAATCTACATCTTAATCTCTCTTTTTTTTAAAGATAATTGACTGACTATAGTCAGAAACTGACTAGAGGTTCTCTACTACTAAGTATTGACTACAGGTTCTCAAATAGGGAATATCTTATTCTTTCTTTTTTCACCATGTTTTTTAAGAATGTTGGATTTCATTTACCTGTAACAATAATGAATAACAATAATAAATTAGAGATATCAAATCCTATAATTCTTATGTAAAATGCATTTCATTACATTGAACACACCAAGAAAAGACATTTCTGAGCTAGTCCACCATTGTCACTAAGTCATTATAGTGAGAAACTAGCTAATTCATAAGTTCACTTGTGTACTTGAAATGATATGATTAATACAAGATATCCCTGTACTAAAATCACACTAAGACTTGTGGGACACTGTGTTTATAATTCAAAATTCCTCATCAAAAGTAAAGAGTACTAAATCTTAATATATCTTAAGTGATAGCACTACTGATAACAAAGGAAACGTATTGTTAAAAGCTTTTCATGTATAGCAAAATTCCCATTAGATGGTGTATTTTTATAGTTTTGATGTCTCAAA
This sequence comes from Macrotis lagotis, assembly GCF_037893015.1. Classification (NCBI taxonomy): domain Eukaryota; kingdom Metazoa; phylum Chordata; class Mammalia; order Peramelemorphia; family Peramelidae; genus Macrotis; species Macrotis lagotis. The sequence goes on from NC_133660.1 coordinate 85,886,003, forward strand.
GAGCTGTAAAAACAAAAGATAATCCATTACTTCAATTATCTATGCCTATGCATGTGTTTTCCAGTTGTAGAACATTGTAAGGTACCAAATTTTTTCCACAGTAAATTTCTTATTACTTTATGGTTCAATATTTATTAAAAATTAGCTACAGCCATCCTTTGATTCATAATTTAAAAATTCATCTAAAAATAAATATACAAGAAATTTAAGAAAGCATTGCTCAAAATATGGGAGTTAGTTTCTGGAAATAGTCACATTTAATGTAACTTTTTCTCTATTAAATAGCTTAACAATGACTTCTACCTCAACAAGTTGTGCTTTGTTAAGTCCTGGTCTCGTTGGTAACTTGAAGTGTCTCTTGTACCTCCGAAGTGTGTTGACTTGTAATTGGTATAAATCAACCTGTAAAGAATTAATATACTTATTAATATAATTAATTTAGGTACAACTTGCTTAAATAGGTCAACTATAAAGTTATTGTAAAAAGCTATCATTTGAAAAATCAGCTATTGTTGATTTAAAGAAGCTTTTCTTTATAGAATGAGAGATGTGAAATGTCAAATTAAAACTTAAGAAGGAAATTTCATAAAGTTAAATTTTATCTTCTTGCAGGAATAACTAAGAACAATAATATGCCATTTAATTATTTCACTGTAAGAAAATTATTTTATGACACAGGTATTTAGCAAAACAAAACACAGCATCTTAAATTTTATATAAAAAGTATTCATTTACCTCTGGAGTATCTATATCTTGAACAGGTGAATCACCTCCATCATCATCACTCCCTTTCCTCTTTCTTCTGTTTCGAACACTCTGAATTAAGTTTTTGTGAAAGTCACAGATATAGAGGTGCCTTGCCTAGAGGAGAAAGAGACATCAACAACAACCAAGTTTCCCACAGAGCTCATTACTCCATATCTGGAAGTACCATATGTTACACTGAATTATTAAGGAAAAGGTCATGATAAGGAAAAACGAGTTGAACAATTCTATCATTCCTTTTTTCTAGATTTCTCGATGTTAAATCACTGCAGATTCATTTGATATAAAGGGAAAAAAGCACTTTTGCCCTGCTGTTATAACTAGTCTAGTTCAGAAATGGTGTGCTGCTGAAGAGAGCTGGAGGAAGAAGGAAAAGTTTCTTCTCTGGGCCTTTGCTTTCAGGCATCAAAATGTTATGGGAGGAGCGAGTTCCGGGTTGTCTTTTTGAACTAGGAGAAAAGCTGTCTAACCGCAGAGTGTGGTCAAGGTTTTCTCCAGCGAATCCTTTTAAGTAGAATATATTTTCTCTATTTTTCCCTTTGTTCCAGAGATAACTTCCAACTTGTAAGTATCAAAAATATTTAGAATCAACTTTAAAGCAAAGTTGACTAGCTGCATAGTCTTTATTAGGAAGTAGCAAACTGGATTGTCTACCATGCCTTTTTCCCTCCAACAGTTTCAAGATCACTTGATTTTCTGTGGCTCAAGAAAACGGTAGAAACGCACACAAAGTAACTTTTTAACAAACTCATTCACTCAGAACCATTCCGCCGGACCAGCAACCATGAGAGGCCGTGCGCCGGTACTGGACTCAAACCACTTGCCGTGCCTCCCGCGGGGCCTCACGGCGCGGTGGCCCGGTCGGGGCTCCCCAGCTCGCCCCCAGCCGAAGCTGCCCTCTTTGTGCGCCGCCGGCCTGGGCCCGGCCCCAGTTCCCGGAATGCGGGCTCCGGCGCGGCTCCGCCAATCCCGTCCCTCCCAGGCTGGCTCAGGTGCCTCCTCCTCCTCCTTCTCCTCCTCCTCCTCCAAGCATTCCCGGCCCCTCGGGCTCCAAGTCCGGCTGCCTGCGCGCCCCCCGAGCTCCGGGGTCTCCTCCGCCCCCCACACATCCCGCGGCCTCGATGGCACTCTCGGACCTCCCGGACGGCGGCACTCGCCCCTTTTGTCTCCTGCAGCCCGGGGTCTCACTGAGCCGCCGGGCCGGGCCGGGCTCCTGCGCTGCCCACCGACGCCCGCGCTGGGACGGGGCTCCTTTGTCCCGGGCCGGCCCGGGCGCTCCCCGCTCCGCTCCTCCGCCCCGGGCCGGCGGGCGCTGTGTGTCCGCGGGGGCCCCGCCGCCCCGCCAAGCCTAACAAAGGCGCCTGCCGCTGCGGAGCTGCCCCTCGCCCGGCCCGGCCCGGCCCGGCCCGCTTTGTTTCACTTCGCAGCCGGGCCCGCGGAGACGTGGGGGGCGGGGGAGGAGTTGGGGGTCGCGAGCAGAAGTTAGCGGCGGAGGAGGGGCCGGAGCGGGGCCGCGGGAGGAAGCGGGGGGGCGGAGGAGCCGGGCCGGGGCGCCGCGGGAGTTGGCGCGGCTCGGCCGGCCCGGGCCACTCACCGTCTTGTCCAGGTCGATCTTGACCTTCTTCTGCGAGATGCTCTTCTGGATCCTCTTGCTGAAGCTGGCGTTGCCGGCCGCCCGGCCGCACCTCTCGCCGTCCTCCCGCAGGCAGCACAGCTGCCCGGGGCCCGGGCCCGCCGCGCCCGGGGGCCCCGCCGCGCCCGCCGCCGGCCCGGAGCCCGGCATCTCGGCCCCGCCGGCGGCCCCCGGCCCGGCCCCGGCGCCGGCTCCGGACGAGGCGGCGGCGGCGGCGGCGGCGGCGGCGGCCACCACCACGGCGGCCACGGCGGCGGCCGCGTCCCCTCCCCGGCTCACCTCGTCAGGGGGGAAGCCGTTCATGGTGGCCGCCCCTCCGAGCCGCGGCGGGGCCCGGGCCGGGCCGGGCGGCGGGAGGGCCGGCGGGCGGCGGCGGCGGCGGCGGGGCGCGCTCCGGCCTCGGGCCCCGCCGCGCTCCCGGGCCCCGGCGGCACCTGCGCTGCGCGGACGGGGCGGCCCCGCTGCGGCGGCCCCCGGGCCCCGAACCGTCCGGCGGCGGCCCCGGCGGTCCCCGGCGCCGCGCCCGGCGTCCGCTCCGCGTCCCGGCTGGGGAGGGGGCGTCCGGCGGCGGCCGCGCTCACTCTGTCATGTGCAGACTTCAGCTGTTGGGCTGCTCCCCCTTCCCTCCGCCTCTCGGCGGCCCGCGGCCAGCGCGCAGGCGCAGCGCCCCCCCCCCTCCGCCGGCCCCTCCCCGCCTCCTTCCAACACAAACACTCTCCCCTCCGGCCCCTCCCACTTCGGAGCAGGAAGCGCGTCGGGAAACGTAGTCTCTCCGGGGGCCCGCCCCGCCCCGCCCCGCCCCGCCCCGCACCTCCTCTCCCCTCGCCTGCGGCGCGCTGGGCGGGCCGAAGAACTACCAATCCCGACGGGCACCGCGAAGCTCCCTGCTGGCAGGCCCGGCTCTCGCAGTGCCCGGGGGCAGGCGGGGGAAGGGCGGATCTGCGGCGGCCGGCCCGGCTTTCCCTGCTGCGGGCGGGGCCTGGGAGCCAGGCTGCGCCCGGGCCCCCGAGCGCGTGCGGCTGCGAGGGGGCGGGGAAAGGGGCCCCCAGAGTGTGCACGCAGCTCCCGCTGCTGCTGCGGGGTCCGCGCGTCCTGCCTGGGGCTCCCCCCGGCCCCGCGTTGCCAACGGCTGATCCGGAGCAGGGCCCAGACCCCCCCCCCCCCCCGCACGTCCCCAGTCCTCGGCCCGGGTGAAAACACTGTTTATTCGCAGCCCGGGAGCCCAGTCCGCCCGCTGCCTGGGCGGAGCCGGCAACTGGTGGCAAAACGGAGGCGGAGAGACGCGGGCGGCGGGGAAGGGCGCGCGGGCGCGCCGAGGAGGGATCGGGGCCGTCCTCCGCCCCGGAGGCGGCCCCCGGGGGGCCCCCCGGGGCGCTCCCGCCGCCCGGGATCTGGGAAGACGGGCTGAAGGCCGAACTGCTCGGGACAGTCCTGGCACCGGGACTCTTGAACATTTTTGATGATATTTTAATGTAATTGGTGTCTTTTGTAATCTTGTGCATTTTATTTTATGCATCTTAAAAATTGTTGAAGGTTATTTAAATATAATTGGTGTCTTTTGTAATGCTGTGCATTTTATTTTATGCGTTTTAAAAGTTTTTGACAATTATGTAAGTATAATTGATCTTTTGTAATCCTGTGCATTTTATTTTATGCATCTTAAAAGTTTTTGATAATTATGTAAATATAATTGGTGTCTTTTGTTATGCTGTACATTTTATGCATTTTAAAAATTTTTGATAATTATGTAAATATAATTGATCTTCTGTAATCCTGTGCATTTTATTTTATGCATCTTTAAAGTTTTTGATAATTGTTTAAACATAATTCATGCCTTTTGTAATCCTGTAAATTTTATTTTATGCATCTTAAAAGTGTTTGATAATTATGTAAACATAATTGGTTTCTTTTATAATCCTGCACATTTTATTTTATGCATCTTAAAAGTGTTTGATAATTATGTAAACATAATTGGTGTCTTTTATAATCCTGCACATTTTATGCATCTTTAAAGTTTTTGATAATTATTTAAATATAATTCATGCCTTTTGTAATCCTGTAAATTTTATTTTATGCATCTTAAAAGTGTTTGACAATTATGTAAACATAATTGGTGTCTTTTATAATCCTGCACATTTTATTTTATGCATCTTTAAAGTTTTTGATAATTAAATATAATTCATGCCTTTTGTAATCCTGTAAATTTTATTTTATGCATCTTAAAAGTGTTTGACAATTATGTAAACATAATTGGTGTCTTTTATAATCCTGCACATTTTATTTTATGCATCTTTAAAGTTTTTGATAATTATTTAAATATAATTCATGCCTTTTGTAATCCTGTAAATTTTATTTTATGCATTTAAAATTTTTTGATAATTTTTAAAATATAATTGTGTCTTTTGTAGTCTTGTGTATTTTATTTTATGCATTTAAATTTTTTTGGTAATTATTTAAATAGAATTTGGTGTCTTTTGTAATGCTGTGCATTTTATTTTATGCATTTAAAATTTTTGATAATTATGTAAATATAATTGGTGTCTTTTGTAATCTTGTGCATTTTATTTTATGCATTCAAAAACATTTTGAGAATAATAGGCTCCAACAGATGGAACCAAAACAGGAAAAAAGGAAGAACCTTTGGGAGATGAATATTTTCCCCAAAACACCTCTTCTGGTCGACTTTACTTCTGTTGATGACTCCATCATTCTCCCAATACACATTCTCTCCCCCCGCCCCCCATTAAATAACACTTTCTCTAACACTTGTTAGATACTTTTTCTTCCTTTTGTTTATGTCTGTCTCCTTCCTTTTTTTGTTGTTTAGGTATTTTTAGCATATTCTACTTCCTGATTACTCTTGAAGATTTATTGACAAAGACAGTAGAGTTGTTTGCCATATCCTTTTCCAGCTCATTTTACAGATGAGGAAACTGAGGCAAAAATGGATTAATGACAAGCCCAGCGTTATACAACTAGTGTTTGAGGCCAGATTTGAGTTCAGGTCTTGCTGGCTTCTATCCACCATGCCAACCTAGCTGCCCCACCATATTCCCTACTGGACTATAAGGCAGGAACCCTGTCTTATCCAAATCTTGTAATACATTTCACTGGGGCTGAGTGAGTACACAATTAATGTTTGTCTAATTAAATCAAATCCTCTACCCAACCCATACCACTTGCCCTATCTTCTCTATTTTTGTTATTAGACATCAAGGTCCAGTCACCTGGACAGACATCTTCTCCCTGAACTGTTCTCACCTTTCATCCAGTCAGCTGGTAAGTTCAGATAGTTTTGTCTTTACGTTATCATTTCCATCTTCACCAACTTTTTTATTCCCACTACAATCATACTGGTCTAGGTCCTGTCTCTTCTCCCCTCTACCACTATAAGAAAACTGAATTTCTTGCCTCTAGTCATCCCCTCCCCCTCTCCCCCATAGGTCTTTTATACTACTACACTGCTCTTTCCTCTATCTGCCTCAATTTCTACAACTATAAAATAGGATTAATATTAGTTAATATATTATTAAATAATAATGAGATATATTCCACTGTGGTTATAACAATGAAATGAGCTATTTGTGAAGCACTAAACAGTGCCAAGGACATTGTAAATGTTTACCTCATCCCATTTTGATTATTGGGTTTTTTTCTGCTTTCTCTATATATAGGAAACTTTTTTCTCCCACACAGCATGTAGATTATAAGTATATGGAATAGCAACAATTTTTTTCTTTAGGTTTTTGCAAGGCAAATGGGGTTAAGTGGCTTGCCCAAGGCCACACAGCTAGGTAATTATTAAGTGTCAGGGGTCAGATTTGAACTCAGGTACTCCTGACTCCAGGGCCAGTGCTCTATCCATTGCACCACCTAGCTGCCCCTTAGCGACAACTTTTAAAAGTGTCATTCTTTAGATAAAAAACTTTGATGCCTTTACATTGTCTATTAAATAAAACATAAACTTCTTTTTTCTGGTATTCTAAGGCCTCCACAATTCTTTTTCCTACAAACATGCCTTTTTAGCTTTTTCTTCAATATGCCCCTCACTTAGTGAATATTCCAACTAAACATCCCTTATGAAAATTGGCTGAAGGAATTAGGAGTGTTTCCCCTGGAGAAGAGAAGATGTGGAGGATAAGTGATGGCTGTTAAGTATCCTAAGTAAATAGCATGTGGAAGAGGGACACTTGGTCTCAGAGGGAAGTAGATAAAGGCCTAGGTTGATTGTCCTTTGTTCTAAAAGTAGACCATGACATCAGGGAGGTGATAACATGACAAGCACATGAATTGGATTGGGGGCGGGGTACTAAGTCACTAGCCTCACTTTTTACTCCAGAGTCATCTGGGTTCAATAATTAGAAATGGATCAGGACGACTGGAGAAGACCCTGGATGAGAGCAGTCAGGGTTAAGTGATTTTTGCTTAAGGTCACACAGCTAGTAAGTATCAAGTGTCTGAGGTTGGATTTGAACTCAGGTCCTCCTGACTCCAGGGTTGGTTCCACTGCATTACCTAATAAATGATTACTAAAAGACTGACTAGAGCCAGAAGACTTAACGCTGTGTTAAGCATGGTGCTAAACACTTTATAAATATTTCATTTGATCTTTACAACATTGCCAGGAAGTAGATGCTATTATATTTTATATTTGAGGAAACTGAGGCAGGCAGGTTATGTGGTTAAGGGACTTGTCAGAATCACAGCTAGTATGTGTCAGATTAGATTTGAACTCAGGTAAATCTTCATGATTGATGATTTGATTCTCACAATAATCCATGAGATAGGTGTATCATGGTCCAAAGTTTACAGATGAGGAAACCAACTTTACAGCAGTTAAATGACTTGCTTGATTACATAGCCACTAAAGATTGACTTTGACCTCAAGTCTTCTGGATTGCAGGAAGAACTTTACCTACCACATCATCTAGAATACCAACTTAGTTGACCAGTGCCCTCAGACTTAATTCATTTTTTACTTGAATTCTTTCCTGATTACCAAGGACTAGGATCAGAAACCCTATGTACTTTCTAAACACCTGTTTCCTCCAAAAAACTACTAAATGCTATACATATTTGGAAGATGCCATTTTTTTTTCAATTACAAAACTACTCTGATGCAAAGTCTAGCTAGCAAGAATCTGATAGTTCCATACCCTTCAAGAAGTCAGCACATTTGAGGACCAGATTTACTTGTCTATCACCAAAGCTACTCCCAGTGGTGGACTCCTGAGGACTCTGGAGAAAGAAAGAATTTCAAATCCTTGTTGTTCTAGAGTTAAGTTACCCTGGTCACATGTACCCTTGTACTTGTAATTTGTTTCTGTTCTTACTCTTCTCCCTGTACTCTGTATAAATTTATGAGAAAATGTACACCAGGTTTGAAGGGATAATTTTTTTTAATACTATTCTTGCTATATAATTAGGTCACTAGGAAAACCAGAGTTCAGATTTGCCTTAGACATTTTTAGTTGTCTAATCATGAACAAGTCACTTAACCTCAATCGCAGCCTCAATCTCCTTTTCTGTAAAATGGGGATAATAAATACCTACCTCACAGGACTGCTGAGAGGATCAAATGAGATCAAATCTGTAGCATTGTGCAAATCTTATAATGTTATATAGATGCTAGGGGTTATTGTTGTTGTCATGCCTTTTCTAAGAGCTAATTGAATCAACTGGCTGATTGTTAATGGGAAGCACACTTATGGTTCTCATGACATTCGATGTTAAAAGTAGTAACTTCCAGGGTTGCCCATGGAACCCAAGAAAGTAGTTATCCCTTTGGGGACCCAACCTGACAAGTTTGGGAGAGTGAACATTCAAAAGGGTGCTGCAAACATATTAGAACTCAAATGATAACAGCCTAGTGACCATCACCTAGGACTTTAGTCCAGTTTTTGTTAATCCTCTGCTTTCTATCACCATCTCCCATCATCTAGGAACAACTAGTCTTTGCATAATATCAGTTAAGTCCAGTGTTCTTATACTGTTTTCCATCTGCACTGTGCTATACATTTACAAGAAGAATTTGGGGGTTTATAGCTACAATTATGCTAAGTACCTAAGGAAACAGAGTAAAGTGGACATGGCTACTTTTCCTCAGTGAGACTTTCCTTCTCTCTCCTTCCGTTTCTTTTTTTCTTCTCTCTGAGTAAGTAATCTTTAAAATATTTTCAAAGTAATTCTATGCTAAAAACATTCCTGGCTGTTTGCTTCAGTTGTCTACAGGCAAAATATTTTGATAAGATTATTTTTTAGTGTGATAGAATGAAATGTTACCATCATTTAGAAATCTTAGGAACTCATTCAGATTTATAGTAATAAGAGTCATTTCCCAACTGACAGGTAGTCAGGAGATATAAATAGGCAGTTCTCAAGGGAAAAATTCAAATTATTTATAGCCATATGAAAAATTGCTCCAAATTACTAATAATCAGAGGAATACAAATTAAAATGCCTCTGAGGTTCTATCTCATAAACATCAGATTAGTAAAACTGGCAAAAAAAAAAGAAAATGACAACTATTAAGGAGGCTACAGAAGAATAGGCATATTGATGCATTATTGGTGAAACTATGAAATGTTACAACCATTCTGGAAAGTAAATTGGAATTATGCCCTCAAAGTTACTAAACTGTATCCTGTGACCTTGAAATACAACTATGAGGCCTATACTCCAAAGTAATCAAAGAAAGAGGAAAAGATTCTTTATGTACAAAATTATTTAGCATAGCTCATTTTGTACTACCTAAGGACTAGAAACCAGGGTGTGTGAGTGAAGAGAGCAGGTATCTATCAGTTTGAAGTGACCAAACAAATTATTCTATATAAATGTAATGAAATACAATTGTGCTCCAAGAAATAATAAAAGGGGTGGCTTCATAGAAAACTGGGAAGATGGGGGTGGCTAGGTGGCATAGTGGATAAAGCACCGGCCTTGGAGTCAGGAGTACCTGGGTTCAAATCCGGTCTCAGACACTTAATAATTACCTAGCTGTGTGGCCTTGGGCAAGTCACGTAACCCCGTTTGCCTTGCAAAAACCTAAAAAAAAAAGCAAGAAAGAAAGAAAACTGGGAAGATGTAGAGTGAAGTAAGCAAAACTTTCAGAAGAGCAATTTATATAGTAACAACATTGCAAAAAAAAAGTTTTTAAAAGATTTAAAAACTCTTAAAAATGCAATAATCAGTCAAAAATGCTAACTACCTCCTGACAGAGAAATAATGGACTAAATGTACAGGATGAAACATACTTTTTTTGATATGACCAATGTGGGGTTTTGGGGAGGAACCTGACTATGTATTTTTCTTATAAGGGCTTTGTCTTTCTTTTTTCTTAGTGGGAAAGGGAATAGGAGGAAGAAAAAAATGAATTCTGGATACTTGAAAAAAATAATTTAAAAAAAATCCCTTACTATTTATTTAAAATGAAAACTTCTGGTTGGGCAGCTAGGTAGAGCAGTGGATAGAGTACCAGCCCTGGACTCAGAAGTTCAAATGTAACCTTGGGCAAGTCACTTAGCCCTGATTGCCATTTCCAGTTTCCTTGATTCATATCTGTCTGGCCACTGAACCCAGATGACTTTAAAGGAGAAAGTGAGACTAGTGACTTTGCATAGCACCCCCTAATTCATATCCAATTCATGTGAATAACATGGAGATCCCTGATGACATGGTCTTCTTCCAGAATGAAGGACAAACAACCATCTTCTAGGTCACTAAAGCAAGCTTGCCCCTAGTAGGGCATGCTTGTGACTAAGTTTAATTTAGTCATCAGCAAATAATAACATTTTTTTACCCTAAATCTAAAATACACATTAATTTTTTAACCATTAATTTAGTTATGCTTTGTTTTTAGACAGTTTATGAAGATACATGAAAATATAAGACAAGATTTATCACATGAAAATTTATCATGTTATAATGCATCAAATGAGCTAATATATATGCAAAAACACTTCACAAATTTTAAAGATATATATATATATATATATATATATATATATATATATATATAATTTGAATAGCCATATCTGACTCTTCATGACCTCATTTGGGGTTTTGTGGGCAAAGATACTGGAGTGGTTTGTTACTTCTTTTTCTAGTTTCTTTTATAGAAAAACAAACTCAGACAAAGGGGGTTAAGTGACTTTCTCAGGGTCATAAAGTTATTAAATGTCTGAGGTCAAATTTGAAGACATGTCTTCCTGCCTGACTCCAGGCCTGCCATCTATCCACTGTGCCACCCAACTGCCTATATGTGTGTGTGCATATATATTTATGGTTATTATCATCATTATTATCATCTAGTTTCACTTTCAAATTTAAGTTCTATTATTGTTCTGACATATTAGGAAAGAGAAGCAACCTTAAAATAGCAATGAATTTTGGAGAAAACATACACTCAAATAACTTGAGTGATAGTATTGATATATCAATATGCAAATGAAGGAGGAAGGAACTGATCATCTTAGAACTTCTACCTTGGCATATCCTCTACCATTTGTAATTTAGTTTTAGATAGCTGCCTTAAGCTTAGAAATGGTTTAGTGAATTTCTCAGAATCACACAACTAATGACTGTTGAGAGTTGAGATTTGAACCAAAGTCTTCCTGACTCAAGTCAAGCACTCAATAAACTCACCATGCTGCCTTTCATGTAATGTTTAACAGCAGCAAAGGTTTTTTACTCTAAGGGAAAATAAAAATGAAAGCCAAGAATAGCTGTTGAATTCTCAAATGTTACTTTTTTAAATAATCTTTTTGATGTCTGTTTTGTTACTATTTAATTCCAATATGTAGCTTCTCAGACTGTTTCTAAGAGTTCTAGGATTGGGTGGCTAGGTGGTGCAGTGGATAGAGCACAGGCCTTGGAGTCAGGAGTACCTGAGTTCAAATCCGACCTCAGACACTTAATAATTACCTAACCCTGTGACCTTGGACAAGCCGCTTAACCCCATTGCCTTGAAAGACTTTAAAAAGAGAGAGAGCTCTAGGATGCTTGTTTCATACAATAGCTTGTTTTTTTATTAGAAAGAAGGTAGGAAAGAGGAGCAGGCGGACCTGTTTTGTGACTACCCTAGAGTCTTACCTCGATAAGAACAATGGACCTGAAGATTTAAGACTTACATCTGAATTCTTTCAACACTATAAGCTCTTTGACTCCAGTCTTAACTTTCTGATTCTTAGTTTCCTGCATTAAATTGGCAACAATTCTTATACTACCTATCTCATGCAGTAGTTGTATGGAAAATACTTTGAAATCATAAACCATTATAATTTTAATAGTTTAAAACTTCAAGAAAGTCTTTAGAATACCTCCTATAAATGGAAGTGAATTATTTATTTACCTTAGAGAAGGAAGACAGGACATTCCTCCTACTTTAATATCCAAGGAAATCCAATGCAATTCTATATACACTATTTCAGTGAGAAAAGAAAGAAGTATATGCTGGTCCAAATCTTGGAGATTGTATTTCACTAATCACTTCCAACTCAAATTCCCTTAGGTCTTGCTTTTTCTTATCCATATATATAGACCAGGAAAGAATTTATATTAAACCTTGCTTTAAAAAATGATTAATAATAGCCTTGAAATATAATTAAAAGTATTTTTGTGTTTAGCACAATTCAACTGAACAAACATTTCTTAAAACATCCACTCTTTGTAAGACACTTTGGTAAAAATGAAACAATTCTTGCCCTCAGGGAGTTTGCATTGTCCTGAAATTTATACCATGCATAAATACAATGCATTTATAGACATATTTGCCCTCATATTCACTTTTCTAGGAGCACTTACAAGAATGTGACAATCATTCATTTGTTCTGAGATAGATATGTACCATATGTACATTAATGGGATAGCCTGTCCAATGGGTACACTAGACTAGACAAATGGCAATATGGCAGAGACATGTTCTGCTGTACTATTCTAAAGCTGGATTGGGTTTTGTTTCAGTGAGGGTGCTTTATAGTTATGATTTCAAATCATCAGCCACAGTTTTCAAAGACCTAGCTTAACCAACCATCTTTAAGTTTGAGCTTTTTTTTTTTAAGCAAGTGGGAATTTGAGAGAGAAGGCATAGATCAGAGTGTTGTGAGAACTTTAGTCTTTCATTAGTTTTGCAGGGAAAGTCCACAGGGATTAAAACTAGAATAAGCATAACCTATGTTGCTTATCACTGGTCTTCAGATAAAATTTATTTTAAATTCCCTCAAATTTAAGGATGTGGAATAGGATAGGGTGTAATGACTGGGAGAAACCTCAAAGGGACTATACTAAAAAAAGAAAATTAAGACCCACTGGCCTTAAGGCAAAAATGAAAATGAAAGGAAACTCCTTAATTTTCTCTTTTCAGAATAAATGACAAATAAATCCATTTAGTTGTTAATGGATTGGTTTTTAATGACTGCAGTATGAAAAGTTGTCCCTGTAACTGTTAATGATACAATTAAATTCAATTTGACAAATAGTTAAGTACCTCTTACAAGTAAAGATTTCTCTAAGATCTGAGAGTATTTGTACTTTAATTTTATCTAATTTAAACCAATCAATAAACATTTATTAAGTCATGTACACTGTGTACTAGGATAAGAAGCAAGACATAGTTCTTACCTTCAAGGATCCTGTGATCCTTGGAAGAAGAGATAACATTCAAAAATAGACAAAACAAGTTATATATGGGCTAAATAGACCTGCAATTTAGGAAAATCACTTTAATGGCTGAGTGGAGGCTGGATTGGAGTACAGAGAGATTTGATGTGGGTAGAACTACCAGCAAGCTAGTACAAAATCCAGGCAATTTTGGTGAAAAGGTCCTGCACCAGAGTGGTGGAAATGTCAAAGGAGAAAAAGGGGATATATTTGAGAGATACTGCAGAGATGAAATCCGTAGACCTTAGCAACAGCTTGGATATGGAGAAGTAGGGGTGATGTACTCAGTGATTGGCTACTTTTCCCTCTTTGAGTTTGTTATTCCTCTATAGTTTAACCCTTAGTCTTTAATATTTTCTGTGGATGATTTTTTTCAATAATCTTGAATTTTGTTAATCTCATTCTGAGATTAACAAACATACATCTTTTAAAGTGTGGTAGATTCTGGCATGCCTTTGGGTCCTGCTAGTATAGATTTGTTGTTTACTGAAGATGACCTTAAAGAGTTAGAAATAAAAGGATAAAAATTATACAGACTCTTCTTGTGAAGTACTTCTAATTCCAGAAGTGGAGGTAGGGTGATACTATATACAGATATGAATTATTCAAGGTAAGAAATGAAGGGAATGTATAGGATATTACTAGTGAAAACCAGAGTGATGTTATAAGGCTAAAAGATTAGACTTTTGTTTGCATCTGGGATGGAAGGTGGGGGAATACACATTAACACCTCTATACCCATTAACACCAATTTTGGACCTTGCCTTGACAGAGGCCAGAATACCAGTTGGCCCATTCACACCTCATTAAGGATGAGCGATTAAATTCTAGCAAAGGGGATGATTTGATTGGCTCCAGAGATGTCAGCAGCTAATCCAACTATTCTAGGAGGTGTTAGTAGACCTAGAGGAGAGTTTTGGGTTATAAGTTCATTTTTGAATGTGTTTAAGTTTGAGATATTTTCCTGTTGGAAATACACAATAGGCAGATGGTGATGTGGGACTAGAGCTCTGGAGAAAGACTGGCTAGAGATATAGATTTAGTGGATAATTAAACCTATGTGAACTAATGAAGTTCTGAAGTAATAGAATTTATAGACTAAAGAGATATGGGTCAAAGACAGAGCCTTGAGGAAACAGCTACAGTTTGGGATTATTGATATGCATGCTGGGGAAAAGAAAAACCATCCTAATGGCAGGAGGAGAACCAAGAGAGAGTAATGTCAAGCAAATCCAAAAAAGAGTGACTATCCAAGAGAATGAGGGAATTTGAAGACTTAGAGTTGGAAGATTATATAGTCCAACCCTGTCTTTTTTTTTTTTAATGAAGTGAAGAGAGATTTAGGACTTTCTCAAAGTAAAAGAGGCATTGAATATTAAAGCCAGGATTCAAGCCCAGGTCCTTTAGGGTCAGTCCTACTAAGCTCTTTCTACTGTGACATTGTGTTCTTTGTAAAAAAAATTAATATTCTTTTTAATTTAATTTTTATTTTTCTCAATTCACATGAACAAAAATTTATAACTTCTGGATTTTTTTATTTTTGAGTTTCAAATTCTCTTTCTCTCCTCTCCCTTCTTTATTTTTTAGGGGGTTTTTTGGCAAGGCAAATGGGGTTAAGTGGCTTGCCCAAGGCCACACAGCTAGGTAATTACTAAGTGTCTGAGACCAGATTTGAACCCAGGTACTCCTGACTCCAGAGCCGGTCCTTTATCCACTGTGCCACCTAGCTACCCCCACAGCTAGGTAATTATTAAGTGTCTTATGCTAGATCTGAACTCAGGTACTCCTGACCCCAGGGCTGGTGCTCTATCCACTGCACCACCTAGATGTCCCTCACCTCTCCCTTCTTGGGAGGGCAAGCAATTTGATATATTACAATAAAATGGAAGCCAAAAAAAACCCCCCAAAATAATAAAGAAAGTTTAAAAACAAGTACACTTCAATCCACATTCAGACTCCATCAGTTCTTTCTCTGCAGGTGGATAGTTTTTTTTTATTATAAACCTGTGACATTGTCTTAGATTATTAAATAGCTAAGCCAATCAAAATTGATCATCTTATAATATTGCTGTTACCATGTGTTTTCCTCGTTCTGCTAATTTCATATTACATCAGTTCTGTAGGTCTTTACAGGTTTTTCTGAGAACATCCTGCTTATCATCTCTTATAGAACAATAGTATTCCATTACATTCATATACCACAACCTACCCAGCCATTCCCCAGATGATGGGTATCCCCTCAGTGTCCGATTCTTTGTCACCACAAAGAGAGCTATTCTAAATATTTTTGAACTTCCTTTTCCTTTGATCTCTTTGGGGTAGTAGTGGTAATGCTAGGTCAAAAATGTGCAGTTTTATAGCCTTTTAGGCATTATTTCAAATTGCTCTTCAGGATTAGTTTATAACTCTACAAAGGTGCATTAATGTCCTTGTTTAAATGTTTCCACATCCCCTTCAACATTTGTCACTTTCTTTTTCTGTCCTATTAACCAATGTGATTGGTAGGTGTTGGTACCTTAGAGTTGTTTTAATTTGCATTTCTATAATCAACAATGATTTAGAACATCTTTTCAATATGACAGTAGATGATGGTTTTGATTTTTTTCCAAAACCTACCTTTTCATTTTTTTTCATTTATCAATTGGGAAATGACTTGTGTTTTTGTAAATTTGACTCTGTTCTCTATATAATTGAGAAATGAAACCCTATCAGAGAAATTTGCTTTAAAAATTTCCCCGTTTCCTTCTAATCTTGGTAGCATTGGTTTGTGCAAAACCTTTTTTTTTAATTTGATGTGATCAAAATTGTACTTTTTACCTCCCATAATTTTTTTCTCTTGTTTGGTCATAAATTTTTTCCTTATTCATAAATTTTACATGTAAAATAGTCCATGGTCCCCTAATTTGCTTATGATATCACCCTTTATATCTAAATCATGCATACATTTTGACCTTATCTCCATATACAGTATGAGATGTTAGTCTATACCTGGTTTCTCCCAAACTACTTTTTAGTTTTCCCAGAAATTTTTGTCAGATAGTGATTTCTTGTCCCCAATTGGATCTGTGAGTGAGTCAACACTAGGTTAAAATGGTAATTTACTACAATGTAGTGTGTTTTTAATCTGTTCCATTGATCCACCACTCCACTTCTTACTAAGTAGCAAATTGTTTCGATAATTACTGCTGTGCAATTTTTGAGATTTGATACTTTTAGACAACTTTCTTTACTTTTCTTTTCATTGAGTACTTGATAATCTTGACATTTTGTTCTTCTGAATGTTGTTCTTCTGAATTTTGTTATTATTTTTCTGGTTCTATAAAATATTTTTTTGGTAATTTAATTGGTATGGCACTCAATAAGTAAATCAGTTTAGGTAGAATTTTCTTTTGAAGGAAATTTAGGAATTCAGTCATTGGAAGTGAGGAGGGAGAGTACTCTAGGCATGGTGGAGAACAACATGTGCAAAGACATGGAAGATGGAATGTCAGTTCCAGTTTGATAGGGACTTAGAGTATATGACAGGAGATGGGTAATCAGTCTAGAAGAACCACTTGGAGCCCGAATGTGTAGGGCTTTACATGTCAAATGAAAGAGTTTGCATTTTATTCTAAGGCAAAACGGAAACACCACTTCTTGAGCAACAGTACATGTGATCAGACCTGCCTGTGCTTTAGAAATATCAGTTTGGCAGGGATACAGATGATGACTTTGAGAGAAGCTTGGAGGCAAAGATCAATTAAGAGCCAATTGGAGGGGCAGCTAGGTGGTGCAGTGGATAAAGCACCGGCCCTGGAGTCAGGAGTACCTGGATTCAAATCTGGTCTCAGACACTTAATAATTACCTAGTTGTGTGGCCTTGGGCAAGCCACTTAACCCCATATGCCTTGCAAAAAAACCTTTAAAAAAAGAGCCTATTGGAATAGTCCCTGGAAGAGTAGAATAAGGTCCTCAATTTGGGTTGAGTGAAGAGAAGGGTATGGAAGAGATATGGTGTGAAGGTAGAATAGATAGGATTTGACAACTGATTCAATATTGAAGGAATTTCCCAATATTGGAGAATATAAAACTGAGAATAAATGAATCAAAGAACAATAACCTCTAGATATTGAGTCTGGGTAACTAGAAAAGTGATGATGCCCTGAAGAGATACAGAGAAGTTAGGGAATAGGATAGAGTGTGTGTATATGTGTGGAGGGAGGATGAGTTTTGTTTGAATATATTAAATTTGAGGTGCCTGTAGGACATCCAAGCATGGATTAGGCAATAATATTTGACTGATGATAGAAGAAAGATGAGGGATAAGTATAAAGACTTGGGAGTCATCTGTATAGAAGAGGTTAATTGAACCCATGAGAGTTGATGAGCTCACCCAGAAAGTGTGAGAAGAGAGACGAAGAAAGAGTCCTGCGGAGTACATGCACAGTTGAGAACAAGAGATTAATGATCATCCATCAAAGAAGACAGAAAAAAATTCTAAGAAAGGTAGTTCAGAAAAGTATAAACCTGAATGAGAGTTGTGATTTTTCAACATAAATACACATACATATAGTGGTCAAATATGTGGATGTGAATTTATGTATGGATTTATATATATATGTGTGTGTGTTATGTATGGATTTATATGTGTGTATGTGTGTGTGTGATTTTGTAAAGTATTCTCTTTGATCTATTTACTTTGCTCTATATCAGGTCTTAAAAATCTTTCCAAGTTACTATATCTTCTTTCACATTCATCATTCCATCCATAATATTCAATCATAAAATGTTCTGCTTGACTGCATACATATCACCTATCAAATTTCTTATCTCAAAGAGAGTAAGAAAATCTGGAGCAAAAAAAAAATTTTAAATGAATGTTAAAAATTGTTTTTACATGTAATTGGAAAGATATTATTTAAAATAAAAAATAATATTTGAATAGTCACTTATAATAATTTGGTAATTTTCCAATCCATGGACTCCCACTTTGTTTCTAGTTTTTGTTTTTGTTTTTGTTTTTGTTTTTGTTTTTGCAGGAGGAGTTGGTATGTGAGGGGAACTTCTAGTGAGTAAACTCCCTCTTCCAATGCAGATTGGAAACTGCTTTGCAATGTATGGTCTTAGTTTTCTGGAGAACTGAGAGGGTAGCTTGGTCTTATTTTATCTTCCAAAAAAATGTATGAGTTAGATGTTAATATTATCTCTTATTTTAAAGATGAAGAAACTGAAGCAGAGGTCAAGTGACTTGTCTATAATCACGCAGCTAGTGTGTGTCTAAATTCCTGACTCCAAATTCAGTGGATAATCCAGAGAGTCACCTAAGACTTTAAAAAACAGTAGTGTTTGATCTGTAGCGATTCAATCCATGAAGTCCTAGGATTTAGTTACAGAGGTTTTAATGTGGTAACATCAGCTTTAACTGTAGAATTGTACCTATACTTGGTGATCTTCTTACAAAGTATGAACTTCTCTTGATGGACTGAGCAAACAAATTAGCCAGGACCTTCAGTTTTATTTAGTTAGCAAGGGAGTTCAGACTCAGAAACACTTTGTAGATGAGGACACTGCCAAGATGATGAATAGAATTTCTTTCCTCACCTCCCAAAGGCCATGTCATTGAGCAATGACTTATCCAAAGGAAGATAGTTTTAGAGTTCATTGGTTTGAGGCACAACTGAGGTACAGAAACATATACTTTCAAAAGATATGGATAGAGGAAGGTCTGGACTTTGGGGAGGAAATAATTTCGAGGAATATTCCACCTGCCATGGCCATGTTTTTAGTTAATTTAAGAACTTATCAGCATGTTTTTTCTGTGATTAGGACTGTGAAAGTCCACCTTTACTTCATTTCTTATCAAATCAAAATATTTTATTAAATTTCTAAACTTTTGTTTTTTCAGTCTTTACCTAACTTATGTATATCTCCTTTGAGTTCTTTGTCACCCTATACATGCCTAAAAAGTGATACTATGAATATTTAGATATATATTGCATCTTTGTGCCTTTCTTTAACTTCTGGGTTATATGCCCAGCTTCAAGATTGTTGGGTCTAATAATATAGGCAGTTTAGTCACTTTTATTGCATAAGTCCAAACTATTATTCAGAATGGTTGAATCAATTCATAGTGCCATCAGAGGGCATCAGTGTGGCTATCTGATATTCTCACAATCCCTCCAACATTCACTATTCTCATCTTTTCTCTTCTTTGTTTACATAATGTGAGATGAAATCTCAGTTGTTCTTTATAAATTTAGTATTTTGTTTTCCCCTAATTACAAATAAAAACAATTTTAACATTATTTAAAAATGTTTTGAATTTCCGATTCTTTCCCTTCCCTCCCCCATTGAGAAAATAAACAATTTGATATAGTTTATATACATGTGTGATCATAAAAAAATTAATAATAGTCATGTTGTAAGAAAAAACCAAGAAAATAAAGTAAAGAAAAAATATGCTTTGATCTTCATTCAGATTCCATCAGTTCTGTGGAGATGAATAGTATTTTTCATCACAATTCCTTCGGAATTGTCTTAGATCTCTGTCATCATACAATATTGCTGTTACTGAAAACAATGTTTTCCTGGTTCTGTTCATTTCACTTTTTTTTTTTTTTAGTCTTTGAAAGGCAATGGGGTTAAGTGGCTTGCCCAAGGCCACACAGATAGATAATTAAGCGTCTGAGGTCAGATTTGAACTCAGGTACTCCTGACTCCAGGGCTGGTGCTCTTTCCACTGCACTACCTAGTTGACCCCTGTTCATTTCACTTTGCATTAGTTCCTGTGTGTCTTTCTAGTTTTTCTCAGAGTTGTTTTAAACTACATCTGTCTTGCAATGTCCAATTTATAGCATGTTTTAATGTGGTCACTTATAGTTTGCAATTCTTCATTTGAAAACTTCATTTTTTTTAATATACTGAATTTGAGATGCTTGTAGAACAACAGTTCAAAGTGACCAACAGATATTTCATGATGAGAGAGGAAAGCTTAGGAAAAAGAATAAAACTGGTTGTCCAGCTGTCTATATATCATTCTATCTATGAATGATCTGAAAAGAGATGATACATCAAAGTTGATGAATTGATGAACTAGAAGATCCAGGAAAGAGCTGGGATACGACCATAATCGAGATTTTGAATATGGATAATGATACAACACAAGAGACTAAGAAGACTGAACAGAATAGGTATAGAATAAATTTTCAAATAATTATAAAACAAATGCTTGTCTGATTGCCAAGCAGATAATGCTTTATGTGAATCTTAATAAGAATTTCTCCCTAGAAGGTGTATGTAACATCATTGTCTTTTATCTGTCACCTTTGAGAAGTTAGTGTTTGGGTGCATTTAAGTCATTGTCAAATTGAGACAATTAATATGTACAACCACTAAACCTTAATGGACTTGCTCCTTCAATCAGTGCAACAATCAGGCACAATTTTGGGGTATCTGTGATGGATAATACCATCTGTATCCAGAAAAAGAATTGTGGAGTTTGAACAAAGACCAAAGACTGTTACCTTTAATTAAAAAAAAAGTTACCTTATTATGTAATTTTGCTATCTCTTATACTTATGTTTCTTCCTTGATATGTTTTCTCTCTTATCACATTCAACTTAGATCAATGTATACCATAGAAACAATGTAAAGACTAACAGACTGCTTTCTGTGGGGAGTGGGAGGGGAGGGAAGCAAGATTAGGCGGAAAATTACAAAATTCAAAATAAATAAAATGTTTCTTTTAAAAAAAAAGGCAAAAAAATATGTACAACCACTGTTTTTCTGTCTGTTACTTAGTATAATGGATGATAATCAGCCATGACTCTTTCCCCATTGCCCCTACTGTGGGGGTCTGCCCTGAAGAAAGCATACTTGAATTCTGAATCTGCACTTCATCATTTCTGGGAAAACATTTAACTCAGTGCTGAAAAACCTATCACTTTGTAAAGATGCAACAAATTCTCCCTCACCTCCCCCTTCGATAGATGCAAGAATATATACTGCTTTGTCAATTAAGAAGAATAGAGAGTTTTAAACTTTGAATCTATATAATGCAAGTAATTCTTCCCTTGGCTTCTCCTTAGAGATAGAGGAGGGGCAGCTCCTGCTTCCCAATAGAGAGAAAATGGCAACCTGGAAGCCTTTGGTCACCTCAACACCACTGTTGGTTTAGACAAGCCTAAGTCTGGCCCTTGGGCCCTTGAATGCTTTTCCAATGTTGGTCTCTTTGCTGAACATAGGTGAGTAAATGATAATATTTAGATGGATACTTCTAGGTTGTGGGCAGCTTTTTTAGATTAAGAGATTAGAATTCTTTGGTAGGGGTAGGAAGGGAAGAGAGGGAGAAAAGTGTGGAACTCAAACCTTACAAAAATTAATGTTGTAAACTATCTGGGAAAATAAATATATTGAGAGAGAGAGAGAGAGAGAGAGAGAGAGAGAGAGAGAGAGAGAGAGAGAGAGAGAGAGAGAGATTGATTCGAATTCTTGCTCCTTCAGTTGGAGTTAACTGGCAGCAAGAGGTCTACTTATTGGGGAAAAAAATTTCTCCTAGTGGAAGAATGAGCCTAAATGTTGACCTGGCTTTCTAGAAGATATGCAGCTTTAAGGATGTGTTCAGTCACTCTAGAGAGACACTAGGAGACACTGGCTCAGGACCACTCAGCATGGCATGCCCACATCACTGAGGGTATTGCACTCTATGAGGAAGGTAGAATTGAAGCAGCTCAAAGGAAAAGTGACATCCACAAGTTTAGAGTACCCCGGGTATTCACATGGACTATTTGTACCTGACCTGTGGAAGAGCATTCCAAGCTCGTATTGGTCTGATCTGCTATAGTCCGGCACACTACAATTTGTCTTAAATATAATGATGTCATTTTGATCTTCTTTGAGAATGAAAGGCAAGGACCAAACTGAACCAAAGATGAAATGTAAAATCCCAATTTAGCAATCCTGAAAACTGGTTCATGTTCTAAAGTTTAAGTCTTTCCATGTGGATGAGTCTATTAGTGGTTACCCTATTATCATTGTTTGTTTATATTTTTCTGTAAATGAATTTTTCATAGGCCCATGTCAGTGGTGGGATTCAGCTGGTTTGTACCAGTTCAGCAGAACCAATGCCTAATTTTATATTGAATCCCATCCCTGCCTTATGTTTACCATTTCATTACTTTGAGCAAATGAATATTTGTCCAATATTTGCTTCACATTTTTATTGAGCACCTTTTTCCTCCTCCCCTTTTTGCAGACATTAGATATGAACCATACTTAAACTTTAAGAAATTTCCCCCAAGGTTCCAAAAGTGGGGGGCAGGTAGAGCCAGAGGATTCTAGAAAAAGACTAATGCCTCTTATTAAAAGTCATGCTTTTTAGAACTAGTGCCCTGTAGGACCCTGATGGGATGAATGTCTCAATCCTACTGGGCCCAACAACAGCTGGAGATTTTGTCACATTCATACTTATCTTCATCTGTGTGTCCTTTTAAAATTCATGTGACCAAAAAACATTCTTGTCTTTAAAAGAATATAGTATTTGTGATATTTCTAGCTTGATAATGGAACCTCAGAGGACTCATGAGATTAAAAACTGAAAAAAACCTTAGAGCTCACTTAGACAAGGTTCTTAACCTTAACCTTTTTAAAGACCCTCACCTTTGTGAAGACTGGAGACTCCTCAGAATACTGTTTGTTGTCTATATTCATAATTGAAGGAAATGCTAAATTCGAGTTAAAGGTCAGTGAAAATAAAGATGTCATTTTTTTTCCTATCCATGTTCTCATGCCCATTTGAAATCTATTCAGTGACCCATCCAGGGTCTGTGGACCTTGGGTTAAGAACCCTTGATTTAGGACAGTCTTCCTTTTATAAAGAGAAAATTGAAATCCAGAGAGATTTAATGACTTGCCAAGAGTTACATGAATCTTAAACAGCTGAGCAAGATTGGAACTTTTATTAGTCTAATATATTTCATTGTTTTTGAAAAAAATAAAAATAAAAAACAAATAGTTGTTTTGGGGGTGGCAAAGATCTAATTTACAGTATCACAGTGACAAGTCAGCTGTATGTCCATTTTTGCAAATCTGAGCACATGTTCCCACCTTCAAGGACTGTGCTATGCTCCCCTAAGTATGGAAGTATGGGTACATACTTTTGATGATAGATTTGGGATTAGAAGGGACCTCAGAAATCCTCTAGTTCAATTCTTTCATGTTATAGAAGAGAAATCTCCACCTGAGAGGCTGAGACTTTTCTGAGTTCATACATGTTTTAAGTGATTCAATTAGGATCTCAGACTCCAAATTTAGTGTTTGTTCTACTGAATCATGAGGCATCTTAGCCGCCTCCTCCTTTAAGTCATTTCTGAGCTGAGTTCCTTCCTTTCTTTGTGTTTAAGTCCTTCATGATTATGTCAACCCAACTTGGGAGAACATGATAATAATGATAATCATTAAGCAAAGTAACAAATGTTATATCATCACAATTATTATAATTATTATAACAAAGCAATAAATGTTAGATCATCATCTGGTTTTCATAAGATTTACCACATTGATTTTTTCAATTAAGAATTTGCTTTTATTCTGTGGATCTGAAGGTCACAGGTCTAAGAGAAGCCAGTTTCCAATTTTGCTTCCAGTATGAACTTTGTGGTCTTAGTTATACTTTTCTTCAGTGAGACCTACAAGGATAGATATTCCAAAGGTATGCAATCTTAGTAAGAGTAATATGAGACTACTCTGTCTCCTTCCCCAATATATAAAGTTCTGCTCCCCATTGAGATGATTTTGAAGCCTGTGTAGTTAATTTTTGAATTATGATGCCACTTCAGTGGAGAGAGTGGCATTGACAACTTAGTTTTTGTGTATTTTTACTTAGAGGATTCCAACTTAGGAGGTATTGAGGCACAGCTTTAATATTCGCACCCTCTTGGGCTGCTCTCTCAAGTCACTGAATATTTAACAACAACAACAAAAAAAACATTTAACAAGGGTCAGCTAGGAGGTGCAAGAGCACTTGTCCTGAAGTAAGGAAGATCCAAATTCAAATCCAGCCTTAGATACTTGATACTTACTAGCTGTGTGACTTAGGGCAAGTCACTTAACCCCATTGCCTCACAAAAGTAAACAAACAGAAATAATAAAGACATTTAACAAAAAAGTTTTACTTTGTCCTAACAAAGTAAGAATATGAAACATGGACAGTTTTTCTGGATAAATCTCTCCTCCCTCTGTCCCCTCCATTTTCATCTGGTGGGGACCCTGTGTAGTCTTACAAACCCAACAAGTATAAAAACCCAGATATCTTTATTTCAAGCATAGGAACTGTTAATACTTTTATTTTTAGCAATCATGGTATCCTTTCACCAATACCGAAATAAACTGAAAATGAGACAATGGAATAAATCTTAAATATTTATTACTCAGCAAATTTTATTTACTTATATTTAAGTAATATAATAACTATTAATGTGTCTTGTAAAAATAATAAACACTTTAAGGGGCGGCTAGGTGGTATAGTGGATAAAGCACCGGCCTTGGAGTCAGGAGTACTTGGGTTCAAATCCGGTCTCAGACACTTAATAATTACCTAGCTGTGCGGCCTTGGGCAAGCCACTTAACCCCGGTTGCCTTGCAAAAATCTAAATAAATAAATAAACACTTTTCTGTAAACATTATATAAATACTTATTCATTGTAGTTATTTTTACACAGTAAAAATAAAAATATTGTTCTTAAGTTTTTAGATATCTTTTTATTGAAGTGAAAAAATTTTGGATTAACAATAACTTGGTCATGCATGACACTGAAATGTCTTATTTTATAGGATAAGCCACAGTATTAACATGGTAAAATTGCATAAATTGTACTTTTGGAATCTAGAAGAGATGGACTTTTATATTTATCATTTTATTATATTTATATACTATAAAGATAAAACTAATTTTAACAGTGAGAATGTAGTCTAATCAAATGAATAAATCTTGTGTGATTTAGAGTTAAAAATGAAATATATGGTAGTAGAAGTTGGTTGATGGATAGGGTTGGGACTTTAAATGCCCTCAGATGACCAAGAAGCAGCAACAGGAAACTGGGGAAACTCAGATCCCAGGGGAAGCTTTGACCTGGGCCTCCCCAATGTTCACTGGTGGTGGAGGGAAGGAGGGCTCATCAAGAAAGCTGAAGGCAATCCGGTCCAGGGGCAGATTTATTTCCCTTTAGGTACAGCCTTCTCATGTTGTGGGTGGGAGGACAGAAGATGGTCCTATTGCAGAAGATGTTCTTTTCATCCCCTCATTTCAATATCTTAACAGGTATCAGGAGGGAATTAGACTGACCAATGGTGCACCTTGCAGGCTTTCTCACACAACACAGAGGCAGCCTTCACCTAAATGGGTTTTCCAGGGCCCCCTTTATTGAGCTCACTATAGATTTACAGGAAGGACCCTTTGTACCATAAGGTTCCTATAGGTTTAGGAATATAGCATGCAAATGAAAGAGTTAATATATTCTGCATTATGGCTGACAGATATACATAATTAAAGCAGGAGTGGAGAGAAAGTGGATAGAGAATAACTGATCAACAAACTTTTATGTTAAACCTCTTGTGAGTCAGGTTCTGAGCTTTGCATACCTTGTTACGTTGTTCTTGAACTCTCAAGCTTCTTAAAGAGTTTATAATTTTATCCTAGGAAATAACACATAAGCAAATAGAAATTATAAGCCAAATAAGCTGGGGGTGAGGGGTATTCACACTTGGGAGAATCAGGAAAATCTTTTATAGGAAACTGGAACATCTTTCTGATGAAGAACACTAGGGATTCTGAGGGGCAGAGGGTGAAGGAGTTGAGTGTTTTAGGTATTTGGAAGAACCTGTGCTAAGACATGGAGACAAGTTATAGAATGTCATTCATAAGGAACATGGAAGGCAATATAGCTGGACCACAGAGTACTTAAACCTCAAAAACACCTGAAACATTAGACTGGAGACAAATGGTAAAGGATTTTAAATGCCAAAGTTTTTAGTTTATCCTCAAGATAATAGGGAACTACTAGAAAAGGGATCCTTAAATCTTCTCTGTGATAATGGACAACTCTGGGAGACTGGTGAAGACTATGAATCCTTTCTCAAAATAAAGTTCTTAAAAGAATAAAATAAGACATATAGTTGGTACAAATAAAATCTATTACATTGAAATAGTTATAAATTTTTTAAAAAAAAATATATGAATCCCAAATTAAAAATGCCTATACTACAACTTTTTAAGTGGAGTTTAAAATAGTCTCATCTCTGCTTTAGGAATATCAACAACTGAATGGAGCAGTGGTTCTGAAAGTGAGGTCAAGATACCACAATATCCTTTTAGGGGGTCCACAATGTTAAAAAAAACTTTTCATAGTTATACTATATTTTAATTTCTAATATGATAAACATTGACAAATAAACAAAAGTTCCTTGAGAAATTCTCGATTTTTAAGAATGTAAAGGAATTCTGAGAGTACAAAATTTGAGAACTGTTGATGTGGAGAAGAGACTTAAAAGCAGGAAGAGCAATTAAGAAGTTATTGCAATAGTCCACATGAGAGGTGAACTGGAAATGTTCAGCAAGAAGTTGGAGTTATAGGACTGGACTATAAGAAAGAGAATCAAGCCAAAAAATGAAGATTTAAGAACAAGAAGCATAAAGATGAAAATTGAAGCCAGAACTGATGGTATTGGAGAGAGAAGAGAAGAAAGTAAAAGGAACTTTGGGATATAAAATTAAGAATATGGACAATGATTTAATAAAAGTGACCAAGAAGGAGCGGCCAGAAATATAAAAGAACTAAAAACTCAGAAAAGAAATATCCATGAGAATAGGGTGGGTCAATAGGACTAAATACAATAGAGGGTCAGTTACTTTATTTCTTTAGCTTACTTAGCTCTTTTGATTCAAAGTCATTTGAATGATCCAAAAGAGAAGATATTGAAAATCTCTAATTCTAAGATAGATAAGTTACTTATAATAGAGGACTGATCTTTTTTGAAATATTGTGTTGAAAAGAAAAGAAAATTTTAACCTAGGCTCACTATATCCAGTTTCTTGATTGCTTGTTTTTAAATCTAGGTAACTGACTAAAGAAGTATTAACCTTTATCAGCAACATCTTCTAGTCCCTATATAACAGCTTAATACTGTTACTGAGATGGCTTGGAGGTAGCATTAAAGAGATGAAGCCAAAGAAGCTGGGAGAGAACAATACCAAGGAGAGATTATGTGTTGCAATACAAGACCATCTGAGACCAACAGAATCTGGGATCTGTGGACTAATACCCAGGAGAAAGTATTGATTATTGTTCCTTGTTCTCAAAGCAGCCCAAAATGACATCACTGTGTTAGAGTCAAGTTATAGGTGACTTGACCAAACCAATATCATCTCAGAATGTACTGCCACAGGTTGGGCACAAATAGACCTTATGAATGCTTTGGGAGGATTCTCTAAATTTGCAGCTACTATAGCTTTCAGCTACTACAATTCTGATTTGCTCATAGAAGCCAGCACCTTCTCTGATGAGGGCACACCATGTTGAGCTGTCCTATACCAGTGTCACCCATGTCAAACAATCAATTCCAAACTTCTTCTACTAATTATTTAGGTTTTTGCAAGGCAAACGGGGTTAAGTGGCTTGCCCAAGGCCACACAGCTAGGTAATTATTAAGTGTCTGAGACTGGATTTGAACCCAGGTACTCCTGACTTCAGGGCCGGTGCTTTATCCACTATGCCACCTAGCCATCCCTATTCCAAACTTCTTAAGAGAAACCTTGAAAGTGTCCTTTCTGATCACCATGTGGGTGAATGCTTGTCCTGTGTGAGTTCCCCATAAAATAGTCTTTTTGGCAATTGTACATTGGCATTCGAACAACATGGCCAGTCCATCAGAATTGTGCTCCCTGTAGAAGAGTTTGGATGCTTCACAGTTTTGTTAGAAAAGACCTCAGTATCTGGTATTTTATCTTGCCAGATGATCTTCAGATTCTTCCCAAGATAACTCAAGTGAAAGAGATTTAGTGTTCTAGTGTGACACTGGTATATTGTCCAGGTTTCACAGGTATACAGCAATAAGGGCAGCACAATGGCTTGGTAGACTTTCAGTTTGTTATCATTGTACTTAGTAACCACCATGAGACCAACCCAGCAGCAGCCTATCAGGAATATTCTGGTAAATGTTTAGCAATATTTACTTAACAACATTAACAACAACAAGTTTCTTTCCCAAAAAACTGGACACAAGTTTAATTTGCATTATTAACATTTTCCCCAACATTCTCATGTTTAAACAATCAACAAAACAATAAACCCAGTCTTGATTTCTTGCAGATTTTTGAGATATAAATACACTGAAAATATAACAATTGGCTCCAGTACATTTAGCCACCAGAAGACCAGCCAGGACCAAGGGAACAACTTGCCTAATGAAAAGATTCCCATACACCCTGAAGGGAGGAGGCCCAGTAAAAAGTTTGATGATATTTCCAGAAGAAATAGCAGATCCTGGTCTGAGCTGGCTACTCCATATGTGCATTTTAGCCATAGATGTTTTTCCTATATGTGTTGCCTTCATTCATTTCCTATGTATGTTTCCTCTTAATGACATATTTGTAGGAAAATATGTCCCAAGTTTCATAGAATGTTCTATTTTGACTTTTCCCCTCAAGCTATTTTATTAATTGCCTTCATTTTGAATGAATTTTATCCTCTGACTGACAAAAAGAAAAAGAAAACACATTAGTGGGTTCTTGAGCTATGGTTTTTTGAGTAGACCCAGAGTCAAAATAGTTTAAATCCAGGGTGGCTGTGCTCCATGTGCCACATTAGGCATTCATCTAGCCTATTATTTATGCTTCCTGTTCATTACAATACATTTGACAGACTTTAGATAATAAATTAGGAAACCAGTATATAGGCTTTGATTTTAAAGTAAAAATATATATATATTTTTAATCATATCCCCAGGTACATTTTGAAACATTTGATATCTCAGAGCTTTGACGCTATTTGGGAGGGCTAAAAAAGATTTATGCCAAGCTAAATGATTGTCACAATCTAACACCTTGTTGGAATAAGTGAAAATACACTACCAATAATATTATTAAAATGTTATTTTGCAAATATTATTTGATATTTTTGTATTCTATACTCTCGGAAAAATAGGAATAGCTTTCTTGTGGCAACTTAAAAAAAAAGAGTATTTCTCTTAATGAAGCTCTTACTATATAGTATATTTTCAGTTATAGAATTCAATCATTTAGCCTCATATCACTGTTTTCATGTTAGCAAGAAAGTATTCAAGAGGTAAATGGGTACAAATTTTGATTATAATAAATATTTCTGATATAACGAGCAGGTCTCAATATTTATTTTTGTAACTGTACCATCCAGAAGCCTGTATTTTAGCCCATCAGCTTTTGGCAAAGACAAATTTAAGAGGACCATGGAATTGTCTTGGTGAAGGGGGAGTTGAGATTGAGAAAGTGGCTGTTTAAAGGGTGGACAGGCAACTTGTCTGAAAGGAGCTGAAGGAGAAATGGGGAAGTTGGAATCAATGCTGGAGTTTGGAATGCCCAGTGCTGGAGACCAAAACTTAAAGGGAGCTAAGAAGTTATGGCTGAAATTTCCCTAATTCCTTGACAACCAGTTGTAAATTTACATGAATCTTGTCTTTCTCCTGAAGAAAATCTTTGTGGTTTACAAAGGACTATAACTCACAGATTGTCTTGGGGGTATGAAAAGGTAGTAGATACCAGTTATCTGATATATACATATATACATATATATATATATATGTATACATATATACATATAATTTTTTTTGCCTTGCTACATATCTTGATAAAATATTTGATTGGATTTATGTGGCACTAGTTTGATCAGCAATCACTCAGTGAGGACTTGAGAGCTGTGAATTTGAATATCTGATTGCCCAAACATCTCCTTAAATTTAAGAATAAGTGGTTCCAGAGCTGAGGGGAATGGATTTGGGCTACAATTATCTGAATGAATTGTACTTAAAATTGTATTTTATTTTGTGCAGTGATCTCAAGTTCAATGCAACCAAGGACTAACCAAGAGATTTTTCTTGCACTTTAAACCTCCATTTTCTCAATTTTGTGTAGTGAAAGTAATTTTTAAATAGTCATAGTTTATAAAATGTAGATGGTTATAGCCAACATGTCCCCTCTTTTTTCAATAAATTCTGTGGAGAGTCTTACCTCACAGTTAAGGGAAAAGTGAAAGGATAATTGGTTGATTGTAATAAGGCTTTCAAAACGGTGGTATAGACACATGCCTTCACAGAGTGATGGTTGTAGACTCTCGTCCCAGTGTGTCTCTGTCTGTTAGTGTGTGTGTGTTCATTACTGGGAGAGTTGTGGAAACATGAAAGTGGCATAAGAGAATTTGCATCTACTACTGAAAGGGCAGACAAGTGATGCAGCTAGTGTTTTGGGGAAGGGGTAGGGGTGGGGTGGAATCTAAGTCTGAGTGAGTGTCATTAAGATGATGGGAGTATGAGAGGAAGGGATCTAAGATAAAGGGAATTTTATTATTGGCAGACTAAGGTCACATAAAAGAGGTCAGTGAGAGGAAGACAGAATAGTAAAGGAATTTAGAAGTAGAATTAGGTAGGTGGGGATGAGAGACCTTAGAAGTGATAGTAGGGAAAGGAAAGTAGAACAAGATTATCTAAGATACTAGGTCTGCAACCTTTTTCAAACAAGTTTGCAGTTACTATAATTTTTAAGAACAAAACTATATTTTTCTGAAAATATATATTTATACTTAGATTTTTCATGAATTCAAATATTCCTCTCCCCTATTCCCTTCTGTCTCTGGGACAAATAGTGAAGTTTTTATTTCATTTAAAATCCTAGATGACAGTAACGGAGATCATACAGAAGAATATTCAGAGCAGAGAGTGAAAACTGAGCTAGGTGGATTAGAGATTAGAATAAATAAAGGGAAAGAGTGGAGATCAGAGGGAATAAAAGTGAAAGGGAAGGAGTGGAGATTAAAGGGAAAAAAAGTGAAAACAAAAATGGAAGAGAAATAATGAGGACACAAAAATGAAAGCCAGGGGACCCGGAAATCAAAAGTGGGACTACTAATTAAAATAAACCTATTTTGGGCAAATGTACCCAATAGTTTTATTTTGAATTCCATATATATTATTATATTTTATACCAAAAATAAATCAAAATTGTATTGTAAGGCTAGTTGTTTGTCATATATACACCTAAAGCCTAATTGAATTGTCCATCTAATTGTAGATCATTAAATGTTTATATCTTTGACTGATTTATTTAATAGGATGTTATGTTCTCTAGGAGCTTACATTCTATTTTTATTTTCAGCTTTTAATTTTCTTTCCTTTACCCTTCCCATTGTGAAAGCAAGAAAAACAAAAATCTGTTATAAACATATAATGTCAAGCAATATAAACTCTACATCTGCACTCTGAATCCAGTACCTCTTTACCTTGAGGTGGGTAGCATCATGAGTCTTCTGGAATTATGGCTGATTCTTGTGTTGATCAGAGTTCTAAGTTAAAAGTTATTTGTTTTTATAATATTGTATTTATTGTATAAATTATTCTCCTGTTTCTGCTCATCTTACCTTGTTATCAGTTCATACACATCTTCTTAGGCTTTTCTGAAATAATCCTCTCTTATTTTTCACTGCACAATAGTTTTCCATCAAAATCATAGCCCTTAACTTGTTTCATCATTCCCCAATTAGGGTATTCCATGTTTTTGTTTTCTGTTTTTGTTTTTTGTTTTTTTTTGCAAGGCAATGGGGTTAAGTGGTTTGTCCAAGGTCACACAGCTAGGTAATTGTAATTATTAAGTGTCTGAGTCTGGATTTGAACTCAGGTACTCCTGACTCTAGGGCTGGTGCTCTATCCACTTCGCCACCTACACATCCCCTTTCTCTCACGTTTCTAATTCTTTATCATAACAAAAAGGCTTCCTTGTTTTATTGTGCTTCACAGATACTGAGTTTTATTTTTTCCTTATAAATTGAAGGTTTGTGGCAACCTCTGTTGAACAAGTCTGTTGCTGCCATTTTTCTAACAGCGTATGGGTACATCATATCTCTTTTTGGTAATTCTCATAAAACTTCAACCTTATGGTTATCTGTAATCAGTGATCTTTGACGTTACTAATATAATTGTTTCAGTCCATGATCTGTGTCTATATAAAACTGCAACTTAATCCATAAATGTGTGTGTTCTGGCTCCACCAACTTCCCAACTTTCTCCCTAATGCTTGTCCTTCACTTTTGAAGACTATGACATCAGAGAAGTGATACCACGACAAACTCATAAATTGTATTTGAGTGAGGGGGGTGCTATGCTATAAGTCACCTCCAGAGCCATCTGGTCCAGTGGGCAGATATAAATCAGGATGACTAAATGTGAGGCAGTAAGGGTTATGTGACTTGCCCAAAGTCACACAGCTAGTAAGTCAAGTGTCTGAGGCTGAATTTGACCTCCCATCCTCCTGGATCCAAGGCCAGTGCTCTATCCACTGTACTACCTACCTAAAGACTTAATAAAGCCATGGTAGGGTTTGAGAAGATTGACTCCAATTTTAAAAGAAGTTCTACTTTTGGGTAAAATGCTATTAAATAGCAATGGGGCAGCTAGGTGGCACAGTGGATAGAGCTAGCACCGGCCCTGGAGTCAGGAGTACCTGAGTTCAAATCTGACCTCAGATACTTGATAATTACAATTACCTAGCTGTGTGGCCTTGGGCAGGCAAGCCACTTAA
Organism: Macrotis lagotis; assembly: GCF_037893015.1. Taxonomy (NCBI): domain Eukaryota; kingdom Metazoa; phylum Chordata; class Mammalia; order Peramelemorphia; family Peramelidae; genus Macrotis; species Macrotis lagotis. Next base: position 85,918,849 of record NC_133660.1, read on the forward strand.
CCCCACTGCCTTACAAAAACTTAAAAAAAAATAGCATCACATGCTACAGAGAAATTTTTTTGCGAAAGTCAACTAATGTGGCAAACTTCATTGTCTCGTTTTTCAACCTTCAGCAACCATCACCCTGATGAGTCAGCAGTCAATAGAGGTAAGACCCTCCAACAGCAAAATGATTACAACTCATTAGAAGTTCAGATGATGGTTAGCATTTTTAGCAATATGTTTAAATTAAATTAAAGCATATACATTTTAAAGATATACTATTGCATGCTAAATTATATTTTTAAAAATTCATGTGACTCACTTTACTGTAATTTTCACTTTATTATGGTGGTCAGGAACCAAACCTGAACTATAGCTGAGGTATGCCATAATATTTGGGTACAAGTAGATCCTTTTCCTTGATTTCTTTGGGGGGCGGCTAGGTGGTGCAGTGGATAGAGCACTGGCCTTGGAGTCAGGAGTACCTGAGTTCAAATCTGGCCTCAGACACTTAATAATTACCTAGCTATGTGGTCTTGGGCAAGCCACTTAACCCCTTTGCCTTCCAAAAAACCCCCCCCCTAAAATCCTTGATTTCTTTCGGAGAATAAACCTAGTAGTGGCATTGTTGGGTCAAAGGGTATACACTGTTTAGTAGCTTTTTGGTCATAGTTCAGAATTGCTACCCAGAATGACTGAAGCAATTCACAGTTCCACAAAAGAGTATGTTACTATAGTATTTTTTTCCCATAGGCTGTACAGTATTTGTTACTTTTTAAAATCAAATTTGTCAAGAATATGAAAAATTATGGATAGAGCCCTGGTCCTGGAGTCAGAAGGAATGGGATTCAAACCTGACATCATACACATTACCTATCTGTGTGCTCTTGAGCAAGTCACAACCCCCACTGCCTTGCAAGAAGCCAAAAAAAAAAAAAAGAAAAAATCCCTAAAAATTTAAATGGACTTGTTAGTAGGTGTCAGAGTCAGGTAATATTATACCTATCTTACAAGACAGTGGTTATATATATATATATATATATGTATATATATATCTATTAGGTATATTACATTATACTAGGTACATAAGTAGGTACTCAACATAGACTAGGCTTAAACAACAAAACCAAAGAATTTTTATGAAGGTTTTTTTAAGTTTATATTGTGTATAGTAGTTGTTAATTAGCATTTTCTCAGTTTCCTTAGAGATGAATTTGATTGGGCTTTTTTTTGATACTTTAAAGTTGTTTTTTAAGGTAGTGGGAGAGGCAGGGGGTATTTTCTGAGAACTCATGAAACAAAGATGGATAATGAGGGGTTTTTTATATAAATACATATATATATATACATATATATATATATATATATATATATATATATATATATATATATATATATACACACTGTTCAATTCTGTGACCACAGTGAACCTTAGGCACAAGGGGGTACAGAAGAGAAAATTATTAATACTTTTCAAGGAAAAATGGTATGATAAAGCAATGGTATAATTTATTTTGCCTATTAAGTTGCAATTTACACTGCCTTAATGCAAATGGTTTGCCCATGCATGTTATTTCCTAAAAGCTCATGATCTATTTTGCTTACAACATAATTTTGTCCTTGTCAAAAAATTGAAGAACTTTGTAATTTGACCTCCACTAGAAAGTTAACTGACATAACTTTAGTGTTCATTTTTCTGTCAGCTGCTCTGTTAGGTTTCCACTCCTCAAATACCATGCTTCTAAACTGAAATTTCATCATCATGTAGACTGCTTCAATTTTGATATTCAAAACCTCCTCAGAACCCTCAGTTTCCTCTCCACTATGATTGATGGAGTGGAACAATGTATTGCTCCCCAACCTCCCACTTGGAATCAGCCAGTTAACATCATTTCCCATTATGGAAATGCCCTGGTTGAACACTCTCTGTTGTTTTCCCCTCCCCGACTCACATTTCTCAGCTTCCTTTTGTGTACTGTCTTCCCCCATTAGATTGTAAGCCCTTTGAGGGCAGGGGTTGTCTTTTTCTTGTATTCCAAATGCTTGAGAGTATAATGTTTACTAATTATTGGCTATTACATAAATATTCCTAAAATAGATATTTTCATTTTGAATGCTGGATATTAATATCAAATTATTTTTATAACAAAAAGGTAAACCAAAACTGCCTTGTAAGTTAATCACTTGTCACATATACACATGAAGCCTAACTGAAATCTCAATCTAATTGTGGATCTTTAAATGTTTCTATATTTGACTGACAGAGATAATTAGAACTTATACTAGACTAAATGGTTAAGGATGATTTTCTAATTTCCATGGAGTATATTCAAAACAATCAGTGGCAACTTCCTGTAGATATAGACAGCGGTAGAATAGTGTGAAACTCTTCTGTCATATGATAGGAAATGAATATAACAAATCTATCTTAAGTACCAACTGTTAAACATAGGGGTGTCAGCTGTTCTTACCTTGTAATGTGATTGTGAATTTGTCCCACATTCAGTTGAAGATACATTTCCTAATAAGAAAGTAATTGTTTTTTTAAGTTACAAGCCTTTTTATCTGTCTTCCAATTTAATTCCAACTGTGGTTTTCAATAAAACATAAGTACTAGATCTCAGTGTGGTAGCCTGGCAAACTCATTTGGACCACTCCACTATTTGTGGGACAAAAAAAATATAACCTTCCGTAATAAAAAAAAAAAATCATGTGGAGTTTTAAATATTTAAAATCGGTACTATTGTATTTTGCCTTTCAATATGTTGTAAATGTTTAGATTTCATTAAAAAAACTATTAAAAATATCCATAAAACAAGCTGAGCTAAAATACATTTTTAAAAATACTGGAATATTTGAGCTAGAAATTCAGAATTAAATGACACAACCCTCTTATTTAATAAATTAAGGTTCAAATTTGAAATAACTTGCCCAAACTCAAAAACATTGTGAAAATGGAATAATCACATTTTTCTGATACTGTCTAATGCTCTTCCATTATCCTAAACCTGCTGTTCTGTTGATGTCCAAGGCATTTATTGACCTACCTCATTCATGTTGTTAAGTCTTTGTGACTCTATTTGGGATTTTCTTGGAAAAAATACTAGATTAGTTTGGCATTTCCTTTTCTAGCTCATTCTACAAATGAGGAAACTAAGGCATGCAGGATGAAGTGATTTGCTCAGGATCACAAAGTTATGGTAGTGTCTGAGGCTAGATTTCAAATTGGAAGATGACTTCCTGAATCTAGGACTAGCACTCTACCCATTGTACCACCCAGCTGGTCTGGTTATTGACCATTTATTATGTCCCAGGTCCTGTGCTGGATGCTGGTAACATGAACAAAAATGGCACAGGCCCCTCCTCTTAAGGATCTAATAACAGTTGGGTGGTGGGAGGTGGGGTGGAAGCAACATGAACATACACAAATATAAATAGAATAAACACAAGGTAGCCTAGGGAGGGATAGCTGTAGCAACTGGGGGTGGCAATATCAGAAAAGCTTTCATGTAGTGGAACTATTGAAGGCATTTCATAAAGTTAGGTTCAGAGGGAGAGGATTCTAAGCATGTGGGATGGCCAGCACAAGGAATGGAGAAGGGGGATTGAGTAATGAGGGAGAGGAATAGTAAGTTCAGCTTGGCTAGACTGTCGTGTTAGTCAACAAACATTAATGTGCCAATCAAACACTGTAGTAAGTGCTGTGAAAACAACCAAATAAAGTCCTCTAAGTTGTCACTGATTGTTTTGAACACAGTCCAGAGAAAGTAGAAAATCAAATTTTTTTCATTTAGTCCCAATATAAGAATTTATTAAATATGTCAAAGATAAAAACATTAAAGATCCACAATTAGGTGAGCATAATGAGGGAGACAATATTCAAACAACTATGTGCAAACAAGATTGATATAGGATAAACTGGAGATGATCAAGAGAGAAGGCACTAGCATAAAGAAACGCTTCCTTGCTAGAAGGGGAATTTTGACTGGGACTTGAAGGAAGCCAGGAAGGCTAAGGTCATGAAGAGATTAATTTTCTGACATTTATAAAACATACCTGTATAGAACTAAGGTTGCAAAATTTCACATACAAAGAGGGATTATAATGAGTAATTTGAGGGTTAACCTTAATTTTGAAGTGAAGTAAAAAGTAAAGTTTTCACTTCTGGAATCTCTGAATGGGAATAGCTAAAAGTGGAAGTGATCCAGGCCTGGCAGACAGCAAAATTCTAAGTTTGCTTAATCAGCTGTTAGCTTACTTAGCTGCCTCTTGAGCCCTGTCCACTCCCCTAAGCCTCTCCTATTTTTGGTATCAAGGATCTTGGGAAAGTTGATCATGTAACCTATCAAATGGACCTTTAAATATTCATAGTATGGGAAATCAAGGCATTTGCTTCAGAAATCAAAGAAACAATCAATGGAATAATATGCATATATACTATGCAAATTTATGAATTTTTTTTTTTATAGGCAGGAATTACCAAAAGTGATCCTTGTCATTTGGATGCTCTTCCTTCTTCGGAGAATCAGAAGTTAGTCCGAAGATCACAGATAAACTTTCATCATTCTGTCACTGCCAGGATAGTGGTGCAGTAGAAGGGATCCTGAGTTTGAAATCTGGTTCTGCCACTTAATGATCCTGCCAACTTCTTTCCCTAGCTACAAAATGAGGGGATTGGTTCAAACTCCCGATCTGTAAAATAAGGGGATTGTATCAAATGGCCTTTGGGGTGTCATTCAATTCTAAATCTATGATCCTGAGTTTTCTCATTTTAATGAAAACTTTAGTTGTAATTTGTGGCTATATTAAGTGAAATTAGTTCCTAACCTACTAACTTGATTTCGGTAAGTTTTTTTAAAAATAGTATAACTGTTTCACTATCTGCAATGTTCATATTTTTGAAAGGTAGTGTAATTAATTTTAAATCATGAAATAGCACTTTATATACATCGGTGATCTGATGTTAAGTAAAAACTTTGAGATGTCTGTAATCTCTTCTAAGGAATTAAAATGTCCCTCGAGTTAACATACTTTGCGGGAATTAGATCTGGACTTTTTTTTTTACATGGAATTTACTACATCTCTAGCTGCAGATTTGTAGGTATAAGTGAATGCTTGTCAGGCTGCTATGCAGCATGGGCAAGGGGGAAGTTTAGAATAGCACTGTCAACAAAACAAGGATCATCTTCGGACAAGTTCATGCAGTTCGACTCTCCTCTTACATTCGGAAGTAACTGGCTTTTGCATGTAGTAAGTTTTATAGACAATTTTAGTCAATCACTATAGTAAGTTGCATATAATAAAATTCACAAATTATTTGCATCCTTGCAAAACAGTTCATGCGCAAAAAACAGAATCTGTAAAATGCTAAACCACAGTAAGATACGGACAATGCTAATGATTGTTTTTTTTTTTAACAAAAATTATCTTTTTTATGTTTTAAACATAAAACCTAAACAGCATCCTCCCTCCCGCTTCCGCCAGAAACACACTGTTTCCTGAGCTATTGCACTACGCTTTGCCTTCCCCTGTGTGGGGGGCAGGGCGCTTCGGGGGGGATCCCGTCACTCCTGACCCCCTCCCCCCGCGGCTCGGGCGCTTTCCGGGGCTCCAGGCCAGTCCCGCCGGCCGGGTCTCGGCTGGCTCCTCCGCCCCGGGGGCGCTCGGGGCGCCCCTGGGCCAGCTGGCCGGGCACCGGACCCCATTTTCGGGGCGCCGGGGGAGGTGTGGCCAGGCGAGGCGGGAAAGAGGAAATGGCGCTTGTGGGGAGGCCGCGGCACCGGGGACCCCGGTTCTCGCCTCCGGGGAACGCGCGCAGCGCGGGAAGGCGCGGCGCGGGGGCGTGGCCAGCCCCGCCCCACCCCGGCTTCCGAGCGACCAATTAGGGGGCGGTCGTTTGTTTATGTTGCGGAAGGCGAAGCGGCGCGGAGAGCCCTCCGCCCGGGCGGGGCTCGAGCGGCGGACTCCTTCCCCGCCCTGCGCGGAGGCGCCAGGCCCGCAGGGCGGGGCCGGCCCGGGAGGCCGCGGTCCCCGGGGTAGCGCGACCCCCTGGTGCTCACGGCCCGGTTCCCCTGCCGCATGTCCGTTGATCGGGCCGGGAATTGGATTCTCCGGGCGCCGGCCTCGGCTCGCATGACTCGGGAAAAGTTCCGGTTGCGTGGCGCTCCCTAGAGCTCAAACTCCTTCGCCTCTTTGTATTTTTAAATCTGGCGGGTTTCTTCTAGTCTTAGCCAACCCCGTGCTCTCGTTGCCGCCCCGGCCAATCAGCGCCGGGCCCGCCATTTTTCAAACCCGTGCCCGCCTCCAATGAGGGCCGAGCTCTTGATTCCTCTCCTGACCGGTTCTAACGGGTCTAGGAGTTAACGACCCGACGGCGCAACCGAACGTGCTAGGCTGCGGCGCGCCCTGCGCCGTCCACCAATTGAACGCGGGAGGCCGCCGAGGGGCGGTGACGGACGGGATTCGAACGGTCGCGGGGGCCAATCCGGAGAGGCCGGGGGCGGGGCCGCGGCGCGGCTCAGCAAGTTGCGGCGGCGCGGAGAAGTGTGCAAAACAAGAGCCGGGGCTTGCGTTGGAGGTAAACCATTTCTCGGCAGGAGCCCGCGAGTGAGGAGGCGCGGCGGGCCGGCCCGGAGGAAGCCGAGGAGCGGCCGCGAGCAGGCAAGCGGCGGCGCCCGCCGAGGGGCCCGGGGGCTGGGCCGGAGGCCGGGGGCCCGGAGGCGGCGGCCCGGCCGGGGCGCGGCGGCGGCGGCGGCTCCGGCTCCGGGCCTGGCGGGCCGGCTGTTTACCCCGCCGAGGGAGCTCCGCCCCCGGCCGCCGCCGAGAGGGGCGGGGGGCGGAGGGGCCCCGGGTCCGGGCGGCCGGGCCGGGCCCGGGCGGGGAGGCGGGGCCGGGGAGGGGCTCCCGGGAGGCGGGTTTGGGCGGGAAGCGAGCGCGGGGCCGCTCCTGACCCCGGGCCGCCGCCGCTCCTGGCCCGCAGGTGGACACGAGCCGGGCAGGATGGGCAAGGGAGACCCCAACAAGCCGCGGGGCAAGATGTCCTCGTACGCCTTCTTCGTGCAGACCTGCCGGGAGGAGCACAAGAAGAAGCACCCGGACTCGCCCGTCAACTTCGCCGAGTTCTCCAAAAAGTGCTCGGAGCGGTGGAAGGTGAGGGGGCGGGGCGGGCGGGCGCGGGCCGGCACCCCCTCCCCCAGGCCTGAACACTCGGATGACGCGCCGCCCCGGGGCTGGGGTTCCGGCAGGAGTTGGGCCCGGGCACGAGGGGCTTCACCCAGTCCTTGTCTCTAGACCATGTCTGCAAAGGAGAAGTCCAAGTTCGAAGATCTGGCCAAAGGAGACAAAGCCCGCTATGACCGGGAGATGAAGAACTACGTCCCTCCCAAAGGGGACAAGAAAGGGAAGAAGAAGGATCCGAATGCCCCCAAAAGACCACCGTAAGTATAGGCAGGGGGGGTTGACGTTTAGCCGCCCCCGACAGGTACCTGCTACGGAAAAGTAAAATTGCTTTTTTTTTTTCCAGATCTGCATTCTTCCTCTTCTGTGCTGAACATCGCCCAAAGATCAAAAGTGAACATCCCGGCCTTTCTATCGGAGATACTGCTAAGAAATTGGGGGAACTGTGGTCTGAGCAGTCGGCCAAAGACAAACTTCCCTATGAACAGAAAGTTGCCAAACTAAAGGAGAAATATGAGAAGGTAAATGAGTAGCGTCTCCTTTTTTTCCCCTAAGCTAAAGGTAGAAGCTAGTAAGTGTATTTAAGGAGCTTTTTATGAACCTAAGTGTTAGTTTAGAAGTTGTATAAGTCTCAAGCTAAGGTTTTCAGAGAGAAGAATACCATTGGAAGTATGGGTTAATAGCTAAACGAAGCCTGGCTGTTTAGTAGCCCCAAAATTGAGTAATGCCACTCGATGTTGAAATCAGAATATTTATGTTTTTCAGGATATTGCAGCATATCGCGCCAAGGGTAAGGGAGATACAGGAAAGAAGGGCCCTGGCAGGCCAACAGGATCTAAGAAGAAGAATGAACCGGATGAGGAGGAAGAAGATGAAGAAGAGGAGGAGGAGGAAGAGGAGGATGATGATGAAGAGTAAAATTTAATATCCTGCTGTAAAGATTTTTTGTGTGTGTGTGTGAAGAAAGTCATTGTTTTGCTAAGAATGTGAACTCAAGTGCAGCTCATTGTTAGCTTCAGTATAAAAACTGTACAGACTTGTGTATAGGTAACTTGAATGATTCTTTGTAGGGAGAACCTCTATTTTGTAATGTAAGTAGAAGCTTTTGAGGGGCCACTCCAGATAGATTTTAAAGCTTCTGATGTTGAATGTTTCTGCATATTTAATGGTTTCTTTTGAATTTCTTGACAATGTATTGTTATAGCACAGTAAAGCCCTAGGAAGTAGTATCATAGCAAATCTTAAGTTTTCTAGACGTTGCATTTTGTTTTTTAAGATAAAATATTTTGTAATAAAATGATGTACATTACTATTGTTTGTTGTCCTAATTTAACTAGATTTAATTTAGGTGATAGGTCATTTGGAAACCATACAAGTTGTGACCTTGGGCAAGTCACTTCTCTAAAAGCCTCCAGCTTTCTTATCTGTAAAATGAAGGGTCCAAGAAAAAAAATGATTAAATTTCTTTCAACTAATGTGTTTTTAAAGGGCCCATAATTTGAGTAGTGCAATGTTCTGTTTTTAAAAGCTAAAAGAATCTTTTCTCAGCCATAATAAACTTGAACTCAGTTCACATCAACAGCTAAATTTTTTTTTGTAATTCTTAGCTTTTCATGAGGCGCTCTCCAGAGCATATGTAGAAGAGTTAGAATTTCATTAGAATTAGAGCTTGTGGGTCAAGTTATAGTGCTGGAAAAATATTGATTCATTTGAGGAACCAGTTCTCATGAATTTAGTCTGGCAATCTCTTGTATATTTAAATGAGAGTTGCTAATTGGTTGTAAAATTTCAGACTAGAATGGGCAATTGAACATAAACCAAAATTTTCAATTTATACATAAATATTAATGCCATTTTGTAAATAGAAGTCAACATTGATGTTCCTCAACTTTTTTCAGCTTGCTTTAGGATATATGTAGTTTGTAATTTGCTGCTAGTACCAATTCAGACCTGGTATCTAAATGAAAATAATTGACCTTATTTGAGGTTTTTTTCCTTTAAATTACTTAATCTGAAGGGCACATATTTCAGTTCAAAGAGACAAAGATTTTGATTCACATTAACTGTTTTAGATGAGCAGAGGAATTAAGCCCTCCTTCCTCTTTCCATTTTTTTTTCAGATTGAAAGAAACAGTTTTGAACTTCAGTGTTGGTTTTTCAGTGGTAATTCAAATTTAGGCTTATTTTGTAAATGATGTAAAAATTACCTCTTTAAAAGCACTTTGGGTGATTTTCCATATTTTCTTATTCTTTTTGTGTTAATTATTGAAACTTTGGAAACTAAATTATTTTGATGTGAGATTTTTTTTGGTAGTTTTTGTTTTAATTTTTCCAAAATGACTATAGGTAAGAAACCTATATTTAAATAGGAACTGATATTAGGACTTTTTGAAAGTACATTTTGTATTTTAGTGTCATTTAGGCCAATATAGAATGTTTATATTTTCTATGATTGCATATCATAGAAAATACAAATTGAAGCATTGTTCTTACATTCCAGAGGAATAATGTTTCTTACTAAAAATACTCTGCCTGAAGTAGCTGTTTTTGTACATTGTAGAAACTTAACCCAAAAACAGGCTCCCAATTATTGCCTTCTTGGTCCAAACCAGATTTCTATATTTGCTAGTAAGCTGACTGAATTTCCTGTCAGGAGCCTTGAAAATTAGGTAAGATTTTCCAATTGAATAGGAGAGTGATGATATATGTAGAAAATGTTTTGTTAAGCTTACCACCAGTTATTTCCATTAACATGTTTCAATTTAGTGGAAATCTTACATCTAATTGTTATTCTGGCTACTAATTTTCATAGCATCTTAACTTGTAAAAAAAGTTCTTGGAATAGAGAAAAATGAGTGGTATTTATTGCTTAGACCAAGATTTCCAAAAGTTTTTTGTTTAAATCCGTGTTTTTACTCTTGATTTACTGTTATTCTCTTATTTGGTTAGAAAACCAAAGAAAATAGTTCACATAAACAGATGTTTGTATATACCAATACCAGTAAAATCAGGAAACCTGGTGTTTCTCTAGTAGCCCAAGAAATTTTCATCACATTCTGCCACCATAAGATTTTTTGCTTTTGTCACAAAAGTAAATTCCTTCATAAATTTTATTTTGGATTTGTAAGTTTAATAAAACTTCTCATGAAATTAAAAGCTTTGTACCAAGTATAACTTCTATAAAAGACCTGATTATCAAATCTTGAAATGAAACGAAAGATTGGCCATCTAGCTATCTTGATAATCATATTGGACTGACTTTAAATCATATGTATAATCTTGAACAGATTTCTTAATCTTGAGTCTCAGTTGTCTCATCTGTCATGAGCAGTGCAACCCCTTTGCAGCCTAAGTAGACTAGATCAGATATATTCTTGAGGTCCTTTTTTTTTTTTTTGCAAGGCAATGGGGTTAAGTGGCTTGCCCAAGGCCATACAGCTAGGAAATTATTAAGTGTCTTAAGTCGGATTTGAACTCAGGTACTCCTGATTCCAGGGCTGGTGCTCTATCCACTGCACCACCTAGGCGCCCCTTGAGGTCCTTTTTTAAGACATAGGTGATGAACTGGCATAATTTTTATTTCCAGATTAATGATTTTTTCTAACTATAAAACATTGTTCATTGAGTCAAATCATTCCAAAAGTCTGATTTGATTTGTAATAGTTGCATATGCATTTCTATGGTCTGTTAGATTTTTAAAAGTTCACCTTGTTTTTTCAACCCAATTGTCAAGGCTAGTAGTGTCTAAGACAGGCTTTGAATTCAGGTATTCCTACCTCTAGACCCAGTACTTGATCCAGTATGCCAGCCCAGCCACATTGCTTCTACTCTCATCTTACCCTCAGCATACTGCAGCTGTCATTAAATCAGCATCTTGTTCCCCATCCCCTATGGTGTGTTCTCTTGTTCCTAATCCCTGTTCTGGAGTATCTACAGATAACAAACTTTCATCTTAAATTTATTCCTTTCTGACTTTGTCATAGTTTACTGAGACTAGAGTCCCTCTGGACATAATGTCTGTGGCTGCCCTTTCCAGTACAGGTTGCATGGGTACCCCATTCTCTCCCCTATTCATTTATGGTAGGCTAGTTGGAACCTTCAATCTAATTCTAGTAGCCTCTGGGATATTTCTTTTCACCAGGAATTTGGTGCTTGGCTCAAGTCTTTCCTCCTCAATCCCTACCCTCCTGATAAAGGTGCTTAAACATTGATACTCAAAACTGTTTTTTTTAGGTGTTTGCAAGGCAAATGGGGTTTTAAGTGGCTTGTCCAAGGCCACACAGCTAGATAATTATTAAGTGTCTGAGGCCATATTTGAACTCAGGTACTCCTGACTCCAGGGCCAGTGCTATCCACTGTGCTGCCTAGCTGCCTGATACTCAAAATATCTTAACCCACCAATTCCTTGACTTACTCAATTTCCATGGCTTATCCCTCCACCCCACTTAAGTGAGATGATCATGACCCTTGTATTTTGAATCAACCCAAAGTATTCCCACTTCATGTTCAAGAACTCAAATTTTAGTCTAGTCATTTCCTTCCACCTTACAACCTCCAAGTCAACTTTTTCATTCTTGCTGTGTTCCCAATCCCTTCCTTCTTTCCTCATTCCTTCTCCATCTTGACCCTTGATAAGTCAGTTCAACTTGGTATCTTTCTCTTGAGTAACCTGTGGTTAATCTTTCTCTTGCCAAGTCCCTGCTGTTCACAGCCTTTGCTTCTATTCTCATGCTGCTAAACAAAGGAGGAAACCATGCAGACTGTTGCTCAATTGGGCTCTCCCTGGCAAGCCAACCTTTTTCATTCCTATGCAGTTTTACATTCCACAACTGCCATACTTTTTCCATCAGTTGTCCCATATCCCCTTATTAGTGGAGAACTTTGTCTCATACTCCACTTAAAAATGTCATTTACCAAGTTCCTTCTCATCACTCATGTTTTCTCTTGTACCTTTCTCACAAAACAAGGGGACCCTTCTTGCTAAAGCAAATCCTGATACAAATAATCCCACTTCATCCAGCAGATGCCCCTCCCCTCATTCCTACCCCCTCTCTAGTCTTGTTTGCCTTCTCCTTTGTCCCAGTATGCCCACATGTTCTACATCCTCAAAGCTCATTGATTCACCCATTCTAATGTTTTGGGTCCCCCCCCCCAGTTTTCATTCTTGATTCCTTTGCCCCCCCCATATACTCATGATCACCTTTTCCTAGACATACTCCCCACTAGTTTTTTGTGAAACTGTTCTCAGTCTCCTTTTGCTGGGCCTTTTTCCAAGTTATTGAGGATATTCCTCAAGACTGTTGGACCCTCTTCTCTGTTTTGCTAGGTAATCCTATTAGCTCTAAAGGATTCAATTCCTATCTATTTTCATGCAAAAGATTTTTCAGATCCAATTATCCAGCTGTTTTTCCTGATTTCCATTCTCAAAACTCCCAACTTGCTATCACTGAATATCTGGAATTCTAGTCCTCACTTTTAAAGTCCTTCATAATCTGGCCCCTTCCTACCTTTCTAATCATCTCCCTAGTTGTATTCCTTTGCCTCCAATATATCTGTTATCCAATATACTATATCTATTTTTACATGATTGTTTTATGTTGTTTTTCCAATTAGAGTTGTGAAATGGTACAGGGACTGTTTTTGCCTTTGTTTCCCAGCACTTAAAACATTGCCTAAAACAAAGTAAATGCTTAATAATTATTTGATTTCTTGTGTTTGAGGTTTCAAAAAGTTCTTAGTTTTGGCTTGTCAATGTCATTAAACACTAAACTAAGCTACCAAAGGAAGTTTTGAAAATAATTATTTTTTTCTCAGTGGCCATTTCTCTTATATTGAACCAGAGACAAAACTCAAGGGTTCCCTTCCTGAACAGTGATTTTTCTGTGTTCAAAGATCTGAGATTTCACCAGTGTGGACAATTCCTTTAACTAAATTCCAAACTACAGAAAAACGTTCCTCAAATGTGCAGTGCAATTCCATTGTTGGAAACAAAATTATTATATTGAAACTATTGCATTACTAAAGGGAAATTTTATCTGTCCTGATTATATTCTAGACAAGTAAAATCAAGTATTTCCATTTTGAAAAAAAAAAGATTGTTTTTATATTTAGAAAAGTTCTGACTTAAAAAAATACCACAAATTAAAATACAATATTTTATTTTTCTCACCTAAAAAACAAGCAACCCAGAATTAAGATGTACATAAGCTTCCCAAATTTATCCCTAATAAAACTTTTGAATATTTATACAATTTCTACAGAAACATACAGTGTATCAAAATCTGCATAAATCAAATTTAGAAAATGTGTAGAAATGCATAGTGATATCAACTTACAAAGCAAGGATATGGGAATTATTTCCAAAGCAGCCTAAAGTAGAAAAGTTCTTCCTGCAACAGCTTCTGATGGTTTTGTAAAGTTTGCAGTTGCAGGATACAGAATCATATTCACAAAGTATTAGCTTTTAATGAACCGAACAAAATATCCATTTAGAATACACTTGCACAGTCTGTGCCACCTTTCTTATGCCAATGCATAGTTAGCACGATCATAATCTACTTAACATGGAAAATGGAATCATTTTTCATAAAACAAGCAATGAAAGTACCCACAGACCTTAGTTTACTCCCAGCAAGCTTCCCTTAGATTTGTATTTAGAATTTATATAAAACATTCTTACAAGGGAATGGAAGTTGAAATGCTTTAAGATCCCCAATCAGTAGCAAAATATGATAGAAGATGGATTTATAAATAGGTATGCTGTTTGGGATATTTAACATTAGTCAACCTTCAAAATTCAGGCAATCTCAAAATTAGCTAATGGTAAAAATCAACACTAATTTTTTAAAGCTCTGAAGTTTTTTTTTTTTTGTCAGTGGTTTCTATAGCCCTTTCACTAAGTATTAGCATGCTCAGTAAAAAATCCAATTTGCTTTTTACTTTGAATCTTATTTGTCATTTGTATTTTTGGATAATGGAGTTTTTAGAAGTAAAATCCCACCAATTTTAGTATTAGCTAGTCTCAAAATTAGGGAGTAAGGAAGGAATAAAAACATCTAAAATAAAAGTACCTTTATTATGGGAAAAAATTAGCAAAGACCATTACCTAAAGAAGTTTAGAATTTGAAAAAATACTAACAAACTTAATGTCCAAGTATAGTAGAATGTTTGCTGAATTTGTTTTTATGTGGCTGATATTTTAATGATTATCATCTTGAATATTTATATTTTTTTAGAAAGTTGTTTATTCAAGTGAATTTCATCTAAAACAAAGATTTAAATAGTTAGATCATTCTTGGCTCCATAAGTAAGTTGTATAGTTTTTTAGTTTATGATATATAGCAATTGTATAAGGCTTGATCTAACAAGTACTTGAAAATTATAGCTATAATTCTGAAGGACCTTTTGAAGACTTCATCATTTTTTTTTTTTTGGAAGATTCAATTCTGAGTAATGTTAATAGTTTTTTTAAACACCTGGAGCTCCAGGCATACCAAACCCCAAATGTCATTCAAGAAAAATTTTCTGTTAATAGCTTTTTTTTCCCCCCTATTTTAGGGTTTGACGGTGACACACAGGTTCTAGCAATGCCAGCAGATAAGAAATTTAATGCCACAAAATCTTGACACACCACAAAGTATCCTTGGGTGGTCTGTGCCTTCCATTAAAATAAGCTACATAACATTCAAAAGTTGGTTGAAAATGGTAGCACATAAGTTTCTGGGTGGAAAAAGTTATCTTTAAATAGTTGACAGTTCCAACATAACCATACTATAAATTTCCTCAGATGCTCTTGAAAAATGTACTGAGAAATGAAAGAGGCACTAAATGTGTTGAAATTCACCTTTCCAAAAAAGCAGCATGATTGTGGAGGAAGGCCACCCTGGCTAATAACCTGTGGCAGTGCTGGAAAAAGATGTAAAATTAAATTAAGATACAAGAGGTTGATCATCACCAAGTGATACATTAAAGTTTGGTTACTCCAACCCTTTTTCAAGTGTGTTTTTAAAACAACAACAAAACAAAACAACAAAAAACTGCCTTCAGACCCCTGAGTGTAATCCCAAAGAAGGTAACAAACAAGGCCTCCATCTCTGCCCTAATCTGCAGAGTCAAGAGGTGCACAGATTACCAACGTTGTCTTCAAACAAACAAACACAAAGATGTAAACATCTATAAAGTTTTAAGGTAAAGCAGTTTTGTAAACAGTAACTGCAGATGATAATGCTATCTTCCGATCACAGTTCATCTAAGTCCTTCAAACATCAGGAGGTTCCAGGTTTGGAGCTGTACAAAGTGAGGAGCTGCAGCAGGTTTCAGGCTATTTTCAGTCCTGTACAATGAATGTGTCAGTAGGTAGATTATTAGTTTTTTATTCTTTCTAAACGTTAAGGATGTTGTTCATTTCCCATTTTTGCGTGGATTTATTGGAGTCACAGTCAGAAAGAAACACTTGGTGCAGAACTGGTGAGCGGTCTAAGCACTTTCCTGAAGGAATGTGGGTAAATCTGTGTAGATTCTGGGGAGAAAAGCAATTAAGAAATTTACATTTAGATTTGGTGAGTCAAACATTATAATGGCCAGGGTGTATTTCTATGTCTGTATCTCTATAGTCTATAGCTTTGCTAGTTCCCTCAGTGACTAATGTCCTGTGTTTAAAATTACCTTCCTTCAGGGTCAGCTAGGTGGAGTAGTGGATACAGCACCGGCCCTGGAGTCAGGAGGACCTGAGTTCAAATGGGGCCTCAGACATTTAATAAATACCTAGCTGTGTGACCTTGGGCAAGTCACTTAACCCCACTGCCTTGCAAAAAACAAAACAAAAAACCCCCAAATTACCTTCCTTCTACACTATATATTTACATATATAAACATACATCATGTATATCTTAGATGATAGCTATTGTAGATATATATGTTTATATAGATCTAGCTATATGTATGGACATGTATGAATAAATACACAGAAGGTCATCTCAGAGGGCAAGGTGCTAGGAGTTGAGAACATGGGGAAAGACTTATAGGATGTGAGATATGACTGAGTCTTAAAGGATGCCTTCAGAAAGGTTAAGGGGTCTCAATCCTAAAGAAGGCAATGCAGAAGAAGATTCAAATTACTGAAAAATTGTGTTCATTTACCATGCCAGTGAGGTTAAGCTTAAGATTCTGCAAGGTAACACTAAAAGTTCAAAAAAGACAACTATAGGATTCCAAGCAAATAGGCAGTTAGGAAAAAGTCTGCCAATTTTATCCTTACACTCAGAGTAATAAGATATAACTGGCAAATTTGTGTATATCTATGTGGGGGGTGGGGTAGGATCCCCTAGGTGGCACAGAAGATAGAGTGCTGCCCTTGAAGTCAGGAGGATGGGAGTTCGAATTCTGCCTCAGACACTTGACTCTTACTAGTTGTGTGACCTTGGTTAAATCACTTAACCCTGATTGTCCTGCATCCATCTCCAGACATCTTCATATCTGGTCAGTGGACCCAAATCTGGTGACTTAGTACAGCATCCCCTTCACTTAAACCTAATTCAAGTGAGTGTCATGGCATCACCTCCTTGATATCCTGATCTTCAGGAACGAAGGACAAATATCATCATCATCACCATCATCATCATTGTGTGTGTGTGTGTGTGTGTGTGTGTGTGTGTAGGTGACCAACAGACTTAAGGGATTAGATCTTATGAGAGAGAGAAGAACAATGGACAGAGGTTTGCAATACCATATAGGAGGCAGCAACAAAAAACATTCTAGAGAATAGAAAAGATTAGGCTGTTTGATGAGGCTTTACAAATAGCTGAGGAAAGAAAAAAAGGGAAAATTACAATGCAGAATTTCAGAGAATAGCAAGTAAAGAGAAGGTTTGCTTAAATGAGCAATGCAAAGAAATAGAAGGAGTAGAATGGAAAAGACGAGATCTCTTCAAGAAAATTATAGAAGATCTCAAGGGAATGTATCAAAAATGTGCAATGAAAAAGACAAAAAATGGTAGGGACTTAATAAGCAGAAAGAGTAAGAAGAGGTGGCATGACTATATAGAACTATACAAGAAAACTTTAAAAAAATTTTTTATTTAAGGCAATGGGGGTTAAATGCCTTGTCCAAGATCACAAAGCTAGGCAATTGTCTGAGGCCAGATTTGAACTCAGGTCCTCTTGATTCCTGGGCTGGTAACCCTATTCCCTGTGCCACCTAGCAGCTCCTACAAAAAAAAAACTTAACATCACCAATAACATCCTAGAGAATGAAGTCAAGTGGGCCTTAGGAAACCTTGCTAACAAGACTAGTGGAGGTGATCAACTTCTAGCTGAGCTTATTTAAAAACTTAAAAGATGATGCTATTAAAAGTGCTGTCCTCAATATGCCAGGAAAATTTGAAAATACAGCAGTGGCCACCGAATTGGAAAAGATCAATTTGTGTCCTGTCCAAAAGAAGGGCAATGCCAAGGAATGATCAAATTAACAATTACATTCATTTCATCTACTGCCAACAAAGTTATAAAGATTCTGCAAGTGAGGGTTCGGCAATATGTGAACCAAGAATTACCCAAAGAGTAGGCTGGCCAAAGAGGTAGAGGAAATAGAAACCATGTTACTAATATTTGCTGGATTATGGAAAAAGCAAGGGAGTTCCAGAAAAACAAAACAAATAAAAAACAAAACAGATTTTTTTTGCTTCACTGACTACATTCAAGCCTTTGACTGGATGGATCATGACAAATTATGGCAAGTCCTCCAAGAGATGGGAGCACCAGATCATCTTACTAGACTCCTGAGGAATCTATATGTGGATCAAGAAGCCACAGTTAGAACCAGATATGAAACAAGTGACTGTTAAGACTGGGAAAGGAATATGGCAAGGCTATATATGGTCACCTTATTTAACTTACGTTCACAGAACACCATGTGCAATGTCCCACTGGATGAATCCAAAGCTAGGATTAAGTTTGCTGGGAGAAATAATCAACAATCGTATACATGCAGACAATATCAGTCTGATGGCAGAAAGTAGAGAATTAAAGAAGCCTCTTAATGAGGGTGAACAACAGTGTAAAAGTTGGTTTCAAGCTTAACATTTAAAAAAATACAAAAAACATAAGCCAAATTCTTGGCAATTGCTCCCAGCAGTTCCTGGCAAATAGAAGTAGAAATGGAAGCAGTGTCATATTTTATATTCTCAAGCTCAAAGATCACTGCAGACAGTGGCCTGTGCCTATGAAATTACAAGATGCTACTCTGAGGAAGGAAAGCTAAGGCAACAAGCCAGCATACATATAAAAAGTAGAGACACAACCACCTTGCCAACAAAGGTTCATATAGTCAAAGCTAGGGTAGGTATAGCTGTAAGAAAAAGCCAGATGCTGTAGAATTGATGCTTTCAAATTGGGGAGGTCGAGAGAAGACTTTACAGAGTCCATTGCATAGCAAAGAGATAAAATCTATTGATACTTAAATTAATTCAGTTTATTCCCTGGGGGAGGTCAAATCCTAGAAGTTGAAATATTTTGGCCACATAATGAGAAGATTATTGAAAAGGATCCTAATTGTGGGAAAGATTAAAGACAAAAGGAAAGTAGGGTGAGATGAATAGTGTCATAGAAACAATGAACTTGGACAGACTTTGAGAGTTAGCAGAGGATAAAAGGGTTTGGCTTCATGGAGTCATGAAGAGGTGGACAACAAATGATGACATTAATTCTTAATAAATAAAAACATTACATATCAAAAAGCAAACACTTTAAAAATTCCCTTTTGTTTGTCTCTGAATGTTTGTTTGTTTCCATTCTACTTCTATCTAATGAGGTGGATTGAGTTTAGCTATTTGGTTCATGAACTTTTTTAGAGTAAGGGGAAAACACATTTAAACACCTTATATAAGTTTCATGGGTTTTCTTATTGACTTTACTGCCTTTATTGTTTGTCTTCTATGCTTACCTTTTCTTTTTTTTTTTAGGTTTTTTTTTTGCAAGGCAAATGGGGTTAAGTGGCTTGCCCAAGGCCACACAGCTAGGTAATTATTAAGTGTCTGAGACCGGATTTGAACCCAGGTACTCCTGACTCCAGGGCAAGTGCTTTATCCACTGCATCACCTAGCCACCCCTATGCTTACCTTTTCTTGCTGTTATTCCATACTTTTCTCTGAAACAAAAATGCATCTTTCTTACATGTTTGCTCTGCATTATCATTTTCATGTTTTGCCAAATATAATCACAAACTGTCACAAAATTGGGAAAATGTATGTACTCATTACTACCATAATATGGTCATTTGTGAAAGATGTCAATTCAAATTTCCATGTATAAGTCAAAGAGTGAGGTTTTAAAAGCAAATGAATGAATGTTTATACAACAGATCTAGCAGATGAGTAAATGAAGCCTTAGTGTTTGTCCTTACTTGGAAGATTTCTCATCTGGTTGCTCCATAACAAACTATATTAGCAAGTTAGTCTTAAAGAGTTATATACAAATATTTTAAAGTGTTGGGGGGTGACAATTAGCCAAAGGACTTTGAGTATTCAAAATCTAAAAACCAGCAGTATCACCTATAACAGAATCAATCGTCCAACCAAGAATGGATATCTAACCTTCACATAAGAAGCAAGGTAACTGGTTGCTTTTCTCCTATTGGAATAAGAAGATAACTAGGAGACAAAAGGTAAAACAAAACGGACAAAGCTCCTAGTGACAAATTCCTAACTTCTATCCCCACCTGCTGGAAGATGGGAAGCATAAGCCGAGTGTGTGAGTGCATGCATGTGAGTGTGAACATTCTATCGCAAAGAAAAAAAATATCCCCAAAACAACAAAAACCCCCATTTCCTGATAATTATTACTCCATTCTTTTTTTTCTAAAATCCCAACTACAAGATAATGATTCTTGTAGATACGTAAAAAGTGGGAATGGAATTCTAATGGGAATGATGCTCTCAACAAATGGGACAAGATCATGTTAGGCACTAAGTAACTGGCTAAAGTTTTGGAAAGTCAATATAAATGGATAATTAAAGGAAAATGGTGGCATGTTTTTAACTCACAGACTGGAGAATGAGGTTTGCGGGCTAGTTAAATATGGTAACAAAATGAAACAAAATTTTAAAATAAATTCTGCAAAACAGTGATATTAGAATATTAAATAATTAAGGGAATGAAATTAAGAAAAAGCTGTTTGCTTTAAGAAGATGAAATGTGAAATACCTTGAAGTATTGCCATTCATTATATTCATTTAGACTACAATGTGTAATCATTATTTTGGATCCATCATGTCCTCTTGTCAAACACTGGTCATACTGCATGAGTTGATTTGCTTCATTAATTCTGAAAAGCTAATAGCAAAGAAAGAAAGATGTTGAAACCTTCCTAGTTCCCTCCACTCCACCCCTTTTTTATTTCCTAAATTTGATTTTGATTTCCTAAATTCGGGAATTTATGAGGGAAGATCAGAAGCCACCTATAACCTCCTAAGGCTCATAGAATTTAAGGGATTTGCCTTCAGTCACTTAGCTAATTAAACATCAAGTAGGATTTAAATTCAGGTCTTCTTCTGCAAGATTTGGAAGAATGAGACCTGTGGCTCAAATTCTACCTGTGATATTTCATGGGTAAGTCTTTATTCATCTGTAAAATGAAGAGATCACACTAGCTGATGTCTAAGGTTTTAGTTCTAATTCATGATCTTATGCTATCATTCTTAATAATAATAACAATGACAATTCATATTTATAAAGTGCTTTATGTATATTGTTTCATTTTATTTTCTTAATAGTCTACTATGCCATGCTACTATATGACAACAATTTTTTTTAAATTACCAAAGGAATGTTGAAAACTATCTTTGAATGTTACATAAATAAAAAGGAATGAAATTGTATTCTTATACAAAAAAATTACTAAAGAATTTTTTTTGAAGAATAAAATTCATTTTGACTTTCATGCATGTCCAAGACTACAAGCTGCAAGGAACCAGGGATTATATACTTTTCAAGCACAATACTTAATCAGAGAAGCTGTGTGTGGTGGATAAAATGCTAGCCAAGAGAGGAAGACGAGTTCAATCTTGCTTCTAACACATACTAACTTCACAACCTCTCAACCCTCTAGGCAACTCTCTAAGACCAAACATATAAGCTGAAGAAAAGGTGCTGACTATTCTGGAAATTCCCTTTATCAGCCAAATCACAGTTCTAGTCTCTGTCCTTCATTAGCATTTAAAGGATTATATTTTTCAACCTTTGAAAAATAGAAAAAAGTTACTTATAAGTTATTTATTGTATAAAGAGAGCCTAAATTAAAGTTAGGGACAAGCTGACATGGTGAAAGGAGAATATACTGAGGGAGTCAGAGAATGAATTGTTGGATGGCTATTATGGAAATGTGTTTTGCCTGACTTCACATGCATGAATTGATATATTTCTTGCTTCTCAATGGGTATGGGGTAGAAGGATTAGAAAACAAAATTTTAAAAAATTTGAATTTTTTTAAAAGGTTACTGGAAAATATTTAGTAAAACAAATAAAAATATAATGAAAAAATAATGAATTGTTGGGGGGACAAAGTTAATACCAACTTAGTAGTAGAAATCTACAGTTCTAGAATGGCACATTGTAATAAATGTCAAACTTTAGTCTCTCGTATCTGATAAGTATTAGCACTCTCATGTCTAACAATGTTTGGTTATCACACTTTCATAGATAACTTTTTAATTGCCAAAGATGACCTTTTTAAGTTCGACATAGAGATATGAGTTACCTGATTTCCTCCCATCCTATGACAAGGTCCCAGTTCCACAAAACCACCATTTGCATGTCCCATGCTATCAATGCAATGTGTTGTTTCAACACCTCTGATCTGGAAAAGAAAGATGCCATGTTAATATTAAGCTTTCTTGACTCTTTTACAAGGAATTCAGAGCCTTTATGTTTAAAAACTACTGTAGTAAACCCAGTTTACAGACAGAAGCTTGGAGATGCCCATGACAAGAAAGCAAGTTCTAGGGAAACAAAATGGTGACTCAAGTTTTCCAGTGGAGTCCAGTTTGCAAAGTTGAAAGTTAGAACATATATACATAAGACCAGAGATTTAGAGCTGGGCAGATTTTGAGAGGTCAACCTTCCTCATTTAAGAGAATTGTCTATCTGTCCAGGTTCTCACTTGGTAATAGATGGCAGAGCCAAGATTTGAACTTGGGTCTTCCCGACTCCTGGCCCCAAATTCTATCTACTTTGTGACCTCTAGTACTTGTAAAGGGGGACAGAGAAGAGGACATTTATTATGGAAAGTTTCAGAACCATTAGAATAACAGCTATAATATTATATTAAACACCTTCATACAATTACTTTGTTAATCAAATCTTGTGATTTAGCTGTAACTGAAATTGTTGTTGTACACTCATTTCGGGTGTATTCAAGTCTTTGTGACCTCATGGCAAAGATATTGGAGTAGTTTGACATTTTCTACTTCAGCATATTTTTCAGCTGAAGGAACAGGCAGGTTAAGTGACTTGCCCAAGGTCTCACAGCTTGTAAATGTCAGAGAGCAGATTTGAATTTAGGAAAATGAGTCTTCTTGTCTCCAAGCCTAGACTAGCCACTGTATCACCTAGCTGCACATAACTGAAAAAAGATTGACTAAAAGAGGTGTTTTATTAAGGCCTTTAAAAAAAAGTCATAGGAATTTCTTCATGGCCTCTTTTCTCCCTCTCAGAAACAGACCCTCCCTTAAAGAAAAAAACTGAAAAAAAATAAAACCCCAATTCTATACAACATTCAACCCCTTTAGTCTCCCTCCTCCCACCAATCTGCAAATAACTAGGCCATTATTTTTAAGTTTTCTAAGACCATTCATAGTTTCCCAATGATTAAGAATTAGGAATCTTTTTAGGGATGTTTTTGTTTAATTTTTGTAGTTTTAATGTATATTATTCATTTGGTTTTAACCTATTTTGCTTTGCATCAGTTCATACAAATCTTCCCAGTATTTGAATGAATTGCTCAAATTCATCATTTGTAACTTCACAATTAGTATTTCATTATGCTAACAGACAATATTTTTATCCTGATTCTTTGCTACCCCCAAAAAAGTGCCACTATGAACATTTGGACATATATGTGAACCTTTAATTTTTCTTTCTTTGAACTTCAGAAGGGACATGACCAATAATGGGATTGCTGGATTAAAGAGTACAACTCCAAACTGTTTATTCAGAATGATTGTACCAATTCACTGTATTAATTTTCCTGTCTTTCTAACAATGTCTTATTTTTTTTATCATCCTTCCCACTTTGCAGAGTGTAAAGTGAAACAGCAGAATTTTTAAAATTTGTATTTCTCTTATAATTCCTGAGTTGGAGCCTATTTTTACATGGTCTTAAATAGTTTGAAATTCTATGGGGAAACTTGGATTTTTTGACTGCCTATCTAAGCATTCTTGTTCATATATTGGTTACAGTTTCCGATATCTTGGATATCAGATTTAAAAAAAAAAGGCTTAATTTTCCCTGTCTGAACCAAGATAGAAAATCAAGGGCTACAAAATAGCTTGATGCCACTAATGATCAGCCTGGGAGATCTGACCTGTTCATCATCAACCTGGGATGGTTGACCTCCTTAGGTAAACCCATACTTTATTTTCCTCACTCCCTTTGGGGCTTACCATATTGATACTGGACCTAGTGCAGGCACCCAAATGATCTAATCTACTGAGGTTCAAACCCACCAGCTTCAACCTCCCAGGTGGTAGGGATTACTGGTGGCTGCTACCATGCTGTATCAATGACAGTTGATACAAGTCTATTTCCCCACTAGACAGTTTGTCTTCATATTTTATCTGCATTGATTTTGTTTGTGAAAAAGTTTTTATATTTTATGCCACAGAAATTGCCTATTTGTTTTTTTATGATCATCTCTGACTGTTGTTTGGTTAGGATTTCTTCCTCTATTCATACTTGTGAAAGGTAACTCCTATTTTCCTTGAAGGAAAGGGGTGTGTGTGTGTGTGTGTGTGTGTGTGTGTGTGTGTAATGGGATCTTCATATTTAGGTTATAATCCATGATTATTCAAAATATAACATAAGATGCTGGTATAATTTCAGTTTTCTACTTTTTAGGGACTTGTCAAATAGGGAGTAAGTTCTTGGGTTTGTGAAACAATGGGTTACTGTTTTTGATTGTTTCTGGCTCTTGTTTATATAATCAGTTTTACTGTCTTATTTTTTTATTTTTATTTTTTTAGAAAAAGCCAGCACCTAATAGTTTTGTTGATTACTGCCTTATTAAATAATTTAAGTCTGGTAATGCTATGCCTCTCTTCATTTCTACTTATTTCATTGCTCCACTTTAGATTTGAGGCCTTTAGTTCTACAAAATGAATTACTATTTTTAATATAATGTTATTTTATATAAAAACATAGTTGTATATACTATAATGCATAGTAATTATTATATAATTCCATAAAACAGTCCTTTGGTAGTATATAATAATAAGTATAAATTGATTTAGGCAGCATTGAATAGGGTTGACTTTGCAAAGCATGTTCTCCAGGGACTAATTAGTATGTCTTTGATTTATCTAGCTGCTCTCAGGTTATGGAGTACACAGTCCAGGCAACTGGACTTTTTTGTAAGTAGGGGATTAGAGATAGGGACTGCGTGTGCGATTTCATTATTATAGAGAACTCCTGGGTGAGGAAACTTCCTCATCCAAAGCAGGTCAAAAGCCTGCTCTGCAAATTTGTCTTGCTAAAACCTGGTTAATTAATGTGCCTGGGGTCATACCAATATAATGCATCCAAAATGAGGCTTAAACTCAGGTGTAACCACCTTCTGGTCTGGCTCTCTATTCTGCTTCTTTGCCTAGGGTTGCCAATTATGAATACATATGATTATTGAAAGTTCAACATCCCGTATATGTAATTTAGGAAGGGTGTTTACTTTGAAGATTTCTGAATCATCAAAGAAAACCTCAGAGAAGTCAGAAATTTGAGGTTATCCACATCTGAACCAGAAAAGGCAATGCTACATTATCTTGGCTCTGCCCCATATAGGCAAGCGCTTGCCTGGCAGCTCTGGGAAGGAATGGAGATTTTGCAAGAAAACAATAAGAGCCTGCTTCATGTCAACCAATGGAAAGGATGATTTGCTGAAGGACTATGACTAGAAATAAATAAGACAGAATATGTCATTTAGATGACATGACTGTTAGAAACCAAATTTTTATGTTAGCTTTGAACCAAAAGTGGAAAAGTCTAGATTTACTGGAAGGTCCAAGGAGACTTAGACATTTCAATGTGACTCAAAAATAATCAACAAGAGAAAAATAGGTTAGGGTGGGGTTTGATGGGATTATAAAATTAGAGATGAAGAAACTGAGGTAAGAGAGCTTAGGTCACAGAGACAGTAAGCAGTCTCTGTCCAGAAACTAGTGATTTTTAGATAGGGAAAAGGAGAGAGTTATCACCAAGGTTAATGTAGGAAGACTTGAATCATAGCCTAAAGTCTTTGGGACCCACATAGGAAAGTATCTTTCTCTTCTTCAAGGAGGGAGGGGAAGGACAGGACCTAAGGAGAATCAGGTGGGCTTCCCCATAGAAGTTAGTGTGTGTCTGGAGTGGGGGACTTGGGAGCATATATCCAGAATAGGAAGCAGGCTTGGGAACAGAATGATCTGCCTGCTAACTTTGAAATCAAAGTCAACCTCGGCCTTCCTCAGCTACAGACTGAGAGTTTATTTGTTAAGCATTCATCCTAGATAACAGAGTTTAATAAAAGATAAGGGAGTTGGCATGGGGTTCACCTTAAGGGATGCCAGTCCATCGAATGGCTTGGCCAGACTTGTGTTCAATTAGAATCATTAAATTCTACTTTGTGAATCATTTTCTTTATGATTTTCTCTGTTCTTTCTTTTTCTTCCTATTTCCCTCTCTCTCCCTTCTTTGTTCCCTGGCTTCTAAGTTATATTAATTTTTTTAAAAAAATATATCATTTATATAGAGTGGCTTTCAGGTTTTTAAATGTTTTCTTATACTGTGTCCCAAAAGTCTTTGTGTAGTTTGAAGCCAAAACATTTGGGAAACCCTGTATTGTCTCACTTGAACTTCACAGCTAAGTAAGAGCTGTTTTCCTCATTTTAGAGAAGGGGAAGCAGTGGTTTCATGCCCAAGATTACACAACTAGCTAAAGTGTCCGAGGCAGTATTCTGGCCACTATGGCCACCATCATGGTCTATATAACTCTAAACTTGTCTTGGATGAACTAAGGGGAAATGTAATTTTTTCAACAAATTCCCCTGGCCCAGCTTTACAATCTAGAAAGCAGAAATGTAAAGGAAGTCACACCATTTGGGGACTGTGATCCTCTCCCACTTAGGGAAGTGACTTTCAGTTGAAATTTTCTCTTTGACTTAAAATAGAAAAGATGAAGCAAAAAGGATCCATTTTATTTCTCTCTCCCATTCCCCCTAACATTCTAAGAAAACCTGTTTCTAACTAGGTTCCAGAATGGTGCTGTTGGAACCTCTGACGGCCTAATAATTCTCTCTACCTTCTTCCTCCTCCGTAAAGTCCCAAGGTTGAATATGTCTCCCACCCTTTCTGATTCCTTGATACCTGCACTTTCCCTTGGTCTGGTGGTTCCAGCTGTGTGTGAGGTGGATGCCTGGAGTTAGTTCTTTTCTACCATAATAATGTGTAATTCTTATTTTAGCCTCCTTGAATATGCCAGAGAAATAAAAGGGAATGAATAAAACCAAAGGAAAATGCTTTAGTTTACCTAAGTTGAAATCTCTAGAATAATACACATCCTCTCTGAAACAACTGTTTGGTTGGTGTGGTTAAGCAGCTTTTTAAAAAAATTATTAAATCTTTGAGATTTTCAACTTAAAATCTTTATTATAATTGAGAGCTTCCTAGGGACAGGGACCAGGGAAAAGGACAGATGAAAGCTGAAGATGTCAATAAAAGTTAGATTAATAAGAAAAATAATATTCTGGGTCTGATTCAAACCTGTGGGAAATAAGTCTTTAATCTTTCTTAACTCCTCCTTCTTGTTTCATTGAAACCATTGGCCAGTTGATTTTCCTTTTCTAGCAGACAAATCCCATAAAGTGCTGGGTGCTAGAGATCCATGTACGCACTTGGGTTTGTTAGGGCTATGAAGGTGGCCTAGGCTTGGAGCAGTGGAACTAGCCCTAGTTCTAGTGTCAGAGAACTAGATTTTGAGTCCTGGCTCTGTATTTTTAACCTGTGTAACCACAGGTCCTTATTTCACATTCTGGGCCATGAGTTTCTTCATTTCTAAAATGAGAGCGTTGGGTTTGAAGGTCCACCAATTCCAAGTCTAAATGATCCTATCTTCCTGATGAAATCTGTTTCCTAACCCAGCTACAAGTTTGGATCTTAGGCTTGGAACAGAAATCACTCTACCTGCTTTGGTCAATCATGTAGTCCCAGCTTCGTTCCTGACCATCAAATTGGTCAAAGAGCCACCAAAGAAAGCCCTATCCATGACCTTGAATGATATATATATATATATATATATATATATATATATATATATATATATATATATATATATATATATATATATATTCATTCATCCCTCTCTTTTGGGGTCAAAATTTATGTCTCTTCCGGAAAATGATTTTCTTTTTTTTCCAATCCAATTTTTACTTCTGACTTTTGTTTTACCATCACCTTCATTTACAAGTACTTATCCCTCCCCTTGCCTTTCCAATCAAAAGGTATCCCTTGTAAAAGATTTAAAAAAGATGAGAAAAAAAAGTCTGATAGTACATATATTTCATATTTATAATCCTTTGAGAGAATGAAAGTCTATTTTCTCAAAGTGAGTGTTTTCTAAAATTTCCCTATGAAAATACATCTGAAAGAAAAAATATTTTGAATATGTATATATATAAAATTATATATTTATATGAGTATCTCTCTCTCTCTCTCTCTCTCTATATATATATATATATATACATATATATATTTGTCTACATCTATATCTGTTACCAAATAACTGCTAATTTCTTTCAACAGTAATGGCAAGGGTTATAACACCACATATGGCTATACCACATATAAGAAAGGAATCTTTTTCAAAGACAGTGATTTTCTAAAATTTCCCTATCAGTGCATATAATAAAAGAAAAAAAATATTTTGAATACTTATGTATATAAACACAATAATACATTTCCATATATGTATCTATATATGTATACATGTGTTAAATATGTTTATTCTGATATATATGCATGTGTAATCCATAATGACCAAATAACTGCTAGCTCCTTCACTGGTGGCAGGGTCATAATACCATATATGGTTGTCTGGGTAAACAAATTATTAGTGTATATTTTCTCTTCCCTCTAATTCACAAAAGTCTTATTTCCAATGCTTCATCATGATGTGGAAGTGGCCCTTCATTTACAAAGGCCCAGAGGAGCAAAATCTCTGATAGATTCCTTCCATGTGGAAGGGGTTGAGATTATGTCCTGGAAATGGACTGTGTCTGTTTTCCAAGGACTAGCCTGGTTGAGACTGGAGAGGGTAGGCAACTGTGGGCATCCTGAGGATGAATTTTTTTGTCTGTGGAAACACATGGAAAAGTCCCTTGCTCTATCTACAGTTAAAAGGCTCAGGTAATAATAATAATCAGTTTTTGAAACTCTAAAGGGGAGATCTTGGCCCAATGACCCCTAAGTGGACATTTTACAGGAGAAACTGAATTTTGTCAATATTGACTCTCTTGATTTAAGGAGAAGGAAGGGGCAGCTACTAAATGGAAGAAAGACTCACAGGTTCTTTATATGATTTTGGATGATGAGCTCATCAACTCCCATGAATTCAATGATCATCTTTATGCTATGAGTCTTAGATCTATTCATTCAACTCTAACCTCTCTCCTGATGACCAGGTTTGCATCTCCAAATGCCTATTAGATATTTCAAACTGGATGTCCCATAGACATCTTAAATTCAACACGTTCAAAACTGAGCTTATGAGCTTTCTCCCCAAATCTTCCCTTCTTCCTAGCTTCCTGTCTTTCTTTGTATTTGCATGGGCTGGTTCACCACCTTCCCTTAGATACCCAGGCTCACCACCCCTTCCTCAAAAGCTCATTCTGTTGCTCCTTCCACCCCAGATGCCATATTTAATCTGTTGTCAAGTCCTTTTGAGTCTTCTTTCACAACATGTCTCCTCTATGTCTCTTTCTCTCCTCACACTGCTACTATTTTGGGGCAGACCCTCATTACCACAAGCACAGTCTTCTAGTTGTCCTTTCTTTTTACAATCTATCTTCTAGGTATTAAAATGATCCTCAAAGAAATCAAAGTTATTAATAGTCATATTAAAAAATGCTCTAAATCACTACTTAGTAGAGAAATACAAACTAAAACAACTCTGAAATACCATGTCACAACTATCAGATTGGCTAACAAAACAGAAAAAGAAAGTGATAGATGATAAAGGGAAGCAGGAGAAATAGAGCCACTAATGCCTTGTTAGTGGAGTTGTGAACTGGTCTAATATTTCTGGAGAGCAAGTTGGAACTAAGACCAAAGTGACCCAGCAAGACCACTACTAGGCCTGTGTCCCAAGGAGATCAAAGAAAAGGGGAAAGGACTATTTGAACAAAACTTTCTATAGCAGTGAATTCCCCAGGCTAAATACATTCAACTTTCCCAACTGTCCTCCTTGGGCAAAGTATGCTATCTATCATATTTAGGTCAGATTTTGAGTCTTCTCATCACTCTGAACACCCACTTAATAAATTCTAATATAGTCAATATTTCTTTTAAAATGTTCATGAATAGATATGATCTGAACAAAGCAAATTAGATGTTACACTTAGGTTACACCTGGTCTTTTTTTTTTTAAGAACAGTATTACCCTTATTCATAACAATTTCTTTTTTCTTTTCTTCCTTCCTTTCTCTTTTTTTTAAGGTTTTTTTTTATTTTTGCAAGGCAAATGGGGTGAAGTGGCTTGCCCAAGGCCACACAGCTAGGTAATTATTAAGTGTCTGAGGTCAGATTTGAACTCAGGTACTCCTGACTCCAGGGTCAGTGCTCTATCCACTGGGCCACCTAGCTGCCCCTTCTTTCCTTCCTTGAGAGGAGAACCTGGCCAGTTGCAGTTGATGGGAAAGAAAGGGTAAATTCTCCAAACTTTTCCTTCTTTCTCTCCCCTTGGTCAACCACCTCTAAAACCCACATGAGCCCATGTATCTTGAGTCCACATAAACACACTCTGACCACTGAGTCCAAGCTCATACATACCTCTCCCCATTCAACATTCTTGGGTGGCAAGGGATAGTGTGAGGTGATATCATAAGCTATTTCTTCCATGAACCACTTAAAACTTTTGCAGTTGTGATCTTCCCGGAATTTTTTCAGTTCAGATATATCCCCATAGGCTAGTGCTTTTGATTCAGGGCGACTTGCATAGAAGTAGTCTTTGTAGCCATCCCACCAAACTTCCACAACTCTAATGTAGTTCTGTTGAAAAGAAAAATATTTCACAAGGCAACATGTTAAGGTTTTTACTTAGCGTAAAAATCTGTCTGAAATATTTTAGGTCATCTTCAAGTTGCTGTGCTTCTTCATTCTGGACTCTGATCTCACATCCTTGTCCTAGGATGGTGGGCTTCTCTGATTAATGGTGGAGAAGGAAAATGAATGGGGTTAGGTAGTTAACAAGGCTCTGGAGAGAGTACAGAATAAAGTGAACATGGTTTGACCTCCCTGAAAAAGAGGGATAGGAGAGGTTAGTCATCAATCAGGGTAGGGGCCAAGGGGCTTTGGGAAAGTCATTTAACTCTGTGGGCATCTGTTCTCTTATCTGTAAAATGGTTTTTGAGTAGATGATATCCAAGGCCACTTTTGGACAAAGTTAGATGGCACAGTGATTAGTACTGGGTTTGAAGTCATAAAGTCTCACCTTCATGATCAAATCTGGCTTCAGACAAATTAGTTTTAAATTAAGTCTCTTAACCCTGTTTGCCTCAATTTCCTCATTTGTAAAATGAGCCAGAGAAGGAAATGGTAAACTAGTATCTTTGCCAAGGAAACCCCAAATGGGGGGGGCAGTTACAAAGAATTGGACATGACTGAAAAACAACTAAATAAAACATTAAGCTCTAAAAAATCTCTGATTCCATTGTGGGGGCAGGGAGGACAATTTCTGAATAAACAGGATTAAGACTGGAATTAAAAAATTGGATCTATTAACTTACTGTTATTAATTTCTAAGTGAACATAGAGAGCTTTATATATCTTTTTTTGGGGGTTGATAACAAATAATGTTCCTTTATTATTTATTTAAAAGTCTAGGGGTATCTAGGTGGTGCAGTGAATAGAGGACCAGCCCTGGAGTCAGGAGGACCTGAGTTCAAATACGATCTCAGACATTTAATAATGACCTAGTTGTGTGACCTTGGGAAAGTCACTTAACCCCACTGCCTTGCAAAAAC
Source organism: Macrotis lagotis (assembly GCF_037893015.1). Lineage (NCBI taxonomy): Eukaryota > Metazoa > Chordata > Mammalia > Peramelemorphia > Peramelidae > Macrotis > Macrotis lagotis. Next base: position 85,950,480 of record NC_133660.1, read on the forward strand.
CTAAAAAAAAGTCTAGCATTCTGGGTGATAAATAATGCTAAAAATATTTCTCAATTCCTAATACCTCTAATTCTATTTTTAATTTTTCAAGTGACAGGTTACTTCTAGTTTAAACATATTTCACAATTTTGGTAACTATAATAGGTAACATTATCATGCTATCTGCACCCTGATAGTATTTTTTTTTAAATTTAAAAAGATTCTCTGTTTAGCAAACCCAATTTAATGAGTATTTCCATATACAAAGTTATACAGAAAAAGAGGATTGTATAAGAAATTGTGAGTCTATTAGTGCAGTTTACAGTGATCAAGGTCACACAGCAAGGTAATTATTAAGTGTCTGAGGTCAGATTTGAACTCAGGTCCTCCTGACTCCAGGATGAATGTTCTATCCACTGGGCTGACTAGCTACCCCTGTGAGTATAAAGGTGTCTTGTTTGTTTATGATTCATTCTGGTCTTCTTAATACTGAGAAAAATGCTTTGATGATGCTTTTTCTTTTTCTATTTTGGCTAAGCTAGTCCTAAACTTATTCTGCTCCTCTTCCCATCATTAAAAAAAGAACAAAACTCTTATGATAAATACACATAATTAATAAAAACAAATTTTCCCACTGCTTGGATCCAAAGATCTATCTCCACGTGATTCTGTCCCTCTCCATCAAGAGTGGCCGTCATGCTTCATCATCATCTTTCTATCAATTTTAAAGTTGTCACTTCTGAAAAGATTTCACCCCTTTTTATGTTTTAATGACAAGACTCACCTTTAATGTTGGAGATGATCCTAAATAAATTGGTGGTGGGTTTCCTTGCCAACCCGTAAGACGATATATATGTCCAACTCGAGAACAGGGGACAAACAACAATTTTCCACCACACTGCCATATCTACCAAGGAAAGAGAGATGTGGATATGTGTTTTTTTTAAATAAAATAAAACTCCCAAAGCATCAAACATCTCACTGTAAATTATCTGTTTTTGATAACAGCTACAGTACATTATTTACACAATTAAATGTTAAGACATTGTGATTTCCACAACTTATAATAATAATAATGATAATAAAAAGCACCCAAAAGTTGACAAAGCACTTGAGATAAATTATTTTCATATGATCAGATAGCAACACAGAAGGTTGCTGGGAGAGAGCACTTCATTTGCTACCAAAAGGACCCTTTCAAAATACTTGTGTAACCCTAGAAACCTTTCTTCAAAACAGTTTTGCAAACAATCCTAAGAAAAGAAGGCTAAGACAGATGGGAAGCTGGCCTACGGTTGCTGAGCAGTGGCAGAGGTGGAAGAGGAGGGGGCAGAGAGGGCTGGGGGCTGGGGCAGGGACTCCATTTCTGCTGAGGTAATTTGCAGATGGACTTCTTCCAGGCCAGACTGTGATTTAGGAAACCCTGAGTTCAAATTCTAAGTCCCATTCCTTGACCTGTCTGAACCTCCATCTGTAAAATGGAGATGACAGTCCCTGCTCCTTGGGGTCTCCAGGGGGATTGAAGGAGGTATCTGTAAAATGCTTTGACTTCAGGGCTGGGGCTCTATTCACCGTAACACCTAGCTAGCTACTACTATTGGCCAGGAGGGTTGTAGACCTCTCCATGGTAAGGAGCAGAGAGAGTATGGAGGGAGGCCACAGGCAAAGGGGTCAGCTGAAATTGGAAGTATGGCCAGTCAGCACCAACTCAGTAGCGACCTCTTGAATGGGTCTCACTTAGCTGAAGTGGCTTCAGGTTACCTTTCCCTCTTGGAAACAGCTTCAGAGGGGTGATATGTGGTAGGTGTTGATCATCTCTTCCCCTGCCAGGGAGTTCAAAGGACCTTGACTGACCCCCAGACAATCTAAGAGATGCTCACACCTTCCTATTCTCTCCCAGGACTCCAGTTACCTATATGACTGATCCTTCTCAGTCTTCTTTGTTTTTTCTTTTTAACATCACATTTCAGTTATTTAAAGGAATGAATGTAAAACTCAACTATAACATGCTTTTCAAGAATGTAGTCCTTAGGAATGAAAATGAGAGATAATAATAACTGACATTTATATAACACTTTAAATTCCGCAAAACACATTTTCCTACATTACACAATAATAACTGACATTTATATAACACTTTATGTTCTGCAAAATACTTTTTCCTATGTTACACCTCATTTGAGTTAGTAAGACAGGGACTATAGAGTTTTTAATGCCCCTGTGCTACACAGGAAGAAACTAAATACAGTTTCAACATTCCTGGGCTGAATAAAAATCTGTCCTGGCCCATCATCAATGTGTTAATTCTCATATTCCTGGTCTTTCCTCTCCCCAAGCTGAAAGGCTCTGTACATTCTTTGAGTTTCTGGGTACATATTTGCGAAGTTAGGTCCCTGGTTCTTATGGTCTTTTATTTATTTATTTTTTAAATTTGCTTTGGCCAATCTCCTCTGAAGGAGTATTACTCTCTGATTGCTATTCTCTATGGGTGGGTACCCCCAAGAATTGGGTCAGTGCTCCACCCTCTTTTCTCCCTCATGGTGATCTCATCAGTTCCTGTGGATTCACTGACCGATAGAGCTGTGGACCTGGAGTCATGAAGACCTGAGACCAAATACAAATTCAGACACTAGCAGTATGATCCTGATCAAGGGACTTATCTGCCTCAGTTTCCCCATCTGTAAAATGGGTATAATAGAAACTTATCTCCCAAGGATGTTGTGAAGATCAAATGAAACATGTGTGAAGTGCTTTGCAAATCCTCAAGTTCTAAATAAAGTTCTCTAAATAAATGCCATGATCATTGTTGTTATTGTCATTCCCTAAGTGAATCTGCCCACCCAGTCCTCATCTTTCTCCCGAGCTTCAATTCCACACACTTCTGGTGGATGGTTTCACTTGGGCGTCCTGGGGCATCTCAACAGGTCCAAAATGTATCTCACTTTTCCAAGTAAATATAGCTTCCTTCAACTTTCCCCCATCTATCAAGGGCATCACCCTTCCAGCTCCACAGGTTTGTGTCCTGGGAGTCATTCTAAACTCTCCATTCTCCCTCTTCCCTCTCCTGCTCTCCAGTCCCTTGTCAAGTTTTCAGATTCTACTTTCTCAACAGGTTTTATTTCCATTCCCTTTAACATAATAAAATATGAGTTTTCATCACTTATAGCCAGGACTATAGAAATAGCTTTCTAATCAATCTCCTTGCTTTAGGAGTCTATTAAGTCTTGGAGCAGTGGCCAAAGTGATATTTCTTAGAATGCATCTCTGATCATGTTGCTCCCTTTGCTACAGAAATGCCAATGACTCCCATTGTCTTTAGGACTACTGCATATTTCTCTTGCATCTACCTATCTATGAACATTTTGTACCCACATATATATAAAAGCATATAAAAGCTCCCTGAGGAAAGGGACTGCCTCATTTTTGTACTGATATGTATAGGGTATTATAAAATGCTTGCTGATTGATTCACCTGTGGGGAAGGGCAGTTTGAACAAGACACCATCCCAGGGAACTTCCTCTAAAGCAACATCTGGCTCTGGCTCTCAAGTATATGACAGCAACTTTAAAACATTAAAAAAAAAATCTTTAGTCTTAAAAAGCAATCTGGACTCTAACGATTACAGTGGTAGGAAGGGAGTCAACAAGAACGTATTTAAGAACCTTCCATGTATTGGGCATTGTGATAAGCTCTGAGAATCCCAAGAAAAGCAAAACTGTTCTTATAGAGCTCACATTAGAATAGGGAAGATGACATGGAAGCATCTAGTTCCATACTGGATATAGAGAAAGTAGATGATGAACAGAAGCCAGTATGATCAAATGAGATGATATTGGTAAAGTGTTTTATAAACCTGTGTGAACTATCATCATCATTATTATTTTTTTAGTGCAGAGAAAGTTTCTTTAGAGCAGGTTCATATTCATTAATTGTCCCCTTTTCAGGGTCAGTCAATAAATATTTATTAAACTCCTCAGTGAGATAAGACATTTAATAACAGGCAAATTTTTTAAAAGTTTAAATCCTGCCTAAGATGAATTTTTGATTCTCAAATATTCAATTGAACTTGTAATCTCATTGTTGTGGGTAATCACTCCAACAATGCAGGTCACATCCTATCTTCGTCTGTCCATCCTGTGACTGGCCCTGGCTGTCCTACAGGAGATTTTTCTTGACTTTGTGAAGATACCAAGGAAAGCACATGGGCTATCCATCAGTTATTCTTGGCTCTTGTCATATCACTCAGACCATCTTATTTCTTCATGCCCCCCAAAACTAATAAATATTCATTTTGGTTATGCTCTTTAATTTAAATACACACACACACACACACACACACACACACACACACACACAAACACACTCTTAAATCCTGTCTTTTATGTGCTTGCAAAGGGAAGCATCCAGAATACACTCTCTCTTGTCTGACTCTTGAAATCTGTAGCATTCTGCTAGGCTTTACTGGATCCCTACAGTTATTAAAGTCTTTTTCTTAAAGTCATTTTGTATTATTTTGTGAATGATTATCTGGGAACATGCTGGGTCCCCTTAGTAGAACCTAAGCTTTTTTTTTAAGGATGAGGACTATTTCTTTTTGTTGTTGTAGCACAGGTAATCAGAACAATTCCTGAATGATTTGGTGGGTCCCATTATCATTTGGTGAACTGAATGACCCATCAAATGAATCAGGGGTACTCAGGGGAACCTCCAATTTATTTGGTAGGTCTTTGGGTTCATGTAATGAGATTGAGCAGAGGTTCTTTTTTTTTTTCTTTGCAAGGTAATGGGGTTAAGTGGCTTGCCCAAGGCCACAGAGCTAGGTAATTATTAAGTATCTGAGGCCGAATTTGAACTCAGTTCCCCCTGACTCCAGGGCTGGTGCTCTATCCACTGCACCACCTAGCTGCCCCCTGGGCAGAGGTTCTTAATCTTCTTTTGTATCGTGGATCTCTTCTTGTCTAGATAAGTCAATGTACTCCTCAGAATGTTTTTTAATTGCATAAAATAAAATATATGAAATTGCAAAGGAAACAAGTTATACAGAACTATATTTATCAAAATTAAAAAAATTCCTTTATTCTCTGAATCATCTTTTACATCTTTGTATTCCTAGTAGCACAGTACCTTTTTGCTGATCATGAATACAGTTAATAATTGAAAAATAAAAAAAAAGCCAAATTTTAAATAAAGTTTGTTCAACTTCTGAAAGTCATACAAGTCTGGACCACCTTAATAAAGGTTTAACCACCTGTTAAAAATGAAATCTTTACCTTGTAAGAAATCTCAAAGTTCTCACCACCCCAGATCTGAAGACCTGGATCGTAGAGACCCAATTCAAAGAAGAAATCTCGTTCAATGGCAAACAATCCACCAGCCATGGCTGGGGACCTAAGAAAACAACATAATAAAATAACTATTAAATCTAAACTTAAAGAAAAACCACCTGAAAGCTAACCCCCTCTTGCCGCCCAATCAAACAGTCAAATGATTGAGAGAAGATCAAACTGATGACCAAACAATAAGAAATTATTTAGCCTATGTAAAATAATCTGTTTGGGTTTACCCCAACTCATTGAATGTCCTGAGGTTTGTGGGTTTATTTATTTATTTTGGTTAATTTGTTTTTTTTCCCCCCATTTATAAACTACAGGCTTGGCTTGCTCATTCAAAGGAGCCTCCATCCCTGCCCAGGTTTCCACTGCCAATCCTGGGGGATCCAATAGGCTGAAAATGAAGCTGGCCTCAGCTGAATAAGAAGTATTCACTGTTCCCACTCCTAGGCAGCTGGGTGGTGGTGCTGTCGGCTCTGCTAACTGCTCTCACGGCGATTCCTCTGACTTATTCTGGGAAGAAGGAAACCACTACCTACCAGCAGTGGCCTGCCATTTTTTAATTTAATAGTTCAGGGACTTGACAAATGAGAGGAGGGTGTAAATCTCTGGAGGATGGCAGCAGAATAGCTGCAGTCTGTACATCTGCAGTGGCCGCTGGTAACCCGATGCCTCCACTGGCACATGAAACCTCATTAGGAATGGAACAGTAATTCTATTAAGAAAGGAAAATCTTATAAGGCACAAGCTGTTCTAGTCTTCAGTTTGTCCTGAGAATACATTACCAAAATATCTCGCCGTCCTCCAATGACATAGGTTTTTGCTTCTTAAAATTATTCTCCCAACTGTGTCTTTTGGAGTGGCAAAAATATCTCAGCAGATATTTAATCTGGAGAATCATGGGATGGTTTTATTTTAAACGACTGTTTAGAAGATTTTAAGGGAATAACATGTTATGACAACCTGGTAAATAATGTAAAAAATTTATTAGCCCAGGGAGTAAACAAGTAGATGATTTCTAGGCTGTTTTATAACTGTTCTAACTGGATATCCCCAGGCTTGAAGTTTTATAATTTCCTTTTGCTTGCCATCTCAGTTAAGGAAAAGTACACAAAGGACAAATACGCCATGAAATCCTAAATCACACAAAAGATTTAAACGACATTGTAAACATCTTCCACAAAATCACAACCACTCCCCTCCACAACCACTGAAACAGCAGTGGAGTAAGGAAAGGGTGACTGAAATAATCATCCAACCAGAGTTTCCCATAGATTTGACAAAAACTATTTAAACACAAGAGAAAAAAAGTCCATTCCTGAAATATTTGGAGAAAATATTTCATTTTATGTCATATTCTGGAGATAACATTCATAAGTGGAGAAATCAAAAGAAATGGGATGTGATAAATGATTTTATTTGGAAAATGGATTATGGGAGAAAAACAGCCGATTTTTGAAAGAGCTTTCTTTCCAATTGAACATTCCTGGGAACAAACAGAAATAGAGGAGGTGCTTTAACAGTTCTTGAGCCTTCCACCTCTAATCATCAAACTTGACTTGCCAGGGCAGAACCGGCACATATAACTGAAAGGAATATTATGTTTGTTTGTTTTTTTAACCATGTGTTCTTCAATGTTCACAGGAGTGACATCCAAGCATTCAAGGAGATAAGGAAATAGTGAATTTTAAGCAGATTATATGCAGTGTCCCAAAAGTCCTAAACTAGTTTCTAAAGCTAAAAACTACACCAAGACTTTTGGAACATTCTGTATTTCATGTTACATACGATATCCTCATTATGCTCAAAAAGAATGAGAATTTGAAAACAGCTCTCGGAGGAGGTATGATTTCATTCAATGATGCTTGGAAACAAAGCTCTCATATCATTATTCCCCCCCTCCCCCCCCCCCCGGGGAAAAAGTAAATTTTCAGTGAGTGCATTTTGGATAGAGATTTCAATTTAAGTGCAACAAGGGAGAAAGCAGCAAAGGTAATTTTTGCAGTTCTACTAGAAGGTAGCATAATTACTAATGGTGCTAGTAAGAGGAAATGAAATTTTTTCTTATGTTAATATATTTGATAAAGCACAGAGGTTGTTAGTAATGGAATCCTAGTTTCACACAAATATTTAGAAAGTTAACATCTGTTAGAGAGGAACATAAGTTACTTAGTGATTACCGATAGGGCTCGGTTTTTGTCTTTCTCATTGTCTTCTCCCGCTGGGTCAGAGGCACTCTCTTCCAGAGCAAACTCCAATCCCACGCTCCTCGAGCATACCCATCTTCATCACCACCCCCTTGGGGCATAATTTTAAAATTGTTGCCATCTATGATATCTATAATCGGCACAGTACATACGGTTCTGTAGTGTAGTGATGGTTTCAGGAAAGATGAAATGGAGGGGTATGGACCCATATATTTTACACGAGTTCATGAGGAGGGAAAAAAAAACAAACCACTTAGAGAAACATTTGACTTCAGCAGAAAAAAAAGCAACGTTCTTTACCGATAAGGCTCAGTTTTATGTTTTCTTTTGGCCTTTTCCTTGTGACTTAGTGGAATTCGTTTCCATAGCAAACTCCAGTCCCAGGCCCCTCTGGCAAAACCATCTTCATCCCCACCTTGCTGGGGTTCAATGGAATAATCATTCCCATCTATGTAATCTATTAGAGGCACAGTACATGTAGTTCTGAAACATTTACAGAAAATGAAAAAGCATTTTAAACTCAAGAACTGAAAACTACCTAAGTTAACATGTCCCATGATGCTGTCAAATTTGTAAGGAATTATCTTCTAACAAATAGATTAAAGAACTTTCCTATTGGGAGAAAAATGGATTTTCCTTTTCTTTTTGACTTGGAAGGAATAAAAGAGGCTAAGAGTTGGATGCATGGATGTACTGGAAGGGTAAAGAGTCAAGACATTGGCTTTGTTAATAGTGCTTTTCCCTTTATGAAGTTTGTGATGAAACCACTATCAGTCTGTCACTTCCCTTCCCTGGAAATAAATATGTTCTTTTAGGGAAGTTAATGGAGTGAAAGACATTAGCACTTCCTACTTCTGAAAACAGTAGACAGCCAGAAAAGGTACAGTACTATTGCTCTTCTTGAAAATAAAACAAATCCCTTCCACCCTTTCCCCCAACCCACCCAATCCCCAGCAGGGGAAAAGAAAATCCAAGGTCAAACAAAAACAAGGAATGTTTAAGGCAGAGCATCCTGCCTACCTCAAATTCATGGAAGGGCTTCCCTGGTTAGAAAATTCAAAAAGATACAAAATTTAGCATTGAGAGTTAAATATTATCCTTGTTTTACTCCTTTTATCCTTAAGAATCTTTTTCATTTATTTACTAAAATAGCATCTTTCCATATCAAGTAGGCACTTTAGCATTTATTTAGCATTACTATGTTCTAGGAAATATTTATATTATATTTATAAATAATTATATAAATAGAAATATATAAATTTATATATAAATATATTTATAAATATTATGTTATCTTGAAAGTATATCTTATGGTATCTTGAAAGTACAGAATCTAAATGAGAAAAGAACCTGGGCAATTCTTAACATGGGTTCATGATTTTTAGAAACCCCTATTTTGATAATATCATTTAAATACAACTGGTCCCTTTTGTAATTCTATGTATATTATTTTATGCATTTAAAACATTATTTTGAGAAATAGTTCAGAGGTTTCACTAGACAGTTTCACAAATATAATAACAACAACAATAATAATAAACAACAACAACAATAATAATAATGAAGGACAGCTGCTTCAGAATAATGAACTGGGAGACAAACATGGGGAAATGTTTCTCTTTGAGTTTTTACTTTAAGGTAGGTAACACAGTAGATAAGAGTGCCAGACTTGGACTTATGAAGACCTGAATTCAAATCTGATCTCATACTCAGATAGCTGTGTGACCTTGGGCAACTTACTTTAATTGCTGTTTGCTTCAGCTTCCTCATCTATAAAATGGGGATAATAATAAATACCTACTTTACTGAGCTGTGTGGAGGATCAAATGTGATAATAACTGTAAAGTACCCATATAGCCTTTATATAGTAATATAGCAAGCTTTAGAAAAGCTAGCTATTAATATTATGATTATTATCATCATCATTATTATCAGTCTTATTTTAACTGTCCATGAGGAAGATTGAAGGCACCATAGGATTAAGGAGTCATCCTGGAATCCTCTGGACTATCACTTTCTTTTTGTCATTAATAGCCACCTAAATTCACAGATTAGGTTCACAGATTTGGAACTAAAAAGGAATTTAATTATTTTATAATTATATTTTATAATTACAAATTAATTTAATTTTCTAATCAAAGTCTCATTTTTAAAGATGAAGGAAGTGAGGCCTAGAAAAGAGAGGTAATTTACCCAATATCACTCAGGTAGAGAGTCAGAATTTGAACCTAGGTCCTCTTATCTAAAATTCCTAACTCTTTCCACTATCTCACAATAGGAAGAAAGTTAGTTCTACTGCCTCTATTTCCCAGTTTTAAAACAACTTCTGCAGAAATGATATCAAAGTACATTTAAGTTTGCTAAATAGAAAATCTATTTTTGGCTAATTAATATAGTATTTACTTAAAAAAGTAATTTTCCTATTCTAACCCAAGTATTATCATGACTTTATATAGCATCTTTCAAGAGTTTTCAAGGCAATTTACATATTAACTAGATCTCAACTTCCTTGCAAACTATAAAGAGAAATAGGCAGGAATTCCCTGCATTTTTATAAAATGGAAAATGAAGACAGAAGATAAAAGCAGTAATCTGGTGAATCAATACAACAGATCAATCTCAATCTTGTACCCCACCCCCAACTCTTGATTTTCTTCCTTCCTCCAAATTATGCCTCTCCCTCAGAGGCTTAAAACCACATAAACTTCCTTTATTTGTTTCATTAGATTTTCTATGGATTATTTCAAAATTTCTAGTGATCTTTTTCTGTATCAGATTTACTCTAAAACAAAGTGAAGAGGTAAGCTTTTATGACCAGGGTTAAAAACAAATCTTTCCAGGGTAAAACTTGTGTTGTTAGGCTCAAGTTCAAAGGGGTTAAGATTTCTTTAAAAGTTATCTTCTTATTTTCTAAGTATATCTACATATGGTTCCTTGCTTTTTTCTTATATAATCTTTTATCTCCTTTCAGAGCTTAGCATAGTATCTGACCCACAGTAGACATTTAATAAATGTTGATTGATTGACTAATTGGCTACTGATTGTGCGAACAAACTTGTAATTTTCTCTCTAAATTAAGGGAAAGAAAAAAAGAAGCCAAAGTATAGAATATTAAATGTCATTTAATAAACTACCATCATATTTTATACCAAGTAACACAAGAAGCAAAAAAAAATCAGTAATAGATTTTTTCCCCTCAATAATAGACTCTTTTTTGTTTTGTCTTAATTTACTAAGGCAATGGGTTAAATGACTTGCCTAAGGTCACACAGCTAGGTAATTATTAAATGTCTGAGGCTGGATTTGAACTAAGTTCTTCCTAACGCCAGGGCCAGTGCTCTAGCCACTGTGCCACCTAACCGCCCCTCAATAATAGACTCTTTTTTTAAAGTTTTTTTTTTTGGTGGCTTGCCCAAGGCCACACAACTAGGTAATTATTAAGTGTTTGAGGCCGGATTTGAACTCAGGTACTCCTGACTCCAGGACCAGTGCTCTATCTACTGCACCACCTAGCCACCCCTAATAATAGACTCTTAATGAAGCTGAAGTTCAGATGAGGGCACAGTAGAAAGAACCTTGGTTTTGTTAATATGCCATCCCTGACCCTGTCTAGGTGGCCATGGTAAAGTCACAGATTTCCTGAGCTAACTTGCTTGTATAAGAAGGTTGGTACAGATGGTTTCTGAGATCCCTTCCTGCTCTAGATTATGGAGTTCTGTGCTAATTCCATGACTTTTCCCTTCCCCAAGTTCATTATAACTTTTTAAAAAAAATTCTTAATAGGAACCTGAAAAATCAAAAGGGAAAGGTTAAGTTCTGAAAAGAAGGGTGATTCTTAATGTGTTTAAGCTAAGTCACTTCTAAACATTGAGATGCTGCCATAATGGCATGTATGGATTTGACATGTCTCATTTTCCTGAATTCTTATTAGAATTGTAACTGAAGTTTAGGATCATGGATGCCTTTAAGAAAAAGTTACTGCCTTCTCTTCCACTAATGGTCGTTGTTTGGGTCCTGATTGGCTCAGAGGGAAGGGAAACAACTATAGTTTCTATTTTGGTCAGAAACTCTGAGGGTCTTTTCCTCCCTTCCCCTTCCCATTTCCACCCCCCTACCCCCAGTCTCTAGCCTCATTTTTTTTCTTGTCTAGCTTTAATCATTGAATGGGTATTGCCTCGGTCAAACTAAGAAAGACCTTAGTTAAAAGGCCAGGGTCTCCATGGGTCATCTCGGTCATCCTGATCCATATCTGGCCACTGAACCCAGATGGCTCTGGGTTAGAACAGAACCCCCTCATTCAAATCCAATTCATTTGCAAGTCAAGGCATCACCTCCTTTATGTCACCTTCCACTTTAAAAACAATGGACAAACAACTACCTTCTAATAATCACCTGGAAAGTCTTGGAACTTGGTAATGGCATTAAATTCTAGAAGATTCTTTAGCTTCAAAAGAAGAGGAGAAGCAACTATTATAATTATAACTTAACAAAATCTCTTTCCTAAGCAAGAAAGAGCTTTACAACATTGTAGTTACTGATCACAACTAAAAATGTAGTTTTGAATTTATCTATCACTTTGATAAAGTATCCCACCTGACAGAATGTTAGGTCTGGAAGATCTGAGTCCAAATGTGGCCTCAGACACTTACTATCTGTGTGACTTTGTACAAGGCATTTAACCTTTGTCTGCCTCAGTTTCCTCAATAACAAAATGAAGATAAAAAATAGCATCCGACTCCCAAAATTGTTTTGAGGAGCAAATGAGATAATATTTGGAAAATGTTTTGCACAGTGTCTAGCAAGCAGTAACTGATTAATAATTGCTTATATTCTACCTTCCTTCCTTCCTCTTTCCCTTTCTTCTTTCTTCCTCTATTCCTCCCTTCTTTCCTCCTCCCTTTCTTCTCTCCTTCCTTCCTTTTTTCCTTTGTCCCTCCCTTCATTCCTGCTTTTTTTCCTTCTCTGCTTCCTTTTTTCCTTCCTCTATCCCTCTCTTTTCTTCCCCCCCCTTCTCTCTATCCTTCGGCAAAAATAGTATTTGGAAAGTAGAAAGAACAGGGGTATAAAATTTTGAGAAAGGCAGGCACAAATCCAAAACCTTCAAAAAAATGATTGTTGAAAATTACCAGTGCGTGTAGTTGGAAAAATAAACAAAATATTTAAATAAAAAAGCAGATATAACATAAAGAACAGAGAGCTGAACTTGGAAACAGGAAGATCTGAGTTCATGTCCTGCTTCTGAAACACAGTAAGCAACCCCAGGGAAGTCATTTAACCTCACAGTGTCTCAGGTACTCTCCAAGGTCCTTATTTACAGAACAATTTCAGATCTGCACTGGTGGAGAGTTTTCTTCACTTACATTTCCCTGGTATATTCCTCTTCTTCCTCTCAGTAAAGACTGGAGGAAAGTGTGGGCCTGGCCTCCAAACAAACAAGCTTACTTCGAAGAGAGTTAATGTTCACCCCAGTTTAAATGGGGACATTTAAAATTATTCTTGGGTAAATGTGTTTATAAATGAGGGGGTCTCTTCGTTTGTCCAACTATAGGTTAATTTTCTATTGAAGGGATCTCTAAACTTATCTCATAAATATCAGATATGATATCAATTTGGGATGATCTCCCCTAAAAAAGTACCAGATGAATAAAATGGTAGCACTTATGACAAACTAAAATAATGAACTGAGTCCTAAGAGACTGATTATTCTTAAACAAGAGGGGAAAAAAAATCAAACCAACAAAAAGAAGGAAAAGTGTTTGTTACCTGTCCTTAGATATAGGAGCTATAAGTGGCGCATACCAGTTAACTGCCACTTCACAGTGGGCATCAAGGTATATCAGAACCTTTAAAAAAGAAAGAGGCAGGGTGACAAAACATGAATTACTTCTGTATATGTACCAATATCATACATAATTTAAAGACAGAAAGTGCATTACTTCCAATTGAGATATATATATGATGTCATTCCTCACTTGAACAAAAAATGTAGATTAAGACAACTACTGAAAGATAATTAGACTACAATAGTCTACTAGGACAAACATGATCTATGTTTATCATTGTATGCATCAACATATCTACTTTCAAAAGATCTCTGGTTTCTTCCCTGAGTTATGTGAGTGATTCTTCAATGGAGATGAAGCTATATATGAGATTTCCCCTACCTGTCCAAGTTTAGCCTTGTGGGCTCCAATACTTCGAGCCTGAATTAAACCTTCTCGCCTCTCATTTCGAAATACCTTTACCAGGCCATTCCACTGCTTAATGTATTCATCCAATCTCTCTTTTAAGTGTGCTGTGAAAAAATGGAAAAAAAAATACACAAATATTACTGATCAGGTTTGTTTTCATAAGTTAATTCCAACACCATTTCCCCAGGAAATGTGGATAGGTCACAGGAAACTCAGCTGAATAATCTAACTATAGCTACATAGCTTTGATGGTGACTGTTCAGGCTGTAAGAAAATCCAGTTGCTTACTATACTGATTTAAAACAATAAAAACAGAAGTGCAAATATTTGATTACACCTCAGCTTAGAATGCATTATATAGGATTAGTTTGCTTAAGAGTGAAAAATAAGCATAAGGCTAAAATATTGAAAACATCATAATTATTTTACATTTATTTATTATTTCCCTAGACTTTCTCCAATCTTTCTTTTTATTAGGGGAATTTAATCCATTCACATTTATTCTTTTAATTAAGTTTGTACTTTCTTCCATTAAACTTTTAAATTTCTTCTTTCTTCTCTTCTGTTAATATTAATCTGATCCTGGCTGGACTACTTTTTTCAAACGGATGATGTAGTAGTTCTCTGTAACATGAGATCATAAAAAAATGGTCCCTAGGCAAGAAAAAGAGATAGAAATGGTTTAAAACTTCCTTCGTATTGCAAGCATTGCAATATCTACAGGAATTTTAGTAAATTGCAACAAGTTTGATAGCATTATGCCAATGTTTCCATCATGACTCCCTCCTGAATGAAAACAGGTTTTGTTTATATCCCTAAACACACATGTGATTGGATGACTGTAGGCAGAACTGGTTTCTGGAAGCCTTCATAATAGCTGGCTTGTAGACATTCAAAAAAATGAGGCCCAGTTTTAAGAGTCTAAAAATTGGTCCATAAATACTTTCTACAAAAAAAAGCTACTTTGAGAAAAGAGCTGGTTGTTTAAATGAGCAAATCAATCTGGGCAACCATAACAGTCACTTGGCTCATCTTCAGAAAGCTTAACTAGACAGAAGCCCAGATATAGATATTCACATTATAAAAGTTAAAGATTTCCATTAATACATGTGTTAGTTATCATAATCATTTAGGGTATATAAGGAAAAAAAATTCTAACATTGATCCCCCCCTCAGAAAATCTGGGGCATTTTTCTATCTAGTAAAGATATGATTAATTTTTTTTTAATCAGTGACTATCAGTGAAATGACTTTCTAACACAGCACAGGAAATAATTTATCATTTTTATGTCCTGCCTCAGATCCCTTGGTTGTTTTGATAAATAATTAATGTAAAGTTAATCTTTAATGGCAAAAGTTTGGGGGTCTGTTTTTCAAATTCTAAGGTAAAATTAACCATGGCCCAGGATGAACTATGAGCTATGAAGTCTAATTTAAAACCAATTTAAAGGCAACAATAACAATAAAAACCAACCAAAACCTTCCACTGATATAAGGCATACTAGTTCAATATCAGTTTGGAAGGACATCTTCAATGAAACACTCCAGAAATGAGTGCTGCTTAACATTTTAAGCAATGGTTTGGATAAAGGTATAAAGTACATACTTATTAAATGTGTAGATGTAAATATCCTGGATGACAGGGTTAGGATCCTGAATGATCTTGATAGCCTACAATATTAGGCCAAATATAACAAGATCAAGTTTAATAGAATTATGTTTTACACTTGAATTAAAACAACAACCACCATCTTCATGAGTGCAAGTTGGTTTGACATGATTAGGCAGTCCATTGGCCTGGAAAAAGATCTGGAGGTTTTGGTGAACTACCATTACAATTCAAGTCAATGGGGTAATTCAAGTTAAAGCAGCCCTAAATGCTACAAGAATAGAGGTGATAATGCCACTGTTCCCTGCTATGGTTAGAGTATACATAGGTTCTAGGTGCTACATTTTTGGGGGGACACTGATAACTTGCAGAGCATTTAGAGGAAGGCAACCAGAATGGTGGTGGAACTTAAGTTTCTACTATTTTGGGGCCTAGAAGATTGGTTGGAAAACCTGGGGACATTTAACCTGGATAAAATTAGATGCAGGTAATATAAATGGCTGTCTTCAAGAATTTGAAGGGTTGTTTTATGGAAGAAGGATTAGATTTGTTCTTTTCTGGTCCCAGACAGAAGATGTAGGTAGATTTAAAGAGACAAATTTAGTAATTTAAAGCAAATAAATTAGAATTAGGGAAAATCTCCTGCATTTATAATGAAAAAAAAAATGGGCTGTCTTGGGAGATAGCCTGTTTTATTTGACTGGAGTGCTTCAAGCAAAAAAGCCTGGAGATCCCCAGATTTAGAACTGACTGGGTGATCTTGGGGTCACTCAGGCCACCTCTATGATTTGACAGATAAGGAATCAGGAAGTCCAAGGTAGTTCAATGATTTAGACACAGAGATAGAAAAAGAACATGGATTTGAACTCATATTTTCCAACTTTAAATTCAGCGCTCTAATTCTTCCTCATGTAAAATATGGTATAGAAAGGATTCTTTTTCTGTTATGGGTTAGACTAGAAGACTGTTAGGGCAGACTGGTGGCCTATTGGATGGAATGCTAGGGCTAGAGTCAAGAAGATTTATCTTCCTGAGTTCAAATCCAGTCTCAAAACTTACAAGCTGTGTGACCCTGGGAAAGTCACTTAACCCTGTTTTCCTTAGTTTCCTTATTTGTAACATGGGCTGAAGAAGGAAATGGCAAAAAACCATTCCATTATTTCCCCCAAGAAATGGAAAATTGGGTCATGAAACGACAGACATGACTGAAAGACCTGAAACAAGAGAAGGCTGTTGGCTCATATGGTCTTCTGACTCTGAAGTTCTGTGATTCTATGACCTAGAGGTATATAGTTGGAGAATGCAGGCTCTGTAAGTGGATTCACAATAGAATTCAAAAAAGGGAAAGTACTGAGGGATGGATGTAGAGGAATGATCTGGAAGGAAGAGTGTATATATAATAGGAAAGAAGCTTACTCCTCTTTCTGGTCCCATGATTACAAGGGAGTGGGAGTGTTGTGTGTGTGTACGTGTGTGTGCGTGCGCGCGTGTGTGTGTGGTTGTGGCTATGAGGAGGGAGGGAGTAATCACCAATGGTGTGGGTTTTCCAGGGACACAGCATCCTCAGGTATCTCTTAAATCAGGATGCTAACTAAAACGTTTAAGGAGAAACATGGGTTCCAAAGATCTGTAGATGTTCAGCAATAAAGGATACAGTAAGAGGTATGTCCATAGCTCTCCTACTGAGGACATCCTATTATTTCCAGCTTCCAAGCAATTGAGAGGAGTCTGTTCACCTTTATGAATTTTAAGTTACTTCTTTATAAAATAGGCACATCATCCTTCTTCCAGAGGCTTTATGGTTGGAAATGCTTTGACCTCAGAAGCAAAACTCAAGGAAAAAAAGATGATTTTCTGAATGTAAACAATGGAGACAAATAGCAATCTGTCATTTAAATCTGACAAATCAAGTACTATGTGATTAATAGACACAAGACCTTCAACTTTTAAGGGGTTTTTTTGAATTAAAAATTAAAACTTGTGCTCTTCTGATAAAAATCAAAACAGAAATGTGCCAGAGAGATTTGCTAAAAAGTTGTTCTGAGTACTCTGAACCATATGTACTCTGAGCCACATTCAAAGATAAGCCTTCAAATTATGGATAGGAACTGGGCCTGTTACTTCATTGGTTTAAGGTATTCCCAGATGAGGAAACTGTATATGCATGCAGGTTGGCATCTTCTTTACAATTCATAGTTTTAGAATGTCATTGAGAGGTTCAGATGACTTGTCCAAAGGTCACATAGCCAGTAATGTCAGCAGAGGAGCTTCAAAATCTGTTCCCTAACCACTATGCCATGTCATCTCTCAAAATTACTCTAAAAACACTAAAATTCAAGAAACAAAATGATTATAAAATCTTTTACTTGAAATGGGAGAGGAGGGAATAAACCCTGTAAACCCTGCAAACTATGTTTCTCCTTTTCCTTGGAGGTCCTTATTTTGGGATAGCAATTTTTTTTTTATTTTCCTTTTAAGATACTCCTTTTTACTATGTGTATTTATTAATAAAGGGGATTTGCCACATCTTTATGACTTGAAAGCTAGTACTTCTAGTTTTAATGTCAATTTTGTGGACTATGATTTTTTAAAAATTCTTTATATAATCTTTAAACACATTTTCCAAAAACAATTGTTTTCTAAGGCAGTGATTCTACTCTTGCTGAAGATGCCTCTGGTAATTACCAAATTATAATATTCTAAATTAAATGCATTTGTTTCTACTTCATTTTTAAAAATATAGTAGTTTCTAACATGATGATTTCAAAAATGAAGAGAATCACTTGCATAAAGAAAGGAAGAGGAAGGAAGTGGGCAGGTTATATTTCTATTTCCTTCTGTTTGGTGGTACCACATGAATACAAGATCACGATTGTGTTTGCTACTTTACAAAAAGATACTGGAGACTGTGCAAGTCCCTAACCAAATGGTTGCCCTTGCTGTGGGAGTGGTTAAATTCAAATGTTGGAGTAAAGTGTTATCAAGTCTTATTAGACATGAGATTAGAACCAAAATTTGTTCAACCATCTAGCAAATACTCAACATGCTAAACACTTAATGCTTGTTTGTGTATATTTACTAATTATGTTTTCATACCCTATACAATCTGACCAATATTTTTAGATTTTATCACATGGTACCACTATTTCTGGGCAGGGAAAAAAATCTAACTGAAAAGTAGCTTATTGAGTATTTACCCCAAAGGGCTTCAATAAGAAGAGACAAAATATTTTGATGCTGCTGAGTGGGCTGCTTGGCCAATTTCCAAAGTCCCAATTAACACTACAGTGACAAAGGGGAAAAAAATCATAAACATGAATCTGGGTTTATTTAGGGCCCAGGCTATATTTGTTTGTTTTTGACTTGGAACTTTCTCTCTCCCATTCTATATTTTTGGTGTTTAGAATGTACATGCAATTTTATAACAGTTGTTGGAAGAAATAAAATATTCCTATCAAAAAAAATTGAAAACCATTATCATTTTTTCTTTTTTCCAAATCTGATCAAAGATTAACCAATATTTGGTCTTGGAAATAGTTCCTGAGTAATATGTCATAAAACATAACAGATACTTTCATTTTATTCAATAGCTTAAATTGTTTAGAACAAAATGAGTTTTGAGAGCAGCTTCTTACACACATAAACTTAGAAATTCATTTTCCCTGTCAAAGTCAATATTGATATCATCAATCAAGTGCCAAACTCCAAGGCATTGAAACAGGTCATGATCTCCATTTTGGCAATTATGAATGGAGTCAATATATCATTACAACACATCTATGATAAATTTCCTTTACTATTAATTTGTTATAGAATCTAAGGACAAAAAATTGAGGCAAATCTCTATCCCTGCTAAAAATAGTCATTCAAATATTCATAAAGTGACCTACATCAAATGACTCACTATGACATAAACTGATAGTTTCCTTTAAAATCTCAAAATTCTTGACTTTATAGAAATCCATTCATCTTCTATTCTAAGATAAGCTCATTGCTTAGAAAAGTTAATACATTGCTAAGTCCTCATTTATAATATTATTTGTACAATTAAATTTTTTTGAGGGGAGGAAATATAATGATAATTCTATAATTCATTACCTTTATTACTAAAATCATCAATTAATACAATCTCTGCCAAATATTTCCTTGGTGTCCTTTTAATTACACTGTGAACCGTTCTCATGAGAGTTGACCATCCTTCATTATGGAAGACAATGACAACACTAGAAGTGAGCAGGTTTTCATCATAATGCCAATACTTGCATCTGTAAAAAGATTGTAATTGGGTTATTTAGAGGCATTCCATAAATGTCAGTTATAGCTGTAAAAACACAACAGGCCCACTAGTTCCAATATGACTAAGGTTATATTTACTGGGGAGATTCTGTCTAAACTCAAAACTGAGTAAAAAAAAAAACACAAGCATTTCAGTTTTAATAAAAGAGTAAGGATAGAGTGGGAAGAAGTGAGAGAGGGAGAAAGAGAAAGACACAGAGAAACAGGAGAGAGGGGGAGGGAGAGGGAGAGAGAGGGAGAAAATGAATATATGCATTATGGTCGAAAGTGAAATAAGGCTCTCCCAATTAAACTTCATTTCTAGCCAGCCAGCTGTTCCTCCTGCTCGTTAAGGAGCTCTATCTGGTGAATTCACTTAGAAAGGGCTATTTAGTGTCCTCAATTCATGATGCTTGAGAATGCTGTTAAAATAATTTTTCAGTACTTTTCCATATCCATTAGTATTATTTTATATGACCTGGGACTGAACTGCAATCATTATTTTGAAATTTTTTTTGTTCTGAACTTAAGCAAGAGGAGGTTATTGAGTCATAGAGAATGTATGTTTAACTTGCTGTGAGGAAACCACCATGCAACTTTGTTTAAAAAAAAAATCTCTTCTGTTATGTTCAAATGCAGCTAAAATGTACAGAAACATGAAAGGAAACTAACTGGCTGTCCTGAACCAGATTCTAAAACTTCTTAGAGTGGGTTAGTTTGACTAAATAAGCTTTAGCAATAGTAGGTACAGACAGGGAGTACCCCCCCCCAAAAGAGGGAAATGAGTAAAACTTCCTCCTACCCTCCCTTACCCCCACCTCCTACCCTTAGAACTGAACATTCATGGGGTTTAGTGAAGACTCAGAGATTTGGCTCAAATGCTAGCAGGAAGTCACATTTCTTTTGTAGGGCCAGACGTAGTGAAAGGTAGCAAACACCTCTTGATGATAAACTGGAGCTAAGTGCTTTTGATTGAAAATTCTCTAATGAAGCAGGTTGAAGAGGTAAATTGACATAAGAGGTGCAGGTCCAAGGCAAGGGTTAAAAATTCTATTAGCTTCATCATAGAATGTAAACAGTTGTATAATGGAAGAAATTTCTTAGTTTCTCAGGAATTCGGATTTCTTTTGCTCTTGTACTGTGGAAAAGAGGAAGGTGAAACTGATACAGTTGGCTGTATTTCATAGTAAAAAGACTACTATTGAGTGTCTACAGAAATTTTGTTAGGCTGGTAGTAGGAAAAGAATAATCAAAGATTATTATAATGAAAATAAAATTCTGTAGAATCAAATGACCTAATGTACATTAAAAGCCTGTATCATCTCCAAGTGTATAGCTATTAAGTGTATATAATGTGCCCAGCACTGATAGCACTAAAAGTATGCTTGGGAATACTGAAAAAGTAGTGAAAAGAAGTCAGGAGGAAATGAAAGAAACCGACAGCCCATCAGTGACAATCCAGTCACCACAGGGAAGAACAAGGTCTGTTCGTACCTTCCTGAACAATCTCCATTTTGCCCTATCCAAGAGAAGAGTGATTATTTTCTTATTATACAATCAATTTTATATGCAGGATTCAAATATCCCCTTTTTGCTTTCTCATTCAAAGTCCAGGCTTTCAAGGACATTTCTGACTTAGCTCTAATATCCACCCCTCCCAAATCATCTTTTCTAGGTGGAATTCTTACTGAAACCCCACCACTGTCCAGCTCTAATAGGATTGGGGGGAAAATAGATTCTGTTGTAGAGATTGCTGGGAGTGTAAACATGATCAAAGCCACATCCTCTAGCCTTTCCTTAGGGGGGAAAAAACCACCTCATAATATTTCATTCTCTCAATAGCTGTTCACCAGAGTTGATTTTTCCCTAAGTGACACTCCCTTTCCCAAAGGTATTCATACATTCAGCAAACTCCATCCAGGGTCTTGGGTGAGAGACAACTGACTTCAATTTATAGATTATTTGTCAGCCTAATTAATATAGTAAATTGATTATTAATTACCCAGAAACTGTCTCCTGTACTTTTCATTGTCTCACCATGTTTCAGGTCCAAGGCTCTCTACCCATTTAAGGAATTACCTCAACAGGAGATTGATAGACTCACCAGTCAATAATTACTAATTAAGTACCTGTTATGTGTCTGGGGATACAAAGAAAGGCAATAGATAATTCCTGCCCTCAAGGAGTTCACAATCTAATAGAAGGCAAAATATAAAAAGTAAACTGAAGGAGAGGGTATGTTAGGAAATTTTTGTTGAGTATAGTTGCTGAGAGTGGGCACTGAACTAGAATCATACAGGGTGGAAAATATAGGTTAAAAACTAAATTTTTATAGAAAAAAATCAACTTTATGCATTCCAGGTTGATTTATATACCATAATAAATGATACTGAAATGAGAGGCCTTCCATACAATACAATCAAAATGTCTGTTACAAGTTATTTTCCCCCTTTTGTTCCCTTCTCCCTACAAAGCTTTCACTCCTCTTTTCCTTTATTGTTATCAAGTTTAAACATTTTTTGTAAAGCTTTTATAATTTGATATATCTAGTTTTCATAGGTCCAACTGACTTAGACAGAAAAATATTCTTTCCACATACTTGACATGCTCTGAATTTCCTGGTCTTTCCCTAAATCCTTGATAGACAATGTGCCCTGTTTGCTGGGGGTCCATGCGATTCACTACCTATCCTAATGTTGGGTTGCATTTAGGCTGCCCATTAACTCTTAGGTCCTATTCATGTGTTCTGTTCAGTCATTTGGTCATATATGATTCTTTTTTTACCTCCATGAACCAAAGCATGCCAGGCCCTTCTATCTTCTACTATCTCCCTAAATCTGTCCAGGTTCATACTTGACCAGCCCTTTATTATTTTTTTTTTTGATCACATATACAGGATTGAAGGATGATAAGACGTAGAACAGAAAGGGACCCTGGAGGGCCAGTTCCTTCACTAAAGGGTCAGGGACCCTCCTCACAGCTCCAGGGCAGAGGGGAGGACTGTGGTCATCCACATACCAGAGCACAGGCAAGAGAACAGTCAGTCAGGGCCTCTCATAAGATCTTGGAGGAATTAAGGTCCCAGTGGGGTGTCCCAAAACCCCTCAAACTAAGGCCATCGAAATGTTAAAGGACTAACTAGCCCCTGCCAGGATTTGAACCCAGGTCATCTGACACAGGCCCCAGTATACAATGTATTCTACCTTGCTAACTACTTCTCAAATGCAATTTCTTGACAACATGCTGCAACATATTCACATGCCCTATATGGTTTTCTACAATTCTTTGGGTTATTTGTAATTCTGAGGGAATTTTGATCCCTGATTCAAAGTCATACCATAGGACTGTTACATAAAAAGTCAAAATGAATTAGAATTAAAATTGAATGGGTAGTGGGAGCATTCCATTTCCCCAAAGTTAAATCTTTAAGTGATCTAGGACTGTTACATAAGAAACTAAAATAAATTAGAATTAAAATTGAATGGATAGTGGGAGAATTCCAATTCCCCAAAGGCAATTCTTTAAGAGATCTAGGTAAGAGTTTAATATAACATTTTCGCACATTTTTTTCTTTATTTAATATTATTACAGTAATCTTGTTGTGAAAATAAACATAAGCCCCCCCCCCCCCCAAAGATGAGAACCTCAAGAATAGTATAAGAGGAAAAAAAAGTACTTCAGTCTGTGTTCAGATTGTCTCTGGGATGAGTTGTCTTCTTTATCTTAAGTCCACCAGAGAAGTTGCTTCAATCTTTTCCTTACAGTTGCTATTATTAGCTATATTTTCTTTCACTCTTATTTCTTCCCACTCTCATCTACTGCATTTTCGCTCTCCTTTCACCTTGTCCCTGCTCAGAAGTGTGTTTTATCTGACTACCCTCCCATGGTCTTCCTTCTTTTCTATCACCTGTTCCCCTGTTCCCCCTTATCCTATCCATTTCTTCTCATTTTTCTCTAGGGTAAGACAGATTTCTATACCCTATTAAGTGTGTGTGTTATTTCCTCTTTGAGCCATTTCTGATGAGACTGAAGGCTCACTCATTCCCTCTCGCCTTCCCGGCCCTGTTCCACTCCATTGAAAAAAGCTTTTTCTTGACTCTTATGTGAAACTTTTCTTCCTCTCCTTTCTTTTCCTCCCAGCCTCTTCCTTTATCATCCATTGACTTTACCTTTTTTTTACTATATTATGCAGTTACATCCTGTTCCTTCCTGTGCCTTGTCTACATGTGCTCCTTCTAACTGCTCTTATAGATGAGAAAGTTCATATGAGTTATCAGTATGTTCTTCCCATGCAGGCACACAAACAGTTCGATATCATTAAGTTCCTCATAGTTAGTCCTCCTCTTCCACTCCCTCTATGGTTCACCAGTCCTGTATTTGGAGATCAAACTTTCTGTTCAGCTCTGGTTGTTTCAATAGGAAAGTATGAAAGTCCCCTGTTTCATTGAAAGTCCATCTTTTCCCCTGAAAGAGGATGTTCAGTTTTGCTGGGTCATTGATTCTCAGTTATAAACCAAGATCTTTTGCTTTCCAGAATATCATATTCCAAGCCCTATGAGCCCCTAATGTAGATGCTTCCAGATCCTAAATAATCCTGACTATAGAGCCACAGTAGTTGAATTGTTTGTTTCTGGCACCTTTTAGTATTTTCTCTTTGACTTGGGAGTTCTGGAATTTGGCTTTAATATTCCTGCAAGTTTTTCTTTTGGGACCTCTTTCAGGAAATGATCAGTGAATTCCCTCAATTTCTATTTTAACTTCTGCTTCTAGGATCTCAGGGCAATTTTGCTGTATTATTTCTTGAAAAAAATGGTCATAACTTTCCTGGCTGTGATTTTCAGGTATCCCAATAATTTTAAAATTATCTCTCTGGATCTGTTTTTGAGGTTGGTTGTTTTTCCAATGAGATATTTTACATTTTCTTCTAATTTTTGTTTTGTTGGGGTACAGTTTTATTTCTTCCTGGGTTCTTACAAAGTCAGATCATCAGCTTCCTTTAGTTCCATTCTGCCTTTGAAGGAGTTATTTTCTTCAGAGAGCTTTTTTATCTCCTTTTCCAGCTGACCAATTCTGCTTTTTAAGGCATTCTTCTCTTCCTTGTCTTTTGTGTTGCTGTACCCATTTGGCCTAAACTGGTTTTTAACACATTATTTTCTTCAGTATTTTTTGGTATTTCTTTCACCGAGTTGCTGACTTGGTTTTCATGATTTATCTTCATCGCCCTCATTTCTCCTCCCAATTTTTCCTCTACCATCCTTAATTGCTTTTCAAAGTTTTTTTTTAGCTCATCCATACCCTGAGCCCATTTTCTATTACTCTTGGAGGTTTGGGCTATAGAAGCTTCGATTTTGTCATCTTCTGAATCTTCTGTGGGACTGAAGTAATTTTCTATGGTCAGATTCTTCTTTTTCTGTTGTTTACTCGTTTCTTCAGCCTATGACTGATTTACTGCACTTCCAAGGCGTTGCGGGGGGTGGGGTTGAGACACCCCACTGGGACCTTAATTCCTCCAAGGTCTTATGAGAGGCCCTGACTGACTGCTCTCTTGCCTGAGCTCTGGGATGTGGATAACCACAGTCCTCCCCTCTGCCCTGGAGCTGTGAGGAGGGTCCCTGATCCTCTAGGCTGGTATGGGTCCCAAACTGCAACCTGGAGCTGAGTTGGCAAATAGCTGAATTCTGCCCCAGGGAGAGCCGAGGGACCTCTGCTGTCTCCCCTGACCCCCTTAAAATCTATGGGCTGAGAGCTCTGGACATGCTGGGTGGCTCTGCTGACTCCCACTGCAGGATCTCACTGCAGGGCTGCTCTGAGGCCACCACTCACTCAGCACTCACTTGGTATGGCAGAGTTCTCTCATCACCCCTTCAAGTTGTTCCCCTTGATCCCTGGGCCAGGAGGTCTGGAAATTGCCCCCTCTGCCATGGACCCAGGTGCTCCCAGGGGTCTAGGCACTTGGCCGGCTGCACTGCTAGCTGTGGCTTTTTCCAACCCTTGGCCCTGGTGAAACAGACCTTTCCTGTGGAACTTCTAAATTGTCTTGGACTAGGAAATTGTATCACTCAGTATTTCTGTGGGTTCTGCCCCTCTAAATTTTGGCTAGAGTCATAATTTGACAGCTTTTTGGGTAACAGTTTCTGGGAATTCCTGCCTTCACGCTGCTATCTTGGCTCTGCCCCTTTAATACATTTTAAAGGAGGAAAGGAGTTCTTAAAGCCGAAGATATATGGCTTTAAGTCTTGGTGCCACCATTTACTTACAAAATTCATGATTGTGGGCATAATGCTTTAAAATTTTTTGTTACCCTAGTCAGCAAAAACAAAGGTTAACAGTACTTGTATTAGAGTACCCACCGTGTGGTACAGTTTTGGGGTCAGGAATGCTTGGGTTCAAGTTAGGCCTCTGACATATAATAGTTATATGACCATGAGTAAGTAACCTAACCTCTTTTAACTCAGTCAAGTCTGCAAGACTATGTTACTTATATTCAATTTCTCACTGTCAAGGGGAGAGGGGAAGGAAGGGAAGGAGGGAGAAAAATGTGGAACTCAAAAATCTTACAAAAAATGAATGTTGAAAACCATCTTTGCATGTAGTTGGAAAAATAAATATTTTTTCAAAATTAAGTTATAAACAAGTTTCCTATCTGTAAGGACGGAGTGTGGTGGGAGAATGTTTACACTTTGGGAGTTCTCTACCGGAGCGAAATCAGAGATATGGATTCCAAAACTTTTACAAGACTGTGAGGATTAAATGAGATAAGGCATGGGAAAGCATTTTGCTATTGTTAAAATATTATGTAAATATTAGTATTATTATTCATAAACTGTACCTCCCCACATTAACAACACTATTAATTTTCTCCAAAATTCTTTTGAAAAAATGAGTTCGGTTTTGCAACTTCAGTTTTAGATTCTTAAAGACTTAATGAATTAGGCTCTCAACACTAGTTTAAATAGTGTCTACTTATAAAAAAACAATGAACCTTGAAGAGTGTCCAAACCATGTTTCTTGCAATCCCCAAGTTCCTGGGGCCTGTGCCTCTTACCTATTTCAGGCATGGATGATTTCAGTGATGTGGGTCCTCTACCTTCCTACCTTGAATCACCACCCTAACCTTGGTCCTCTAGGATGTCTGGGATGCTCTCCCTCCTTACCTCTGCCTCCCAGCTTCCTTACTTGGCTTCCTTCAAGACTCAGATCCAATCCCACCTTCTGTAGAAAGCATTTCCTAACCTTCCTTTCCTCCCCCAGAACTCCCAAAATTATCTTTCTTTTGCACAATCTATATATATTGTATGTTTGTAGCTATTTACATGTTCCCCTTCCCCTTCTCTAGTAGAATTTGCTTCTTGGGGGCAGGAACTGTATTTTCAGCTTATCCTCAGTTCTTAGCTGAGTGCTTGACCTGGCTATATTAAACCCTTAATAATTGATTGTTGACTGAATTCTTGTGGTTGTGGTTCAGATGTGCTTTAGTTGTGTCTGACTCTTCATGACCCCATTTAGAGCTTTCTTGGCAAAGATACTAGAATGGTTTGCAATTTCTTTTTTCCAGCTCATTTTACAGATGAGGAAACTGAGACCAATATGGTGACTTACTAGTGCCTGAGACTAGATTTGAACTTAGGAAGAGGAGCATTCCTGGACTCTAGGACCAACTACCTTGATGTTCTTGTTCTCCAGGACCAACCATTAAGAAAAATTGCCTGAATAATATCTGTCCTTCATACTAGAAGACAATGACATCTGGGAGATGATGCCACAACAAGGACATGAATTGGATTTGAGTGAGGGGGGGCTGTGCAGCCTCACTTTCTCCTCCAGAGCCATCAGGGTCCAGTGGCCAGATCTGGATCAGGATGACTGGAGATGGACCTGGATGGGAGGCAATCAGAGTTGAGTGAATTGCCCAAGGTCACACAACTAGTAAGAGTCAGAGGCTTGATTCGAATTCCCATCCTCCTTATTCCAAGGCCAGTGCTCTATCCATATATGCCATCTAGCTGTCTGAATAGTTTGAGTGATGAGCCTAATGTTAGTTCTATTAGGCAAAGATTTTTTTATGGATTAGAAATCTGCTTCCTTGTAACTTTTACTCTTTGGTCTTTGTTGGGTACCTTTGTTATTTGTATACAAAAAGCAAACTGAAAGATATAATGAGAATATCAACCAGGCCCTGAATAGGGGAAATTAGAGGTCTACACAGAGCAGTGGCCCCCAAATATGACCCTCTAAATTTCCGGAATCTCACCAAATAGCCTCTGGGGAGAAACTGCATTACAACTGTCTTGCTTCCTTACTTGTAGCATTGTGGTATCTTTTAAACCTAGCTATTGGAAGTTGGGTCCTAAGAGGGGCAGTTTCTTCCTAGGAAGGGAAGCTTTAGTTTGAATTAGAATGTATAAGAGTCCTACTCTGAAAGGCAGGAATATGAGCCAATGGGATCTTGATGGAGGGTCATGGAAGCCAAGTTCCCCGAAACTTCCATGTCACATAAATATATGCAAAAGGGCTCATTGTTTTATTTAATCTGCTCAGTTCATGTCAGAGATGAAGGACCCT
Source organism: Macrotis lagotis (assembly GCF_037893015.1). Lineage (NCBI taxonomy): Eukaryota > Metazoa > Chordata > Mammalia > Peramelemorphia > Peramelidae > Macrotis > Macrotis lagotis. The sequence continues at coordinate 85,978,634 of NC_133660.1, forward strand.
GGAGTTACTATACTCTCTCTTCAAAGTGGACAGAAGCTGGGCAACTATTAATCAGACTGTATTGAGAGACTCAGGTCCAGAATTAGGAAGAAGATCACAACACCAGGCATGTCCTGTTGGAAGGTCATGTCAGTCATGTCTGACTCTTTGAGACCTCATTTGGGGTTTTCTTGGCAAAGATACTATATTGGCTTGCCATTTCTTCTGCAGATCATTGTACAGATGAATAAACTGAGGCAAATAGGGTGAAATGACTTGACCAGGGTCTCCCAGCTAGTAAGTGACTGAACAAGGATATGAACTCAGTCTTCCCTGACTCCAGTCTGCATTCTGAACCCAATGAGGCACTTAGCTGACCCAAATATTGATCTAGCCAGATCACATATGCTGTACAATTTATTAGTTATAGACAAAGATAAGGAATGAAGGAAAAAAGAATTTCTGAAGTGTCTACTGTGGGCCAGAAACTTTACAAGAATTTCATTTGATCTTCACAGCAATGACAATTCAGGAAATTGAAGCATACAGTTAATAAGTCATCAGCTAGCAAGTATCTGAGGTCAAATTTGAACTCAGGTCTCCCTGGTGCTCTATCCTGGTGTTGCAGCTACCTCTAAGGCTACTAAAGGAATTCCAAGAAGAGCAAGGCAAACAGTGAAAAGTCTCTATCTATCTAAATAAAAATATATTTATATTGCTTGAAGAAATGGAGAACATATCTAGAGGAAAGAAGACTTGGGGGGACATGCTAGAGTACTGACGGATCTATCACTCATCTGAAAGAGCAACCAGACCTGACCCACTTAGCCCCAGCCAGCAGAATTGCTGGAGAGGCAGAGAAATTAGAAAGAGGCAAATTTCAGCTTAGATAAGGAAGAATTTCCCAACATTTAGCTGAGATTTAGATGGGATATTCTAATCCCAAAGTAGAATCCACAGTAGAAGCCTAAGAAATGGTGGGGCTTCTACTTTTTTTGGAGGTCATTGGGTATGATGATTTTACTGGGGTATGGTTTGCATTGGTTGACCACTGAAGTTTCTAGGAGAACTGAGATTCTGTTGGTCCAAAATGGCTTCTAAAATTGGTCAGAGTAAGGTTTAGAAGTCTATCATCATCACCACCATCACTATCATCATAATCATCATCATCATCATTACTATCATCATAATCACCACCACCATCAGCACCACCATCACTATCATCATCATCATCATCACTATCATCATAATCACCACCATCATCATCACCACCATCACTATCATCATCATCATCACTATCATCATAATCACCACCACCATCATCATCACCACCATCACTATAATCATCATCATCACTATCATCATAATCATCACCACCATCACTATCATCATCATCACTACCATCATAATCATCACCACCATCACTATCATCATAATCATCACCATCACCACCATCATCATCATCACCACCACCATCATCATCACTACCATCACCATCACCATCACTATCATCATAATCATCACCACCATCATCATCATCATCACCACCACCACCACCACCACCATCATCATCACCATCACTACCATCCTCCTCCTCCTCCTCCTCCTCCTCCTCATCTAAATACAGTGGATAGAATGCAGTGTCTAAAAACCAGGAAAATCTGGCTTCAAATCCAGTCTCAGACTCTTATAAGCCATGAGCTTCTGGGCAAGTCACTTTGACTCAGTTTCATTAACTGTAAAATGAGGATAGCAGCACCTACCTCCAAGTTTGGTTGTGAGAATCCAATAAGATAACACTTGTAAAGAGTTTAGTATAATGCAAAGCACACATCATATACCATGCTAGCTCTTATTATTATCCTCTCTAATAATAATAATAATAATAGCTAATGTTTACATAGCTCTTTTAGATTTGTTTGTTTTATTTCATTTGAACTTCCCAATAACCTTGAAGTAGATGCTGACATCATTCCCTTATACAGATGAGGAACCTGAGTCTGAGAGAGCTTAAATGATTTGCCTTGGGTCATACAGCTAGTGAAAATCAGAGGCAAGATTTGAATTGATGTCTTTCCTGACTCAAGTCCAATTTTCTATAAACCATGCTATATAGCTCAACTTAGTTTTGGCTTTGGTACTAAGGAAGCAGATGTGGATTCCAATCAACCTATCTGGAAAAAAATCAACTTATAAAATTCTCACTTTTCTTTCCCAAATTTATCAGTTTTTACAATGATCACATGTTTGAGTTCAATAAACATAACACTAGCATCAGGTTTTGATGTTGATTAAAATTACTTGTACATATGATATTTTTCTAGTTTGGCTTTAATTTCCTCATGTCCTAGTCCTGGGTTTGTATGCATTCTGGTTTCACAGAATTCTGATATAGCTATTTTCTGATTCCAAACACCAGACAACCTAATCCTTAGCATAATGAAGGAGAGATAGCTCAGCAGATTCTTGGCTACAGAAATTTCTCAACTAGCTGAATGGTGCATGCTGATGTGTTGGATGCTGATGATGGTAGGGCTACACACTTGGTTACATTTAAGCATCTGCTATTGGCTTCTTGGGTTCCCCACTCTGGATGGAAGTCCTTGGTAGTATTTTGGAAATAGAGAAGAGGCATTTGAAAGTTTTTTTTAGGAATGAGGTGATATTGGTATATTCTGCAATACAGATTTACTGTGGTACTGAAAGAAGGGGATACAGGACACACTTCTCTCACCCACCCATTTTTATGATTTGTAACAAAATGAACTCTGGGAAAGGCGGCCAACTGAAATTGAATCAAGAATGCAATGTGAGGAAAATAGGAGTGTATTTGTGTTGTAGATTTATGACTAATTTCTGCTAGCTACAATATGGGCTTTCAACAAGAGCACAGAATTCTGTGAAATATGTTTTGGGTTCTCTCACATCAAGGACAGCGGAGATTAATAAATTTACTTTTAAAAGCCAAATTCCTAGCATCTACAACAAACTTCTGTCCATATTCTGATCTATGGGTGTTCAAGACAAATGCACACACAGGCACAGTGAGCTCACTTATTTCCCAGCACTGCTTCCCCCTCCCCACAAAATAAATGGCCTCAGAATCCCCCAAGGATAATAGTCACCTCTTTAACTAAAGCCACAATCGTATTTTAAAAGTAAATGACCTGGATTTTTCATGGTGTCTGTAAGACTTGGATTTTTGTACTTGGAAGCATAGAGACAAGAATAAAGAATTCTATGGTTGTGGCCTTTTTTTTTTTACATACAACACTTTTAAAATAATTTTAAAACTTTATTTCAAAACCGAGCATTACAAAACACACAGCATAAGCTAACATTCCCTCCACCTCAACTATCTATTTTTTTTAACCATCTCTAGTTTTGATATAAAGCCATGCCAGATTTGGATACTGAGCTACAGCAATCTCTGCGAATCCAATTTCAGACAGCATAGCACAGTTGTCAAAATCTATTCTCATCAACCAAGAGAACTGGGCTCTGCATAATATATCTGCCTATATCCCTCATAAAACAATGTGATTTTCCCACAAAGGCTTTTCTATCTCTTCTGAGACAATTCCAGGAGTCTCAATAAAATAAAACTTTTGGGAATCTTTCCCTTACTGAAAAAAACCAAAACATTTAAGATTATTGGGTGGGTAGGGGACAGAGGAAGATCCATTAGTGACTTTAGTCAAAAGCAATAAAGCCCCAGGTGGGAAAAGATATTAGCCTCCAAAGTGGTCATTATTACATTTGAATAGTGGTCAATGGAGAGAGAACCTTCATTGTCTTCCCTCTGGAACCTCTTTTTGTACCCCATCTCTATTTTCAGAGGATCATTCACATCAGGAGGGTGATATCTTGTTCTGCAAGTAAATTGGATTTAAATGAGGCAGAGCAAAGTCATCTTCCTCAGTCTCTTCCAGAGTTATCCAAGTTCAGGGGCAAGACATAAATCAAGACAATTGGAGATGGCTCCAGTTGCAATGGGAGATCTTGGCCATTTTAACATTTTTGAGTATAGAGAAAAGGACAAAAATAAGCAAACAAACTTAGTTTTTAGGTAGAGCAGTACTGACATCCAGTGGCTAGATACATTACTAACAGAGAATCCAAAAGGAATTTCTCATTTACACACATTCCTACATTTATATTCAAAGTCTAATCTTTAGAGGTCTCTGTACCACCTTAGGCAAATTATTTGACTTCTCTGGGACTTAAGAGTTGGTGGAGATGATCTCTATACTCAATCTTCCTTTAAGTTTATGATTCTAGGTGAAAGTAAAACACAACTAAGGTCTTAGATATATTAGTTGGCCTCCAGCCTGATATTTCTGAAAGACAGATATGAGCATGTTATTCTCCAAAATCTTCCACGGCTCCCTATTGCTAATAAGAGAAAATATAAAATCCTCAGCCTAAACACTCAAGGCTCATAAGAAGCTAGTTCTTGCTCATGTTTCTTGGCTTATTTCAGCTTGCTCCCTTTCATGTCCTCTCTGTTCCAGCCAAATCAGCTTGTCATTTGTTTCCCCCATATGCCATCAAATCTCCTACCCTCATAAAATGACACACATAGCCCCTTCCCTCATGGAATACATTTTGTTTTTCTTATATCCTTGGACTGTCAGTCTTAAAATGGTTATCAGGAAAGACCTGAATTCAAATCCTGCCTCAGACACAAATGAGTTGTTTGGTCTAAACAAGTCACTTTAACTTTTCAGTTTCCTCTTCTGTAAAATGAGGATAATGATAGCAGGTATATAAGAAGGTTTTCATGAAGATTATATGAGGTATTCATAAAACATTTTAAAAATTTTAAAATTCTAAATGCTGCTGCTACCACCACCACCACCACCACCACCACCACCACCACAATTACTATTGCCAAGGAAACGGCAAATCACTCCAGTATCTTTGCCTAGGAAACACAAAAAGGGGTCACAACTGAAAAGACTGAACAACAACTACCACTACTTTGTTTTTAACTTTACTATAGACATCTATACCCCAGTAGAATACAAGATCCTCAAGGGCTCTGAAGAAATTTTTGTTTTTGCCTTTGTAGGCCTCAGAACAAAGTCTTGCACATAGTAAGTATGAATTGGGTGAAAGAGTAAATGCCAGAATTCAACTTCTCACTTAATATCTGATACACCATACCAATGTTCCTTCCAGGCCAAGGAGTCTCTGGATTAAACATTTTTAATGATTCAAACATTAAGGACCTAATATGTACAAAATATTATGTTAGGTACTGTCAATATATTGACAAAAACAAAACAATCTCTGCCTTCAAGGACTTTACAGTTTATTAAGGAGAACACCTCCCAAGGCAGGCAGGCCGGCCACTCCACTTTTGGATTTATCTAATCGATAACAAGATCCAAAATCTGCCCTCTCATCATGTCAACCTATTGATGCCGATTCTATCCTTTGGAGTTAAATGGAGTAAGTCCATTATTTATTCCTTATTCCACAAAGTACCTCTCCAAATTTTTGTTATGTTACAGACCCTCAGGGTTGGAAGAGATCTAACATATCATCTAGTTGAATGTCTGATATACAGAAAGAAAATTGAGGGCTGTGGTTTGTCCTCAAAGTTACACAGGAAGTGAACGACAGAACTTGTGAAGAGAACCAAGAGTCCCTGACTCCTAGCTGAAATTCAGTTACTATACCACTGCTCTTCAAATGTTGCTACCATTCTACCATTCCCCCCCGAGGCTAAATATCCCATCTTCCTTCAAGTGTATTTAATATTACATAATTTCTAGATATATTGCCATCTTTTTCAGTCTCCTCTAATTTGTCAATATCTCTCTTAAAATGTAGAACCCCAAATTGAATACAATACTCCAGATATGGTCTTATTGATATAGAATACAGCAAAACTATTAAGTCTCTTGGGGGGCAATAAAGTGGCACCATATTGTATAGAGTGCCAGGCCTACAGTCATGAAGATTTATATTCCTGAGTTCATATCTGTCTTTATGACCCTGGGCAAATTCCTTAACCCTGTTTGCCTCAGTTCCCTCAACTGCAAAATAGCTGGTGAAGGAAATGGCAAATCAATAATTTTGCCAAGAAAATCTCAAATGGGGTCATGAAGAGTCAGATCCAACTGAAAACAACTCAACAACCAAAACAGCAAGTCTCTTACTCTAGATATGAAACTTCTATTATTACAGACTAAGGTTTTGGACAGGGAGAAAGGGGACAATCATGTCACATTAGCATTATCACTGCTTTAAAAAACAGAAGCAAAAACTTGAATTTTTCATAGGAAATTTTATTTAGCCCTGTTTTCTCCAATGGGAAGTTATTCTGTAAGCCCAAGTACAGGATCTGATGTCTATTTCTACTAATAAACACTACCTCAATAGATTCAGATTATATTTTAATCTGTCACAAAGAGGCTTTATATATTGATTCTATCATTCAGTGAATTAGCTCTCCCTCCCAGTTTTATATCATCTGCTAATTTTGCAAGCATGGGTTGTCCTTATCATTAGTCCTTGTCAAAAAGTGCCAAACCTAACTCCTTTGTATTTCTTTGGGTCTTAATTTCATCATCTATAAAAATAATAAGATTGGTTTAGAATCACTGGATGATTTCTAAATTCCTTCTAGCTCTATAATTCTAGGATTCTAAACTTGGGGTAAAGACTGCTCTGGGGAATGTCAACCTCTAAGGAGGATGACATCTGTCAAAGGAGTCTCCTGAGAGCAGGAAGAAGAAAGATAAACAGAGAAACATGGGAAAAGCAAGAACCACAACCGCTAGGCAACCACCAATAAGTAGAAATTGATGATTCTTATATAGGTGAAAGTTTTCCATAGGATGTGTTTCCAGTTCTACTTTTCATTTACTCTCCTTTCCTGGGGATCCAATTAATAGCCAGGGAATAAAACATAGTATAAGAGATAATTCTCTGCCAGTGATCTGATCTGGTCTTCCTTGGTCTGCCAGGACAAATGAAGACTAGGGAGTTACTGAGTGTTTAGAAGCTGGTATTCACTTAAAGCTATTTCATTTACCTAAAATTTCATTTACAGTAGTCTAGGAATTCTGTTTTTGCTTAACTAACTGTGTAAATTTTGTTTCCTTGAGTTCTGATGCCACTGAACCTAGAATTTTTTTTTTTTTTTTGCAAGGCAATGGGGTTAAGCGACTTGCTTAAGGTCACACAGCTAGGTAAGTACTTTATGTCTGAGGCTGGGTTTGAACTCAGATCTTCCTGATTCCAGGACCTGCATTCTATCCACAGCACCACCTAGCTGCCTCTGAACTTAAGATTTTTTTTTTAAAAAGCAGAAGTGAGTAAGTCATAGTTTAACAACATGTTCTCCAGGAAAAGGTTTCATGTATATGTATCACACATATCACACACACACACATATATTACACATATATGATATATATACTTATATTTATACCCACAACATAATTTTAGCTTAATTTGCATATTAGCATTTTTCTATCACCTAATGAATACAACATAAATCAGGTGTGGGGAATCTTTTTTCTGCCAAAGGTCATTTGGATATTACAACATCATTCACAGGCTATATTTGGTCAAATATTTCATTAATCCACCTCTATAATGCTACTAGATTTATTGAATTTTGAAAAACATCTGCAGTTTCCTTGGCAACACCAAGCCAAACCAATATAGCCAGGTCAGAGGTTCCCTGACCCTGAAAAATCAGGCCTTAATTTATAGTATTGTGGATTTCTGAGGAGTAAATGTTCAGTGAAAAAATATTAAGAATTGTCACTCGGGGGGTAGCTAGGTAGTACAGTGAATAGAGCACCGACCCTGGAGTCAGGAGGTCCTGAGTTCAAATGTGATCTCAGACACTTAATTACCTAGCTGTGTGACCACCTTGGGCAAGTCACTTAAAGCCTTGTAAAAACCTAAAAAAGAAAAAGAACTGTCACTCAGGAGCCAGTATGGTTATCTTAGAGCAGACTGTCTTGTGAATTCATCTAACTAGGGAGACTGATATTCTGGTCAAGGTCTTATCTGTCCATGTTCCTCAAAGGTCAGAGCTGATCAGATTCCCAGGAACAAGGAAGGAAGCAAGTGGACTCCAAATCTGCTAGCTGAGCATTTATCTGACAATCCTGAGGTCTCCTTCCTCCCCAACTCTTGAAAATCTACAACTGTGAGTGGTGGTGGCAGTGGGTGGGATTGATTCATTCCCTCACATCAGTCCCTTAATCAATACTCTTCAGGTATAGTTGTTGAGCTAGTATCAACCTACATTACTTCATCTTATAAAGATAGTATGAGAAGCTTTATAAAATGCTTTAAGAAATACAAACAAACTACATTAGTGTCACCCTTATTTATTAGTCAAGATATTCTATCAAAACAGGAATTGAGGTTACTTTAGCATGATGTTCTCAGAAAAGAAAGTCATTAGAAGTCAATATAAGCTCACTAAGTATGCATGAAGCCTCTGCTTAAAATCTAGTAAGATGTTGCCAAGAACTGACATTCAGTTCACTGGTCTAATTTCCAAATTGACCTTTTCCCTCTTTGGGGGGAAAATTGGAATAACCTTTTTCCATCACCTTGTGAGGCTTCTCTTATTCATCACAATTCCTCAAAACTGCGTGACTACTTCTTTTAGGACTCCTGGCATATAACTGACCTGGACTGGGGGAGTGGAATTCATTTAAAGAAGTTACATCGGGGCAGATAGGTGGTGCAATGGATAGAGCACTGGCCCCGGAGTTAGTACCTGAGTTCAAATCCAGCCTCAGACACTTAATAATTACCTGGCTGTGTGACCTTGGGAAAATCATTTAACCCCATTGCCCTAGATAACAAAAAAAAATTTTTTTTAAAAGAAGTTACATCTTCTCTTACTATCTTTTCTTGCAAGATAACTGAGGACATAGGCTCTTCACCCTCCTACTTCCCTTCCAATAATTTTAAGATGATTTTCCCTGACAGGGATGATGGAAACAAAATAACAGCGGACTAATTCTTCTTTAAATCATTTGTTAACACAATACTTTCTGCCCCCAAATGGCGGGGTTATCTTTTAATTTTTCTTTTCATCAGAAGAATGTAAGCTCCTTGAGGGTAGAGACTGTTTTCCCTTGTTTCTATATCTCTATTAATTGGTAGTTTCTAGGGAAGAGAATTGAAAGGGACCTAAAATAGCCTCCTAATTTGCAGATGAAGAAACTGAGGTTTGGAGAGTTTGTGATTTGTCCATTGTCATAAAGTTGAGATCTGAATCTAGCTCCTCTGACTCAAAACAAGTGTTCATTTACATTAAGACTCTTAAAGTCAATGAGTGCATTTTAATTGAAAAGGAACCATCCACTTACTACTTTGGTTGATCTGTAATCTCATTGCCATGGGAATGACTTCCATCATTGAAGAACCCAATCCAACCCAACCCAACCCATTCACCCTTTATTTTTTGTGTAATCTTTGTTTAAGGTCTTTCTACAGTTTCTTCATTGATGGTCTGTGCTACACACTGGATGTACAATGAGGGATTTAAAAAGAAATATTCTGTGGATACCACTGCATCAATTTGGGTTGTCCATCAGTAATCCTTAATTCTTATTCCATGAAAAACCCACCTCCTTTCCAGTCATGATGCTATTAGTGCCATGAAGTCAATCGTTGGTAACATGGTACAGCTTATTCCTACCCATCACATACTTTTCTATTACCCTTTGCATTTCTGTATTACTGGAAATTGTAATGATTCTTCTGAGACTGGAGTGATTCATCAATAGGAACTCTATAGCATCACTGAGAGAAAACTGGTGTTTTAAAAAAACAGGCTTTTCACAGAACTAGAGCATTGGGATTATTGAAAAAGCAGCCTAATTTCCCAACTGCAATATAGCAAATTTCCTTCTCCTATTACATTCTTGGCCCAGATCTTTGTATATCTGTGGCATCTGTCCAAGATACTTAGATTACATTACATTTCATCTCCTCTCCCCAAGACTGTACTGGTTGATCCCTTCTCTCTCACCCCCAAACTTTTTTAGGATTCATTTCCTACTTATTTCTGTGTCTCAGAAATCCTAGTTTCTTTAAAAATTCAGCTTAAATGATGCTTTCTATGTGAAGTTTTTCTTCGTAGGTACTAGTGCTTCTTTATCTAAAATTAATTTGTTTTTTTTTTGTTTTTGCATAGATGTAAGATGAAAAAAACACGATTTTAGTTTGGAAGCAACCTCAGAGACCATCAAGTCCAAGCCCATAATTAACAGAAGAGGAGAATGAGGTATGGAAAGGTTGAGCAACTTGTCTAGAGACTCACTGTGAGTACATTAGTTAAACATAGGATTTGAATTTAGGTCTTCCTTTCTCCAAGTTTGGGTCTCAATCCCTTCCCCAAACTACCTTGACAGAAAAGCTCTTTAAAAGCAGGGACTGTCTCATCTTTGGCTTTGTATCTCTAGTGCCCAAAGCTTATTGAATGATAAGTTGATACTAGTAAATTATTATTTCAGAAGTACATAAATTTCTTGAGGGCAGGTATTTTTCTGATTTTTTGTTAGAATACTGTCTGGTACATAGTAAATTAGGTTTTTTTAAGGGTTTTTTTTTTTTTTTTTGCAAGGCAAATGGGGCTAAGTGGCTTGCCCAAGGCCCCACACAGCTAGGTAATTATTAAGTGTCTGAGACCGGATTTGAACCCAGGTAACTCAACGTCAAGGCCAGTGCTTTATCCACTATTAATAAATATACTTATTGATTATTTTATGGACCAACTATAATAAGTTGTCAATTTTAAAATCCATTATAATCTGGACATTAAATGTCTTTATTCTTTTTCTTTTTTTCTCCTCCCCTTCCATTCCCCCTCACCCCGATTTCTGATAGAAAAGAAACTCTGTAAATTTAAATTGTATTATTTTGTTTCTGTATCTCCATGCTCCCCATAGTGCACAGTAGATGATAGGTACCTAATGAATATTTGCCAAATTGAACAGCTTGTTTATTGTGTAAATATCTCTCTCAGGAACAAGAAAGGTAGCTTGAAGTCTTTTCCTTCAACGAAGAATATCTCCCAGGATTGTTAAGACTGAACAAGATATGATGATAGATCCAACAGTAGAGATAATGATCAGAGTATTCAGAAATCTGCTGTTATTATCAAATAAGGTACCAACTTAGAGACATGTTCACCAAGTGTAATCGCTAGGGTCATGCCTTATACAGAATCCAAACAGAAAAGGGATTTATTATTTATCCTCCAAACAAAGGAAGCCCTTTTTTTGTTGTCTTTAGCACTTTTTTGTAAGCCCCAACTAATTCTACACTAGTTTCTCTCTGGTCTTACACTTACAGTTTCTTTTACATTAATTCTTCATTTATATTCCCCTCCTTTCATCTCTACTCCTTTAGGGGAGTATCTCTTTATGTAATATCTCTTTAATAATGCTTATGATAGGACTTACATGACCTTGTGTTTTACGTGCATAACCTATTTACCTTCTCAATGAGGGAGGGTGGAGAATTTGGAACTCAGAATTTGAAAAAAAGTTAAAATTGTTTAAGTGTGTAATTGAGAAAATATTAAATTACTTTAAAACAATGTATAAAAAATTTAAATATATAAAAATTTAAAATATTATATTAAAATTTAAAAACATTACATTTAAAAATTAAGACTGTATTTGAAATTAAATTAAAAAATTAAAAAATAATTTACTTTAAAAAAATTAATAATGTATGTAACTTTACCAGAATGTTTTTGTCCTTTGGGACTTCTTGCCATATCCTTCCATAAATTCTCCACAGTGGATCTAACTAACATAGTAAGAGGGCCTTCTTCTAGGTCTTTTAAAATTACAAATTACCAAAGCAGCCTTCATGTTAGACCTTGTTCTAACGGTGTCATGCACAGGAACATTTTCCAATCATCTTGAATGGTATTTTAAAAAATATTTCTAGTATGCAGTTTGTCACTTATAATGTGCTGGAGCCTATTTACAGCAACCATAGGTCTACACAGGTCCCTTTGGGTACCCTTAGAATTCTAATTCTTCAGTCATCATGGTGTTCATGATTTGAGCATCTGTAAGTAGAAGAAAATTGTTGCTTAAAAAAAAAGGATAGGCTATTGCTTTGTGGGGGAAAAGCTTGGGATATGTGAAACTATCTTGCTGACTTCATTTCTCTCCAGACTCCCAGGGATTCCCTGTTTTAGTTGTAAATCTGATGATACTTGGAGTTGCCAAACACCCATGACCAGGCAACATATGGTGTAAACTGTTTTTTTGGGGGGGTGGGGGCAAGGCAATGGGGTTAAGTGACTTGACCAAGGTCACAGCTAGGTAATTATTAAGCATGTGAGATTGGATTTGAACTCAGATCCTCCTGACTACTGGGCCGGTGCTCTTTCTACTATGGTGCAGGGAGGGTCAGGGCAGTGATCAGTCCAAAATAGTATTCACAATGCCACACTAGTCAGGACAAGGAAAGTGGACAGAGAGCTGAGTACAATATCTCTAGGTCAGGGAGCAGTAGGATCCAAGGGCTGGGGTTATATTCACCAAGGAAAAGGGTAGCCCAGTCAGAAATAACCATAGAGACCAAAAGGCTATGTGCTAGGATTAAGCTGGACTTGTCAGCTGGGGTAGCTCCTGCCAAGTTACAGATTCATTGGTCAAGGAGAAGCTAATCATTATTTGGGGGCCGCTAAGAGTTACAGTGGATTGAGAATCAAGACTCTTCTACCTGAGTTCTAATCCAACCTTACTTGCTTAGCTATGTGACCCTGAGCAAGTCACTTAACCCTGATTGCCTCAGTTTCTTCATATGTAAAATGAGCTAGAAAAGGAAATGGCAAACCACTTAAATATCTGAGCCAAGAAAACTCCAAATGGGGTCATGAAGAGTTGGATATAAGTGAAATTATTGAAGAACAAGAAGATCATCACTTGGGCATAAGCCTGAAGATTTACAGGGGAAAGTAAATAAAACAACTGGCCTGAGTTGGGGGGGGCAGGCAATGAACATTAGCAGTGTCTAATACTGCCTCCATCATAGATATTTAGATATTAGTATGGCATAGTGGAAATTGAGTGCTCTCAATTCACTACACCAAGGTAAATGGCAAAAAGGGAGAGTGTTGGATGGGGGGGAGAAAAAGAAATGGGAAATAATGGAGCAAAAAGATGAAATCAATTCATCAATAAGCATTAATTAAGTGCTGTGTCAGATATTGAGGATAAAAAAAGAATAATAGATTCCACCTAATACTATTTAAATATACTATTTTGGGAGTGAGACTTGACAAAAACAATTGCTGTTCACCATTAGGCAAATTTGTTTCATTGATTAGGGCTCAATCTATGTCAAAGAAAGTGCTTCAGAAGTATTAATTATCTTGTCAGATTGATATCATGGGATTTACAGCTCTAGGGTCTAGTTCAATGCTCCCCATCTTATAAACAAGAGATATCAATTGCCCTAACCTCTGTGTCCCACAGGTGGTAAACAGCAAGCCCAAGATTTGAACCATACCCTCACAGTCCAAACTCAACCCTCCTTCCTGTTGCCATTTTCAAGACAGCTTCTTCAAAAGCACCAAGGATGGGAATGGGGAGAGATTCGTGTTACCTTTGCAACCTCAGAGCTGAGCCAAACTAGAAGTATTTGGACGAGGAAAGGAGTGAGAAATACAATTTATCACCTGATGAATAGCACTGCAAAGACTTTACCCTGGGCTCCATGCCTATAGAATCAGTCATGGAGCTGGGAAGGTCCTTGGAGACTGTCCAATTCAAACCCTTTGTTTTCCAGATAGAAGATTCAGACCCAGAGAGATTTTAAAAAAACAACCAGTCAATTTTTAGGTGTTCTTTCCCTTGGATTTACTAAGTTTTGTGTATATGTAATACACAGAGAAGGATGATAATAACCTTTCACTAAAGTACCATAAGATCATGGGATGTTAGAGCTGAATGGCAGCTAAATGAGACTTTTGGAAAAGAATAGTTTAAAATTCTTTACAAAATTACCTCCTCAATTAATCAACTCTATAAAGGATCTCCCTTCAGTATAGGGAATTTCCAATGTGGGAACTTCCTCCACCAGCACATATCACCACTCAATTTTGATTTACTATTTAAGAGCTAGGGAATTCAGTGATTTTATCTAGTAAATATCAGAGACAGGACTTGAATCCAGGTCTTCATGACTCTAAGCCTAACATTCTATTCATTCTGCCACAAATATATACCTGAAAAAAAATGGATGAAAAGAAACTCCTTGATTCCAAAGAAAGTGTGTGTGTGTGTATGTGTGTGTTGGTTCAGTGGATAGAGCTCTGGGTCTGGAGTCAGGAAAACCTAGGTTCAAATCTGGCAGACACTTACAGGCTGGGCAAATCATTTAAACACTGTTTGCCTCAGTTTCCCCAACTGTAAATATGGGATAATAACATTTACCTCCCAGGGCTGTCGTGAGACTCAAATGAAACAATATTTGTAAAGTGTTTAATGCAAAATTTGTAAAGATTTAGCAGATAGCAGATACTATAATACTTATTTCCTTCCCTTGGTTCCCTTTTTTGTTGTTGTTTAATCATTTCAGTCAAATCTGACTCTATGTGATCCCATTGGGTGATTTATTGGCAAAAATGATAGCATGGTTTGCTATTTCCTTCTCCAACTCATTTTACAGATGAGGAAACAGGCAAACGGGGTAAAGTGACTTGTCCAGACTCACAATGCTAATAAGTACATGAGGCTGAACTCTGGTCTTCCTAACTCCAGGCTGGGCACCAGTAGTTCAACAATGGCCCCAGTAGGTTATAGCCTTTTAATCATATTCAGACACATATATCCAGATAATGATTTGGAATCTCAGATCACAATTTATAAAGAATTTCTATTCATTTTAAATTTGGCAGAGAATCTCAAGATGGAACACATGTTCTCATATATTAAAAAAAAAGAATGCTGGAAAAAAATCCTTGGGAAAGAAAAGTGAATGTTTCATAGTCTGAACCATATGTTTGCAGCTAAACTGGACCCTCACACTTGAAATCTGAGACCATCCACCATTATCCATCACAGTAGAGAGAAACAAACCTAGAACATGTCAGAAGGACTGGCAGGGCTACAGCTCCCAGCAGCTTTGGGAAGGAACAAGCTGAGATTCTTTAAATAAGTGGGGGTTCATCAGAAGGCTAGACTAATGTGTTCAACTTCTAGCTTCTAAAATCTATTTTCACAAATATTACAGAAAATTTTTACAAATTTTTTTTGTATTTAATAAGAAGTTAATAAAAACCTACTCTGCTAGTCTTCAAAGATACACAGATACACTGAGCTCCATAGAGAACTATTTGGCTATCCAACTCCCAATCTGAGTACACAGTGATTATATGCTCTTAACATGCACTCTAATTATAATCTGTGAATCCCATTGATCACCAAGCATTAATTTGCATTTCCAAAACCAAATCTGAATGTTCCACTAATGATAGTAGAGAAGACATTAAATCAGAGCTGAAACATTAATTTCTGAAGGAAGGCTGTTTGCTTTAGAATGAATTCCAAAATTTTTCTTGCTAGAATAATTTTTTAAAATTTTAGAATAGGGGATGACTAGGTGGCGTAGTGGATAAAGCACCAGCCTTGGAATCAGGAGTACCTGGGTTCAAATCTGGTCTCAGACACTTAATAATTACCTAGCTGTGTGGCCTTGGGCAAGCCACTTAACCCCATTTGCCTTGCAAAAAAACCTAAAAAAAATACAAAATTTTAGAATAAAAGTTATTCTGAACTTAAAAAAATAAAATAAGCATTTCTAAAACATAGTAGACGGGGGGGGGGGAAGATGATTGTACAAAAAATTGAAAATCTATTACGTAGAATTTGTTCTTCCTTTTAAATGTTAATAAAGTTATCATTAATTTTTTTCTCCCTCCCCAACCACAGAGATGGTTACCATTAGACTCAAATATGGATGTGTATGTATATAAAATTATTCTCCTCTACTTATCAATTCTTTCTCTGGATGCAGATAGCATCTTCCTTCATATGTCCCTGTAGTTAATTTGGGTATTTAAAATAGTCAAAATGACTTATTCACTCAAAGTTCTTAAAATAATACTGTTTTTCAGAAAAAGGAATTTTTGTAAATGTTAGGTTTTTATTTGCCTAGTATGTAATTAGGGGAAACCTGGAAGATGAGCTATTATGAACTTCCAAATCTCTCTTTAAATTCTGAAAAAAAATAGAAAAATAACATCAAAAAGGCAAAGAGTTTTAGAAGCAAACACACTTGAAGACAACTATCATCATTACCATAATAATAGCTGTCACTTTAAGGTTTGCAAAGTGCTTCACATGTATTAGTTCAACTAAGATGCACACCTACCCTAATTCCCATTTTGTAGATGGGGAAACCAAGGCAGAAAGAGAGATTAAGTGATTTACTTAGAGCTGTACAGGATTCACCCTCAGATCTTTCTGATGCCAAATCCAATGCTCTCTCCACGGTGCCACCTGATGGTCTACAGATGCTCCCTATATCTTCTTCAAATCATTATAATTTGATATGAATATAGTGAGATTCTTCACCCTTCTGGAGGATGATAATCCTCTCTGAAGATTACCAAATGTCCTTTCTAAAACTGAGAGATGAACACAACTTTCCAGATGGGTTCTTACCAGGGCAAAATGCAATGAGATTTTCACTTCTTTATTCTTGGAAACCAGACATCTCTTAATAAAGCCTGACAAAAATCACATTTGCCTTCTTGGCTTTAAAGCAAATGACATCCAAAATGTCGTAACTGATTTCTAAAACTCACAAGCAAAGATATACTGAAGACATCTGATAGTTTAAATCATAATTGGAAAGGATCAATAACTTACCAAATACATGATCTATGTATCTATATATCTATCGATGTATCTATCTACCTACCTATCAACCTACCAATCTACCTTATCTATCTATCAATCAATCTATCTATCTATAATTCTTTTAAGAATAGTAGCTTGGGAGCAGCTAGGTGGCGTAGTGGATAAAGCACCAGCCCTAGAGTCAGGAGTACCTGGGTTCAAATCTGGTCTCAGACACTTAATAATTACCTAGCTGGGTGGCCTTGGGTAAGCCACTTAACCCCATTTGCCTTGCAAAAAAAAAACCCCTAAAAAAAAGAATAGTAGCTTGGTATGTATGTATGTATGTATGTATGTATGTATGTATGTATGTATCTCTATATCGATACCTATATATCTCTATCTCCCATAAGCTTGAAAAGGTCAAGGTCTCTCACTGCATCTGAGTTCATTACAAGTGGAGAATTCTTGACTTGTGTCTTGCCACAGGACTCCTGTGATTGGGGGAGAGAGTGAAGCTAATTAACTTTGCAAGCTCTTTCTCAATTAAATCCAATTCATTTGGGAGCCAAGACATCACCCTCCTTAAGTCACTGGATTGAATTAAAAAACTCTCCTCTCTCCTCTTTCTCTCCCCTTTCCTTTTCCTCTCTCTCCCTCCACAAATTGAATTTGAGATAGTACTTAAAATGCCTAGAAGTGGTTATTACAGACAACTGCCACTCTTCCTATATTAATATAAGTGAGAAATAAAGAGATTTCAAGCT